>NC_057854.1:87557857-88210510 GCF_015237465.2 Chelonia mydas
TTACCTTAGATTCACAGATGCCAAGGCCAGAAGGGACCAATGGTGGCTCGGCTCCCTTCTTTGGTGTTAGGTACCTCCTCACTCTGCGAAGTAGACTCAGGGCCCTACTCTGACCTCCTGCACAACACAGGCCAGTGAACTTTTCCAAAATAATTCCTTAAAAAACAGCCAATCTTGATTTAAAATTGCCAGTGATGGAGAATCCCCCATGACCTTTGGTAAACTGTCCCAATGTCTAATTATCTTCGCTATTAAATATCTGTCTGTCTTCAACTTCCAGCCATTGGACAGAGTTATACCTTTCTTTGCTAGATTAAAGATCCCATTATCAAATATTTGTTCCTGTGACAAAGTTCCTGCTCTACCTTGGTGGGTCTTGCGCTTATTGGCAGATTTGCTCGCCTTGGAGCTTCACGGCAGCCCTCAGCTTGGCCGTTTTTCTGAACCCACAGTCCAGGTCGACTCCTCCTGTGTCTGACCAGGAGTTGGGAGGATTTGGGGGGAACCCGGGCCTGCCCTCTACTCCAGGTTCCAGCCCAGGGCCCTGTGGAATGCAGCTGTCTAGAGTGCCTCCTGGAACAGCTCTGCGACAGCTATAACTCCCTGGGCTACTTCCCCATAGCCTCCTCCCAACACCTTCTTTATTCTCACCATAGGACCTTCCTCCTGGTGTCTGATAATGCTTGTACACCTCAGTCCTCCAACAGTCCACGTTCTCACTCTCAGCTCCTAGTACCTCTTGCTCCCAGCTCCTCACATGCACACCACAAACTGAAGTGAGCTCCTTTTTAAAACCCAGGTGCCCTGATTAGCCTGCCTTAATTGATTCTAGCAGCTTCTTGATAGGCTGATTAGAACACCTTCAGCCAATCTTAATTGTCTCCAGAAGGTTCCTGATTGTTCTGGAACCTTCCCTGTTCCCTTACCCAGGGAAAAGGGACCTACTTAGCCTGGGGCTAATATATCTGCCTTCTATTACTCTCCTATAGCCATCTGGCCCGACCCTGTCACATTCCCCATGTAGGTACTTATAGACTGCAATAAAGTCACCCCTTCACCTTCTCTTAGTTATGCTAAATAGATTGAGCTCCTCAAGTCTGTCACTGTAAGGCATGTTTTCTAATCCTTTATTCATCCTCCTGGCTCTCCTCTAAACCCCATCCAATTTATAAACATCGTTCTCGAATTTACTCTTATCATAGCCCCTCCCTCTTTAGTTGTTGCATAGCTAACCTATGTGTATTTAACCTTTGCTGTTTATCGTAACTCTTTAAAGGTCCTTCAGCCAGCTTTCAGTCTATGCCACAGTGCATCTGAATTATGCATTAGAAACTGAATCAAAGACTGGAATTCACTACTGAACCAAAAATCCACAACATTTGTAAATCTAACAAAAATATTAAATTTTAGGAATATTAAAATATAAATTAAAAGTAAATATGAAGTTTTTCAAGGTTTTCCATAAGGTTCCTGCAGGTCATTAAAAACTTTGACTTGAAGGTATACTATATTAGCACATAGGTTTAATAACTTGGGTTCTTATCTTCTGGTTTCTTAAACTGAGAACATTACTGATACCAATAGTATAACTCAACTTGTTATCTTTTCAAAAATCAAATAAATTATACAGTATATTATTTGCCTCAAGCAATGCCATTTCAAGTTTGTATCACTATTAGCCAAAACTATCCAGCTTACAAAAGGATACGTTTGGATTTGACAATTACTTCTGCCACTCATTTATGATGATCAATTATTCATTCACCAGGAAATCAGTTTCCTTCACAGTACATCAGAATGAAGGAAACTGTGGTATTTATTCTATAGAAAATGCTTTTATTGCACTGAAAAAATTGTCATATACTTTTCTTTTGCCTTCACAAGGTACTTGTTCTATACATTTACTTATCAAGATAAATTTGGAATTAACCATTATTTTTCTTATGGAAACATGTTTACTTTAAAAATGTAAAATATTCTTCTTCAACTATTAAATACACTATTCCATCAATTTCTTATGGTTGCCACAAGTGCTATAGAACAAAAGTGCTGAGTGCCCTAATTCCTATTTACTTCAGTGGGAGCTGTTGAGTAGTTAGTATTTTTGAAAATTTGTCATTCTAAGGCACCTAAATATGGCGGTAGGAGCCTAGCGCTAGGTTCCTGCTTTTCAAAATCTTGGCCCACATGATTTGTTTACTGCATCACTTAACTTATTAAAGTTTAAATAGGTCATGATATATTTTGTAAAAATGTAACCACGTTTTACTTAAGCTCCCTATGTTGTCATGCATAAAACATCAAATGAGCTTAAAAACATTGTTACTTAAATAGATTAGTCTGTGAGAATGAGAGTACTATTGTGAGAGCTTGGGAGAGGAGCTAGGTCTTACATTTGACTCTGAATATTGCAAGGTTAGTAGTCATTTTTATTTCTTCTGGCAGAGAGTCCCACATTCTTGGGCTGCCTCCTGTGAGATTCTCTTTCCAAGGCCACAACCTTCTCACTACTGGTTGAAAGTAATGTTCTGGTGGAATGCAGCTGTCATGGCAGGCCCTAATCACAAAGGGAGAGAGGGTTTCTCAGGTAGCCAGCACCAGTTCCATCTGAACAGTAGGTTTGAACTGGAATCTCTATTCAATGGAGAGCCAATCCAGAGTGTGGTGTATTGGAGTGATAAGTTTCCAGTGACCTGTGTTGGTGAGCAGCCAATCCACTGTATTCTAAACAAGCAGAGGCTTCCTGTAGGGACATGAGGTTTCCTTTCTAGATGAAAAGAATTGCAATAATCTATCCTAGATGTTACATATGTGCGGATCATAGATTTACGGCCTGAAGGGACTACTGTGGTCATCTAGTCTGACCTCCTGTACAACACAGGCGATAGGGCTTATCTGAATTAATTACTGTTTGAACTAGAGCATATCTTTACGAAAAATATATTGTTGATTTAACACTTGCCAGTGATGGAGAATCCACCACAACCTTTGGTAAGTTGTTCCCATGGTTAATTTCCTTAACTGTTGAAAATGTGTATCTTATTTGCAGTCTGAATTTGTCTAGTTTCAACTTCCAACCATTGTTCTTGTTATACTTTTATCTGCTAGACTGAAGAGCCCATTATCAAACTCTTATTCCTTGTGTAGATACTTATAGACTTTCGATCAAGTCGCCTTCTTTTTGTTACGCTATGTACACTGAGCTCCTTGAGCCTATGACTATAAGGCACATTTTCTAATCCTTTAATCACTCTCGTGGCTCTTCTCTGAACCCTCTCCAATTTATCAGAATCTTTCTTGAATTAAAGGACAGCAGAACTGGACACAATATTCCAGTAGTGGTCACAACAGTGCCAAGTACAGAGGTAATATAACTTATTTACTTCTATTTGATATTCTCCTGGTTATGCATACAAGGATCACACCAGCCCTTGGCATAGCGTCACACTAGGAGCTCGTGGTCAGCTAATTATCCATCGTGACCCAAGTCTTTTTCAGAATCACTGCTTCCCAGAAAAGAGTTCCCCGTCCTCTCCACAACATTTTGATCTGATTTAGCTTTGGCCATATTGACACACATGTTGTTTGCTTTCAATCAGGTTACCAAGAGATGCAGATCATTCTGTGTCACCTGCAAAGTCTATCAGTGATGATTTTAAATAGCCATGTAGGCCCAAGAACTGACCCCTGTAGGACCCCCACTACTAACCCATTTTCTTGCTGATGATTCTGTTTACAAATACATTTTCAGACCAGTCAGTTGACCAGTTTATAATCCATTTAATGTGTGTCTGGTAATGTTCTAGTTTCTTCAGAATGTTCTGTGGTATTAAGTCAAATGCTCTAATGAAGTGAAAGTATACTACATCAACACTATTATCTTTATCAGCCAAACTTGTTAACCAAACCAAATCTCATCAAAAACATACAGCAAGTTAGTCTGCCAGAATCTGTTTTCAAAAAACCCATGGTGATTGGCATTCTTTATATTACCCTTTTTTAATTCTTCATTGAGTTCTGTACTACTATGACAAGGTCTGCATTCAACAGGAATGAATGGATGCAATCTTCTGGCCAATTGCAGATTTTTTGTTGTTGTTGCTGTAGCTACTTGTGTACAAATACAGTACAGAGACTAAGAGGCCCTATATGACAACATGATGACTTTGACAAAAGAGACCGATATCAAGGAAAAGAGTTCATCAAGGTATTTCCCACTTCACATTAGCAATACTTCGGTCTTATGTGACTTCAGTCATAGGCGCTGGAGCACCCATGGGGAAAAAATTGTGGGTGCTAAGTACCCACCATCAGCCCCCCATCAGCTTCCCCCCCACTCCCAGTGCCTCCTGCCCGCTGGCGGCCTGAGGATCAGCGCCTTCCCCGCCCTCCCCATGCCTCCAGCCTGCCGCAATCAGCTGTTTTGTAGCATGCGGGAGGCTCTACTGGAAGGGGGAGGAGTGAGGATGCAGCACACTCAGGAGAGGGGGCGGAACTGGGCAGGAAGAGGAGGGGAGAAGGTGGAGCAGGGGTGGAGTGGGGGCAGGGCTTGGGGCAGAGCCAGGGGTCAACAATCCCCCAGCACTTTAAAAAGTCGGCACCTCTGAATACAGCTTCAGCCAGGTGCCGTTCTCAGAAAGGCAGTCAGGCAGCTTGGAGACAGTGTTTCTTCAGTTGAAGAAAAGGAGGTGTGTGTTATTAATCTCCACTTACAGATAAGAAGTCAAATCTCAGCGTATGTATTATTAGCATGGGAACGTGGGCCATGTTTAGAAGTGAAATTGCAGCAAGAACCATTATTTCCCATATGAACAATGGATCACCGTGCCAGATAATTCACATTTACTAATATTAGTGGTTTGGGATTATATGTATACATAGCTGCCATTCTGGTTAATTTTAAAGCAGATACTAATCCAAGCACTAAGAAACCAATGCGATAAAGACTTTTTTTTTTTTTTTTTTTAACCATTCAGTAATCCAGACTGGAATACTGGAGAATTAGTTTAAACATGTATCTTTTATAATATAATAAAAATATAATATTTTGGACTATTTAGTGGGAGGATGTTAGTTTATGCAATGTAATGGAAAACTGCATTGCTAGATTAGGAGTATTCTGATAAAGAGTGTGCTAACCCAGATTTTTTTTTTTAATTACATACTTCATATTCCCCATTTGTGATTATTCTCACATCTGTTACTACTGAGATAAATAGAGTCAGGACCTTAATTCATCATGTTTCCAAGATGCACTTTGTGTCTTACCATGAATTAATTTAAACCCTTTGAATACATTCTAAATTATCTTATCCAGCCATAAAATACAAATCCATTTCACAAACTCACCTGGAGGCCTTTTTGAGTCAAAGTACTACAAATGATTCTTACATAGACATTATGGAATATTGTTAATAATTAATATTATGTGAAGCCTAAACAATACAAATACACTTAAATAGTAATAAAACATACTACTGTCGATAGTTCTGTTCTGGAGGGCAAAATGCTGAAATTCTTACACCTTTTTTTTAATTCAGTCCTTGCTTTCCAGTTTGAGTAATGACCGCAGAGTTTCATCAAAGTAAAAATAGAATCAGCTTATGACCAAAATCCCCCATCATCCTCATAGAAACTTTTCAGTAGTTTCTAGACACCATCAGACTAGATTTATATGTACTTTACTGAAAGATGGAAAATAAAAATACATCTTATTTAACACATTTCAGTAACTGATTTAGTGAAAATGCACTGATAACATTTCTTTCATTACAAAGTAAAAACTGAATCAAATTATAAGTCAAATGATAATAGCTACATAGTGCCACATCCAGCATACTGTAACCTCAGTTTATTCTGAGGGTACAGAAAAGTACAATGGGTTACTTTCTTGGATACAAGGTAATACTGCGATAACATGGCACTTAGACCTAAACTGCCTCTCCTTATGAGGGCAGTTTTCATGGATTATCAGTGTAATGCAAGTTTTGTTTTATACTTTGCATGTGGGGCAGGGCTAGGATCTTCCTAAAGATTTTGGGAAGGTCTATTTGTATGAAGTTATCGGGGAGAGAACACATTTTGAGGTATCAAACTGTTCACAGTAGGTGGTGGGGTGGTTTAGTACTCTGGTGTAGCACATTTAATTATTCCACTTTTAAATAATCATTCACTTACCATCTTGTCCTTTCCTTCTTGCTACTTCCTCACTCTCATGTCAAACAGTAAGATTATATGTATTTATACAATATCTATGATTTTCAAAGTATTCTTATTTACACACAAATGTGTGTTATCTCTGTCTTGTAAATATATATTGAGTGGCTTCCTTTTTGGAAGGACATTGCTCATCACTGGTTATTTTTGTCTTTTAAAGCAAAAAGAAATGACATTTTACTGCCTACCATTCAGCAGCATTCAGCACCTTCAGTGGGTCAAACATCTCAAGCTACTTAGCTTAACAAAGAGAAAGTTAAGGGGTAACTTGATTGCAGTCTCTAAATAGCTATACGGGGAACAAATATTTAATAATGGGCTCTTCAATGCACCAGAGAAAGGTATAACATGATCCAGTGGCTGGAAGTTGAAGCTAGACAAATTCAGACTGGAAATAAGGTGTACATTTTTAATGAGAGTAGTTAACCATTGGAACAAGAGAATCCAATGAACAGAGGTGTTTTAAGGGGACCGGGCACAAGTGGTCAAACTGTCCAGGGTCCATGGAGCAGGAGGCTGGCAATGCACCACAGCAGGCTATACTGGCAGTCCAGCCAGAGGGGCATCAAGACACTGCCCCACCAGGGCCGCAGATAAAAGTGGTGATTATAGATGCAGAGGGGATATCCACAAACCTTTTTGTCCCAGTAAAGGTAGACAGGAAAAAGGTCCAGGCTGGACATCAGTGTCCGGTAACCTTAGCCTCATCCAATGTGATGCACCCAGCTATGCTTTTACCCAACACACACCTGACGCTGGAGCGATGTACTCAGAGATAAGGAGGAGGATAGGCTAGCCCTGTAGCCATGACACTAGCACTTCTGAAAATTTAGGCCAATAGAACATAGATACTGTAGAAATGAATAGCTAAAGAACATATGAGTGCCTGCATACTGTGAAAATACAGCTTTATTATTTCCCTTCACATAGGCTGTTAAAGCTTATCCTGTTTTCTGTATATATAAAGGCAGACTTCCCACCCCGCAGTATATCTATTTTGTGATGGGATACAGTAAGGCTTATGAGCTGGAAATCTCTTTGAATAATCACCCATATATCAGTGTGTAGGAAGGTCTTGGCAGATCATGTACTTGAGTATGAATCTGAAATATGGGCCCAGGGATTCCCAATTATTCAGCCATTTATGAAAACTATTTAAATCTTAATACCTGATAAACAACAAACATGGTATTCAGCAACAAAGAGGCTGCCTCCATCTGTAGTGTATAAGAACAGCTTGATTTTATCACTCACACACACACACACACACACACACACACACACACACACACAATGAAGCACTGTGTTAGCTCAGTCTACTCATGCTTGTGGGTAATGCTTCTGTTTCTGTTCCCCTGACAGCTGCAATTAGTATATCCTCTGATAGTGGTGCCATTGGATGTTTTGGGTAGAGGGAATACTACAGAACGGTATATGCCAAGATAACTAAAATGTAGTGGATTTTACTCATCTAGACTTGGAATAACAAATGCTAACCATTCAGAAAAGTGATGTCCACTCTGTGCCTTTTAGAGTACTAGAAGGGAAAGACAGGTGTTCTGCACACAATCTGCTCCACATGGGCTGGTGGAAGCAAAGTAGAACCACTAGTCACTGGAGCAAGAATGTGAGAGCAGCAGGGACACCCCAGCAACAAGGAGAGGGCTTAGCCAGAGCCTTCTACCCTGAAGGTCTTCATATCCCCTAGACACCAACAATTTCCATCAGTCTTAGGGTTTTATACTCCAGCCCATCACTGTAGTATCTGAACGAAAGCCACATAAAAACAGTCGCAAAGTTCCTGGCAGATTTCATGGAGCCTCTGGTACCTCTCCATTTTTAGAGTTAAAACTCTGCTTGTAAATGGAGGGGTGGTTTTGAGGGGGGAAATAAAAAAGCATGTTTCATCCACTTATGGTGGATAGGCTTTCCCAAAGAAAGAGGTTCTACAACATTTCATAAAGATAGTCAGACTCTGGATTCACCTGATCTCATCTGGAAGATTGTTCCACAGATGGATCCCCTTGACCAAAAATACTTCGATCCCAGCTCTCACGTGCTTTGTAATCAGCACTGTCCTGGAGGAGTCACGATTCACAGATCAAAATTCAGTCTTTCATGAAGGGGCTTGCTCCATGAATTGCTTTGAAAATTAGGACCATAGCCTTTTACTGTCAGCAGAAGTTGACTGGCTTAATGTTCTCACAGCGCCTCAGCCATAGAGAAGGCTTCTGTACCAGGTGGAGCCTGTGCATTGTCTTCACATTCAGGTCCATATGCAAGGAGTTACAATAATCCATCCTAGATATGACTAAGGCACGGCCATGTCCTCAGTCCTCATCTGGGTAGAAAAGCCAAATTTCCTAGTAAGTTGGAGGTGAAAAGAGTCATTTTTGGGAAGTGATGCTACCTGGTCTTGTGTGTAAATAAGCAGTGGATGTATTGTCTTGACTTTAGCAAAGCTTTTGACACGGTCTCCTATAGTATTCTTGTCAGCAAGTTAAAGAAGTATGGGCTGGATGAATGCACTATAAGGTGGGTAGAAAGTTGGCTAGATTGTCGGGCTCAACAGGTAGTGATCAATGGCTCCATGTCTAGTTGGCAGCCGGTATCAAGTGGAGTGCCCCAGGGGTCGGTCCTGGGGCCGGTTTTGTTTAATATCTTCATAAATGATCTGGAGGATGGTGTGGATTGCACTCTCAGCAAATTTGCGGATGATACTAAACTCAGAGGACTGGTAGATACGCTGGAGGGTAGGGATAGGATACAGAGGGACCTAGACAAATTGGAGGATTGGGCCAAAAGAAATCTGATGAGGTTCAATAAGGATAAGTGCAGGGTCCTGCACTTAGGACGGAAGAACCCAATGCACAGCTACAGACTAGGGACCGAATGGCTCGGCAGTAGTTCGGCAGAAAAGGACCTAGGGGTGACAGTGGACGAGAAGCTGGATATGAGTCAGCAGTGTGCCCTTGTTGCCAAAAAGGCCAATGACATTTTGGGATGTATAAGTAGGGGCATAGCAAGCAGATCGAGGGACGTGATCGTTCCCCTCTATTCGACATTGGTGAGGCCTCATCTGGAGTACTGTGTCCAGTTTTGGGCCCCACACTACAAGAAGGATGTGGATAAATTGGAGAGAATCCAGCGAAGGGCAACAAAAATGATTAGGGGTCTGGAACACATGACTTATGAGGAGAGGCTGAGGGAACTGGGATTGTTTAGTCTGCAGAAGAGAAGAATGAGGGGGGATTTGATAGCTGCTTTCAACTACCTGAGAGGTGGTTCCAGAGAGGATGATTCTAGACTATTCTCAGTGGTAGAAGAGGACAGGACAAGGAGTAATGGTCTCAAGTTGCAGTGGGGGAGGTTTAGGTTGGATATTAGGAAAAACTTTTTCACTAGGAGGGTGGTGAAACACTGGAATGCGTTACCTAGGGAGGTGGTAGAATCTCTTTCCTTAGAAGTTTTTAAGCTCAGGCTTGACAAAGCCCTGGCTGGGATGATTTAATTGGGGATTGGTCCTGCTTTGAGCAGGGGGTTGGACTAGATGACCTCCTGAGGTCCCTTCCAACCCTGATATTCTATGATTCTATGGTCATCCAAGGCTTCACATAACTTTGACAATCGGGGCAGTACACCATCAGTGGGTGGTGGAGACAATGTATTGGCCCATAGGCAGCGGAGCTGGGGGAGCCACCTGGGTCATGGCCCAACTATTTTTCAGCTAGGCCGAATCTGAGTGGAGCTGCAACCCCCTATGCCAAGTCACCATGCCACACACTCAAATTTGGCATGGCCATCCCTCTGTCATGATGGAGGGACCGCTGAACCAAACCTGAGTGGTACTGCAACCCCACACACAGGTCACCATGCCACTTATAAAATTTAGAGGTAGTAGGTGTAGGGGGCTTATGGTCTGGGGGAGCAGGGGAGGGAGTCAGGCTGCTGATGTGGGGGGAACTAGGAAGGGAAGAGGATGCTCAGGCAGGAGTAGGCAAATCTATGCCCCCCATCCCACTTTCAATGGTGCATCACAGCTCATGTCTTGGCCAATTCTTCCGCGTGTTTCCCCTTGCTGACCAGTACACCTCAGTCTTGCTTGGGTTCAGCTTGATCCAGCCACCCTTTGTCCAAGAACAAATTTCTATAGGCATTCTGACACTTTGGTAGTGGTGGTTGCATCAGTTACCAGTGAGATACACAGAGAGAACTGTCAGACTGCTTTTTACACCATGGATTCTGGGCAAAAACTGCTGAATCTAGTTGTTGCCCAGTCTAAAAAGGTTGAGAGTTTAGACTGCGTGTTTATATTTTGTTTCTTTTGGTAACTAACTCTGACTTGTTGCCTATCATTTAATATCACTTAAAATCTACCTTTGAAAGTCAATACATTTGTTTAATTGTTTATCTTTACCAGTGAGTTTGTATGAAGTATGGGGAAAATCTCCTCAGGTTTGACAAAGGCTAGTGTATGTCCGCTTTCCACTGCTGAAGTGGTGAACCAATTAATAAATTTGCACTGCCCATCTTGAGCAGTGCAAGACAGTATTTTACTGGGGTACAGTGCTGGGGGGTAGAGGGGGATTAAGCTGGTGCCTTTCTCTGTGTGCCTTTCATGAGTGGCTCTGGAGCATTCATGAAATCCAGCTGGGTGTGGGGCTCCACATGCTGTTGTGCCGAGTGATAACAGCACCCATAGGCACCAACTCCATGGGTGCTCCAGGGCTGGAGAACCCAGAGGGAAAAATTAGTGGGTTTCCGCACCCACTGATAGCCAAGCTCCCACTTCCTCGCCTCCTTCTCCTCCCACCCGAGCACACCGCATCCCCGCTCCTCCCCCTCCCTCCCAGCACTTCTAGCCCCTACCCCCACCTAACAGTTGTTTGGCGGCTCTTAGGACTTTCCAAGAGGGAGGGAGAGGAGTGGGGATGTGGCGCGCTCAGGGGAGGAGGCGGAGAAGAGGCGGGGCAGGGGCGGAATGGGGGTGGGAGGAGGGGTGTGAGGGCGGTGCAGGGGCGGTGTTGAGCACCCACTGGGAAGAGGGGAAGTTGGCACCTATAGCAGCACCTGGAGGGGTTTGCTGTTGGTCACTAGCAAGGCATTGTGAGAGACAGCCAAGGCTGAGGAAAGTTCAGGGGGCACAGCACTCCCACAGTCCCAGACTGCACCCCGGGGGGATCCCCGTCAGAGATATGGATTTTTCCACAAATGTTTCCCCCTCAGAAGCTATGATTTCAAAATATATAGTGTGTCTACTTCTCACTTCCAAGATCTAGTCTGCTGGCTAGGTTAGAAATCAAACTGTGGCCTAAGAGGTTACTGCACAAGTTGGTTTTACAACCAAGACAAAATATGTGATGGAATAAATTAAAGATTATGTATATATGTATACAAACACACATGCACTACATGTTTCCGTAAGAATAAAAACATTCGTTCCCAAGAACCACATCATGATGTGCCATACAGATTATACAATCGCATGACAAGAAATTAATATCAGAGTGAGAACTGAATGACACACACTGGACATACAGTAACCCCCCACTTAACATCCTCTCGCTTAACGTTGTTTCGACCTTACATCCCCGCTCATTACAGAACATGCTCCATTTAAAGTTGTGCAATGCTTCGTTATAATGTCGTTTGGCTGCCTGCTTTGTCCACAGCTGGCAGCCCCCATATCAGTTCCCCTATGCCCCCCCGGCACAGCACCTCCCGTCTGCAGACCCCGTGAATCAGTGCCTTCCCCCTCCTCCCCCTGCCTGCAGTGATCAGCTGGCTTGCAGCATTCAGGAGGGAGGGGGGAGGAGTGAGGACTCGGCGCGCAGGCTCCCCCTCCCTCCCCTGTCTCCTGAACTCCACAAACCAGCTGACTGCCGCAGGCAGGACGCAGGGGAGGAAGGGGGGAGGCTGCGCGCCGAGTACTAGCTCCTCCCCCCTCCCTCCTACCCCCTGAACGCCGCAAGCCAGCTGATTGCCACGGGCAGGAGGGAGGGATGAGGAGCGAGGATGCTGCACGCCTCCCTCCCCCTCCCCCGGCAATCAGCTGGTTTGCGTCGTTTAGGAGACAGGGAAGGGGGAGCCTGCATGCCGTGTCCTCGCTCCTCCCCACTCCCTCCTGCCTCCTGAACGCCACAAGCCAGATGATTGCCGCGGGCAGGAGGCGGGGGGGGGGGGGAGGAGCGAGGACACGGCGTGCGGAATAAAGGGGGGGACGAAGAGGTGGATTAAGGGTGGAGGTTTGGGGGAGGGGTGGAGTGGGCAGGTCGAGGGTTGAGCCCCCCGCCCCTGGTGCTTGCAGAGTAGGGGAAGCTGCCACTGCTGCTGCAGAACGTGCTTCTCCTAGCCTACAGCACCTTCAGTCTCCTCGCCTGACTCATTGTCTCCAGTGCCAGTGGGCTGTGCCTGTGTGGGGTAAGGTGGGGGCACCTCCCAACTATAGTACTGTACTGTACGGCAAAAAAAAAAAAAAAAAAAAAAATTTCCCTGGAACCTAACCCCCCCTTATTTACATTCATTCTTATGGGGAAATTGGATTCGCTTAACATCGTTTCACTTAGAGTCGCATTTTTCAGGAACATAACTACAACGTTAAGTGAGGAGTTACTGTACTAGATGTCCATATAGAACTCTACTCTTCCACATGAATACAGCTGGACTCAGGGCAAACTGATAAAATTGCACACACAGTTAACTCGATTAGCTGCTGTGCACAAGTTTTGCTTTCATATTATTAAAAATTTGCCACAGAGGCTGCTGCAGTAGGAATGTCCATCCATGTTAAGCTTGAACTCACTAGCTTAGAGAAAGAGCAGCAGGATGAACACTGTGACACTGGACCCACTGCTCTATGTAGGCAGCTTGATTCTATGTAGCGCAAGCTCTCCTTGTTCCAGTCTCCTTCTCAATCCCCACCTCCTCTCCTAGCTCCTGCTTCATTCAAATCAGAGACCAAAATATGACTCCTGCTGTCCATCTCTTATCCCTCAAGGTGTCTCCTTCACACCATCCCCTCCCACTTCTATAGGGAGGGATAAGAGAGGAGAAAAAGAATGCCAAATTTGGCTCTGCACTTGTCCATCACAGCTGCCTTATCTTCCCCTGCACTTCCCTCTTGTTTTCCCAGTCATTAGCTATGTTTCCAGCTCTCCATAAAGCCAATAATTATAGCCTCATGGCCAAGTCTCTTCTTTATATTCATCCTCCTCAATTGTACAGCTTCTGGCATGAAACACCTAATTGTCTCAACTAAGTCACACCACAGTATACAAGTGCACTTACCATAAGAGGCTAGTTCATTGTTCAGCATGAGAGAGGTTAATTCCTTTACTATAATAAACCAAGCAACAGAAATTCACTGTTTCCCCCCACAGCATATTCATGTATCATTATTTAAAACCTCCTACACCCCACAGCAATAAACTATTTTTAATATTGAGAGATCAAAACAGCTTGAGCAAGTTAAAAATGCTTTTTCTTTCATTGGGAAGAGGTAGGGAATTGTATCTGATCAGATGAGTGAAAGAGGAAATTCAATGTATATGTATTTTTGCCGCAAAATAAAGAAAAATATTTCATATTAACAAATTAAATGTGGGCAGATATAAAAAGACAATATTTTCCCCAAAGATACTTTCACCGCCTGCCACACCAGACTCCATATAGACTTTACTATATGTATGGGCAATGATTCCTGCAGTGCAGAATTATCTACAGCTAATTCCATACCAAATATTGACTCCAATTATTTAATAATGGCTATATTCTCACATTATATCAATACAGAAACCCACACACTTTAAGCAATATTGTCTGTTGACTAACAGAACACTGTATTTTCTGTAGGGCAGAAAGGAGTATATAAGGGCAAGGAATGTATTATAACATGTAATACATACTATGGCTCCACGTCTTCACTCTGGACAATGATTCCCAACACTTATTCAAATAATATCATACCAGGAACAGGCTCATACTGAACTGTGCAAGGAACTGATTCACATTTCATAACCAACAACACACCATTCATGTACTCCTCCACACTGAACTTCAGTTTGACTGTAATCTTGGTGTTATTATATCTGACTCTGAAATCCCCTCCTCCTTCAATTCTCCCATGTTTGCAAATCTGCCTATCACTATCGCTGCAGCATTGTCTATGCATGACACTGCCTCAATTCACCTCTGCAGAAATCACTATCCACATCCTTAATCCCTCTCCTCTTGATTATTGCAACACCCTCATACCTAATAATTATAGAATTATATTGTGCTGTATTGGTTCATGAGCTGCAACTATATCACAAATTATCAGAGTACTCCAATAGGGAAAAATTTACGTCTGTTTCTACAGACAAGACAATACAAAACCATTCAGTTTCATATAACATCCTTCACATCCAGTATCACAAGATACTTTAAAGAAACACAGGTATATCAAAGACAATGGTTTACAGCGTTAATTGCTGCGACTCAGACACGCAAAAAATGAAAAAATTCACAAAGATTAAGTACAAAAAAGGGAGCAGAGAACTGACAATTACAGATTTGCATTGAAAGCTAATCTACACTGCATAAATTATGGTGACAGATTCACTGCACTTTATCAGTCTGTACTGGCAACTCAAATGGATGAGAAAAACTGTACTTACTGGAGAGAGACACCATATATAATTCTGTGGCCAGCATACACAATAGTTGGTGACATAGTGTAAGCATTTTATTTAATTTCAACTGTTCCTCGGTCACAGAGGGGTGCACAATGGGGGAGGGGTGCGCGCAAGCAGGGGCACAGCCCCTTCCCAATAATCGGCGGGGTCACAGAGCTCCTCCGGCCCCAGCGCTGGAGGAGCTCACGGTCTCTCCCCACCATGGCCATGGGGCCAGAGGAACTCGCTCTCTGTCAGTGCTGGCCACGGCCGCAGGCTGGAGAATCTTTCTGCCACCACCAGAGCCCCAGGGCTGGAGAATCAATCTGTCCATGCCACAGCCTTGGAGCTAGCAGAGCTGCCCCCCACCTTTTGCTATAATGGCTATAACGGCCAAATGGCTTGGATCCCCATGGAGTTGTTATAGTGAGGGTGTTTAACGTGCCCCTCCAAAAGTGGGCAAATTTAAATTCCTGCCCATGCCCCTGCTTAGTCAGTAATACCTTTCAAATAGGTTTCAGAGTAACAGCCGTGTTAGTCTGTATTCGCAAAAAGAAAAGGAGTACTTGTGGCACCTTAGAGACTAACCAATTTATCTGAGCATGAGCTTTCGTGAGCTACAGCTCACTTCATCGGATGCATACTGTGGAATGAAGTGAGCTGTAGCTCACGAAAGCTCATGCTCAAATAAATTGGTTAGTCTCTAAGGTGCCACAAGTACTCCTTTTCTTTTTACCTTTCAAATAAAATCAAAAACTTCTTTAAGAAACCATTTTTCATGTTGTCTAAATGGTTAAATATACGACTGGAAGTCAGAACTCAGGGGTTCTCAAAACAGCTCAGGTACTGTGTCAATATGCGTCCACAGTAAATCACTTAATCTTTGTGTCTCTATTTACAACTCTGTAAAAGTGGTAATATTTATTGCACACTTAAAAGGTTTGTTCCGATTTAGAGATATAAATTCCAGCAATATTCTCTGTACTTAAAATGGGGAATGCCTCTAGAACCACTAATATCCCTAGGACTGGAAGGAGTGTTTTAAATGCACCCACCATACATGCCTCACAGGGATGAACTGAAGCTTAATTAATGAATTTTTAAAACCAAATTGAGGTCCTCAGATGAAAGGCCCTTTAAGACGTGTCATGTATTGTTATCAATCCTCATCTATTAATAATTTAGTTTTCAAATTTAGATTTTTTCCAGTGAATTCCACTCTTTCATTAGCTTGGGGAGGAGGAGATACCTAAGTAGTGGAAAATACATCCTTAAATTCCTGTGCTTTTTTGCAAGAATAGATCCCTCTCTGTGTACTTCAGAGAAATATTTATGCCCATCAAAATCACGAACACCAGAGCTCCATACTCTGCACTTCGTCTCTTTAATAGCTGTAGAATACTTTGCAAAGCGTTTACACTTGCAAATATTCTGCTTCAATTGTGACAGGGTGTTTTACCCGCTTTAAGTGGCTGGGGACAGGGGGAAATCTCTCCCTTCAGGCCCCCATCGATATAGGTAGGGTTCTTAGGAAATTTATTCTTAAGAAACAGGGAAAAAATGGGTTTCGGGATTCACTGCCATCCCCATTTCTGTTAAATTTTTCTTGTTTATAGACCCTTAAAACCAGAGCTACTGAAGAGGAAGGGGGGAGGGAAATCATCTTCGTACCTTCATGCCCTTAGGGACTTGCAATTTATTTAAGTAGTCTTTGTTCCAGAAATTCTTCCTGATAGATGTGTGAGGGAATATAGACTTCTGAAAGGCAACTGACTTGGTATGGCACGACGTTTCAATTAAAAAACTAGAATGATACAAAATTACCATGGCACACATGAAATGGATTAAAAAACGGCTCACTGACTACTCTCAAAATGTAACTATACATAGGGAATCTTCATTGAAAGTATGTTTCTAGTAGAGTCCCTCAGGGATCAGTTCTTTACCCTGCACTTGAATATTTTCATCAGTGACCTGGAGAAAAACATAAAATCATCTCTGATAAAATTTGCAGATGATATAAATACTGTGGGACTGATGAATAATGAAGCAGACAAGTCTCTGATACACAGTGATCTGCGTAACTTGGTAAGCTGGGCACAAGGAAACAATGTGTGTTTCAGTGTGGTGAAATGTGAACTCATACATCAAGGAACAAAGAATGCAGGCCATATTTACAGAATGGAGGATTCTATTCTGTGAAGCAGTGACTCTGAAAAGGACTTGGAGGTCATGGTGGGTAATCAGCTAAACAGGAGCTTCCAGTGTGACACCTTAGATGGATAAACAGGGAACAGTTATATTACTTCTGTATTTGTCACTTGCATGACCACTGCTGGGATATTGTATGATGCCCTCAGTTCAGGAAGGATGTTGATCAAATGGAATGGGTACACAGAAGATCCACGAGAATGGTTAAAGGATTGGAAAACAAGCCTTATAATGAAAAACTCAAGGATCTCAATCTAGTTATCTTATCCAAGAGAAGGTTCATGGGTGACTTGATCACAATCTGTAACTACCTGGAACAAAAGTCTGATAATGGGCTCTTAAATCTTGCAGAGAAAGGTGTAACATGATCCAATGGCTGGAATTTGAAGCTAGACAAATTCAGACTGGAAATAAGGTGCACATTAACAGTTATGGTAATTAACCACAGGAACAATTTATCAGGGATTATGGTGGATTCTCCATCCTCGGCAATTTTTAAGTCAAGGCTGAATGTTTTTCTAAAAGATATGCTCCAGTTCAAACAGGAATTAATTCAAGGAAGGCTTGTTATGTTATGTTGTTATACAGGAGGTTAGACTAGATGATCACAGTGGTCCCTTCTGGCCTTAGAATTTATGAGGCATGAATGAAGAATATATAGTATGCCATATACCCTCCTCCTCTTAATTTTGACACAATATTATCTTTCCACCCCCTCACTCTGTTTTTCCTGTCTCAATAGAGACTTTAACACTGCAGTATGCCTGCATGTCAGCCAAAGTTCAGAGGAGAAATGGGAAAAGTCGAATGAGGAAACAACAGCAGCTTCCTCGCTCGCTCCAGTTTGATCAAAAAAATCCTAAGAAGCAGCCAGCTGCTCCCTGAAGAATGCAAACAGGTATATGGACCAGACTACATGGAGCTAACAAACAAGTTCGGTGTTCAGCAGTTAAAAGAACTGAGGCAATATTCTACTACTGTTGTATAGCAAGCTTGACACAACAGCCTAAAGCCATAATGTATTGGAGCTTCAGGGAGACAAGTTATGCTGAGATACTAGTCCAGTATCGTCTCAAGAACAGAAGTCATAGGTCCCAATTTTCTCCTCGGCAAAGGGAGGGGTCAATATAATGGCAGATATTCCCTACTCCAGAAGCTTCGACACAATCAGGCAACTTCTCCCTCTAGCATCATCCACCACTCCCTGGAATCCCATGAAAGCTTCTCCACTGAAGCTTTGTGGGGATTGAGGGCCCATGCCATGGTATCAGGAAGTAGAGGCTGATGGAGGGGGAAATTTGCATCCCCAGCATACTCGACTTCTTAGGGGTAAGGTATCAGCAACCAAGTTGTTTTTATAATGGGCACAGCTACACTGGCACCGCTGCAGCTGCATCACTGTAGCTCTTTAATGAAGACGCCCCATGCCGACAGGAGAGAGCTTTCCCATCAGAAGAGTTAATCCACCTCCCCAAGAGGCAGTAGCTATGTTGACGAAGCCCTCCCACCAACACAGTTCTGTCTACACAGGGGTTAAGTCGGTATAACTCTGCCGCTTAAGGGTGTGGATTTTTCATACCCCTGAGCAACGTAGTTACATTGATACAGGTCTGTAGTGTAGACCAGACCAATGTTGTTTTAACTACAGCCTCCTCAAAGAGGGGATTTTTTTTTAAAAAAATTGTTTTATACAAGTGCAGATAGCTTGCCCAATAATGAGGCTCCTCCAACAAAAGCAATGACTATCTTCATGAGTGATCAGTGAACCTTGGTCACGGGTTCTAACATGGCCACTGTCCATGCAACAGAAATCAAAATGAAAATTGATCTTGCTTTCTTCTTGCCTCTTTTCGCTGCATCACAAAGAGACACACCAGCAAAATATTTTGAGGCACCTGATTATAGAATAAGTACCATTTCCTGTGGTTTTAGGTGGCGCTCTCTTGGACTTAATGGGATACAATAGGTTGGGAGAAGGGATGGTCCAATGATTAGGGAACTGGCCTGGGACTCAGGAGACCTAGGCTCAATTCCCCACTTTGTTATAGACTTCCTGTGTGACCATGGAAACCCAAGTAGCTTCCCAGTGCCTCAGTTCCCCTTCTCTAAAATGGAGATAGCAGTACTGCCCTACCTCAGAGAAGTTTTGGTAGGATAACAGTATTGCCAACCTCAAAAGGTTCAGACATCATGAGTCAGACCTTAAAAAAAAAAAAAAAAAAGTCACAAAACGTTTAAAAAAAACACCTGAAAGTCAACCTATAACTAGTGGGCAGCCTATAACTACTTGAGGCTTTTTAGTTGACTACAGAAACAATTTTATGAGAACTGCCGGTTATCCTCAGCCATAATCAGTCCATCAGAGTTGAGCTTTTAAAAGCAACATTTCAGTTCTAGTGGGTTGCAACTAGACAAGTCTTTACTATTTGGTTTCACCAGTGTAGACAGTGCTCATTTAGCAAGGCAACATGTGACATATGCCGCAAGCTTTGATATGCCTACAGTAGGTTGTACAACTTCAGGTAATTAGAAAGATGAGTAGTTGTTCACTAGGCTTGGAACAAATTCAAATGCTATCACTTTATCGTACCATACTAATTAACTTGTTAAATTCCAGAACTGGAAATTATTTTGTAATCAAAACAGGCTGTATTTTCAAAAGTTAAGGACAGCATATGATTTATAATTTACCATAGGGTATAGTTTTTAAAATATGAAGAAATATTTTCATTTCAGTTATGGTATATTCACCTCTGGAAGGATCCTCCGTCTGACAGAAAAAATTAAAGTATACATTTCTCAATACACTTTATTTATCTCTCACATTGTATTTTCTTCATTTAGTACATATTTGATCTAAAAGAAAGATGGACATCTCAAAAATATCTAAAGCTCCACTGTGCTTTCAGATAATATGGCCCCTGCACTCTATGACATTAAAATGTAAAGTAAACAGAAAAATAAAAATATTAGCCAAAATGAGGGAGAAAATTGCAAAAACACGTTAGAAAAATCAGTTCATTTCCGTTCATTAAAAAGGCAAGGCTCATCACACAGCACAGCTGGGGATTATGCATTAAGAGATAGGGGAAGTGACCCAGGTCATATAAATATTATTAAAGAACTATTTAAAAAGTCTTGAGGACAAATATTTAAATAAAACTCTGTTAGAAACAGCAATGTGTGCTAGAGAGAGTATCTTTTGTATTTTTTTGTACAAGGAGGGCCCAATTCTGCCACCCTCACATGCTGAAAAGGGCTTTACTCCAGCAGTAGTGCCACTGACATCAACAATACTGCTCAGTGTGAATAAGGATGGCAGAATCAGGTACTTAGAGAATAAAATTATTTTTAGACCTTCTACTATGAAATATATAGGTTACAAGATATTTAATGCTGTATATATTGATCTTCCCTGTATACTGATCTTCCGGATCTTCGGGGGGGGGGGGGGGGGGGGGGGGGGAGGAAGCGGAAGAAATTTATTCTAAACAAAGAAAGCAAACAAGATATACAAACCAAAAGTACCCTATTTGGCAAGTATATGTAACACAATTGCATAAAAATTCCAATATAATTTCAGAAAAAAGTTATCTAAAAATTAAATAGTTCACTTTAATTTCAGTTGTTTCCTTTCATTTTGTAATCTGCTCAATAAAATTGAGAGTACGTACTGTTTGCTAGGGGTGGTGGGGTGTGTTATACATACATATATGTTCAAAACCTACAATACATTACATTCTTGGGATAGATGGTTTTCTTGTATTTCTAATATTAAACTTAGTATATGAGGGGAAAAATTTATATTATATGTTCATCACCATTACATTGTAAAAACCTCACAAAATTCAACAAGTATGGTTACTTTTTAAAAAAATATCTGGAATAAGAAAAACCCCAACACATACAGACAAATGAAGACACTTAATTTCCATCTGTCCATATTTTAAAAATATATTATGATTAAATATGTAAGGTTTAATTAAACCTTACATATGTCTAACCATGAGCTTAATCTGATTACACCCCCAAAACACCCACAGAAGTACCACTCTTCACAGTATATGTTCTCCCCCTCCTCCCCACCCCACATCAGCATGTATTGAGAAATTAACATCCCATTATTCCCCTGATGAGAAGATATAACAGACATTCAAGGGAATTCATGTATACAGACCTAGACACTACTGGCTAGTAACCAATTAAAGGGCTAAATGAAGCTCAAGGCCATACTAAAGTTATTATACCACTTTGGGTGCCATAATATTCTTTATAAAAAGAGATGCACCATTCCCGAACTATGAATTAGAATAAAAGGCTATGTTACAAGTTCATAAAAAAATTACATAATAAATTTGGTATTCTCGTATTCCTGTATGTATGATCAGTGTTTTTTCTTAAAAGTTTCTCACAGATCTAGAGCCAGAACGACTGTTACAGCTGCTAATTTGCCATAAACAAATATCTAAGGCAAAGGACGTTTAGTGCTTCATTTCAGAAAGTTCTTGCTTAAATGCAGCTTTGACCTTTTTCCAACACAACTCAAACACACCATTTTAAGAACAACATTCTACATTATGAAAGGAGAAACATACAAAGGGTAAATTATTTTTTGGTATATTAAAATGTCTGGTCCTTACAAATATATATGGGGTTCCCTCGTGCTCTCTTTCCTTCTCTGATTCAGTTCATAGAAAGGGAAGTTAATGAATGTGGCTGTGTGCGAGTGTGTTATACAAACATGTATGTTATTAAAAAAGTTTGGAGATTTGGCTCTAGTAGTCGACTACAGTAGGTTTATATAAAAAAAGTTTTGTATCCATAAACCACACACAATGAATTTAGGAGAGAAAATATGAACCACTCGAAATTTGAGCCACTCTTTCTTTTGTTAATCCCTTATGACTTCATTTACCTGGCTTAATACAGCAATTCCCTTTGTATTTTCACCAAGTGGTAATAAGCTTCAGCTCAAAATCAACTGTAACAGCATGCAAATTGCTGACTGCCCAAAAATGGTCAATTTAAAACATATGAATCTTAGCTACAACCTTCTTTTAAAAAAGGAGGCTGAAAGAAGGCACAACATTTTTACCAAACAAAAATAGTCAAAAGCCACTCAGTAAAGTTGTAGCCTTTACCAGCATTTAAGCCTGACAGTAGCATAGCAAAAACGACCCAGTCTATGTTCTACTGTTACCTGCAATCAAAGTTGATATAGAAAGAAAAAGCATTTCAAAGATTCCTCTGAAAGAAATCCACATGCTTTGCCTACAATATGTCTATGAAAGTTCGTGGGTGCCTGTTTTATTCAATGAAGATTAACTACAGATGCATGCATTATATGCTGTACGTATTCTGGAGAGCAGAAGCTGAATGACAATTGTACAGGCACTGCATTGTACGTATTTCAGCTGCCCTCTGTTCTGTTCATTTCACACTTGCAGCAAGTATTATGAATGGATCTCAGCTTATTTTTCAGCGTTAAAAACATAGCCGCACACGCACTGGCTTGTAAAGACAAATAGATATCAAACAGATCTTACCATGTATGCGCCACTGTGAAGCGACGGCGTTGACGGATGCTTTTATTCACCAGCAACTTTCTGAAAAAGCATGGAGAGTTCCTTGGAGAGCTGCGAGGTGAAATTTTTGGAGACGTGGGTCTGTTCCCTGGCAGTTTGGGAAGCTCAAGTTCTAAATGCATTTGTTCTTTGAAAGTCTTTATGTAGATATCTGACTCTGGAGCAGCAAGTTCCCTAGAAGAATCTTTTGCTGTCATAGCTTGGATGTTGTGTTAGCTTTCACCATTCAAAAAACATACCAAAAAACACATCACAGAGACATAGCTTCAGATTCAAATGCTGATAGATTGGCAAAGCCTAGCCCTGTCATTCACAAGGCTGAGTCCCGAATGGAAAAGCTACCTAAAACAGCAGCAGCCTAAATCGAAGAATAAGTCAATGCTTTATCAGACAGAGCTTTATCAGCCCAGCTTTCCCTCTGAAAATGCGCCAAAGTGCTTTCTGTGTCAGTAGCCTCCTTGTGGATGTGGCTTGTCTGCAAGCTATACACTGACACTCACTGAATTCATTCAGCTGAACATACCAGCTCATGAAAAATTCATAAGAACTCCCTCCCGATCAATCCTTTTAATAAAATACTTCATCAAGAAAAAATACTAGATTTGTCTGCATATACTAAGAAAATAAAGCTGTTTACAAACATATTACAAAACAGTGCAACCTGGTTCATTCAGGCCCAACATAAAAAAGATCTTCATTCAGAATTATTTGTGTAACCCACACTGCAGTAGCTCCACCCATGACATGCTTATTGGCTCAATATTGTTTTGACAACTGGACTCTATTCAGCCCTTCTTTATACTGTGCATGTGTCAGATTTTCATGAAATTTTGAAGAGGGTTCTAACACAGTTACAGTGTAACATGCTAACCTGTGTGCTCCCAAGCAGCCTCTGTACACATCCTAAGGGTCCCTGACGATGACTTTTCTGAATCAAACAAATGCTAGCATGAGCACATAATTTGCAAAAGGGAAAGGTGGGGAAGGGAAAAAATGCAAGTGGCAACCTAGCAAGAAAACAAAACAACAGCTACTCATTATTACCTGAAACTTTGGTAAAATCTGCAATAATGTGCATCCTATAGTTGGAGTAGCATGCTGTGCAGCAGTTCTCACTGCTATTATGGAGGACTATAATGGCCGAGTAGGAGCAAAACAAAAACCTTTATGGCAGTGAGAGCCCACATATCTGAAACAGAACTAAGAGCACTGAGATGGTCAGCAAAGGGTGACTGAAAGGAGATGGCTAATGCTGATGGTTGAGAAATCTGTCAATTCCACTGAAGCAGGAGGAAATTAATTTAAATCTGAACTTTTAATTTTAAAGAAAGAATGTTCCTTATGGATTTTTTTAAGATGAGCTAGTATTGTGAAATTTAATGATAGAATAGAATCATAGAAATATAGAACTGGAAGGGATCTTGATAAGTCATCTAGTCCAGTCCCCTGCACTGAGACAGGACTAAGTATTATCTAGTGCAGCAGTTCTCAAACTTTAGGAAACTGGGACCCCATTTTGATTTAAAAATTTTCACGGACCCCCCCAAGCCACCCTCTCAGCCCGAGGCCCCACGCCCACCCAACCCCACCTCTTCCCTGCCTCTTTCCGCCCCCTACCTGGGGAACACCAATCCCCGCTCCTCTCCCTCCCTCCCAGCGCCTCTTGCACGCAGCTGAACACCTCTTCTGTGACGTGCAGGAGGCACTGGGAAGGAGGCGGAGGAGGAGGAGTTGTTACTCTGGAAAGGTGGTAGGCAAAAAATGGGTGGGATGGTAGTATTAGGATTTCTGGGCATGTTGTGCTTATTCACACTGCATTTTGGTTTGTCTTGGCTTTAGGTGTACATGGGGCCAACTTTTACATATAAAAGGCAACAGATTCCAGGCAAGGAGTTTAGAGGGAAGATTATCTTGTCTTCCTGTAAATTAGAGTTGCTGGTAGTTGGAATGGAATGCTAATGGCTGGGGAATAGCTAAGAACATCCTCCATATTTAAGCAGGAGAAGATGGCCCTTTAAATAGGAAAAAAAGTTATTTCCTAGATTATGTGAAAAGTGAAGAAGGGAAAGATAGCCCATATCAAGCCAGACTAGGTGGAAGTATTCCGGCCTCTCAACAGAAGTTGAATACAGCTGCTAACATATCAATTACAGAACACACCATCCTAACCTCAGGGTCTTACATAGCTCTTTTCATCCATAGATCTCAAAGCATTTTACAAAAGTGGGTAAGTCTTATTTAGCTTCATTTTTCTGATGGGGAAATTGAAACAGAAGTTAAGTAACTTGCCCAAGGTCTCACAGCAAGTCAATAGCCAAGCTGGGAGAAGGACCCAGGTCTCCCAACCTTTAGTCCACTATATCACTGCTGCTGTTTGCCTTCATTTCTATTTCTTGGCAATATCATCAATAACATAACATTGCTTGGTTAACGCTGATGTAATGTTCACTGTGATGCATACAGACCTAAGACCTTTTCTTCCAGTATTAGCATTGTGGTTTAAGTTGGGGAAAGGTGTATAACATGAAGAGTTATAAACTCAAAAGGAGGAGGGGCAGGAACCTCCAAAAATCACTAAATCTCTCTCTTCAGTACAGTTCTCCTTCAGGCCTAAAAGCTGCTGGCACTCTCCACATAGTGGGAATGGACCAGAAAGCAGAAATACAGTAGAGAGCTTACCTCAATTGCTGCTATTCTATTTCCCTTTCCACCTGCACAAAGGTAGAAAAGACCTGTCTGCTCCCCTTCTAAAAGAGGGGATAATGAGATACTATGTTTCTAGACTCTCACCCCAGTGAAATAAAGGGAAACATTTAATCCTTTCAGAACATCAGGTGTTAATCAGCTGTTACATTACTCTTTACTTTGCCGGCATTTACAGATAAAAGACAAAAAAAACCGCTAAGAATTATTCCAACCGATTAATAAAATTCATGCAAATGCTTAATCTGGAGTTCAAAGCAAAATTTCAGGGATATTCTCTAACACATGACGAGGCAAAACAACCTATGGAGATAGTAACACTAAAAACTCATTTATTTTAGAGTTTGAAGAATTAATATTTCATCCTTTAATAAGAATATATAAAAGCAGAAAGAAAGAGTGGGGATTATACAACAGCTCAGAACACACTGCAAGAAAGAAAACCATGCAGCACAGAATAGATAAATATGAGGAGGTTACTTACCTGTAACTGGAGGTTCTTCGAGATGTGTTGACCCTATCTGTATTCCACTGAGATTTTACTCATGTGCGCCATGCATCCGAAACTGGACAATTTGGAAGTAGTAGCATCCGTTGGTCTGTGCATGCACTCTTCACCTCATGGTTTCGTCCGAGGTGATGACCTCCTCTTCTTAGAGTGATAGTCCCTATTGTATTCCACTGAGGGTGATTAACAAGCAGTACCTTGGATGGTACAGTTGAATGGAGGGCAGTCATGTCAAATGAGGCATCCGTCAAAGAGTCCTGCACCAAACCGTAGCGGCCCTACATATGTCTGAAAGTGGCCCACCTATGTGCGGGCTGCCATGTGGCCAAGGAGAGATAAGGAAGTCCTGACTGGGACAGATGAACTGTTGACTACCGGGTGATGAGTTCCTGCAGAGCCTGGAACCTGTCCCTGGATAGGTAAGCTTGTGACCAAGTTGATGGACGCCCCTATGAAGTCTAGGAACTGTGAGAGAATCAAAGTTGATTTTTCAACATTGAAGCTGACTTCCAGGGATGAAAGAAGTCTGAGCAACATGGAAGTCAAGATTCCAGCTCTGTCTCTGGATTGTGCTACTATAAGCCAGCCACCAAGATTGGGGAAGCGATGGAGGTTGGCTGCTATGACAGAGAAAACTTTGGAAAAGTCCCAAGGAGCAGTGAAGAGTCCAAATGGTAGGACCCTGTACTGAAAATGCTGATGGCCCACAGTGAACCACAAGAATCTTTTGTGGGTTGGATGGATGTCTATGTAAAAATCAGTGTCCTGCATATTGAGAGCTGTAAACCACATGTCTTTTTCTAGAGACAGTATGATGGCTGCTAAGGTGACCATACAAAACTTGGGCTTGTGGATAAAGTGATTGAGGCAATGGATCTCCAGGATTGGCCTCCACCCTCTCTTCTTCTTGGGTACCAGGAAGTAAGTCAAATAGAACCTTGTGCCCTGATAGTTCAGAGGAACATATTCTATAGCTCCCCTTTGTGGTAGAAGTCTACTTCTAGGGCCAGGATATTATCATGAGAGTGGTCCCTTTAAAGGGATGGAGGCGGGGGACATGGATAGAGGTAGAGTGGGGAACTCAATTGTATAGCAATAGTGGATGACATACAGGACCCACTTGTCCATTGTTATTGCACTCCAGGCTGGTAAGATGACCCCCAAAGGAGGTGGGTTGGTTGCATTTCCATGGTGGTTGACAGCACTCTAGCGGCACTCAAATATCGTTTCTGAGAGGTTTGAATGTGAGATGATGAAGATTACCAAGGCAGACACAGGGAGCCAGATCACTGGGGCTTCTGGAACTTACGAGTAGGTTTGTATGGACTCTGGTGGAAGAACTGGGGAGTCCTGAATCTCTGTGTAGGTGACAGAACTTCTGCTTGTCTGCAGGTGTATCAATACCCAGTGATCGAAGTCTGAATCTGGAATCCTTGACATAGTGGAGGGAATTGTTGGTCTTCTGATTAAACAGGTGCGACTCATCAAATGGAAGGTCCTCAATGGCATTCTGCACCTCTCTGGGGAAACCAGATGAGTGCACCCTTATTCCCTCTGTATGAGGATGCATGTGGCCAAAGAGTGTGATGAGGTATCTGTAGCATCCATGGCTGAATGTAGAGCCATTCTAGCCACCGACTTGTCTTCCTCCAGGATATATTGGAAACATACTCAATCTAGCTGAGGCAGCTTTTCAGTAAAGTCCTATAATTTACTATAGTTAAGGAAGTCATATTTGGCTAACAAGGCCTGGTAGTTTGAAATTAGAGGCTTGTTGAAGAGAAGACCCTGTGTCCCAAAATGTCTAAGCATCTGCCCTCCTTATCTGTCAGGTTGGTGCATGAGTGTTGCTGCCTGGATTGTTCTCTGTTGCTGCTTACACCACAAGGAAATTGGGGGGGGGGGGCGGGGGTGAGAAAAGGAACTCCAACCACTTAGCTGGTACGTAGTCTCTCTTCTCTGCCTCCACATTTGGACTGGCTGAAGAATGGCATCATTGATTGGTAGAGCAATGCTGCTCGGTACCAAGGAATAAAGGATGTCCAGGAGCTTGTCTTGTACTTCCTGCAGTGGAATATGAAGTTCATCCACCGCCCTTTGCAGGAGTTCTTGAATTGCTGAAAGTCATCTGGAGGTGAGGGGGCGGCTGAAGTTACTGCAGCATTGGAGAGGATGATGGGAAATGCTCTTGCTCCGGCAGTATTGTCACATCTGGACTCATTGGTTTGTCCTCCACAACCAGTTCAGCACGCCCTAAGCGGCGATAGGGGCGAAGCCTCCCTGGCTGAATGGGCAGGTTCCAAGGGTGGGTACTGGGGCCAGGATCCCTGATAAAGGCAGCAAGATGGATCCGGCAGATGTTGTGGAGGCCCCATGGAGAGGGCAACCAATGACTTCCCTGCTGCTGGAGAGGAGGGTACTCCCACACTGGTAGCAGTCCTTTAGAGTACTCATAGTGGTGGTAGGGAATGGGCAGCCTTTGTGCTCCATTGTAATCCTCCAATGACAAGAACTCAGATCCCAGTTCTGATGGTGGTACCATCAGAGCCGGTGGAAACACATAAACCACAGGCAGATGAGTCGAAGCGTGACCTGATTTCACCAAGTCCTGGATAGGAATCAGACCTCCCCAGTGCAGTTTGCAGAGGAAGCCATGGAGAACTCGGTTCTCTACGATGAACCACTCATGTGGTTCTGGTCATTTCTCTGATCGCCCCAGTGTTAACAATATCTGTTCCATAGCTGGAGCCAGTGTCGGAGCAGAGGACTGCCCCAGAACTGACAGATCCCTTGTCTTAAAGGAGGAAGACCTTGAGGGCAGACAGGTGTCAGTGCTCAGTACCAGGGGATCTGCTGAAATGCTCAGTCTCTCTGTGGCTGGAACTCATGGAAGGAACATTGTCCTTCTTTGGTTTGGAGGAAGACTTACTGCATGCTTATGCACAGGCCTCCTTGCCTGCCAACTAGGCCCTGTCATGGGGTCCATAGCGGCAGTACCACCAGAGCCAGACTCAATCTCTGTAGCCAGAGGTGCACTCCTGGCTTGCTCAGGCCCATATACACACGGGGTTCCCTGGCGTGGGTTGGACTGAGGCCTCATGGCGACTTCCATGAGGTGCTTCTTGAGGTGGAGAGCCCGGCTTTCTCAGGTATAGCTATTGGCCAAACTTACCTAGAACCTGGTGTTTCCAATAATGGAAATTTGAAATAACTAACAGCCTGAGTTTTTTCCTGACCACAACAATATGAGATTCTTGGACAATTGAACAAAGAACACTGAAGCCTGGCTGAAAAAGCTCATTAACCCAGAAAATGGTTAATATATACAATCAACAACCTGGAACAAAACCTTTAAGAGCAACTTCTACTAAACTTGCTCATATCTACACATGAAACACTGGAATCATAGTAAGGAGCCCCAGAACCAGTCTACAGAAGCTAAGTGAGAGAGGCAAAAACTAAGAGGATGACCAATACCGTACCTATTGAATCAGAGAGTTAAGTAGCGGAAGCTTTTTCTAAACTAAACCTCCAAACTTTGAGACTATCCACAACTGCCAACAAGGATGGGTTATATTTTCAATTAACATTTTTTCCTGCTAAAGATTCTATTATTTATACATTTTTAAGCCCTGGTATTAGGATAAAAATAAAAAAACCAGTCCAGTGCACAAAAGTGGAAAGATGTGTATGCTGTGGGAGAGGAAAGGTAGTTGGCTGACTCTCTTTACAATGCTTTCTGCCAGTGTCAGAGTAATTGGGTGCTTCTTCCAAAAGGAATACTTTGTGAAAACACATTTAGATCAAAATAATTAGGAAGCTCCTCACTCTGTCACTTAGATCATTGTTCCACACAGAGACATTAGCAAGGATGAGTCAACCCCATAGAAAATAAAAAAAGTAAGAAAAAACTGTTCATGTAACAGATGCTGGAAAACTATATTTTCTTCACAAGACATACTCTGAGTCCCAAAAGATAATGCTAACCTGTCAACGAATTCACTAGAGGGGTATTTCAAAAGAAATGCAGATTGCTGGTACTGCATAAGAACGGCCATACTGGGTCAGACCAAAGGTCCATCCAGCCCAGTACCCTGTCTATCGACAGTGGCCAATGCCAGGTGCCCCAGAGGGAGTGAACCTAACAGGTAATGATCAAGTGATCTCTCTCCTGCCATCCATCTCCACCCTCTGACTAGTGATTAAAAAAAGACAAAACTTCATTTTATAATAAAGGAGTCGGTTTAAATATCAGATTTTAACATTTTATTTGAAAAGTAAAAATTACTGCCCTTTCCAATACCCTTAACTTGAGAATTTTAATAATCTTATTTTTAGGTAATATAGTGATTATTAAAATACAGTTCTACCTTGAAAAGAATTACTGTGGAAATGACACATTTTTGCTCAACAGATAAGCTCCCCATGTGTGTGCAGAGTAATATGTGCTTGCTCTCAATGTAAGTCCCAACTGCTTTTTACTCATGTTAGCTCTGGGAAGACTTTGGTTATAAGGGAGAGAAAGTTTGATTCCATTCCCTCTAATGCAGCATCAATGGAGGGGTTTACGTGGTTCTGGTTATTTACTTGTGCAAACACAGTGATGACAGTAGGGTTGCACAGGTGTCACAGAGGGGAGATCACCATCTCCAGAACCTTTATTAATAAATAGTGATTTGGCGAAAGAAAGAAGCTAATTTGATTCTCCAGAACTGGCAGTGAGAAAAACCACCATCTTTTAATTTGTAAACTGAGCAATTGTGATGTGGAAACCACTAAGACATAATACATATTAAACTTCACATTGATATACAGTCACTTTTCAGGGGAGAATTGTACTTTAAATACCATCAATGTTAGTTTTGTAGTGCTCCTATGAAATATAGACCAACAAATGAAAATTATTTTAAGGAACATAATGGATTCCCTGTAGAAATTTAAAAATAATATCCCCTTTCAAGAAGGCCCAAGTGACATGCTGAATGCATTCCACTGATAAGTACTGTTGGCAAAATATTTAGCAGGAACACAGTCAGTCTCCCGTTTGAATTCAAGGATGTTAATTCTTTCTGTTCTACTCTTGAATTTGCCATTAGCTCTGTCTGAAAAAGCAGCAAATCTGACAAAAAAATAAGCCCTTATTTTCAAACTAGAAATGAGTCAATCAAAAATATTTAGTGTTTTGTGGGTTTTTTAAAATCACCCTATATATATCTCCCCCACCCCAACAACTATTTTTTCTTGAAACGCTTGTTTTATTTATATTAGGCCTGAACAACAGGAATTGTGTCAATCTGACTCAAGATGCAGGTGCTCAACCATTCGTTACTACAGTATGGTAAAGGAAAAGGCATACTGCAGCATAGTAAATGACGTCCTAAATCATATGTAACCCCAGTGTATAAAAATAATAAAATTGTAATAGCAAAGGTGTTATTTCGAATAAGCCAGAAAGAGCTCTGACTCAGTAGACAACAAAAAGAGCTCTCAATAGTGTGCTCTTTTATGGAACTCTGAACAATGTCCAACAAACAGTCTTTTGGACTAGGAAATGGAAATAATTTTTGAACAGACTGTTTCAGTTTTCTTTTTTCATTCTGTTAAAGAAAAAAAAAATCTCACACTCTCCTCCTTCTGCTTGTTTGCAACATCTGCTGCTTCACAGCCTAGAGCTTCTGGAAGGTGGCCTCTGAAGAGTGCCATTAAAAAATTTGCAACATGTCTGAGGGCTTTGCTTACTTTTTACTGAAAAATTTCCCAGTGGTGGTTAAAAAGAAGCTGCAATACATCTCTGACTATTAAATGCATGTATACACTGTGGTGTGATTTAGCATTAGCAAGACCGATTCGCCACGCTAAAGCGATAGAAAAATCTGTTTGAATTTCTCATACTATTTACAATTCACTGCAATATCCACTAGCACAAGATGAAAGATAAAATTTTGATTTTAATTTATTGGTTTAAAATTATACAGTCAATAGCTCTACTCCCACATCAAATGACTGGACAAATACAACTACTTTTTGCAAAAGCTATCAAAAGGGACCACTGTGGGGTATTATAAATGGTCATAACACAACATACAGCAACAATTTGGTTTGCAGAATAAAAAGAGCTGGGGGACAAAGTGTAAAAAGAAAGAAGCAGCAAGAAGCTATTGGAAAAGATTGTCCTTGAATTTATCTTAAATATTCTGGTAAAATTATCCAAATGTAATTTTTTACTGCCGGTTGAACAAGATTTATCCCACTTCTAAGCAGTGGTAGTTCTGAACTCTTGGTATTTAATCACAGTATATTCAATTTTCTTGGTATAGACTGTTTAAACTGTCTATACCAAGAAATTTGGCTTAATTTTTGGCTTTTCCCCTTTCAGAGACACGAGCATCATTTGTGTTACAGCATTTTGTATTCTATATATTTTGTCTCTTCAGAAATGCCCCGTCCTCCTAGTGAGACCAAGAGAACATGGAAGACTTGGTTCATACTAGCCAGAGATAAATGACTCTACCTCAACAAAAGACGCATCAACACTATTCACTTGTATGGATGCTACGCTACATGTTGATAACAGTTACCACCTTAATGTGGCCAGCCTGAAGTTTAGATCTCTTAAAGAGAACACTGGTTGCAGGTGTTCCTATAAAAACTACCCAAGTTCAGAATACAGGTGAAGTCACAGAAGAGTAATGGTAACCATGGTCCATTTATTGTTACAAATTATGCAATATATATCAGAGGTGGCCAAACTTACTGACCCTCTGAGCCGCATATGACAATCTTCAGACGTTCAAGAGCTAGGGCATGCCTGCCAGGGCTCGGGGCTTCAGCCCCGCTCCTGATGAAGCCCCAAGACCCCTCGCCCCGCTGGGAAGAAGCCCCAAGACCTCACTCCCTGCTGGGCAGAAGGCTCTACACCACCACCCCACTGCAAGGCAGGAGTCCCAAGCTCCCCCCAAGTCTGGTAGGTGGAGAATGGGGGACGTGCGAGGGGGCTCCATGAGCTGCACTTTAATGGTAAAAGAGCCGCATATGGCTCGCAAGCCCCAGTTTGGCCACCCCGGCAATATATTTTGATTCCATGGTGACAGGTGACAGAGATAGGTAGCCACATTTTTTCTACATTCTGCAATTTTTAGTACCCAGATTACAAAGGAAAATAAGTTTTTAATGATGCTATAAAAGCTACCAAGTTGTCATTTTTTTCTTACAGGCATTCAGAATGTTTTCTTCTGGTAGCAACAACCTTGTATGGAAATAAGTGTGGGGGTTTTTTTTAAAAAAAACTGGTATATAAGGCATGAAGTACTCACTCTATTCATGCTGGGAATTTCCTCAGCAAGTTTGACTCTATTTGGTTTAGAATATTTCTTAAAGACTTTTTAACAGCCTGCTCTGTTATTCACTGAGGGTAATCACAGTTGTCAGGCTGTGATGTTGGCTGCTTAAGAATACAGAACTAAAAATGTATATTCTATTAATGAGATTGTGACAAACTCCACACTGGGTCCAAAGGAGTTACAGGACAATACTGGGCCCAGGTAGCCCCACCCCTTCCAACCTGCAGAGCATGATCCAATTAGAGAGGAAGCTTAAAAGAGAGTAACTCAGCTCAGTCAGGGGCAGGAAGACAGATCTACCCTGAGAGCTCCTGGACAAGGTGCTGAAGACACCTCCATGTGAGAAATAGGAGTGTGTGCTTGAGCCCAGTTGGGGCTTTTCTTTTTCTTTTGTTATCTTATAGTGGAACTGAAGACATGGGAAGAGATGGATGGTAGGAAGTGATCCAAGGAGGGTCACTCTGAGGGTACCCCAGGGTACCACATATTGTTGACTCCCACAGTGCCCTGGGTCAGAACCTGGTGGAATGGGAGGGCCCAAGCTCCCCTAACAATTTCCCCAGCTGCAGCAGGGTCATAAGCCACATTCCAGTGCCATTTCCCCTCTGACAGAGGACAAGGACACTGCAAACCCAAGGTGAAGCTAAACTTATCCTCGGGTGAGGAACCTGATTGAAAGGCCTTCCTGCTCAGAGGCAATACTGGGTGTACTGCCCATTACACCACCTGGCCCTCTGAGGGCTCTATTACAGAGACCAATAAGCAAATTTACTCTTCACAGACAAAAACCCATGTGATCACTTCTGAGACTGAGATTCCAATGCAACATATAAGAATGTTTTGCAATATTACACATTTCATACATGCAGAGTTTGAGAAGCAGCTTCAGAGAGAGAGGACCAACAAAACCCCCAAAAGCTATTGCCCAGACTGGTCTCTCTGTCTCTCACCTGTAACCCAGGATGCAATTCTATCAATTTTTTGGTGTCTGCACTTAGATGGCCAATCAGGTTTGTAATTAGTGCCAGTTGCAATGGTATCTTCTATGATAAGGACTCTGATCCCCGAGAATTGAACTGAGACCACTGATTCGTTACTGATCACTGATTCTGGCTGTCTCTAAACAGCCATACAATAGAAAATTTGTTCACTACTAATTCGGGGTAGTTTTGAACCAGCATACTAGATATAAAAGGTTCAGTTATTGCAGCCACTATTATATTACCCAGTCAAACTGGCTGCAGCTAGTGTGGTATATGTATAATCTTCTGGTAAAAATTATAGCAATACTAAACACTTAAATATGAATTTTAAATACATTTCAATATCTACTTTTTTTATAAATAGAGAGAAAATGACATGTTATAAACCCAACACTAAACATAAGCAGGATAAAAATATATCCTAATTGATAAAGGATAATCACATACAACTGATTCAAGCATCCACTTCATCAAATAATTCATACACTCTTCTACTATCCCTACCCTTTGTAATTATAAATTACAACTGGAACAGAAGTTGGACCATGGGGCATGACTTACTCAGAGAAAATTCCAATTTAAGTCAATAGTAACTAGCAATGGGTGAATCTTAAAATATTCTGAAATCTGGTTCGAAGAAGCAGAGCCAAATATCTTGGGTCTTGGAAATCTCCAGTATGGAACTGCGCTAAGAATAGTGTCTCTCTCAGTATTTTGGTGTTTGTGCAATATACCCAAATACTGGCAAACAAAGAGTGGAAAAAAAATCAGTCCAAAAGTTAATACAGCCTCCACCTTGAGGCACCTCTCATCCTTGAGAAGATTTTAGGAGCAACTTAAATGGCGCAAGTTATAAACAGACCTTTATTTACCTATGTTGGTGACATCAGCTAAAACTATTAAAAGTGACCGCATCATAAGAATTGTAATCCCACCACAGGCTCTGTTTACTTTTTGCATTTCTCTCGGTTTAGAAAATGAAAAATCAATGAAATCTGTTTCATTTTCAGATTCTCAATTCTGTAATGTTTGGATTTCAAACACTGCAGGTACATAGTTATTTGTTTATAAACAATGTCTTCTTCAATGCATAGTTAAAATTTTATTGTGTTAGTTTTTTTTATAGAAAAAACTTTCCAAGTATACATATTTTGGGCTAAATTTTAAGTTCATTATGTCCATTTAATTACATATATTTTTCACTACAATATTCTCTTTGCAACTCAGAAATAACGTGTATTTAGATCTAGAATATAAGCACATGTGTAAAGTGTTTGTTGCCTATGAAAAGGTGTAAATCATGGCTTTGTCATGAGTCTTTAACTAAGGGTAAACACATTGTTGTGCTGTCCCTGGAGCACAGGGCAGATTATGAATTTGAGTCAGAATCCGCTTTCTAGGCTCCCGTTTGCTCTGAGGCGGAAAGTATCCTGTTCCAGATATAGACCCGATGCAAGTGTATCGTCAGTCCCTGGGGTGGTAGTGACCATGTTAGATGGGTGGAGCCAAGACTCTACCATTCTCTACCACCTCCTGCCCACCAATGTAGGAGTTTGGGGGAGACAAGGGTAGCAGTTCTGTGCAGGCTACATCTCTTCCTTCTCTACTACACATGATATGACTACCCACCAAAGGAGTACTTTCCAACCACTGTCCTCCCTTTCACAGCAGCACAAGCTCGGCCACAATTCATAATTCAACACAAAATTGTAGCTGGTCTGGTAGCCTATTGTTAGGTTGTCTGACACTTCCCATTATAAGGCCCTATTTTCAGTTACTTAAACTTTACTAAACTTTAAACATTGGAGCTCAAAATGTTCCATACTGGGTATCTGCCTCAGGCTGGTTTTTTGTTTGTTTAATTTCAGCCAAAATGGTTCAGCCATTTCTGGGAATGGGGCCAGGGAAAAAATGTTTTTCAATGTTAAAAAAAAAATCTGGTGATCTTTTTTGTTGGAAAGTTCTAACAACCGGATACTTTGGAGCACAAACCTGAAATCTGGCAGCGGAATAGCCTTTGTGTCAGAGATGTGCCTTTTTGCCATCCTTGTAAAAATCCATCCCAGTTTGGCCAAATTTGAAAAATTGCAGTTTGCATATGCTTAGTAGACATTTGCTAAAGTTTAACAGCTAAAATTACTGAGGATTCTGCCCCTGCTGAGCATACTCAAGCCTCTCACAGCTCCTAGTGCTGACCAGACTCTGCCTGCACCATCCCCACAGAGCATACACAGAGCAGGTCCTGGACTGCACATGCTCCATCCTCTTACAGATACTGTAAGTGACTGCACTGTGTAAGCAGCACCCACACAGAACAACTGTGCTTGTTCCCTCCAGCTGAGGGCTAAAGGGGTGAAGACACATTGTCCCTGGAATGGCTGCTCGCAGCTGCTCTGTGCCAGGGTGAGGCTGTGCACCTCTCTCTCAATCCTGTGTTCCCAGTAACTGCCCCCTGTTGGCACTCAGGCAGTGTGTAGGAGGAAACTGATTCAGGAAATGCCAAAATTAAGGCTGCCTGTGGAACCCTTTGTGTGTATGTATTATGAAACACTATTTTTTCCAGAGAACCCCTGCCTCATTTAGTGCACAGAATAGATGGTGCTCACTTAAAGAACAGGTTGCTATTAGATATTTTCAAAATTCATCTATGTTCTCATCATCCTTTTTTTCTGGCCTTGGCAAATGCCATCCTGCCCACTCATGTCATTCAGAATACAGCTGCAAAGATCATCTTCCTAGCCCGTTGCTTTGACCATACCATCCCTCTGTTTGCAGCCCTACCTTAACTTTCTAGGCTCTTCATGACCCATCCCCACCCTACCTATCACCTCTGATCAGTCCATGTTGCCAGCCTCCGTTGCTCACTTCTTAAATTTTCAATCAAGCACATTCATGCTTCCTCTTATGCTGCCGCTCACGCCTGGAAGAAGTTCCCCATCAACATCCGCAAAAGTAATTCATTATCCTTCTTCAAATCTCTCTTTTGCCATATAGCAAGTCTAAGGGGAAAAACAATTGAAGACAGTTGGCAGTTTTTCAAAGAGACATTATTAAGGGCACAAGAGCAAACTATCCCACTGCGTAGGAAAGATAGGAAGTATGGCAAGAAACAACCCTGGCTTAACCAGGAGATCTTCAATGATCAAAAACCTCAAAAGAGTCCTACAAAAAGGGGAAACTCAGTCAAATTACAAAGGATGAATATAAACAAATAACACAAGTATGTAGGGACAAAGTTAGAAAAGCCTGTGCACAAAACAAGATCACACTAGCTAGGGACAAAAGGAAACAATAAAATATTCTACAAATACATTAGAAGCAAGAGGAAGACCAAGGACAGAGTAGGCCCATTACTCAATGAGTGGGGAAAGACAATAACAGAAAATGTGGAAATGGCAGATGTACTTAATGACTTCTTGGTGAAAACTGAAACAAAGAAGGTTGGTGGCAACTGGACGTCTAACATAGTGAATGCCAGTGAAAATGAGCTAGGATCAAAAAGTTTAAAATAGAGAAAGAACAAGTCAAAAATTACTGAGACAAGTTATAGGTCTTCAAATCACTAGGGCCTGATGAAATGCATCCTATAATACTCAAGGAGCTGACTGAGGAGATATCTGAGCCATTAGCAATTATCTTTGAAAAGTCATTGAAGACGGGAGACATTCCAGAAGACCGGAAAAGGGCAAATATAGTGCCCATCTATAAAAAGGAAATAAGGACAACCCAGGGAATTACAGACCAGTCAGCTTAACTTCATTATCTTTCCAGGTACAGGAGCAAATAATTAAGCAATCTATTTGCAAATACCTAGAAGATAATAAGGTGATAAGTAACAGTCAGCATGGATTTGTCAAGAACAAATCATGTCAAACCAACCTGATAACAAGGCTTGTTACCCTGTCAGAGAAAGCTGATAGCAGGGAAGCTGCAGATGTGGTATATCTTGACTTTGTAAGGCTTTTGATACGATCTCGCATGACCTTCTCCAACAAATTAGGGTAATACAACCTAGATGGAGCTACTATAAGGTGCGTGCAAAACTGGTTGGAAAATCGTTCCCAGAGAGTAGTTATCAGTGGTTCACAGTCATGCTGGAAGGGCATAATGAGTGGGGTGCTGCAGGAATCGGTTCTGGGTCCGGTTCTGTTCAATATCTTTATGCCATTATCTAAATCATTGATGGAGAGTACACTTATAAAGTTTGAAGATGATACCAAGCTGGGAAGGGTTGCAAGTGCTATGGAGGATAGGAATAAAATTCAAAATGATCTGGACAAACTGGAGAAATAGTGTGAAGTAAATAGGATGAAATTCAATAAGGACAAATGCAAAGTACTCCACTTAGGAAGGAACAATCAGCTGCACACATACAAAATGGGAAATGACTGCCTAGGAAGGAGTACTGCAAAAAGGGATCTGCTGGTCACAGTGGATCACAAGCTAAATACGAGTCAACAGTGTAACGCTGTTGCAAAAAAAGCAAACATCATTCTGGGATGTATTAGCAGGAGTATTGTAAGCAAGACACGAGAAGTAATTCTTCTGCTCTACTCCGCGCTTATTAGGCCTCAGCTGGAGTATTGTGTCCAGTTCTGGGCACCACATTTCAGGAAAGATGTGGACAAATTGAAGAAAGTCCAGAGAAGAGCAATAAAAATGATTAAAGGTCTAGAAAACACAACCTATGAGGGAAGATTGAAAAAATTGGGTTTGGTTAGTCTAGAGAAGAGAAGACTGAGAGGGGATATGATAACTGTTTTCAAGTATATAAAAGGTTGTTACAAGGAGGAGGAGGAAGAATTATTCTTCTTAACCTCTGAGGATAGGACAAGAAGCAATGGGCTTAAATTGCAGCAAGGGCGGTTAGGTTGGACATTAGGAAAAACTGTCAGAGTGGTTAAGCACCAGAATAAATTGCCTAGGGAGGTTGAGGAATCTCCATCATTGGGGATTTTTAAGAGCAGGTTGGATAAACACCTGTCAGGGATGGTCTAGATAATACTTAGTCCTGCCTTGAATGTAGAGGACTGGACTAGATGACCTCTCAAGGTCCCTTCCAGTTCTAGGATTCTATGAAACTACTGCCCATCCTGCTGATCATTATTGTCTCATTGGTTCCTTGATCTCTTCCAGTAAGTCAGTCTGTATCCATCTGTCATCTCTTGTTTTATACTTGTTTATGTCGGCTCTCCTGGGTAGGGGCAATCTTGGTGATCTATATAGCTCCTAGCACAATGGGGTCCTGGTCCATAACTGTGGCTCCTAAGTGTTTCGGTAATGCAAATAATAAATGTATAATAATAGTATTGCTTTCTACTGGTCATTAAATGTGTGGCCCAATGCCTTGTTTATGGCACACAATTAAACCCTGCTCTGAAGACAGAATTATTAATTTCCCCACAGGCTCATCACTACCATATCATAGTGCATCACAAACATTCATGAATTTATTTTCCCAATATCCCTTTGAGATGAGGGGTTATTGCACATAGGAACTCTGTGGCAGAGGCTGGGACAGAATCCAGTTTTCTAGGGCAGCATTCAACAACATTAACCTGGAGACCTTCCTTTCTCTTCCTGCAGTCCCCTACCTCATTCACTATACACCTTCTAACTTATGCAACAAATGAAGCAGGACTCCTGTCTCCTTCACTACACAACCCGATTTATCCCCACAGCAACTCCATGCTGTGCACCGAATGAGACAGGGGGCCTGTGGGAAAGATAATAAATGATCACGTAATGAAAGATTGAATCATAATGCATATGCACAAGGGAACCAAATTAATGTTGCATAGGCAACCTTAATTCTGTTGTTTCCTAACTTGAATGCTTGACTTTGCAACCTTAATAATGTTCTTTTAACGTTTTGGTTGGTGTGTGTTTGTGTACATAATATATTGAATAGCAATGTACTCTATGGTTAGCCCAGCTTAGCCACTAGAAGAAAGCTGCTTTGATTCAAGCTCCACGTAAAAAAGAAAAATTCTCTTGTGATTATGTAACTACCAAAAAAATGCTCAGATTAAATCTGTTATCCTTAGCAGAAGGTTTCAACTTAATTTTCAGTTGTTTCAAATTCTTCTCTGATTCAGCTTACCTGCATTTGCTATATTCTCTATTTTAGAAGGCTGTGAGGATGAAATATGAACGTTAGGATTTTTCAGTAGGTTCATTTTCTTTTTGCTAATTGGTGCTGACGCATCTCTTCCAGTTCTAGATACAGTTCAAGCTGTCCCATTTCCATTTCGCTGGAGATGTACAGCTTTAATTGAATCATTAAAACTTCTTTCCTTTGTGTGCCTGCAGCCACCTCTGTGTTCAGCCTTCACTGTTTTCAGGCAAATCTTACAATACCAAACTTCAGGATCATTTTCAGTAAATTTAATGGGCTCTGCTTGGAACACACACACAAAAGGAAAAGGGGTTCTACTACTGTTGGACAAATAAGCAGATTTATATTATAATACTCAAACAAAAACAAACCAAGAACATATAAAATTCCAAGAGCAAGTATAAAATATATTGTATATCAAACAGCAATTTAAGAATCCCGAACAACTGATGGTTAATGCAAACAATAGATTGATTTAGAATTATTCTATATGATCTATACAGCCATTATAAACCATAATTATTCTATATAGTGTGGCAGAGCTCCGATCTTGTCCCCGTGGGTCCCGTGCTTCCAGGCAGTTTATGCTAGCCTCAGAGGCTCACTGTAACCCTCCACATAGCCCTTCTCTCTCTAGGGCCAGGGTACAGTCTACTGCCCTTTTCATCATAAGCCAGCAAGGAGGTTGGCGAGAGAACTCCCACAGTCTCTGTTGTCCCTACGGTCTTATTCAAGAACACTCCTGACGGGGGCCTCTCTTCCCCTTCCAGGAGATGTTTCTGTAGTGGCAGGTTGGGGGGAATCCAGGCCCACCCTCTACTCCGGGTTCCGGCCCAGGGACCCTAACGGCAGCAGCTGTTGGCAGCCGACCTTTCACTGCCAGAGTTGCTACATTTCCCTGGGCCACTTCCCCACAGCTCCCCCGCTTCTTTCTCTTAATGCCTTCTTCACCCTTACCTTAGGGCTCCCTTTCCAGTGGTTTGAGGGTGTCTTCATTACCCAGCCCTTCAGATGCACTTCCTCTCCTCTAGCTCTCCTCAACCTGACTGGAGTGAGCCCATCATAGTATCAGATGGGCCTCAATTAGAGTCAGATGTTCACATTAGCTTAACAGCCTCACCTGACTCTTTGCAGGTTAATTGAAGTCAGGTGTTCTCATTAGCCTAACAGCTTCAACTGACCCTTTGCAGGCTTTTTGGAGTCATGTGTCCATCCTAGACTGGAGCAGCCCCTGCTCTGGTCAGTCAGGGAACAGAAAACTGCTTATCCAGTGGCCAGTATATCTGCCTTCTACTACTCTGCTGTACTCCTGCGACTGCGGGGCCTATTTCCGATCCTCCGTCCGTTCACGCCTCCAGGCAGAGTTCCTCTGGGCGGCGTCCACCGACTCCCTTGACGCCTTTGAGGAGCGGTGGGCGCTGTCTGGGGTTCTCTGCTCGGTGTCCCCATCCGGTTCCCTTCTTTTGACCCTTTGACCGCACTCCCGTCCCTGTTTTTCATTAGTTGTCCCCCGTAATTTTTTGGCCTCCAGGTCCTGTGGATCTCTCCCTTAGGCTGGGGGGGATCCTTTAGCGGTGGGCGAGCTTTGCCCGCCCACTTCCTGGATCCCAATAGGACTACTCTGCTGTACCCAACTGGTCTTGGTCTATCACAATAGGCTTACAGTCATCATAAAACAAGAAAATATTCCAGCCAAGTAAAAGATCCAAAGGCTTTAAAAATTGTGATAGCAACAGATGAAGGCTAAATATAGGCAATCAAAACACTTCTGTATATTTTTAGTTTACAAAAAAAACTTCAATGACAACTCTCAGATAGTATACAGTTAACTCCTAGAAGCTTCTCTATAGATATATAATTACTGTTTATAGGGTGAGCTAGCAGTCACCCTTATACTTAGGTTGTCTAACACTTTTCATTATAAATGATTCCTTGTGATCTTTTTATGAGAAGCTACAATACTACCTTTGTTTGCAGCATGCCTTTGAAATTCAGCAGAAGAAAAGCTCTGGGGTCAAGAATGTGTCTTTTGCTTGTCCCATTAAATTTTTCAGGCTGTTATGGTTCAAGGGTAAGCTGTGCTTTAAACGTCTTTTAGTTCCTCTCAAATGCACCTCTCAGGTGACTGGCCTGGCTTCCTACAACTCACTCAGCGTAGAACCGCACAGACTTGTGACACCTGATGGGTGCACTCAAGAAGGACTGAATAGGTCTAAAGTATATCTTGTAACCATGACAGTGTGATTTGCAGTAAGTGACAGCAGCAAAGACAAGTATTGCCAAAAGTAAAGCAAGAGGGAAAGTGGTTTATGTTCTTTTGGGGAAGAGAGACGGAAAGGACAGGTAAAGAAAATGAGTTGTATACAACTCCCTAAAAAGTGATTAAAGGAGATTTGCAAAGAAAGTGGAATAGACCCAAAAAAGCTTAAAAATTCAGAACTGGTTGAGCTGCTGTTTGCTGACAATCAGAGAAGGAATGGTATCCCAGCACAGGGTAAGGACTCAAGAGGACCCACCAAATCACCACAAAAGGGACCACAGGATGATGGACACAGAGGCCAGTGAGACCCAGCAGGTCTGGAGGAATTTGAGGAGGCCAGGTTCCCAGGGGCAGGTGTAGACCACAACTGGAGAGTTCGCAGCAGGTGGAGCAGCAATCGGACCCTATTCAGGCTGGTTTCCTCAAGTCAAGAGTTGGAGTGGCAAAAACTGCAGCTGGAAATGGAGAAACTTCAGTTTGAAAGAGAGATGCTTGCTGATTGGGACAGGTGAACACAAGAATGAGGTTGAGAAATTGAGGAACAAAACGCCTAATGACCCAGTAAACTAAACACCAATTCTGCTGGGTGCACAGATGCTAGATTGTTGCCCCCATTTAAGGTGTCAGAGGATATTGATGCCTACCCCATTACCTTTGAGAAGGGTTGTGATTTGAATCAGGTGTCCTATCCCCCCCACCCCCTGCAAAGCAGCTCAATGTTCTGACCCCTTACTAGGGCAAAAGCCAGGGAGACATACAGCCAAATGCACTGAGCAGATCTGGGGAATAAGAAAGCTCTGCTCCTTAAATTGACGTCTGGGGCTTGCATAAAAAGATTTGGGGGGTGGGGTGCAAAAGCACAAAGATGCAGTGAATATGGAGGTGGCAAACCAGATGGGGGAAAAGATCCGGGGATCACTAACCTAGATATTTTGTATGAACTCATTGGTTCAGAAAAATTGTATGAGGTGTGTCCCCATGTCTGAGAATGTGGATAAAAGATCAGAAGCCCAAGATCTGTGTATCACAGGCAGATGAGCTTGTTGATAGTGAGGCTGATTCTGAGAAAAAGCCGAAGGCCTAAGCTGAGACTCAGACGAAGGGACATAAGGGTGCTCACCAGGGAAGGGAAATGAGAAGCTCCAAGCTGCCCCTGAGGAAAGATATCAGGGATCTGAGAGGCTATACCTGCCAAGGGCCAGGACAGACCTGGGTAAACTGCCCAGTGGCCAATTGTCTGGAAATTGATGCTGTGCAACAGCAGATTAACTTTCTGGCAGCCTAACCAGAGGGAGGCTGGGACACCTCCCCACTGGTGCAGCAGGCTAACCGTGTGATGGCAGACACAGAGGGGCATATAATGTACATGTGAATGAATTCACACTCCCTCCCTCTAGGGATATATGTCTTCTTGTACCCTCAGCCAGAGCCCCAAAGGAAATGGGAGGTGCAAAACAATGGAGAAACTATTAATAGAGGAATACCCCCCGCCTGAGTCCAGTTACTCTCCCAAGCGTATTCTTCTAGACCAAAACCTAGGATCAAAGGGTATACTGAAACCTTGAAGATGCTTGCCTTGGCAGGAAGGGTTGAGTGAGTTGTCAGCATGCTGACAGGGGAGCACAGAAAGAAAGAGACAGCGTGCCAGCCCAGAGATGGAGGTGAGGGAAACTTACAAATTCTTGCTAGGAAAGATTCAGGTGCAGATGAGACGAAATATGCATATGAGACTCTGTTTTAACCTTTTACTCTGTGTGCTATATAGAACTTTGAATGAATGAATAAATTCTGCTTTGTTTTCAAGAAGCTGCTTCTGAATCACTTTAATCAGCCCACTGGTACCCAGAGGAAAAGGGCTGACAGGGGTCAAACCTAGTTGGGCCTGTTTGATTATCAACTGGAAACAGGGGGCTGCAGCCCAAAGATCCAGTTTAAGAGTGGTAGAACTACATGCCTCACCAAGAGTGAGGGGCAGGATACCTGAGGGGTGCACTCGAGAGGCACAGAAAGGGGTCAAAAGTACAGCTTACCCATGATAGAGGCATTACAAAATCACCATTCCTCATCCTTCATTCAGTGCCCAAGGAATGAATCAGGATTGTGTAGCTAGTGAGGCTGTGATCTGTACGGCCCCCTGACTCATTTGCTCTATAAGTTAGAAGGTGGGTAAAGAATAAGATAGAGAACTGTAAGAAGAGAAAGGCAGGTTCTCAAGATACCCAGGACTGTTAGTCTGTATCTGCAAAAAGAAAAGGAGTACTTGTGGCACCTTAGAGACTAACAAATTTATTTGAGCATAAGCTTTTGTGAGCTACAGCTCACTTCATCGGATGCATGCAGTGGAAAATAAAGTGGGGAGATTTTATATACACAGAGAACATGAAACAATGGGTGTTACCATACACACTGTAACCAGAGTGATCACTTAAGGTGAGCTATTACCAGCAGGAGAGCAGGATGTGGGGGGGAAACCTTTTGTAGTGATAATCAAGGTGGGCCATTTCCAGCAGTTGACAAGAACGTTGGAGGAACAGTAGGAGGGGAAATAAACAAGGGGAAAGAGTTTTACTTTGTGTAATGATACATCCACTCCCAGTCTTTATTCAAGCCTAAATTAATTGTATCCAGTTTGCAAATTAATTCCAGTTCAGCAGTCTCTCGTTGGAGTCTGTTTTTGAAGTTTTTTTGTTGAAGAATTGCCACTTTTAGGTCTGTAATTGAGTGACCAAAGAGATTGAAGTGTTCTCCAACTGGTTTTTGAATGTTATAATTCTTGACGTCTGATTTGTGTCCATTTATTCTTTTACGTAGAGACTGTCCAGTTTGGCCAATGTACATGGCAGAGGGGCATTGCTGGCACATGATGGCATTGCCTGTTTACTTCCTAGGTGTAGAACAACAGGATGTCTTCTTTGTTCCCCAAATATAGTCCAGCAAATCTTTGAAGTGTATTTCAAAATAATGTTCTCTTCCCCCTCTCTGTTTCCCTAACTGTTAGTTCTTTTCTGCAATTCTTATAATCCTTCATCTGCATCAGTTTAGAAGGGTGATGGGAGACCTATTATGTTAACTTACAACACTTAATTTACATCTCGACAGACAGAGACATGTGAATAAACATTCCTTGTCGGACAGAAAGTCTGTTTGTCAACTCTGCCTTGATACAGACTTTAAACACATTTTCAGTTTATATACACATAACTCCTTACATAGTACTCATACATACATTTCTAACTATTTTAAATGACCAGCGTGACCCTGGCTTTCATTTAAGACCTTACATGGCATTCTTTGGTGAACCAAAATGTACATACCAGAATCAGGACTTTCATGTAACCCAGTTGGCATTAAAGGGTTCTTGGCTCTCAGCAGTCTTCCTATATCATGTGCACAAAGACACTTAAACCTAAACTTTGGGTGATAGGATTACACAGTTAGTGGCTCATTAGTTGCATATCCAGAGAGAGCGACACTGGGCCTGATTTTTAGAAGTGGTTAGGATTTACAACTGTAACTGAAGTCAATGGGAGCTGTGGAAGTTCAGTTCCTATGGTAGTCAGGCACTGTGATCTGGAGAAATGAGCACGGGTTTGAGAGTCAGGAGGTCTAGGGTTTTAATTATGCCTCTGCCACTGACCCCTTACCTCATCTTTACTCAGGCTAAAACCCCACTGAAGTTAATAGGAGTTTTGCCCAAGTGAAGACAGGAAGAATTTTTTAGTAAAAATATTTAACGGTGAGGGAGAAATGGGTCGAATTCTGTTCTTATTTAAATTAAACACATCTTGTAATTCTTTTGTGCATATTTTAGGAAACTTGACAACTTTTCCTTCAAGACGGTAGAGAAACTGGAACAAAGAGAAAAAAAATCTCCAAGTTAGCTAATACATATTTCCTCCTCCCACCTCTTCACACCTTTTTAAGTGTTAAAAAAAATGTTGCTCCTGAAATGACAAAAAAAATGAAGATTTTTTTCCCCTCTTCTCAAGCTAGACAGCCCCTCTCACCAGGACTAGTTGCTCATTTCATGTCTGGAGATATCAAATCCAAATAGTTCTCTACCTCTGAGAGCTTTGGTCCTGTTTCCCCACAATAAAAAAAGGTCTGTAAAAGAGTAGACCATATAGGGACTGTGTCATAACTATTACATCTTCAGCCCTCATATAGTATATTTGCTCTTGCAGTTCACCATGGTAAGCTAACTAGAAACAGAAAATAAGCCTAAGGGATCACCTGAATCCTTCCTTTTAATAAATAAATGCAAAGAGTCCTTTAAAATTTTGTCTTCATATTTTCATAGTTCATTGGATTCATCTACCAGGTTAGTAGGAGGGAATGAAAACATCTAGTGATCTTTACTGGAGGGTCTAGCAAAAGAAAAATCAAACGGCCTGATCCTGAGGGGATCTGACCTATTGCAACTCCTATTAACTTCAATGCTCAGATAGAGCAGTCTCTAAATGTGTTAGATAGTATTTCAGAATGATTTCCACAAAAGAACAAAGCAATCACTGCACAGATGAAACCCTTTTAGTCTGTATCCAGCTCTAAAACAATTCAATATTCTCTACATCTAGCTTGTTGTCAAGGAGACTTGTGGTAATCATAGTAATTCTCTTTTCAAAGCTAAACTATCATTTATATTGTTCAGAAAGAGTGCATTGTAATTAAAAACCATTTTCCCCATAGAGTGCATTAGATGTTATAAAGAGTATACTTGACCTCCTTTTTTAAGATGAGTGCATGCCCCAAAGAACTGCAGCACAGGCTTTTGAAGTACAAGATCTGTATTTAATCAGAATGATTGAACTTGTGTTATTAGAAGTCTTATGTACTCTACAGCAGCTAATGATATCATAATTACAAGAAAAATCTAGACTTTATGTAAAGTCTATAGGTATTTACATTTAAATATTTTAAATGCTGTAAATACATCGATAAAAATCAGACATTCAAAAATAATTTTTGTTTTTTTGTGGCATCTATCACCATAATATCAGAGGACCTATTAGATCAACTAGCCTATTCCCCCAGCCATTATAAGATTATTCTCTGAAATATATTCTCTAGTCTTGTACAGTTCAGTTTGAAATGATCTAAACAGTGGGACATCCACCATTTCTCCAGGAGGTTATTCCAGTTTAAACAGCTAGAACCATTAGAAACATTTCCCCCAAAAAGTCAGCATACATTTTTCTGATCTTTATTTTATACCATTAGTCCTAGTTATAGCTTTATACTTCCATAAACAATTCTTCTCCTCTTCAACTATTTGTACACCGTTATGATTGACACACACCTCCTGCTTAGTTCTCCAGACTGGCTATACATAATTAGGCCCTTTAATCTTTCTTCAAAGATCAATACCTCCAGCCTCTTTGTAATTTTAGCTTCCTCCATCCACCCAGGAATGAATTCTAATTTATCAGTTTCTTGCTGGTATGGAGGTGTCTAGAACTGAATGCAGTATTCTCCTGAATGTGTGTTCTTACTAGTCTCTGCCATCCAACATCCTATTGGCTTATTTTACTGACGCACATAACTTACTGTTTGCTGTCATCAGCTGGAGAACAATTTAAAGTATTACAAGCAATGGAGGTCAAGATCCAGAGACAATACGTTAAAGGTCTGACCCTATATTCCATCTTCATCCCAAATGCCCACTGAAGTCAGTGGGAATTTGCAGTGTACTAGGAATACAGGATTACAAGGAAAAAATACATTGATAAATCTGAATGCCATTTGCAGTGTCAAGAAATCCATTGCTTGTAATACTTTAAATTGTTCTGCAGCTGATGACAGCAAACAGTAAGTTATGTGCAATACAAGTTAAAAGCTTCAGAGTGACCGAAGCAGGAGAAAGTGTCATTGCTGGATGAGTAACAATAGCATTCAGACACACAGAGCACCACTTAATTTTGCCAATTCATTAAGATTTTGGTAAAAGCCTGTATAAAACCAGAAAGTTCAAAAGAGCTTTAAATCCTGATAAGAAATTTGCTTCTTTCTTTGACTGATAAGGAATGGCAAGAATCACTGGCTCAAGTAGGAATTCAATCCAGTGAACTGCTGAAACCCATCAGCTCCCACTGAAGTGGTTTTCCTTCAACTCAATGAAGCAACTGAGGATTGAACAGGATTGGGCCATTAATGCCATACGTATTTCAACAGACCTTTTTGAATTACAGTTTAAATAGCTTTACGGAATCTTTATCCCACCAAATATATTCAGTCTATATTACATTTAATGCTAATAGCATGATCTCTTCTCAGAAATATGCTCATAATAGACTATTATATTCATGTGCTTTGGGATGGGCCTAAAGCACAGCCAAAATGTTACATGTTATATTGTCCAATATATATACTCAACTTGATAATATTAAACACAACTCCACTTATATGGGCCTGATTCTCTGCTCATTTACTCTGGTACTTTACTAAAGTAAACTGAATTATACCAGTGTAAAACTGTTGTAAGATCAGAATCAGGCCCTATGTCAAATCTAACTAGGCAGATAGTCTCAAACTACAGAGTAAAAGAATAATTTTGGCTGTTTTGACTGAAGATGGAAAGATTATTCTTTCCCTCCTTGCTCTTTCATCTTGCCTTGATTTATTACAGCAGTTTCAGTTATGAAAAATAGACGAGGACATCTGAAGATAATTTAACAACTCTTATGAAATATGGACAAAATTTATGCATGTATTGCCTAAAAGGCTTTTAAAGTTAGAAGGGAGTTTGAAGATCTAACCCCTGAGTACTCCATTCCATGCATGATTTGTGCACACAGTTTCATGTGTATATTACCTTAGAATCTGCATATACATATTATTTTGTTTGCAAATAGCTGAGTTTTTCTTGACTTTATTGCCTTTCAGTCATTGTCTGTTAATTGTTTACGGTTCATGTCATAAAACCATGGATGTTAATAAAACACGTTAAAGATGGTATTGGGGAATATTAAATAAGTATAACTCCTGGTGCAATAACAGGGCAAGCAATGACAAGGCAACTTTGTGTAGTTATTCTGGGCTTTGTATACATACTGGAACTAAAATTTAGGGTAACCCAAGAAAGAATATGGCAGAAAATAAAAACTTTAAAAATTATCAATTAGGTCCTTTTTTTCCCTTCTCCTCCCATAAAAATTTACCCTATTTTTGATGTCTCAAATTTTTCTTTTTATAAATTACAGTGTTGACAAAGATATATTGACATTTCGGCTACAGACAGACCTCCATGATAGGTCATCATGAGCTACTCCACGCCAAAAATCTCAACATTGCAGATTGACTATTGTATAATTTCAGTCATGACAGAAGCAGATTTTAAGACAATTCAGGTAACCAACAATGAGAAAAAAACTTGGAAAGTAAAAAAAGATACTAAAGCTGCTGTAATCTCTGTCAACATGTGAGAGCCTGTAAGCGTGCAGTAAATAATGCAGAGTGTCCTATAAAATGCCTGGCAACTTTAAAATCCCTGCTAAAGCTTAATCAGATATAGCAGAATTAACCCTCACTGAATTCTACTTGGTTTGTTGGCATCCTGTTGGGATTGTCAGGTACTGCAATTGCTTAGATCAACTACTTTCTGTCTCAGCATTCAAATCCATATCATTTCAGTCATGAAGTGTTCTTGGAACTGTGCTGAGATTTTCAAGTACATGGAGACAAATTTGCTTTTCTTTAGCCACGGATTTATTCTCATGGCTTTGGATGTCTTCAGAACCCCTTACTGGAATTATGTTCTTGTGAATCGTTTCAGCCTACCCATTACTCTCCCTTAAAGTTAGCACACTTAGATAACTACCCACTACCAGACAGTGAAAAAAGTTATATATCCTAGGTGTGACATCAAAATACTTCTACTAAATTCTTCTTGGCACACTAACAAATGCATTACAATACTATATACAAACTCCCTAACAACCTTTCAGTTTAAAAGTCAGTACATTAGACAGGGATATTTGTCATCTTGCTCTCTTTTAGCTATTCTGGTGAACAGTGTGAGACTCAACATAGAACCCTAAACTCTGAAATACTTTGCAAAAGGAGATCAGAATGAGCAAAATTTAAGAGTGCAAGGAAAAGTGCAAGACCCATCTTTTCACAATGGCTTTAGCGATGATAGTGTAAAGGAGATGCAGCACTCCTCATGGAAGAAAAAGCACACAAAAAAAAAACCCCGAATCCATTAAGTACAGTGTGTAAACTGATGAAATGGCTCTGTAGAAACAAAATACAGATAACACTCAACCAGGGTTTTCCCCTAGGGTTAAGTTACCCAGACCTCTAATCAAATTAAAAGAGAGGGGAAAAAACAAAACAAAACAAAAAAATCAGACAACCAAAGACCTTCAGCCTTCTGTCCAATGCAGTCCTTTGACCCTGGGTTCTGCCTCCACCAAAACCAGAGGCTGATCTAGGTGTAGAGAACAAAGTCCTTTCTCGAATTTTGTGTGAGTTTCTATAGTTGTTGCCTAGATACTAGAGTGACTGACATCTTACAAATGTTTTTATAAACAGACAGATAACATGCTAGATAATCAGAGCAATGAAGTATATGCATTAGCACCAAAAGTGAACTATCATGCCTATGAAATCACCAGGAAGATATCTGTCATAACTTAACAGTCACTACAAAAAATATGACTAGTTACAATGAATAATAAGAAAATGAAGTGAAAACATCTTTATTAAGACTGACTGACTCACCTTTCGTGTCATAAGCCCACCACCTAATAATGAGCTATCCCATAACTTTCTTGTTGTTTTTACAAGTACAGATATGGATTACACAAAATCCAGGTATAGCAGTTTCTGAACAGGTCTTATTGATTTGTCTACTCTGCAAAATGTCTCCAATGTGCAAGTCTATACACTCACCTAGTAAGAACTGTTTTAAGTAAAATGGATCTTTAAATATTTGTACTGACAGCATAGATAAGAAATACCCTCTATTTATTCTTTGGACTATTCCTTTCTAAATCTGAGTCTAAAATTATTTGATTGTGTCACTTTAATTGTACTGCTCCTTTGATCAGTTTCCTCAACTGGCTCTATTATTTTGGTTTTTCTTTGCCTATATGCTTTGCCCCACAAAATGGTACAAACCTCCTTTGCAAACTCCATCTCACTGTTAATCAGCCTTTCCAAAACCTACCTATAAAAACTCCTCTCCCCGCTCATCATTAATCCCTACTTCCACCTTCTCCTGCATATTCCAACGCTATGCAGAAAGGTCTAATCAGGGCAGTCTTTGATTCAAAGACAATCAGACACCTCATTAAAGCGACTAGGTGTGCCAAGCACACACTGATTCTTGGTGTCACACACTTGCTTTCAGCACACTGATGGGTATGTCTTCACTGCAGAATTAACTTGGGTGACAGGTGCCCTGGTGTGAGCAGCCACACTGTAAAAGCTATACCCAAGTTTTCTGTGTCCTCACTGTTGCTGCACCAGGACTTCTGGGGACATATTGATGGTTGTTTGTGCTGTGTTAAGCTGAGGGGCTATAGGATTCTTTTCTAGTGAATTGTGGGGACCTTGTCTGTCCCTCTGGGCTCACAGGAGAAATTGTTGGAAGGCACAGGAGGATTATCAGCGGAAAAGTGATTTAGCGGACACCCTGAATGCAAAATGGGCAGGTTACCAGTCTGAATTAAAGCTTCACTTGGGCTTTAGCCAATAACTAAATAATAATAAGGTGAGCCAGCCAGCGCTGGTTCAAAGCACCACTAAACCCAGGTGAGAGGTTTTTGCATGTGTGGACAAGAGAGGTAGTAGAGGCAACCCAAAAGTAAGAGCCCAAGTAACTCTCCAGTGGAGATATACCCTATCTGTTCCTGTCCCCTGCCTGAAATGTATATTTTATGGTGTGGAGAAAATGAATAAGAGAGTTTTTACTCCTTCACATAACACAAGAACCAGGAGTCATCCAATGGAATTAATAGGCAGCAAGTTTAAAAGAAACAGAAGGAAATATTTCTTCACATAATATACAGTCAACCTGTGAACCTCATTGCCATGGGACGTTGTGAAGGCCAAAACTATAACGGGGTTCAAAGAAGAACTAGATAAGTTCATGGAGGACAGGTCCAACAATGGCTATTAGCCAAGACGGTCAGGGATGTAACCCCATGCTCTGGGTGTCCCTAGCCTCTCACTGCTGGAAGCTGGGAGTGGATGACAGGGGATGGATCACTCAACGAGTGCCTGTTCTGTTCATTCCATCTGAAGCACCTGGCATTGGCCACTGTCGGAAGACAGGATACAGGGCTAGATAGATCATTGGTCTTATCCAGTATGGCCATTCTTATTTTTTATCTGAGAAAATCCTTAATCTAAAGTACTAGTCCTGAAGTCCACAGAATTCAGCATTCTCAATACTAACCACAGGTTAGTTCAGACATTTACCCTCTATTTGTCCAATTACTCTGCAACCTCAAATAGGTTTTACTATACTCAATGTCCTTGATGCCAGGTCCCCTACTAGACCTAATCCAGACAAAAGAGATGTACTCTATCCATCCATTGCCTTTAACTATCATCTACAGCAAACCCACACGAGTCCTTTGACCAAGGTCCTCTATGTTTACATTTCTACGCAGAGTTTCATTTTGAGTCCTCCATTTCATAAACTCCTTTTGCCACAGCATCAAACCAACTCACTATTGTGTAAAGGTAACTCTAACCATATTGAGTAAGTCATAGCAAATCTTCCCACCTTATTCTTTTGAGGATTGTGAAGACACAAAAGATGTTTGAGTACTGAAGCTAAATTCAGTGAATAATCTTGGCAAACAATTTTTGGAGTCTATGGGCCCATAATCATAATATTTCACAGGATATGAACTGGATTAGCCATCCCTGACAAATGGAAGATGTGGACTGATAAAACACTCCTCCTGTCACACATCCAGTCTCCTAGAAACTGAGCTGCCTTGTTCCAGTCATTGAACCAGACTGTGAACTCAAGTTTGAGAATTTCCTCAAAGAGAAAGTTTGCTTCTTTCCTACCTCGTAGGACTGAGACCCCCCACAGCTTAGACTTATTAGACCCCTAGACTTAACATTGTGAAAACATTTGTGCAGAGGAAGGGCTGAATTTTGAATTTCTGACTATGGCGTCTGAATTTTCACTAAAGCTCTCTGAAGGGCTAGGGCTCACAATGGAAGCCTGAGACATTTTACACTGGGACTAAGTTTGACTCCACACCATACTATGTGAGGCAATCAAGGCTGCAGAACTACTAACAGAACCCCAATGACTAGAACCCAGTCAGAAAATGGAAAAAAAAATGTGAACATCAAACCTGTCATTATACATAAAGCTGGGGCCTAGCTCTAAAAAGGTGAGGGGAGGAAAGGTTCTCCTGAAACAAAAGTTGCTTGTTGGGAATCAGGGTTCTGAATCATGAACATTAACATTTAATGCAGCAGCACCAAGATTTCTCTCAGGACTCTACACGGGTATTTAAAATACAAGTTAGAAATAAGAAGCAACGATTTTTCAGTCACCTATTGGAAGAGACGTATTTTTTTTTAAATTATTGGCACGTCAATGCTAATTACTAACTTTTTCTATAGGCTTATCGTTTTAGAAGAAAAGCAGATCTTGTGATACCACACATATAAAGCACATACATCAATTTTACTGTATTAGAAGAAAGGTGCAGCAACGCCCCCTTGTGTTGTAAAGAGAACTGATCATGAACTAATGATAATTCTTTATATTTTTCTTGGTCTTAAATCATCTATTAACAGTGCTCTGAGCCCAAGATTAATTCATTCTTAAAAACAACAAACATGAATAGTCTCCCCATTCTCTTTTTCAAACAACGTTATAAGTTGTTATAAATGTATCATAATGGACAATCTAAAAATGCTCAGAAAGGGGAAATCAACACCTTCACAGTTAACAGGCTCAATCCATCTGAAATCAGAAACCTGGTTTCTAGTAATTTTGTCCAGTTGTTAATCAACTGCAATTCTTGAGCAAAAATCCCTTGAACACCCAATTCCATTTTGTATTGCTCCTGTACCACCACGCCTCAGTTTGGAGAGTAACTCCATGTTCAGAATGGTAATTGGGCTTTGAGGAAAGATGTTGGGTAACCACAGTGAGCATGCTTAAAAAGTGCTCTAAATATGATTATCAGAGATGAACCCAAATTGAAACTCCAGTTGTGAACAACTCTGAACTTTATGAAGTTTAAACCCAGATTCACACTTTGAGAAAGTTCAGATCCAAATGTGAACTCTGCAGCTGGAACTCAAAATCTACAATGTGCCGACTCGAAACCCTGGATCCAAAACACACCTGAACTCTGAAAAAGTTATGATCCGGAGATCAGCTTCTGCAGAAAAGGACCTATGCGGGCTGCGAGAAGCAGCACAGGCCAAGGGACGTGATGGCCACCCTTCCCACAGCCCCCATTGGCCTAGAGCAGTGAACCGTGGCCAGTGGGAGCCGCAATCGGCCGAACCTGCAGACGCAGCAGGTAAACAAACCGGTCCAGCCCGCCAGGGGCTTTCCCTGAACAAGCGGCAGAGCAGCTTTGAGAACCACTGGACTAGATGACCTCATGAGGTCCCTTCCAACCTTAATATTTATGATTCCATCTCTAAGTTTAATGCAGGGTATTTTCTTCCTCATCTAACAGCTGTGACCCTGTGCACTACGTTGCAACACCTCTCTGGTTTGGCCCATCCACCCGTCTGCAGATGGATGCAGAGGGGCGGATGGGCCAAATCTGAGTGACATTGCGACCCCCTGTTACAGGCTGCATCGCCCGGAGCAGGGAGCTGGGCAGGCTCATTCTCCAACTGCTGCCCCTCAAACTCACCTTACAGCACCCCCACTATACTCATGTGCATGCTGATGTAGCATGAACGATGTTATTTGGTGACCTTTCTCTGCAACTTATCATTTCATCTCTGCACCTCTGCTGTGAAATCTACTAAAAATTTCCATGCCAAAATTGCAGCCTTAACCATGAGCTTGACCATTTTGCTTGTATTTTGTACCCATTCTGCCATTCTTCATTTTTCTTTCTTGTCTTTTTTAGATTACAAGCTCTTTAGGGCAGTGATTGTGTTTTTTATATTTCTATAGAACTTAGAACACTCTGCTAGGTGACAAATTATTAAACATAATTAGTAACACCACCTGTAACTGCAAGGGTTGTTCCTTACTAGTTAAAACTTACTTAAAATCTTGAAAACAAAAGGCCGCATTGCACTGTTCCAGAAAATGTGTTGCTCTGAATTTTAATAAGAAAACACACAACAATGTTAAAAGTGATTATATTCAAAGGCATACGCTAATGCAGTATGTTAGTGAACTCAGTTAAGACAACAAAACTTATATGAGAAGAATGTGACAGACAGGCACCATTATTTCGCTCCAGGTACTTATCACTCTGGTTGTCGTAGCACTAGTAATCTTTTTTTGGCCCACTCTTATTTCAACTGAATGGGTGAAATTCAGCCCTGACATAAGGTGCAACATCCCATTGACTTCTATGTGAGTTCCACCTACTAATGGCAGAGCCTGAGTTTGATCCAGTATGTTTTATGCATCTTACTCTGACCCTACATTGAAAAGGCTTCAAGTACTAGACAACATAGAATGTATATGCCATGAAATCAAATTATATTTCCTCTTTCCTAGAGTAATAAATTGTACAGATGAAAGGAGGTAGGATAAAGGAGATATGAGGTGCTACAGCAGACTGCATTAAGAACCATGGGAAGTTATGCCTGTGGTTTCATTGCCTTTCAAATAAATTTGTAAAGCACACAGTGCTGGGATTTATTCTTTTATATTTCTACCGAGTAAATCATTGGTTTATCAACATAAGATTTATCAAAACCTATAAGATATTTACATTTTCAGTGTTGCCTTTGAGGATCTTCCACAAGACCCAGAGACTTTGCATTTGACAACAAAATATTTAATGTGTATATCGTGTGGTGGTTGGAAAATTAACAACCTTCATCCTTTGGCTGAGACCAAGTATAGAGAGTTTGACAAACATTTTTGAGAAAGTACAAGCATGTGAAAAGAGGGCTTTATAATGGAAGTGGAGATGCAATAATGGGTAGATGAATCATTGATAGTTCAATTTGTAAGGTACAGCAGAGAAACATCCCCTGCAGCTCCATGTGAAGGCTTAGATTCTATAATCCTCCTTGACTCACACTTTTGCAAACCTGAAAGCTATAACATACACTCCAGAGTAGGCCAACAGTTTTCATCAGACAACATCAACATTTCTAACCCATCTATGTTTTAAGTTAGATTTTAAAAATTAGTAACACTATGTGAATATCACAGGGTATATGGTACTCCACCAGACTGGAACTCAGTGGGTAAATGAGCAATATAAAAAACAAAAAAAGGAAAACAGAAGGTAAACAGAGGTCACAAATAAATCTGAATGCAAGAAACTCAGCTGGCTCCTTAGACCCAAAACTAACTCAAAAACTAATCAATTTCATGACTGACTCAGACTCCCCACACATCTCTAGTATGTCTATCTAGCTCATTATGGACACTTCCAACGGTCAGCCTTCCTTTCCTGAATACTATTAGGGAGCAGCTATGAGACTTGACATCATAATCCTCCTTCATGTGCAGCTTTGACAGCTATCCTGGGATATTCTCATACATTGTTCCTCCACCTTACCAAGGAGTTAGAGCACATCCTTTAAATCTCAAGCCTGGTTCTAGCTAAGTAGAGACACCTACTTAGTTTGGTATCTACCTCCCAACAGAGATTTTGTTAGTTACACAAGTAATAAAGCATTAATTTATAACTGGCATACCTATTTCCAGAGTGATACCCCCCACACACAACTTCCCATCACATGACTAGATTCTAAATCACATCATACTGAGCATATGGGAAGAAATAGAAACTTGCATTATAAAGTAGGTTAAAAAAATAGACAGGAGGCTATAAAGATAAGAGGCTTTGACTAAGGGTGACTTTAATTTTATGTTCCATTGACAAGTTCACTAATGTTGGATTTCAAAGTCTCTTAAGATACCTCAAAAACAGAAAGATCCTACTGCTTCCATGAATAACTTCTGTAGGTCATTTCTAACGCACATCAGACAATTTTGCACTTCCATATTTATAAGCATTTTTAACTAATCCTCTAAATTTTAACCAAAGGAAAATTTTTATATTTGTTCAGACCACAGAGTGTAATATAAGTTAGTAATTTCATCAGTTAACTTCTTACAGCTTTCACCACTACAAAGTCAAAATTCCACACTGTTGTACTGCAGTTATTTCCTAATCTACCTGCGATACCATAACGTGGTACTGGTTGGTAAATGTTGACTTTAGTATTTTAACCACTATATCCCTCCCTCTCCCATTTATAGAGTAACATCTTCAGGGCTTGTTAAAAAAAAAAAAAGACAGAATTTTAAGAATCTGAAACAATTTACCTGTCCTGGTAAGTGGTGATGGCAATACTTGGTGGAGTCAGCAAAGGCAAAGTTGTTGGTCTAGAAAGGATGTCTCTGTCAGGTGTCTTAGCTCTTTCACTTTGTCTGTGGGACAATGGTGGTAACTGCAAATTACATGAGCAACACCTTCTTCCTCTCCAGAGATCTATGCCGAGCATATTACTAGATGTACTATAAGACTTACTCAGGCCACATTCTAAGTAATCTTTAGCAATCTGAAAAAGAAAGAAAAGTCATTGAAGAAGTTATGCAAATACATTTTTTTCACAAAGAAAGAATATCAGCAATTAATTTACTGTCATAAATGTTTAGTATTTGGGGAGTTGAACTACTCACAAAATAAATCTTTATTCTTAGCTTCTGGAGAAATTTTACTACTGCCATATTATAAAGTTTTGTGACCATTTGCAACTTCACAGCTGTGAATTTCATAATATTTACAAATTGGAATCAATCCTCCAGTTCCACAGGCTGAAGCTGAGCAGGAATGATCCTCAGCTGAATAGTCCACATCACATGGCAAACTTTCAAAATTTAAACTTTTCCTCTGAATAGTACATTCAGCATTCATGCAAAATACCACTCCTTTCTCACACGCCACAAATTCATGAATTGCCTCCCTTTTCTGTGAATCATCACAGCTCATCAGGTTTTGCCCTATTCATACCAACTGGTGAAGATAGAGACCACAGAGTTCGTGCTATGATATAGTCTGAATCATCCAAGATCTACTACTTGGGACAAATTCCCAGCTGAGGTACCTTAAGTGAACAGCCCTAAAGAGAAAGTGTCTGATCAGGCAAGTAGTATTGTTCTCAACTTTTACTGGTTTTATTCCAAAACATCACCAAGTCCTGGAAGCTAGATCCCATTCCTCCCACAGCCGAGCCAGAAGTACTTCTGTATTAGAGATCAGCCTGAATCTTACAGTTCAGATCTGGCTCAAAATCTGGAACACCTCAAAAGTTCCAGGGCATCCTGATCTGAGGTTTTGATTCAATATATCATAAATGGAACCAACTGCAAAACATGGAAAATATGTTCAAATTTTGAACCTTTCCAATGTTTAGGAGTATTTAGAGCTATGACTTTGGTTCACATCCATCTCTACTTCTTATAAACTTTGAGGAAAACAAGTCAGATGATGCTATTCCCCTGTGTGCAGAAACTGATGGTACTTGGCCTGCAAGAGGCTCCCTTTTCATCATGCCAGTAAGTTCCACTAAGATTTTTCAATTACCCGTTCAGAAGGCAAAGACATGCACTATAAACAAAGTCTGGGTAGCTAATTGTTCTGTGAAATCTTCACATCTAAAGTGAAAGGCAATCACATAATCACACCGGTCCAAAAATGTGAATTGTTTTAATGAAGGAATTGCTTTACCGAAGGCATATCGATAGTATCTGCCACCATACACAAAACCCCATCTCAAAGTTTCCAGACATCTCTTCCAGAATCTAATTTTCTGCATGATCAGTTTCTTAAGATTCTATAAAGCAGTGCACGTGACCAATGCTCATGGTAACTGTAGCCTGCCAGGCACTCTAGGTTATACTAATCACAGAGTGCTCTTAACATGCCTTTCTTGACTGTTCAATTCTTGCTCTCAGAAGGTTGTTATTGGGCAATTGCTCTTCCTCCCGGAGTGTACTTTCATGTTGGGTCCATCTTCTCTCTCCTCTTATTTAACATCTAGATAGGGCCGCTGAGACTTAGTGAGGAGACATTGTCTGTGGTGTTTTCAGGATGCTCTATGCCTTCATTTTATCAAACATCCAGCGGAGTCAATTGTCTTAAGCAGTGTCTGGTTCAGATGGGGGTAAGCATGAGAGAAAACAGGGTGATTCTCAAACTGCATAAGGCTGGAGCAATGTTGAGGCAACCTAGAAATATGGCATTGGTTATACCGGCACCTTCATCTGAAGGTGCAGACCTGCCTTTTGTTACTCAAAATAACAATATAGTTGAATTTCCAGCTACCATTAGAAAAATCAGAGTAGCCATAGCCATGACAGCTTCTCCCACCCCTGATCTGCAACAACCCGGGATATTTTGACAATTTGTTTCAGATGTCGACCTCAATACCCTCACTCTTACAGATTAGAGGACTGCAATGTGCTTTACAGAGTGCTACACCAAGAGATGAAATTGGTGCACAATTTGACAGTCCGTTTGTTAAGTGCTATATCTGTCAAAACCAAGGCAAGGAAGGTTATGTCTAGTGACTGGAGCAGCCGTGGTCATGCCCAGTGGTCGGAACCAAGGGTTGGAGCTGGAACCAGGAGTCAAAAGCAGGGCTAGAAGAAGACAACAGTAGGGCTGGGAGCTAGGCTGGACCCAGAACAAGGCTGGAGCAGGACCAGAGACAAGACTAGAGCAAGAGCGGGGCTGGAGCAGGCTGAGGCCAGTGGAATCTGTCACCACTATCAGGCAGAGCAGAGTTCCAAGCCATGAAGTGACACTGAGCAGAATAAGCAGAGGTTTCTCCTGTGAAGCTTATATATCTGCTCTGAGAGTCACCAGACCAGCCCCAGGCTTGTGGATTGGCTGAAGCACAATGCAGGAATAACTCAACCCCACATGAGGCTTATTCAGGCTGTAGTCGAAGAATGACTCATCACCTCATAATATCTACCATGAACATATTGGTCCCAGGATGCAACAGATCCCATCCTGGCTAATTCCTTTAGGAGCACTGATGATGGTTGCCAGTGCACTATTTCTGAAGGACAATACAACACATTTTAAATCGAGTAGACTCCAAGAGGGTTAACTATCTATTTAAAAGTTTTGAACTTGTATCACTTGTTTTAGAAAGTGATACTCCCATATCCTACTCACCCAGTTATGCACCCTTCAAAACTTGCACTCAAAGTTAGTGGTGCTTCAAAATTCAATATATTATTCCTAAGAGATAGCTTCATAATGCTGGCAGCTCTTAGACTGCAAGTTTGACAGTATGTGAAAGAAAGAGATGGGCCTTTTATAAGATGCCAAAGAAACAAGTGTTGGTACAGTTATACATAGGGCCCTACCAAATTCACAATCCATTTTGGTCATTTTCATGGTCATAGGATTTTAAAAATCATAAATTTCATGATTTCAGCTATTTAAATCTGAAAATTCACAGTGGTGTAATTTTAGGGGTCCTAACACAAAACGAAGTTGTAGGGGCGTCACAAGGTTTCAGTACTGCTACCCTTACTTCTGCACTGCTGCTGATGGCAGCGGTGCCTTTGGAGCTGGGCAGCTGGAGAGCGGCGGTGGCTGGCCAGGAGCCCAGCTCTGAAGGCAGAGCCGCCACCAGCAGCAGCACAGAAATAAGGATGGCCTGGTATGGTATTGCCACTCTTACTTCTGCGCTGTTGCTGGCAGTGGTTCTGCCTTCAGATCTGGGCTCCCGGCCAATTACAGCCAGTCTCCAGCCACCCAGCTCTGAAGGCAGTGCAGAAGTAAGGGTGGCAATACTGTGACCCGACACCCCCCCCCAACCTTTTTTCTCTCTCTCACACACACTCACACCCCACTCCCTTTTGGGTCAGGACCCCTAAATTGAGAAACACTGGTCTCGCCCATGAAATCTGTATAGTATAGGGTAAAAGCACACAAAAGATTTCACCGGGGTGGGGGGGGGGGTTCACGGTCCATGACCCATTTTTCATGGAATTTGGTAAGGCCCTAGATACACACCACTCTCTCCCCTAACAGTATAAATTTAAAAAACAAAACCAAGAACAATTCACTGATCTTATCACAGACAAAGAGTCTCACAGATGGGTGACCACAAGACAACCCTACAAGAGGCTGCCTGGAAGCTTTTTATGGAATTGGAGTTGTTAATGCCCTAACTGACCTCTGATGGCATGTGAAGGATTCAGATTTTGTTTCAGAATTATCTTGCTAACACAGAGAAAAGGTGCAGCTAAAATAGGGTAGAACCAACCGTTACACTGAATAGAAATGTTACAGCAAGAATGTAAATTAGTTATGTATGCAATGCAGGCAATATGTGGTTATATCTGAGCAATCCAGGCACCATCACCCCAGCACTTCTTGACTATACTGATAAATTAGGAGCCATTTCAGAAAACAAAGTCAAATGCAAGATAAAAATGAAATGACCAATCTCAGCCAATGCCACTTGCTGCTTGTTTCAGATCATATTTTAAAAACTAGAAGTTTAAACCTATTCATGTTGTCAAACACCTGGGTCAGATTCTTGGGTCATCTTTACCTTGAGTAGTACTTTACTCCACAAGTAGTCCATCTGAACTCAATGGGACTCCTAACAGATTAAGGAATGGCATTCGCATGGATAAAGATAGGAGAATTTAAAATATTATTTCTGTTAATTTCTTTGTAGGATAGGATTAAAATACATCTGCAACTTGTATTTGACTATGAAGTTCGGCTTAGATAGATTGGATCAAATGTTCGTCCCTCTGCGGAGAAAGTTAATATAAGAAAGATTAACTTCTTAGGGTTGTTTTATTGATACAGCCTTGCCTTTTGACATTTGTCAATTGTACTTTGGACAAATAAAAGTAACAGGCATGTAGGTCCTGGAGCCTGAAACTCTCACTCACATGAATAATACTGAGCCTTGATATAAAGTTGGGGAATTTAGACCACATAAATTAATAGTTTAGTTGAGAAAATTCTAAAAATTTAAAAAAAACCCTGCAGAAATATCATACCTTTCTCCCCGTCAAAGACAGATTTAAATTCCCCAACTTTACATCAAGCCTCAGTTAATTTATCCTGCAAAAGTCACTGAAACAGATAGATTCTTCCTTCTACAAACCACAAAGGTTCATTGTTGGGTGTACATTTAAGATGGAATTCCCATTTTATAAAATGCATTTAGCTCAATACAATAGAGCAAAATGGCCAAGATTTCATTTTTAAATGGGCAGCTAAAGTTAGATTTCTACATTCATCTTTTTATAACTGCCTAGTTTTATACAGTTTTGCATATGATAATTTAAGTAAGAGATTTGCAAATACCTATAGCTCAGGGGTAGCCAACCTGTGGCTCTGGAGCCACATGCAGCTCTTCAGAAGTTAATACGCAGCTCCTTGTATAGGCACCGACTCCGGGGCTGGAGCTACAGGCGCCAACTTTCCAATGTGTCAGGGGGGGTGCTCACTGCTCAACCCCTGGCTCTGCCGCAGGCCCGGCCCCAACTCCATCCCTTCCCGCCCCCAAGTCTGCAGTGCCTTCGCTCCTCCCACTCCCTCCCCCCCGAGCCTCCGGCATGCCACAAAACAGCTGATTGGGCGGTGCAGGGAGGGAGGGGGAGGCGCTGATCGGCCGGGCTGCCAGCCGCTGGGAGCAGGGGGGGTGGGGGGGGTGTCGGAGCAGACAGGGGGCTGCTGACGTATTACTGTGGCTCTTTGGCAATGTACATTGGTAAATTCTGGCTCCTTCTCAGGCTCAGGTTGGCCACCCCTGCTATAGCTGGATGAAAATTTTGATGGAAACTGGGCAGGCAGGTGGTCTCCTGGAATCCATGGCTCCTGAGGGTCCCCAGTTTTCTGGCAACCAGACACGCTCCCCTGCTTGCTTCCCAGCAGCGCACCAAGCTGGCAGACTGGGCTCTCCTGGTCCTCACCTGGTGGGCTGCCAGGCTCACCAGACTGGTCTGCTCCTCACTCGACTGGCTTACCAAGCTACCCTGGTGGTCCACTCTCTAGCTGGCCACTCTCCCCAAGCTACTCGGTGGCTTCGTGCCTGGCTGACTCCCTGGACAGCTAGCTCCTGGCTGCCCAACTCCCCAGCTACCTGCTTCTCCAGACTCCTGCAGAGCCAATGAGCCCATTCAAGAGCCAGCAAACACAAGAACTCTGTTTTGATTCTTCCAAAATGGAAATTTTCTGGAAATCCCTTCCTGTGAAAATATTTTGTGTTTTTGATTTTTTGCCCCCACAAGGGATTTAAAAAGTTTCAAAAAATGTGATTTTTTTGTGAGAAGAGAATTCCATTTTCTGGTCAGTTCTCTACAGAACCATAAACTTCAGCTTAAAAAGAGATGTGTGGATTTAGTGCTGGTGAAAGGTGAGACAGATGTAAGACCTGGTAAGCATAAGGAGTTCAAATGACTATACTGAAATGTACCAGTGAGACATGGACTTTTGGGACAGTAAGTTAAGTGGGTTTGCTGGGGAATCTCCCAACAGACAAACAACAGGTAAGGTAAACATTTATCCCAATCACTGACGTGTTGATCCACAAACATTTTCAACATCATTTCAAGGATTCCATTAAATCTCTCAACCAGCCTGTTACTCTGGGCTGGTAGGGAGATGACCAGAAGTGTTGAACCTCACATTTCTCCCATAGCCCTTTATGTAGGGCAGACAAAGTTTGACTCTGATCAGTCCAAACCTCATGGGGAAAACCCACCCAGTTAAATATTTTTAGCAAAGTGTCAGCCACCTTGTCTGCCTCAGAGCTACTGCTCTGGATAGCAGGACACAACCTATTACTACTAGAATATACTTTTTCCTTCTCCAGGTAACTTTGCTAAGGGGCCACACAATGTCCATAGCAACTCTCTGAAAGGGTTCCTCTATGATGGGAAAGGGGAATCAGGGCAGCCTTACCTTTGTCTGTGAACTGTAGGAAGCCCAAGACCCAGTTCTGATAAGCCCAGTCTTTGACAAACCATTTATGGTTTTTACAAACACCTCTGATACAGGGCTTGGGACTGGGCTAATGCAAATTATAAGAAAAGGGAAGACACATCCCAATGAATCTTAGCAAGAAATCACTTCCCCGAGTGCAAAACTACACAACAGTTGAAAAAGAATATTTTGCAGTGGTATGGGCCCTCAGCAAATTTCAGCCTTATCTTTTTGGACAACACTTCACTGTATATACAGACCACTCACTACTCACCTGGTTGCATCAAATGAAACAGATGAATGTCAAGTTGCTAAGATGGAGCCTCGTACTCCAAGATTATGATGTGGAAGTAATTTATGTTAAAGGGAATACAAACTCAGTCACCGATGCTTTGTCCAGGAATTAAATCAGTGGGTCTCCTGAGGGTGCCAGACAGCAACCCTTGCTAATACCTACTTCTGTTCTGGGTGCAGTGAATTGATAGATGAGAGACCTGGGAAGTGTAAGAAACTCAAACAACTATGTTGAAATGTGCCAGACAAGCATGGACTCTTGGGATAATAAGTGTTCAGGGATTCCCCAGGAAATCCACTTGAGAGGGTTAATGCAAATTACACAGCCACAGTTATGCAAGAACCCAGCCTTTTGAAACTATGCCCTCAGGAAAGGGCCACTCACTTGTGTAACTTGCTCCAGGAGACTGGCGATCAAAGGCCCAGGCTGTATGAAGAAATAGCTGAACTGTGCCATGGGGGTCTGGTTCCTGATCTAAAAACTGACATGAACTTGGGACCAATGGGGAAAACCCAGTTGTTGGGTTTGAAAGACCGACACCTACTAGAGCCCTATGTCAGGGTTGAGGGTGACCTCTGGTAAGCTTTTAGCATGTATGTAGGTTATTTAATTCATATATGTTTTCTCTGTAATGCTTTTTTCCTACAAATAAATGTAGTTTTGTAAAGGTTGGTTGGTAGCTGGTGTACACTGTTCTAGCCACTAGAGAAAGAGTAAATCCCTGGTGCTGAACTCTGGTCATACCTGCTGGGATATCACAGTGAGGTGCAAGCCTAAACCCAGTCTGAAGGGAGAAAGACATGGATCTCCGTCCCAAGACAAGTGATGGCTGAGAAGCTTAAGCTTTAAGCAGGTGCCCTCAAGGAAGACCAGGCAGGTGGGTCAAAGATGCAGTCAACCCTGAAACTGTGACATATATGGTGTTGGTGTGTACGATCTAGGACAGTGGTGAACTGTCAAAGTGCCAAAAACAGTGACAGCAAGTACTGTAGAAGGGAAAAGCACAGTGAAAAATCTCAGGTTTTTTGAGGAGAAGGTATAGTGAAAAGAAAATGAGTTATGAAAAGCTGAAAAAAGGCAAATGGCTGAGACATGCTGAAAAAACAGCTCAACACTGAAGAGCTCAAAGGCACAGCTCATTGACCAGCTCTACTCTGAGGACCAGAAAACGAATGATGGTCCAGGATCCCAAGCAACATCCAGCCATTGGCAGAGAGTCCAGCAGGCAGGGGAAATCTTGAGCGGGATGGAAACCGGGAAGAGGCTGGCATATGCAGCAGCCATGCTCCATCCAGATCAAATACACCACTGCAACTGGGATCATGGACAGTTAGAGCAAGAGAATCTGTGTCTGCAGAGGGAAAGATTGCACCTGGAAGCCCAGATGCTTGCAGCTTAGGAGCAAGAGAGTACAAATCAGGAGAAGCAGCATCAGCATGAGTGAGAAGCATCATCAACTTCAGCTCAATACAGAAAAATTGCACCAGCAAAACATAATCTAGTAGGTGGAGCCAGACCCCATGTACCTGTCTGCTGGATGGCACAGACTCCATATTATTTCCTCGCTTTAAGAAGAGGCTGTACATGCTTTTGAAATGGACCAGGTACGGCAGGAGGACACAGTATGGTATCTGACTCCACTACTGTTAGGGACAAAGTCTTTCTTGATGATCCAGCAAATAGACAGCATCTTTTGTCCAAGAGGACACCCCACAACTCTTGCAGAAGGGTTGGAAAGACTTAGGCCTACTAGGGCCCTATAAGACTGATGGGTGACTCCTCATATGTTTACTGGGTGTTTAAATCTCTTTATTGTTTTAATACATTTTCTCTGTAAAGCTTTCACATTAAGAATAACAGTGCTTGCTTAGAAAGTGCTGTGATAACTTGTAAATGCTGGCGATACACTGTTCCTATCCCTCGGAGAGAAAGCAAGACACAGAATTGACCAGAATTGACCACACTGATTTCAAAACCCCCTGTCAGAGGGGAGTGGGACAAGGGTCCCTGCCTAGAGACTAGTGATGGCGGGAGTCCTGATTGGGCATTCCTGGACTAAACCACAGAGGGAGGAATACAGGTGAAGTTACCTGACAAAAGGCATTGGGCTTGACAAGACTTGACAGAGCCACTGAAGGGCAGGCTCCAGACACACTCCTCTGTCAACTCCTTTGCTTCACCTCTGATGTAGAGTGGAGAGGGAGATTCTTTTGTGCATGGCAGAGGCAGTTCAGTCACCAAGATCCATACAGTTCTTGGCCTCTTTAATGAGTTGCCAATTAGTGCAGAGCTATATAGCATGGTGGAGAATTTGTGATGCGGGACCAGGAACTGAAACCTATCAAACTCATCTTATATAAGGGGTTACCAAACATTCATTATATGGAAACATTTATCCATTGATTCAAACTGGTGACCTACAGGTGAAAGGTTCTGTACCTTATTTGCATTGTCCCAACGGCAGCCTGTTTCCCAACAGATACTATCTTCAGAGAGGGTCATTTTAATATATATATATAATTGGAAAGGGTAATTTTAATATGTGTTTATATGTTTATAAAAAAAGAGAGAGAATAAACACATATTAAAATTACCCTTTCCAATTAATATTTATTGGAGAATTGGCTGTCTCAAGGACAATGCTAATGAACCATTATATATAACACATACACACAAACCCAAACACACTACATTAGGAGAATATTAAAGAATGGCTGCTGATGGTATTAAAAGTGCTGGCATGATACTGAAAATGTAACACTGTTACATATATTCTGGGAGAAGATGATTTTCCATTTTTAAAGATCCTAAGCTGTAACAAACAAAGCAATTACTGCTGTGATGATCATTGCCATCATTACAAACTGATGCATTTCTCCTGAGAATAGGAACTGGAATTTAATTAATAAAGGATTAGTGTGGCAAGAGGAGTGATGGATTAACACATCAGCACATGGGGTGTTAAGAAACCACAGTCTTAAGTGTTGTAAAAATGCTTATAAATATATAATTACAGCAAATCCACAAAGTGTGGATCCAGATCAGATCTTCCTCAAAGTTTGTGGTTGGGCTCAGGTCCATCTCTCTCTTACAGTTTAATGAAGTATAATGTTCAAGCACACACTCTGCATTAGCAATGGGAAAGAGTTTACATGATGATTTTTTAATCAATGGACCTTACTTTTCTCTCATTTACACTGCCATAATTTAGGAGTGCATGCATCCAATGAAGTGAGCTGTAGCTCACGAAAGCTTATGCTCAAAATAAATTTGTTAGTCTCTAAGGTGCCACGAGTACTCCTTTTCTTTTTGCAGATACAGACTAACACGGCTGCTACTCTGAATCCAAGGAAGTCAGTAACTCTAGGAGCAATTCCAGTGTAAAGCCAACCTATATGAAAGGAGAACCAGGCTGTTCTGTTCTGAAAAAAAATATACTGGAATAAATAAACCTTGACTTTTTTAAACTTACGTCATTTGCTGTAACCGTCATGTCACTTCTGCTTTTCTTCATTATAGAGATGAAAAATGCACCTATTCGTGCCAACCACTCTTGTTCAATCCAATTTCTCCCCGACAGTAAACCTACAAGAAAAAGTGGGAAGCCTTTGTATTCTTGAGTAATAAGCTATGTAGTTGATTGATAACATGGTTAGCTAGCTTACAGCTAACAGAGTGTTTTCATAAAGTGCTTTGCAGCAGAAGTCCAAGCACAAGGAGCCCAAGTGTGTAATTACATAAAAGTGTAACATTCCATTTGCAAAATAATTTAATTAGTATTGAGAATTCTTTTAAAAAAAAATCAGTATTCTCAATGTTTGGGAATATGAGCTTTGTAACAACTAGGGCTGTCAAACAATTAAAAAAATTAATCACAATAAATCACAAGATTAAAAAATAATCACTATTAATCACAGTTTTAATTGCTCTGTTAAACAATAATAGAATACCATTTATTTAAATATTTTTGGATGTTTTTCTACATTTTCAAATATATTGATTTCAATTACAACACAATACAAAGTGTACAGTGCTCACTTTATAGGATTATTTTTATTACAAATATTTGGACTGTAAAAAAGATAACCAAAAGAAATAGTATTTTTCAATTCACCTCATACAAGTACTGTAGTACAATCTCTTTATTGTGAAAGTGCAACTTATAAATGTAGATTTGTATCTGTTCTTAGAATCATAGACTTTAAGGTCAGAAGGGACCATTATGATCGTCTAGTCTGACCACCTGAACGACAAAGGCCACAGAATCTCACCCACCCATTCCTGTAACAAACCCCTAACCTATCTCCGAGCTATTGAAGTCTTCAAATTGTGGTTTAAAGACTTCAAGGTGCAGAGAATCGTCCACCAAGTGACCCAAGCCCCATGCTGCAGAGGAAGGCGAAAAACCCCCAGGCCTCCGTCAATCTGCCCTGAAGGAAAATTCCTTCCCAATCCCAAATATGGTGATCAGCTGAACCCTGAGCATGTGGGCAAGACTCACCAGCCAGACACCCAGGAAAGTATTCTCTGTAGTAACTCAGATCCCACCCCATCCAACATCCCATCACAGGCATCATCCCCTTGGGCATATCTACTGCTAATAGTCAAAGATCAAATTAATTGCCAAAATTAGGCTATCCCATCATATCTTCCCCTCCATAAACTTATCAAGTTAGTCTTGAAGCCAGATATGTCTTTTGCCCTCACTGCTCCCCTTGGAAGGCTGTTCCAGAACTTCACTCCTCTGCTGGTTAGAAACCTTCGTCTAATTTCAAGTCTAAACTTCCTGATGGCCAGTTTATATCCATTTGTTCTTGTGTCCACATTGGTACTGAGCTTAAATAATTCCTCTCCCTCTCTGGTTATTTATCCCTCTGATATATTTGTAAGAGAGCAATCATATCTCCCCTCAGCCTTCTTTCAGTTAGGCTAAACAAGCCAAGCTCCTTGAGTCTCCTTTCATAAGACAAGTATTCCATTCCTCGCATCATCCTAGTGGCCCTTCTCTGTACCTGTTCCAGTTTGAATTCATCCTTCTTAAACGTGGGAGACCAGAACTGCACCCAATATTCCAGATGAGGTCTCACCAGTGCCTTGTATAACAGTACTAACACCTCATTATCTCTACTGGAATATCCCGCCTGATGCATCCCAAGACAGCATTAGCTTTTTTCACAGCCATATCACATTGGCAGCTCATAGTCATCCTGTGATCAACCAATATTCCGAGGTCCTTCTCCTCCTCAGTTACTTCCAAGTGATGCGTCCCCAGTTTATAGCAGAAATTCTTGTTATTAATCCCTAAATGCATGACCTTGCACTTTTCACTATTAAATTTCATTCTATTACTTACAAGGTCATCCAGATCTTCCTGTATGATATCCCGGTCCCTCTCTGTATTGGCAATACCTCCCAGCTTTGTGTCATCTGCAAACTTTATTAGCACATTCCCACTTTTTGTGCCAAGGTCAGTAATAAAAAGATTAAATAAGATTGGTCCCAAAACCGATCCCTGAGGAACTCCACTAGTAACCTCCTTCCAGCATGACAGTTCACCTTTCAGTGTAACCTGTTGTAGTCTCCCCTTTAACCAGTTCCTTATCCACCTTTCAATTTTCATATTGATCCCCATCTTTTCCAATTTAGCTAATAATTCCCCATGTGGAACCGTATCAAATGCCTTACTGTTACATAACTACATTCAAAAACAAAATAATGTAACACTTCAGAACCTACAAGTCCACTCAGTCCTACTTCTCGTTCAGCCAATCGCAAAGTCAAACAAGTTTGTTTACATTTACAGGAGATAATGCTGACTGCTTCTTATTTACAATGTCACCTGAAAGTGAGACCAGGCGTTCGCATGGCACTGTTGTAGCCGGCATTGCAAAGTATTTCAGTATACTAAACATTTGTATGCCCCTTCTTGGTTCAACCACCATTCTGGAGGACACGATTCCATGCTGATAATGGGTTCTGCACATTCATTTTCATCATCTGAGTCAGATGCGACCAACAGAAGGTTGATTTTCTTTAGTGGTTTGGGTTCTTCCACACCGCATCTCTCTCAGATTTTGGAAGGCAATTCAGATTCTTAAACCTTGGGTCGAGTGCTGTAGCTATCTTTAGAAATCTCACATTGGTTCCTTCTTTGCGTTTTGTCAAATCTGTAGTGAAAGTGTTCTTAAATCAAACAACATGTGCTAGGACGTCAACTGAGGCTAGTATGTGTCAAAATATGGGTCAGAATATGGGTAAAACCACAGAGCAGGAGACATACAATTCTCCCCCACGGAGTTGAGTCACAAATTTAATTAACTTTTTTTTTTTAAAAAACAAGCAGCATCAGCATAGAAGCATATCCTTTGGAATGGTGGTTGAAGCAAGAAGGGGCATACAAATGTTTAGTATACTGGAATGCCTTGCAATGCCGGCTACAACAGTACCATGCGAATGCCTGGTCTCACTTTCAGGTGACATTGTAAATAAAACGTGGGCAGCATGATCGCCCATAAATGTAAACAAACTTGTTTGTCTTAGTGATTGGCTTAACAAGAAGTAGGACTGAGTGGACTTGTAGGCTCTGAAATTTTACATTATTTTGTTTTTGATTGTACTTCTGTAACAGATACAAATCTACAATTATAAGTTGCACTTTCACAATAAAGAGATTGCACTTCAGAACTTGTATGAGATGAACTGAAAAATGCTGTTTCTTTTGTTTACCTGTTTACAGTGCAAATATTTGTAATCAAAAGTAATCATATAAAGTGAGCACTGTACACGTTGTATTCTGTGTTGTAATTGAAATCAATGTATTTGAAAATGTAGGAAAACATCCAAATATTTTTATAATAAATTTAAATTGGTATTCTATTATTAAGAGTGTGATTAAAACTGCGATTAATCACGATTAATTTTTTTTAAATCGAGTTAATTTTTTTTTGGTTAATCGCTTCAGTTAACTGTGATTGACAGCCCTAGTAACAATCTTAGAAATATAGGGCCAAATCCTGTGGTTCCTACTTAGTTTTTTAACAAGTCTTTACTCAGAAGTTTATCACAGAAGATCCCAGGTTTGAGTAAACTGGCCCTTACAAAAAGTAGTAAAAGGAGATATTTGTATTCACATTTTAAACTCATACAGTAACTCTCACAAATATAAAGGCTCTATTCGATATTATATATGCATGCATGCATGCATGCATAACTTCAGCCACTTCTATACTGTAGCCCTCTCTTGGGTAAGACACTGCAGCCACTTTGGGCCAGCAGCACTACACAGCGGCGTTTAGAAAAAGAAATGAAAAATAAGTAACCAGATGAAACTGCAGAGGAAGACAGAACATAATAATTCACTCACCGAGGAATCTGGCCAGGGCACTAGATGTTAAAAACCTTACTCTTCCTTACTATGAACTGAGTGCTCATGAAAAGGTGCCAGAGGGACAGCTCTGAAAAGGAAAACCCTCGGTGTTTTTCACAGAACAGATACAGCTGCAGTGCAAGCTTCTGCACACTGTCAATGTGTCGCTACCCTGGCTTGGAAAGATTAACTCTGGGGTGAGAGGAGAGTTGACGGACAAATCATTAACTGGCCTCTCTGTTGAGACTACCTGTAAAGGGGTCAAGTAGTACCAGTTGTGGTGGTGGTTTTTATGGTGAAGACAACTCTTAGAGGAATTTAACCAAGAACAAACAGCCCTCAGATGGTGAAAGCTTTCAGGTACTACCCATACCTTTCAACTTTAATACACGAAGGCTCCAATCCTACACTGAAGTCAGGGGGAGTTCAGACATGAAAAGAATGTAGTATCAAGCCATAACTGCGTGCCAGGGGCCACCAAAGTCATGCACATATGAATTAGGATTAAACCACTGAGGATTAGGTGTTTGTAACTTGCTCAGTATCATGCACGTTCAGACAAAATGCACAGGCTATTTCAAAATGCACGATACTACTTCACAATTCAAACAGATTCCTTCCTGGTTCAGAGGCAGATATAGAAATTCTAACACAGTGTAACAACTGTGTTCACATTAAATGCCATTTAGGTTACACCACCACCACACCATTTACAGAAATAATGCATAGGAAAAAATCAGGCTCGTTCTAAAGAGAACCCTTTGGGTTAACGAGCAAGAAGTGTTTGATCAGAGAGAACTAGAAAGCTACCCTACCATGCTACAAGGACTGGATGCTCACGCAGCTGCTGCTCATTTTATGAGAAAAGCATTGCAGCATATCCTTTCCCTTTAGAGTAGATCACCCTGCAAAGAACATTAACATATGGTGCCAGCAATGTCACTGGGTCTGATACCAGTCCCAGCTGCGACACAAGCACTACACATGCTTCCAGTTGCTTTAATTCCCGTAGGGATTCAGACATCTCTTTCACACCCACACCTCTTCAGGGTTTTATATATATAAATAAAATTTGTGTGTGTGTGTGTGTGTGTGTGTGTGTGTGTGTGTGTGTAAAAAAGAGAGATCGATCACACACACACACACACACACACACACACACACACACACACCTTCATCATCAGCCAAAACATTCAAATCCCTCAGATCCATGCCAGACATCCTCATCTGTAAGAGCACAAGCACCACCACACAGCGCTGCAAGGTATTAGTTCTATATTCTTTGCTGCAGCAGCACAGGGGAAGAGCAAAATAACCTTTTTAAAAGGCACCTAAGAGCTGGGGGCAGAGGGAGGAGGGCAGAGGTACTGCACAGGCACAGAAGGCCACAAGATACAGGCCGAGCATAAGCAAATGAGGATGAAGTATGGGTTAGAGCTGTGGAACGAGTGTTGACAAAATGGCAAAAATTGGAGCATTCTGACAATTGCCTCTCAACTGCACTGCAATGTCACGACTGAGATGGGCAGGGTTTAAATGAGCAGCCTAGAGATGAAAGGCTCCATACCCCATTAACAACCTAACAACATCCTGCGATGCCACAATAAAATAGTGAGTCAAATGCAGTGATGATGGTGTAAATTACATCATTTTGTGCCAAAACAAGCCGTCTGCAACACAAGGACAATTTACCTCCACAGAGGGCAGATAGTCTTTCTGTTATTGTCAAATGGGATTTCTGCTGGGAACAGAGCTTTATATTTCCACTCAAGCCCGATACAAGCTGCTCTGGTCACGCAGTCTACAAAACCACTAAACCAGCACACCCTCCACCTGCACTAGTCATGCATTCTTTCTAGCCAGCACTCTCCAGTTTTGGCCTTGTACCCATGCTTTATGCCCATCCTTGCAACTGAGGTTCTGGCATCACAATCTGGTCCTCTAGTAAAGTCTCGATACCAATGACCTCGCCTAGGGTTATGCAAAAATCAGTCTGTGTACACAATTAGGGAATCTGCTTCAATGACTTTTCTACAGAAAAATGCAATAAGTAAGAACAATTTTATTCGGATATATGCATCTCCAAGCAATGCCAAGGGAAACACTGAACATTTGTCAGAGTTAACTGCTTCTACAAATATAGATTTAATGGGTATTTTAGTGAAATGAGCTACAGCCTTCTCAGCCTGAATGAAAGCTTTCACAAGGGGTGGGGGGATAATCTGTGGAGATGTCACTTATCTAGGTTCCTTTTTGGCTCCCCATCATTCTAGTAGGTAAGAGATTAGGCTTCTATTCTGCATAAAAATAGAAATGTGTCTGTGTAGATTTATTTCCCACATATTTGGATTGAAAATATGATCTAAAACTAAATTGCTGCGCTATATAGATCCCTGAATTCTATTACAAGCAGTGTTACATTATAATAAAAAAGTTCAAGCTACTCACTTAGTTTCCTTCAAAACCCACCACATACACCTTACCCAACTCTTCTGTATGCCACTGACAAAAAAAGTAAAACAAATTGCTGTACCATCTGCTCACAACTTCTCCCTGTCTTTGCCATGGAAATTAAATTGTTGAGAGGGCCACTGACAGAGCATTGTAGCATGTTGTGACTTAAAAGAAAGACTACTATAAGCTAATACCATGTCCCATTTTAGAGCACGTTACGTCCCACAGTTAAGAGCCACACCAGGTGTCTCATTCCTCAAGGTGACAAAGGCAAGGTACGTCATATAAAGCTCTCAACAACACATTCATTTCCAGCTAGCAGCAGGCATTACAGTCAAAAAAGAAGAAAAACTCCTGTCTTATCTGCAAGGCTAGTGCTTCAGTATGGTGCTGATAAAATGAGAAGTGATTGAAATGTCAGCAAAGGGGGAAACAAAACAGCTAATAATGAAAGGAAAGAGTGGGTGAAAAAAAAAACAAACCTCTAAACAGATTGTGCAATTGATGGAATCCCTCCTAGGCAAAGCCAAAGACGTCACATTTTTATTTGAATTTCTTTATAAAAAACAACAAGATGATTAACACCCTTCTTATACAAATAATCAAATCACAAAAAGAAAAAAAAAAAAAAAAGAAGAGAAGAGCTAACTCTCTCTCCCGGCCCACTGGGAGATACTTTTAAATACTTAAAAACCAAAAAAAAAAAAACCAACCTTCACTTATAATTGAGAACCCCTCATATAAGCTGAGAGAGTCAGACAGACATCACTGCAACAGCATGAAAAAGGCTCTGTAGCTGAAATGTTAGCAGATGACATCCATCTCATCTGCTATAGGGAAATCTCAAACACAAACGCTCACTTTTTTAAAACCATATTTCTGTGAGGATTTTTATTCTCTTCTGTATGGTTATTACCTTTGGAAGGATCCTAGCCATCTTGGTCTTTGGACAATTATTAAACTGGTTGCTAATTTAGATAGTCTCTTGAAGTTCCCTTAATTTAATTTCTTTGCAGAATTTGGGTTGGAACCCATATTCCTGAATCACTTGTATATATTTGAAAAAAATAATCCGTATATATAAAATGTTTTTAAAAATCAAGAGTGCAAGCTCCAGACATCACTAAAGACAAAAGTAATAAGACAAAGACTCTGTAGAGGCTTTGAATCATAGAAGCATAGGCCTGGAAGGAACCCCAATAGGTCATCTAGTCCAGTTCCCTACATACAAGGCAGGACTGAATAACAACTAGACCATTCCGGACAAGTGTTTGGCCTAACCTGATCTTAAAAACCTCCAATGACAGATTCCATAACCCCCTTTGGCAATTTGTTCCAGTGCTTAACTACCCTGACAGCTGGGAAGTTTTTCCTAATGTCCAACCTAAACCTCCCTTACTGCAGTTTAAACCTATTGCTTCTTGTCCTATCCTCAGAGGTTAAAGAGAACAAATTTTCCCCCTCCTTCTTGTAACAACCTTTTTCGTACTTGAAAACTGTTATGCCTCCCCCTCAGTCTTATCTTCTCCGGACTAAGCAAACCCAATCTTCACTCATAGGTCATGTTTTCTAGACCTTTAATCATTTTTGGTGCTCTCCTCTGGACTTTCTCCAATTTGTCCACATCTTTCCTGAAATGTGGCGCCCAGAACAGGACACAATACTCCAGATGAGGTCTTATCACAGCAGAGTAGAGTTAAAATACTTCTCATGTCTTGCTTACAAAACTTCTAATGATAAGCAAACGTTATTCTGGGATTTTTTTGGCAACAATGTTACACTATTGACTCATATTTAGCTTGTGATCCTTTATAACCCCCAGATCCCTTTCCACAGTACTCCCTCCTAGGCAGTCATTTCCTATTTTGTATGTGTGCAATTGATTGTTCCTTTCCAACTAGTTATGCACCCACCTTATAGTAGCTCCATCTAGGCTGTCTTTCCCTATTTTTTTTTTATGAAAAGGTCATGTGAGACAGTATCCAAAGCATTACTAAAGTCAAGATATGTCACATCTACCGCCTCCTCCCTTCCACAAGGCTTGTAACTCTGTCAAAGAAAGCTATTAGGTTGGTTTGACAGGATTTGTTCTTGACAAATCCATGCTGACTGTTGCTTATCACCTTATTATCTTCTAGGTGTTTTTGCAAATTGATTTCTTGATGATTTGCTCCGTTATCTTTCTGGGTACTAAAGTTAAAACGGCTGGTCTGTATTTTTTCTGGGTTGTCCTAATTCCCTTGCAATAAAGACAAACCAGGGAATTAAGGACAGAAATAACCAAAATTTCATTTGGGAAAATGCAAGCTCACATAACAGGAGAAAAATAATCAGAAACCAAGATATTCAATTATTGGGAGTGTGACAGGGTTGGGCCAGATGGCTGTAGGAGAGCAATTTTTTTTTTTAAGCAGAAAAGAATTTTATTTGCATAACACTTACAAAGAATCACCAAAGAAAAAAACAAAACTATGCAACAAAACAAAAGCAAAAGGAAGGTATAACACAGCAGCCTTCAGGAGGGAGAAGTGTTCAGGCTAGCCTGGGCCCAGAGCGGGGGGGCTTCCTTGACACTCATGGTCTTCCACCCTCCTGAGTTACCTGGTGGCCTAGAGCGGGGGGGCTTCCTCGACACTCGTGATCTTCCACCCCCTCGAGTTACCTAGTGCCACACCCAGTGTCACCGATTATTCCTCTCCTGAGAGTGCCCGACAAGATGGGCACGGCTGCGGGGTGGGACGTACACCCTCGTGTGATAGGACCCCTTCTAGGTGACGGTGATGATGGTATCCACAGCGGCAATGGCTGGGGCTGGGGTCTCTCGCTCTTCCCCTCAATCAAAGGGTCAGATGGAGAGAACCGGACTGGGTCACCGAGCAGAGAACCTCGGACAGCGCCCACCGCTCCTCGAAGGCGTCAAGGGAGTCGTTGGACGCCGCCCAGAGGAACTCCGCCCGGATACGTGAATGTACTGAGGATTGGAAAATGGCCTTACAGTCACAGGACGCTTCATTGGCCAACCTCCTCTCTCTGGTTTTATAGATGGCTGTTTTAGCTAGGGCTACGAGGAGGTTAACCAGGAGATCCCGTGACTTTGTGGGGCCACGGATGGGGAGTGTGTAAATAAAAAGGTGAGGGGAAAAGTGCAGCCAAAAGCATAATAAAATATTCATGAGGAGACGGAAAAGGGGCTGCAGCCTGGCACACTCTAAATATACGTGTGCCAGGGTTTCCCTCATGTTGCAAAAAGGGCAAGTATCCTGGATGGGGGTGAACCGCGTCAAAAACATGCCCGTGCTCACAACTCTGTGAAGGAGCTGCCAACTAATGTCCCCGACGGGCCTCGGGACCAAGGTGGAATACAGGCTAGCCCACCGGGGCTGCTCACCCTCCAAAGGTGGCAGGAGGTCCTGCCACTTTGCATCGGGGCGGGACACCAGGGTGAGGGCGTGAAGGGTGTGACGCGTAAGTGTGTATAGATGTTTCCTTGGTGCGGTTTGGAAGCTGACCGGCTGCAGTTCATGGAGCTGGCTCGCAGTGAAAGGGTGAGGGGTTTGTTGGGATCTATGGGGTAGGGGCCCAATTGAAAGGTCCGGCGGGCCTGGGGTAGAGGGTGGGCGGGGTGCGCCCTCGCGCAGGGCTTGGCTGAGATAAGCCCGAGCAGCGGGCGTCAAAACGGCCTTCACCTCCTGAAGTACGCATTGGGGGGGGGTACGAGGTCTGGAGAGCCCCATGCGCCGAGCGAGCGTCAGGGGATCCAGCCAGTCTCCCCGGTCGTAGTCCAGGAGGTCTCCGACTCTCGTGACTTCCGCCAGGACCAAACTCTGGCGCATCGAGCGGGACTCCGCCACCTGCATACGGAGCTGGGGGTTGTGTAGCAGGGGCTCCGCGAGGAGATCCACTCCCACAGTGGCCGCTGCGGACCTGGTCATTGAAAACAGTTTCCAGGTCCGGAGGAGGTCCTGGTAGAAGACCGGCAGCCCAGAGAGGTCTCACAGAAAACCTCTCAGACAGAGATAAAAGAGCTGCCGGTCGTATCGGAGCCCTTGGAAGCAGCGCAGGAAGGCGTGCGCTAGTATGCTCCACGTCGAACTACCTGCACTATAGAGGAGCCTCTGCAGGGCCTGGAGGTGGAGGACACGGACCTGAGAGTGTGCAGACACTTCAGGCCCTGTCCTCCTTCCTTCAGGGGTAGATGAAGAACCCCAACAGGGGCCCAGTGCATTCCTGACCAAAAGAACTCTAGAATCGATGTCCGGAGGTTGGTCAGGAAACCCGGGGCCGGGACCAGGGTGTTGAACCGGTACCAGAGCATGGACAGGACTAGTTGGTTAAGCACCAGCGCTCTCCCTCGGAGGGAGAGACAACGGAGTAGCCTCGTCCATTTCCGGAGCCGCTCTATCACCCCGCCTTCTAAATTTTGCCAGTTCTCCAGCGGAGAAGGGTGCGTGGCAGAAAGGTAAACGCCTAGGTAGAGCAGCGGACCCGTGCTCCACCGGATGGTCTGAAGCACGGGTGGGAGGGAGCTCATCTGCTGCCAGTCCCCTACCGCCAAGCCAGAGCTCTTGATCCAGTTGACTCGGGCGGAGGAGGCTGCCAAATAGATGGCCTGGCAAGCCTCCACCCGCACCAAGTCGTCCGGGTCCTGGACCACGAGGAGCACGTCATCGGCATACACCGACAGGACCAGTCACAGCTCCGGCTCCCACAGCACCAATCCCGTCAACCTCCTTCGGAGGAGACAGAGGAAGGGCTCGATCGCCAGAGCGTACAGCTAGCCCGAGAGGGGGCACCCCTGCCGTACTCCTCGCCCGAAGCTGACCAGTTCGGTCAGGGTCCAGTTGAGCCTAACCAGACACTCCGTGAAAGCGTACAGCACCCGGAGAAAACTCACAAACTGAGGTCCGAATCCAAACGCCTGCAGAGTGCCCAGGAGGTACCCATGGTCCACTCTATCGAATGCCTTCTCCTGATCAAGAGACAGGAGGGCGAATGACAGACCATCTCTACGCCCAAGTTCCAAAAGGTCTCAGACTAGAAATAGGTTGTCAAAAATGCTGCGGCCAGGGACAGTGTAGGTCTGGTCTGGGTGGATCATGTCCACCAGCACGGACCCTAGCCACAGCGAGATTGCTTTCGCTACGATTTTGTAGTCCGTTCTAAGGAGCAAGACGGGGCACCAGTTTCGTAAATCGTGGAGGTTCCCCTTGGGGCGGGCCCTCTCCTATGCCCGGTAATATCTTTGCTGCACCCTCCTCCATAGGCTCTGCCAGATCGTTAACAGCAAGGGCGAGGCTCCCTCGCTCGTCCGCGCGTTGTAGCGGAGGTGTCTCTTGGGCCCGGGCGGGAGCAGCGGTGGATCGAGCAGGAGGAGAGGTGGTTCCAGGTGCCGGGCGGCCAGGGGCGTCGGCAACGACGGAGCCAATGTCCTGCCGGGTCTCAGGGGTCTCGGGTGCCCCTCCCCGCCGGGCCAAGGGGCAGTCTCTTCGGACATGCCCCGCTGATCGGCAGAGGTAGCACCGGGCCTCTCCTGTGGAATAGTAGACCCGATAGCGGGCTCCCTGGTAGGGGACTAGGAAGGACTCCTCGAGCGGCTCTCCGTCACGTGCCGCCGGCAGCGGTAGAAGCTGCACTTGCCGGAGGAATGAAAGGACGTGACAGAGGGTGGGGTCCTTGCAGCCTAACGGGAGAGGGCTGATGACAGAAACGGGTTTCCCCAGGGTGGAGAGAGCGGGTAACAGGGCGGCATTGGGTAGAAAAGGAGGGACGGAGGTCAGGACTAGGCGGATGCCCAGGTCCTCTAGCGGTTCCAGGGGAACGAACACCCTCCCCACCACCAGGCCCTTTTCCACCGCCTCCTGGGCGGCAGCCTCTGATGCTAAGAAAAAGACGACCTTCCCGTATATTTTGGAGGCCGCCACAATAGCCGTGGGCCCTACCACCCTCGCCAACGCCTGCACGTATGTCTCCACGTGGGGCGAGGCGGGCGCCAGGAGGCAACGGACGCCGTGCTTCCTGGTCATGGAGGGAAAGGGGCCCCGGCCGCTATTGATGGTAGCGGAGGTGGTGGGTGGGCGAGATGACGAGGCGGCAGGCGTGCGGGGGGCTGCCACCACCTGGGCATACGTCCTGGGGGCCGGGGGAGGGACACTCACAGAGCTGGTGGAGGGAACAGAGGGGAGGGACGCCATGGTCGACGACGAGGCCATAGCGGAGGGGGCAGCCCCTGCCATAGAGGGCCTGGTGGTTGTGGCGGGGCCCTTTCCCTTCTTCGCACCTTGGTCTTTCCGGCTAACCGGGGGGGCTCTCCTAGAATCTAGGAGGGCGGTGGGCGTAGCAGCGGCAGTAGTCGCCCCAGTGCCTCCTGCTGCCAATGCCCCAGCGGGGGCGGTGGCAGGTGTTTTGGCAGCAGTGGGGGGGGAGGCTTGGGGGTTGGGCAGGGGGATAGGTAGGGGAGGGGCAGCTGAGGTTGTTAGAGGGGCCTCACCCCTCTCATTTCCCGCCATCGTGAGCGGGGAGAGATGGGGAGACACCAGAAGGAGGAGGGGGGAGGGGGAAGCAGATTAACCACTTCTCCCTGTTGAGCTGCAGGCGGGGGGGGGGGGGGGGGGAAATGGGTCGGACTGGACAGGGTGAGGAAAAACAGGAGTTGGGGTCAGGTAGTAGGGGCAAACTGTGGGGTGGGCAGTCTGGGGGGGGGGGGGGGAAGGGAACCACACGCGTTTGTCCAAAGAGTCTCGTTTGGTCGGCTGTCGTTTCCGGTCCGGACGGCAGAATTCAGAGCAAGCAGCTGAATCCAGAGGCAGATGGCAAGTTGCCAGGAGGGACGGACGGCGGAGGGGCCATGATGGTTGTAGTAGTGTTGGGGGGGGGGCACCGATGGATCGGGGGGCAGCTCCGTGCCACACTCCCTGTGCCCCTACAAACGCAGTTAAGACACAGTCAAACTCCCCCCACACGAAAGTACAGTTCAAAAGTTACTCAGTCTTACGGCCCCCTCCACAATGATTTGTAGCTTCCCTAGGCGATTCCTCTGTCAGCTGTCTTCTCTCCCGGGCTTTCTGGAGCATTCCAAAAATGCCAAGTAGATAAGAAGAAAAAAAAATAACTTGTCGGTTAATTACAGGTCCACAAACGAACAGCAAACGACTGGGTCTGGGGGCTTCCACTCCCCTCCTCCGGTAAGTGGGTCGGCAGTCCTCCCCCCCTCCAGGGGTTTCAGCTGGAGCAGTAGCAGCCTCCGAGGGCAGGCGTGGGGGGGCTGGCAGCTTGCTGGCAGCCGACCAGCACTCAAACGGCAGCAGAAAAACATCAAAAAAAAAAAAAAAAAAAAAACGAAGAAAAAGCGTATGGCCTGGTCGGGGGGGGACGACTGAAGCTGGGTCAAAAAGTAAGAAAAGCCCAGGCCAGGGGGCTTTAGGAGAGAATAGAAAGCAGATAGCTGAGCAGCAAGTGAAGGAGGTCCCTTCTCCCTGGGTCAGGTAACAGGGAAGGTTTTTTTTTTTTTTTTTTTTTTTTTTTTTGAAACAGAAAAGAAATTTATTTGTAACAATTACAGAAATTACAAAAAGATAAAGAAAAACTTAGCAACAAAACAACGCAATCAAAAGATATAACACAACAGCTTTCAGGAGGGAGAGGTGTTCAGGTTAGCCGAGGCCCAGAGCGGGGGGGCTTCCTCGACACTCGTGGTCTTCCACCCTCCTGAGTTACCTGGTGGCCTAGAGCGGGGGGGCTTCCTCGACACTCGTGGTCTTCCACCCCCTCGAGTTACCTAGTGCCGCGCCCAGGGTCACCGACCCTCCCTCTCCTGAGAGTGCCCGACAAGATGGGCACGGCTGTGGGGTGGGTGGTTGGGAGGGAGGGGGGTACACCCATGTATTATAAGACCCCTCCTAGATGACAATAATGATGGTATTCACAGCAGCTAACGGCTGTGGCTGGCGTCCCTCGCTCCATCCCTCAATCAGAGGGTCAGGCGGAGGGAACCGGACGGGGTCACCGAGCAGAGAACCCCGGACAGCGCCCACCGCTCCTCGAAGGTGTCAAGGGAGTCGGTGGACGCCGCCCAGAGGAACTCCGCTCGGATGCGTGAATGTACTGAGGATCGGAAAACGGCCCCACAATCGCAGGACGCCTCATGAGCCAACCTCCGCTCTCTGGTCTTATAAATGGCTGTTTTAGCCAAAGCTAGGAGGAGGTTAACCAGGAGATCCCGCGACTTGGTGGGGCCACGGATGGGGAGTGTGTAGATGAAGAGGTGGGGAGAAAAATGAAGCCAGAAGCGCAATAGAAGATTTGTGAGGAGCCGAAAAAGGGGCTGCAATCTGGCACACTCTAAATAGACATGCGCCAGGGTTTCCCTCACATTACAAAAAGGACAAGTATCCGGGATGGAAGTAAACCGTGTCAAAAACACGCCCGTGCTCACAGCCCCGTGAAGGAGCCGCCAACTGATGTCCCCGACGGGCCTCGGGACCAAGGTGGAGTACAGGCTGGCCCACCGAGGTTGCTCACCCTCCAAAGGTGGTAGGAGATCTCGCCACTTTGTATCGGGGCGGGACACCAGGGTGCGGGCGTGAAGGGTATGAAGCGTGAGTGTATATAAATATTGCCGTGGTGCAACTTGAAAACCGACCGGTTGCAGTTCATGCAGCCGGCTTGCAGTGAAAGGATGAGGGGTGTGTTGGGATCGGCAGGGTAGGGGCCCGATGGAAAGGTCCGGCGGGCCTGGGGTAGAGGATGGGCGGGGTGCGCCCTCGCGCAAGGCTCGGCTAACATAAGCCCGAGCGGCGGGGGTCAAAGCGGCCTCCACCTCCTGAAGCACGCGCCGGGGGGTGCGAAGGCTGGAGAGCCCCATGCGTCGAGCGAGCGTCGGGGGATCCAGCCAGTCTCCCCGGTCGTAGTCCAGGAGGTCCCCGACCCTCGTAACTCCCGCCAGGACCAACCTCTGGCGCACCGTGCGGGACTCCGCCGCCTGCACACGAAGTTGGGGGTTGTGTAGCAGGGGCTCCGTGAGGAGATCTGCCCCCACGATGGCCGCCACGGACCTGGTCGTTGAAAACAGTTTCCAGGTCCGGAGGAGGTCCTGGTAGAAATCCGGCAGCCCGGAGAGGTCTCGCGGAAAACCTCTCGGACAAAGATAAAAGAGCTGCCGGTCATATCGGAGCCCATGGAAGCGGCGTAGGAAGGCATGCGCCAATATGCTCCACGTCGAACTACCTGCACTATAAAGGAGCCTCTGCAGGGCCTGGAGGCGGAAAACACGGACCTGAGTGTACAGACACTTCAGGCCCTGCCCTCCTTCCTTCAGGGGCAAATGAAGAACTCCAACAGGGGCCCAGTGCAATCCTGACCAAAAGAACTCCAGAATCAATCTCCGGAGGTGGGACAGGAAACCCGGGGCCGGGGCTAGGGTGTTGAGCCGGTACCAGAGCGTGGACAGGACTAGTTGGTTAAGCACCAGTGCTCTCCCTCGAAGGGAGAGACATCGGAGTAGCCTCGTCCATTTCCTGATCCGCTCAATCACGCCGCCTTCCAAATTTTGCCAGTTCTCCGGCGGAGAAGGATGCGTGGCAGAAAGGTAAACGCCGAGATAGAGCAGAGGGCCGGCACTCCACCGGATGGTCTGAAGCGCGGGTGGGAGGGAGCTTACCTGCCGCCAGCCCCCCACCGCCAAGCCAGAGCTCTTGACCCAGTTGACTCGGGCGGAGGAGGCTGCTGAATAGATGGCTTGGCATGCCTCCACTCGCGCCAAGTCGCCCGGGTCCTGGACCACGAGGAGGACGTCATCGGCGTACGCCGACAGGACCAGCCGCAGCTCCGGCTCCCGCAGCACCAACCCCGTCAACCTCCTGCGGAGGAGACAGAGGAAAGGCTCGATCGCCAGAGCGTACAGCTGGCCTGAGAGGGGGCACCCCTGCCGCACCCCTCGCCCGAAGCTGACCGGTTCGGTCAGGGTCCAGTTGAGCCTAACCAGACACTCCGTGAAAGCGTACAGCACCCGGAGAAAACTCACAAACTGAGGTCCGAATCCAAACGCCTGCAGAGTGCCCAGGAGGTACCCATGGTCCACTCTATCGAATGCCTTCTCCTGATCAAGAGACAGGAGGGCGAATGACAGACCATCTCTACGCCCAAGTTCCAAAAGGTCTCGGACTAGAAATAGGTTGTCAAAAATGCTGCGGCCAGGGACAGTGTAGGTCTGGTCTGGGTGGATCATGTCCACCAGCACGGACCCTAGCCACAGCGAGATTGCTTTCGCTACGATTTTGTAGTCCGTTCTAAGGAGCAAGACGGGGCACCAGTTTCGTAAATCGTGGAGGTTCCCCTTGGGGCGGGCCCTCTCCTATGCCCGGTAATATCTTTGCTGCACCCTCCTCCATAGGCTCTGCCAGATTGTTAACAGCAAGGGCGAGGCTCCCTCGCTCATCCGCGCGTTGTAGGGGAGGTGTCTCTTGGGCCCGGGCGGGAGCAGCGGTGGATCGAGCAGGAGGAGAGGTGGTTCCAGGTGCCGGGCGGCCAGGGGCGTCGGCAACGATGGAGCCAATGTCCTGCCGGGTCTCAGGGGTCTCGGGTGCCCCTCCCCGCCGGGCCAAGGGGCAGTCTCTTCGGACATGCCCCGCTGATCGGCAGAGGTAGCACCGGGCCTCTCCTGTGGAATAGTAGACCCGATAGCGGGCTCCCTGGTAGGGGACTAGGAAGGACTCCTCGAGCGGCTCTCCGTCACGTGCCGCCGGCAGCGGTAGAAGCTGCACTTGCCGGAGGAATGAAAGGACGTGACAGAGGGTGGGGTCCTTGCAGCCTAACGGGAGAGGGCTGATGACAGAAACGGGTTTCCCCAGGGTGGAGAGAGCGGGTAACAGGGCAGCACTGGGTAGAAAAGGAGGGACGGAGGTCAGGACTAGGCGGATGCCCAGGTCCTCTAGCGGTTCCAGGGGAACGAACACCCTCCCCACCACCAGGCCCTTTTCCACCGCCTCCTGGGCGGCAGCCTCTGATGCTAAGAAAAAGACGACCTTCCCGTATATTTTGGAGGCCGCCACAATAGCCGTGGGCCCTACCACCCTCGCCAACGCCTGCACGTATGTCTCCACGTGGGGCGAGGCGGGCACCAGGAGGCAACGGACGCCGTGCTTCCTGGTCATGGAGGGAAAGGGGCCCCGGCCGCTATTGATGGTAGCGGAGGTGGTGGGTGGGCGAGATGACGAGGCGGCAGGCGTGCGGGGGGCTGCCACCACCTGGGCATACGTCCTGGGGGCCGGGGGAGGGACACTCACAGAGCTGGTGGAGGGAACAGAGGGGAGGGACGCCATGGTCGACGACGAGGCCATAGCGGAGGGGGCAGCCCCTGCCATAGAGGGCCTGGTGGTTGTGGCGGGGCCCTTTCCCTTCTTCGCACCTTGGTCTTTCCGGCTAACCGGGGGGGCTCTCCTAGAATCTAGGAGGGCGGTGGGCGTAGCAGCGGCAGTAGTCGCCCCGGTGCCTCCTGCTGCCAATGCCCCAGCGGGGGCGGTGGCAGGTGTTTTGGCAGCAGTGGGGGGGGAGGCTTGGGGGTTGGGCAGGGGGATAGGTGGGGGAGGGGCAGCTGAGGTTGTTAGAGGGGCCTCACCCCTCTCATTTCCCGCCATCGTGAGCGGGGAGAGATGGGGAGACACCAGAAGGAGGAGGGGGGAGGGGGAAGCAGATTAACCACTTCTCCCTGTTGAGCTGCAGGCGGGGGGGGGGGGGAAATGGGTCGGACTGGACAGGTGAGGAAAAACAGGAGTTGGGGTCAGGTAGTAGGGGCAAACTGTGGGGTGGGTAGTCTGGGGGGGGGGGGGAAGGGAACCACACGCGTTTGTCCAAAGAGTCTCGTTTGGTCGGCTGTCGTTTCCGGTCCGGACGGCAGAATTCAGAGCAAGCAGCTGAATCCAGAGGCAGATGGCAAGTTGCCAGCAGGGACGGACGGCGGAGGGGCCATGATGGTTGTAGTAGTGTTGGGGGGGGGGGGCACCGATGGATCGGGGGGCAGCTCCGTGCCACACTCCCTGTGCCCCTACAAACGCAGTTAAGACACAGTCAAACTCCCCCCACACGAAAGTACAGTTCAAAAGTTACTCAGTCTTACGGCCCCCTCCACAATGATTTGTAGCTTCCCTAGGCGATTCCTCTGTCAGCTGTCTTCTCTCCCGGGCTTTCTGGAGCATTCCAAAAATGCCAAGTAGATAAGAAGAAAAAAAATAACTTGTCGGTTAATTACAGGTCCACAAACGAACAGCAAACGACTGGGTCTGGGGGCTTCCACTCCCCTCCTCCGGTAAGTGGGTCGGCAGTCCTCCCCCCCTCCAGGGGTTTCAGCTGGAGCAGTAGCAGCCTCCGAGGGCAGGCGTGGGGGGGCTGGCAGCTTGCTGGCAGCCGACCAGCACTCAAACGGCAGCAGAAAAACATCAAAAAAAAAAAAAAAAAAAAACGAAGAAAAAGCGTATGGCCTGGTCGGGGGGGGGACGACTGAAGCTGGGTCAAAAAGTAAGAAAAGCCCAGGCCAGGGGGCTTTAGGAGAGAATAGAAAGCAGATAGCTGAGCAGCAAGTGAAGGAGGTCCCTTCTCCCTGGGTCAGGTAACAGGGAAGGTTCCAGAACAATCAGGAACCTTCTGGAGACAATTAAGACAGGCTGATTAGAACACCTTCAGCCAATCAAGAAGCTGTTAGAATCAATTAAGGAAGGCCAATCAGGGCACCTGGGTTTTAAAAAGGAGCTCACTTCAGTTTGTGGTGTGCGTGTGACGAGCTGGGAGGAAGAGGCACTAGGAGCTGAGAGCGAGAACGTGGACTGTTGGAGGACTGAGGTGTACAAGCATTATCAGACACCAGGAGGAAGGTCCTCTGGTGAGGATAAAGAAGGTGTTGGGAGGAGGCCATGGGGAAGTAGCCCAGGGAGTTATAGCTGTCGCACAGCTGTTCCAGGAGGCACTCTAGACAGCTGCATTCCACAGGGCCCTGAGCTGGAACCCAGAGTAGAGGGCGGGCCTGGGTTCCCCCCAAATCCTCCCAACTCCTGGTCAGACACAGGAGGAGTTGACCCGGACTGTGGGTTCAGAAAAACAGCCAAGCTGAGGGCTGCCGTGAAGCTCCAAGGCGAGCAAATCCACCAGTAAGCGCAAGACCAACGAAGGTAGAGCAGGAACTTTGTCACAGGAGATAAACTTGGAAAGCAGTAATTCTGAAAGAGATCTAAAGTGATAGCTGATAGAAAATTAGACATGACTTTGCAGTGTAATATGGGAGCAAAGATGATACATCCCATTTTGGGTTGCACGCATAGAGGCATCAAGCCCCACACCAAGGCGATGAGTGTCTCTCATAGGGCTTGTCTACACTACCACTTAAGTAGATATAAGTTACTTCGCTCAGGAATGTGAAAAACCACCCCCAAGCGACATACCTTACATCAACTTATAGCGCAGTGTAGACATCACTTTTATCAGGGGGAGACACTCTCCTGCCACCGACATAGCGTCTGCCTCTTGTTGAGGTGGAGTAATTACATCGATGGGAGAGTGCTCTCCCATCAACATAATGGTCTTCACCAGATGCGCTACAGCAATGCCATGGTGTCAGTGCAGCAGCGCCAATTTAGCGCGCTAATGAAGACAAGCCCTATGTATAACTCTTGTGCAACTACACCTGTATGTTCAGTTCTGGGAACATCATAAAGTTCTAGACCAACTGATGAGACTGCAGAAAACAACAAATATTAAAGGGATAAAGAAACAATTAGATAAATATTGGGAGGGGAAAAACTTTGATAGTAAGATCTTCAGGACCAAGATACAGTCTCCTAAGGAAACCCTGATTCCTATAAGTCTTTAAAACTAGAGTGAACAAAGCATTAGAAAACATACTGTAGGGAAGAGTCCCACTCCACCAGTGGATCACTTTTGTGATCCTCTAAGAGTACTGTTAAATCTAAACCCGCTTTCCTTGCTAATTCGTTACCCATTTTTAAACATGAAGTATATTATATCCAGACTGCAAATGCATATTATACACTTAGAGCCTACATTTGATGTGGATTTCATTTTAGATGAATACATTAGAATCTGGGTACAAATCTGGATCATTATGTTCCAGTGCTTTTATGCTAGTTATCCAAACACCTGGGCCTCATAATTACTTTAAAGAAAACAAGAGACTTATCTTAATTTCTGACAACTTAATCATAACCTTATCTTAATTTTTAATCAGATGACATCCACCATTAAACTAAAACATCTGACCTGTGCAAGTTTGCTAATTAAACTTGAATGTGTTCCTGTCCGTTGGTGAATAATTTTGCTCTCCTATTTTCCAAAGAAAGGAATTTATCCCAGTGGACTAGTTAATGCTGGGTAAAAGAGAATACCTGAAGCAAAGCTGCCTACAATAACACTCTAAACTAAAGAGACCAAATTATCTCAGAGGTTCTCTAAGCTGCTAACTGGTACTAATAAGAGTTAGTAAGCAATGTGTTAAAACTATCTATAAATAATATAAAATATGGTGGTCATCTTACCTAGATCATAAGATTCAATCAGTATCTAAATTGAAAGATCCTTGCAGAAGCAAGGGAGCTTGTCTTTCTTCACTGCGTGAAGCTTTGTGCAAGTCTATGGTGCCATTATTATATAGTTTTTGAGTGAGTGTGTGTGTGCGCGCGCGCACGTGCATACACGTGCGCAAAAACATTATATAATAAGACTTATTTAATTTTTTCTTTTCCTAACACTCCACCTCAATTTATCCAACATGTGTGTTCTGTAGTTTATCAGTTTTAGCTATTACTATTGCAATCATCACACATACAATTCTAAATGAAATTTTAATGCTACAGCATTAAAGATAGGTCAGTCCCCTTTGGGTAATGGGATACTGATACTTTCCGATATGTGTCATTGATTCAAGAGGTTTGTAGTGATGAACTCATTGTCTGCTAATTTTCTTGTACAGTGGCCTATTAAAATAATTTGGTTGTCAGTTCTACTGTTAAAAGAAAAGGAGTATTTGTGGCACCTTAGATACTAACAAATATATCTGAGCATAAGTTTTTGTGAGCTACAGCTCACTTCATCGGATGCATCCGATGAAGTGAGCTGTAGCTCATGAAAGCTTATGCTTAAATAAATTTGTTAGTCTCTAAGGTGCCACAAGTACTCCTTTTCTTTTTGCGAATGCAGACTAACATGGCTGCTACTCTGAAACAGTTCTACTGTTAGTGGACGGGCATCCATAGCCTCACACAGCACATACCACAGCTTGTCCCTTTTTGTTTAGCTCAGAGTGTAATAATTTATGAGTGCAGTATACTGATCAGGTTACTGTGTTTGTTGTTGTATGCATATATTGTGTTAATTCACAGTCAGGTTTGTCAGAAAACACTCCCAGGAAAAGGGGGCGGTTCCTGATATTTACATCTCTGGTGAACACATGAAGAACAATGCTGTGATGACCTGGCTATTCCCCTTTATCCACCACACCCCCAGACTTCCTAAACAGGTTTCTCCATTAATTTCCTCATCCAGGTGAGAATGGGGGTGGGGGCGGGGGAACTTACTAGAGTTTAAAGACACAGAGATCCTCTCAAGAATTCAGATGCTTAAGGGGAAGAAACTGTTCTCAGACCTTGAGAGGCTGGGGATATCTGGGAAGGTAGTCCGACTAGGGTCCCTGTAACTGGACCAGTCACCTCCCAAACACCCCTTTGTGGCCTGAGGTTGCTCTGCAGATGTCTTACCTCAGTTTCCCCCCTTAGGCTCCTCATTAACTCACAAAAGGTTTCTCTGTTCAGTAATACCCCACCTTAGGGTACAGTTTTATTGGCATAAAATTCAAAATAAAACACAAGAAAAAGTCTTCTCCCCAGCCTTAACCTGGGCACAGCAGCTGCTCCCTGAGGTACTGTCTCAAAATTCTCCTGTTGTCTCATGGCCTTCCCTGCTTTAGTGGGCAACTCCAATCCCTTCCTAGCTGGAACAACTCCACCACTCTCAGGCTCTTCCCTACAGTAGCCTCAGACTCTCGAGCTCTGCATTTCCTCCACAACTTCCTGAGCATCCTCCCCCTGCAGGTTCCTACTGCTCTTACAGGGCATTCACCTGAGCCTATTAAGTCACTAGGGTCGGATGCCCCTAGGCCTCTAGCCTTTAAAGGAGCAAGCCACCCTCTGACAGTTCCCATGTGGAAAATGGAAAGACTTTTGATATGATAGATGTGTGTGTAGGCCTTTTGTTGTTTTAATCCTTTTCTCCTGTTATGTTGTGTTCCTACTGTTAATATTAAATCATACTTTGTTTTAAGAAAGCTGTTCATGACCACAGTATTCACTGCTGGTCACAGCTCCTGAAGGGAAGAACTGCAGGTGCCAAGTCCAGTCAGGTCTGCTGAGCAATCACAACTGGTATACAGAAAGGCTGTAGCTAGAGAACTGCGGGATTCCACCCCAGAGAGATGAAGGCTTGAGTCCTAAAACTTGGAAGGGGTGCACTCAGAGAGAGATCACAGAAGGGTGAGAGGTGCAACTAGCCCAGAACGGTGACAGCATGTTTTACAGATCACCTGGGACAATGCAACAGATGGTGTTACTCCGGAACTTTGAGGAAGCTTGGAACTGTGTCCTGAATTTGTGACTCATGACCCTCTTTGGTTTAAGTGGGCCAGATTTTGCAAGATGTGTCCTTTTTTTAAAAAAAAGGAGTTAGGCTGCCTGTTCCACTGTACTGTGAAAGTAGCTAATGTTTTACAAGGAAAATGCACTGAGCTGAAAGCCAGGACACTGAATCAAACCTCTCCTGACTGCTTATATTACCATGGATTTCACAGGCCTTAGCACTGACTCAGTGTACAAAGCCTGCTAGTGACCCATATGGGGGAGACTTTGCATGTGAAACACCCTGGTGAAGCAGGAGAGGAAAGATTATACTTTTGCTGCTCATGCTGTACTAGTTCTGTGGATTAACAAAGGATTTTGGTGATCAGGGCTGTTCATCCAGCTGCTTTCCTACCCTGAATTCATCCCATCCCCAAACTTTCACAGAAAGCAGGAAAAACTGTTTAGAAAAGTATAGCAGAATCTGCAGCACCTGATCTTTCCTTAATTACCAATAGTAGTAACCAAGAACCATGTCATGCAGTTAGGAATCAATATTGATCCTAGCACAAACTGCTCATGCTTACTGGTTCAAAGAGCTAGGGCAGATGATCAGAAATAAAAAAAACCAGAAACCTGAATAGAGAATTAATAGTGAAGCTTTACCAAGGAAAGGATTGGGATGAGGAAGATTATCCGATCACATAGATGTAATTATATCATTTGTCAGCTGGGATCACGTTCAAACCATCCAATTCTGTTAATGATCATCAGGCCACAGACGGTGAACTAGATAACAGTAAGGGGATAATTTTCAGTCCGAAAAGTGAAAGTTATGGGCCCATTTCTGCCCTCAGACACAAAGGTATGAATCCTATTGAAGGAAAGGGGAGTTATACAGGGCACTAAATGCAAATATGGCCTCATATTTACATTGGTCAAAGATTAATTGTGTAGGTGTCAATTGCTATTTATACATTAGAGTTTCTGTATTTTATTTTAAATAAAGTAAATTAAAAAGGTGAAAATATTTAGCCCTTTAAAACAAACAGATTGCTTAGGAGGTGACTAAGTGCATGGAAGTCACTGATCACTCACTGCATAGCATCAGTATATGCAATATTGCTGCTATCCTATCAATTTATTGACAATGCATATTTGTAGATGCTATAACACTTAAAGATATATATGCAACAAATAATGCTGTAATAGTGTACAAAGGTACACGATACATAGGTTTTTGCCTTGATTACAAATCCCTTTAAAAAAAAAAAAAACACTTAATTTCATTAATGTGGCCAAACATTCTGACATTGTTACAAACAAGATAATGTCTTGTACAGTGGATTCATTCAATCACACATCTCCTCTCCTCGCTAACCCAAACAGAAAGCAACTGCTGGGCTGAGAAAGACCATAAAATCTTCCTGCCATTAATGCCATTAATTCCTGCCTAGTTTTTTCTGGACTGAACCCTGGGATGTATCATGGGATTTTAGGTGTATCACGGTCATTGACTTCCATAGGACTTTGACCAGCTAACTGCACACAAATTCTTTGAAAATGTGGGGGCAAGAATTTCCTAATCCACTAATCCCTATTTTGAATGTCTGAAGTGCAGAAGAAACTGATTGCCACTTTCAATTCCCTTTTGCCCATTCTGATTAGATCTACAACCACTTCTGCTGTTTGTGTTAAAGTCAGCTCCATCGAAATCCACCTCTTGTCAACCAAAATGTTATTCCATGATGATAATGTTTCATGGCTGAAAGCATCCGTACAATAAAACAACAAACTATTATATTTTGGTTACCATCAATGACAGTGGCACTGTTCAAGACAAACGTAATGACAGTCCCCATCCAAAAGTACTTATAGCTAAAGAAACAAATGGCAGGATACTCTGGGCATTGACTTGATTTTAATATTACTGTAATAAACTCTTGTGGGAATTGCAGGAGGGTTAATGATACTTCACAATTGTCAAACTAGAGTACTGACTGTTTTGATATATCCTTTTTCAAGCTCGCTTTAAAACTTCTGCATTATAACTGACAGCCTAAGAGTCTATACACCAGAGTTGTTGTTTCAAGCAGTCAGGCATATGTGCAAAGGAATAAAATTGTACACAGTTGTCATCATCTACCGGTAGATTAATCCAATGCTTCCTTTCGAAATGGAGTTTTAAACAAACAGCAGGACACATATTAAGAAAAAAAACCTGTCAAACAGTGGGCCACAATGCAGAGCCAAATTCAGAACTTAAGGGAAACATCTCAGCTCACATTATTACTAGTTAAATTATCCTTTGTTAACACACAGCCTTAACTTCCATTAGGAGGTTCCTTACTGTGATTTCACAAAGGTTAACAGGATTGCAAAGACTCATCTTTTCTCTGGCAACCTAATTATTGAAACTGAGAATAACAAAGTTAGTCTATTCCCAGAATTCCCGTAACTCTTTGATCTCTAGAAGAAGGTACAATTATACTGTCATTGGTCTTCATCTGCTTCAATTATGATGGGAAAAATCAATACTAATTTGAACATAATATTACATTGCTTTCTGTCAGTAGGCTTAATCTTCTCTGCAGAGCTACAATGAAACACATAAGCAATTTTTTTTTCAGTATTACCAGTAGGAAAATATGACCATGTTTTACCTAGGAGACTGTCAAGCACAGACACAAATAATCTGGATGGAGGAAACTTGCAAAAAACCACCAAACAAAAACAAAAAACTACACTTTCCATTTTCTTCAATATGTTAATTATTTTTAAATCTTATATTTGTAAAATAAATCACCTAGTATCATGGTCAAAAGCAAATCATGTTTTTAAAAAAATCAGTTTTGACAAACACAAAGGATGCAGTTTAATAGTCTTACATACCCTTGTGTTCAAGATTTCCAAGAGAATTACTTGGGAAAGAGAAGCAGACTATTAAAACGGGCAATTTATACCTTTCTTCCTCTGTGTGCAACTAACTAGCACAGGCTTCCCATTCTCCAATGTGCAGTCAAAAAGCATACAGCAAGCAAAGTACTGTTATCAATTATGTGTTTAAAAAGGAAAAACTATGCTTATTTAGGAATACTTTTAAAAAACAGTGGGATGGGAAATACATCGAGTTCATAGCCTGCCTTTGTTTGTTAGAAGTCTCATCATAGTCCACATGTGTGAGCATCACAAAAAAAGTAATTGCATAATTCAGCAAGCCTGGCTAGTCTCTGCAGATAACACCATGGACTGGAACAACTCAAAATGTTCCAGGTCAGACAAGATTAAAGTACATTGGCCAAGCTGTGTGAGGAAGCGTGCTCCATGCCAGCCCATGTAGCCCTTGCCTCAAGCCAATGATAAATCTTTCACTTGAAGAAACTTGTTCAAACTATTTTTTTAAACAAAAAAAATGACATTGTTAAAGTCTTCAAAAGTGTTGTATTTGCACTCTGTCCGTTTAGGCAGGATTTTTCTCTATTGTACAGTGGGAGGACCCAATCTCCTGAATAAATACCCAAGCAAACGGTCCTGTTATTTTTGGGCCCAACGCTGTCAGGCTTGCTAAGGCTGAGTAGCATCTTAGTCTACTATAGTCCCATTGTTTTCAGATGGTATTTTTTTTAAAACAATGGAGCTATTTGTAGAGCAAGGTACTATTCCTGTGTGGAAGGACAGCACAACAGATGTACATTTACCAAGAAAGATCACCCCCTAAAATTACCATAGTTCCAAAATGTTTGTTCAATAACAACTGAGTTCTTAAAACTTCCAATTTTTCTTCCTTTAAACAAGATACGTTCCTTTACATGGAAAAAACTGGCAAAAAGAAAAGGTAAAAATATGACACAAGAATTGGAGCAGATGCACAGGAATTTGTGTCTGAAAAAAACTACTTTTGAAGCACATCCTTGGACTCACTATACCTGAAAGACACCCACTGAAGTCAATGGGAATTTTACTGTATAAGGGCTGCAGAATGAGAGGCGGAAGAAGCAAATCCAAAGCAGTTCAAAAGCGCACTGATATTATAGTGACTAGTGCCACAGAAACTCCTATAAACCAGCGTTTCCCAAACTGTGTTCTGTGGAACACTCGTGTTCCGCACAATGTGAATAGGTGTTCTGTGAAAGAATCGTAATTTTTAAAAAAGGGTCTTTAAAATTTTTTTTAATTTTAAACTTGGTATATTTGAAGCATAGTTTACAACTCTTTTTGAATGACTATAATTGAACATAAAACTCTTTTTCCGGTTATTGATAGATCTCGTATTGAATATCATGGCGTAAACAGAACGGGGCACGCAAGCATGTTGATGTCTATCCCTTTCCGGCACGTTTCAGTTATAAGTGTTCCGTAAACATATACCAGGCTAAAAAGTGTTCCGTGGCCAAAAAAGTTTGGGGAAATGCTATAAACTAAAATAACTTTCAGAATTTGGACATCCCTCAAAAACATCACTGCTAGTAAAGTCAGCACAGATAACCTTTCAATCTAAGGAAGGAGGTACCCTTAAAAATGTTTTTTGACACAATCCTACATTCCTAGCATTCAGGCAAAACTCCCACAGAAATCAGTAGAAGTTTTGCTTCAGGAAGGGCTATACCACCAGGACACTTTCTTGGTACTGCTCCTTATACCTAATAAACCAAGAAGCACATTAAGGCAAGGAAAGGCATTCATTTAGGTATGGCAAAATATAATTCTAGTTTTAATTGAAGCTGCAGGGTGGTATACCACGTCAGAGTGGCCTTTGCTCATGCTCAGAGCCTTGTGATCTTATCAAATTCCCTACAGAGGTTGTGGAATCTCCATCATTGGAGGTTTTTAAGAGCAGGTTAGACAAACACCTGTCAGGGATGGTCTAGTTATTACTTAGTCACACACACACACAGAATCACACACACACACAGAGAATATCAGAGTTGGAAGGGACCTCAGGCGGTCATCTAGTCCAACCCCCTGCTCAAAGCAGGACCAATCCCCAATTTTTGCCCCAGATCCCTAAATGGCTCCCCGCAAGGATTGAACTCGCAACCCTGGATTTAGCAGGCCAATGCTCAAACCACTGAGCTATCCCTCCCCCGTAGTCCTGCCTTGAGTCCAGGGGACTGCACTAGATGACCTATTGAGGTCCCTTCCAGTCCTATACTTCTATGATTCTATGTCCAAGGCATACAAAAACTGTGTATGCCATGGAGATATTGACTGATAAATAGCTTTTACTTCCTGGTACTGAAGCAGTTCCACTGACCAATTAAATAAACTGCTTCAATAGTGATGACTGAGAGACCTGGTATTTTGTCTTTCTGGCCACTTGAAAAAGATGTAAGATATACCTAAGAAGAGGAAAGGCAAGTAACACACAGTTTCAAGACAAAACAGCTCCTGCTCTTCATCTCATCACTCACCCATTGCCTCCGCTCACCAGGAACGAGAGGTCTATAGTTGACCAATCCTGTTTTCATACACACAAGGTACTACATGTTGCCCTTAGGACAAAATACTGTCTTGTGCTCAAGAAGAGGGGGGAAGAAAACTCAGGGAAGGATATCTCCGTATCTCAACAGTCTTCAGATATTTAGGGACCGTTATAAAGACGACGGTGATCAATCATTTTCCATGTCTAGTGAAGATAGGACAAGAAGCAATGGGCTTAATCAGCAACATAGAAGAGCAGTTAAGCTCCTGAATAGGCTTGCAAGTGGGGGACTGGAGTTTTTAAAAAACAGGTTGGACAAATATCTGTCAGGGATGGTCTATGTTTACTTGGTTCTGCCTCAGGCTATGTCTGCACTACCACTTATGTCAGCAAACTTTATGTCACTCAGGGGTGTGAATATTCCACTCCCCGAGAGACATAAATTACACTGACCTAAGCACTAGTGTGTACAGCACTATGTTGGAGGGAGAGCTTCTCCTGCCGACGTAGCCGACGCCACTCATTGAGTGTGGATTAATTATGTTGACGGGAGAGCTCTCTCCCGTTGGCATAAAGGGGCTACACAAGAGATCTTGCAGCGGTGCAGTTGCATTGGTATGGCTGCCCCACTGTAAGCTCTCTAGTGTAGACATAGCCATAGTGCAGGGGGCTAGACTTGAGGACTTCTTGAGATCCCTTCTAGCCCTACATTTCTCTGATGGTTGTAAACTGAGTGCTAAGAAGTACACCATGACCTCAGACAGAGCATGATCTAAAGGCTCTATAAATCTATTTATGCTCACTAAAGATCATTTCCCTACAACTCCGCTTGCCTGACACATCACTTATTGTTAATAGAACACTCAGAATTTGTTTTTCATGGTCACAGATGGATACACCAAAGTAGCTATTAACACACATGTAGGCCTAATCCTCAACATCACTTTACACAACCATGCATTCAAAACTACTCAGTATAAACTGGAAAATACACATGGTTTTCCATTCAAAAGGCAGCTGCATTTCAGTGGTGAGCAAATTGTTTCCTCAACCATTTCACTTTGGGCTCTGAGCTCACAGCTCAATATCTGTCTATATATCACCACCAAATAGTATCAAAAAGCTGAGGACACTTTTCACCCACAGCACATTACAAATTAGCTCCATTTTATAGTGGGAACACTGAAGCAGAGAGAGATATTAAGTGACTTGCCCAAAAGTAGGGAACCAGCTATGCACACCGTTGTGCAAGGGTATCCAAGAGAAAAGTACATGAGTATAAATACATCAAGCCAGGAAAGAGAACTTCTTAAAACATACCCCTCTTCATAGTCTGTCAATTGGTTTAAGGAGTAGTCACAGTCTGAGGTTTCAGAAATATAACTGTCTTCCATTTGAAATCAAGGAGTTACAAGCTGTCTGAGATGATGGTTGTCAGGAGGCTTCAACTCCATTTCAAAACTCGTGACTCAGAGCATTTCAAATAATACTCCCACTAGCAAGATAAGTGATTCATTAGAAGATTCTGCCTTTCCTGTAGGAAAAGGGAAATTTCTGAATCTACAGTAGCCAAGATTTAAACTGTACAATCTCTCACTTGGGTTTTGGAGTACTAAAGTGAGATGTTATTGTGTAGATGCGGAATGCTGAAATCACAATCCTGAGTTATCTTAATTATCCCGTACTAATAAACCTGTTGCTATGAAGCAGTCCGTTTATTCCTAAAGGGCCACTGATAAAATCAACAAGTCCTAAATTTTGTCCACCCATGCTTCCAATCTCATCTGTATGCAAAGACTATTTAAATTGACAGAGTCCCCCTGCTATAGGGGAGGATGGCCATGAGAAGCATACAGAGCCTCTGGCATGTGACAGAGGTGGGAAAAGGAGGGAGCGCAAAGAGACCCTGCCACAGTAGAGAAGGGGGAAACGGCAGGGAAGAAGGAATGAGGGGTACATACAGCACCTGCCATGGGGGAAAAGAGGGAAGGGGAGAGAATGGAGGATTCCACCATGGTACTTTTACAGCAGTGCCAAGCCCCATTTAAAGTCAGGTGGTTTGCAAGTGTCAAGCACCTTGCAGGATTAAGGCCTAAGAAACCAGCTTGTACAACATGCTTCTTTCCAGAAAGTAATATTTTACATGCTACACTATCCCCTGAGGTTGTGAATCATAACCACCATACTTCGTATATGAGATTCTGTTTCAAATGTGCAACAGGAACGGGATTATTTCTTAAAACCCCATATCATTAGAGAAACAGAGGAAACTAGCAAAAAGCAATTAAGGTGACCTTGCATTAAAAAGCCAGCAAACAATGCTGGATCAATGACCACCACCACCAGAGCTCTGTTATATAGAAATTAAAAGCAGCTGCAATGATACTGCCACAGGGTCTAAATGTCAATAAAAAATAATCCCAGTACTAGAGAGCAGAAAAATGAAAACAGTGACAGAATGTAATTAATTAAAATAAGAAATCTTTAGTCAAATATAAAAATTGTATGTTGTTTTCATTGGGGGAAAAAAACCTTACTAAACTGGCTGCTTCTGCCATTCTTAATATTGGAGATGTTCTTAATTAGCCATGGGCAAAGAGCATCTCCATCAAAACATTTAATTCCAAATACATTCTTACATTTTTTATTCTGAATGACCAAATTATATCAAGAGTTTTAGACAGAATCTGAGCCAGCACATCTTACTCAGACAGACTCCAATGAAAGATCATGTAATTATGAGGCAAGTGTAATCTTTAGGAACCGTGTTCTCTCTTTTTTACACAAAACCAGTGTTACTGCTTTTCTTAGTACTAGTAAATATCTTCCCTTCAAATTCTGACATTTTATTTACTACACACAAAAGACATACTTACATTACTCTGGATTTAAGCATGAGACTATCTGTCATTTCAACCAAAAAATATTTATGGGAACATTGTAGTTTTCTCAAAAAACAAAAACTGTTATAATAGACGGAGATGGTAGAACCATCTATTAAGGTTTCAGAGTAACAGCCGTGTTAGTCTGTATTCGTAAAAAGAAAAGGAGTACTTGTGGCACCTTAGAGACTAACCAGTTTATTTGAGCATGAGCTTTCGTGAGCTACAGCTCACTTCATCGGATGCATAGCATATCGTGGAAACTGCAGAAGACATTATATACACACAGAGACCATGAAACAAAACTTCCTCCCACCCCACTCTCCTGCTGGTAACAGCTTATCTAAAGTGATCATCAGGTAGAGCCATTTCCAGCACAAATCCAGGTTTTCTCACCCTTCCCCCCCCCCCCCACAAACTCACTCTCTTTGAAACCTCTCTTTATAATGCGCATGATAATCAAGGTGGGTCATTTCCAGCACTAATCCAGGTTTTCTCACCCCCCCCCCCCCCAACACACCCCCCTCCAAAAACCACACACACAAACTCACTCTCCTGCTGGCAACAGCTCATCTTACAATGTGCAAGCAATAATCCAAGTTTAACCAGAACGTCTTGGGGGGGGTTTGTAGGAAAAAAACAAGGGGAGATAGGCTACATTGCATAATGACTTAGCCACTCCCAGTCTCTATTCAAGCCCCAATTAATAGTATCCAATTTGCAAATGAATTCCAATTCAGCAGTTTCTCGCTGGAGTCTGGATCTATTAAGGTTGCTCAGCATTTCCCATTACTTATAACTTCGTAAAAAATTAACCATTAAGTCTGAAATTTGCCAGATGTCTGCCTCGGGATTTTTTTATTTTGTTGTTTGCTTGTTTTAAATTTCAGCCAGTTCGGCTATTTTGGAGAACAAGGTTAGTGAAGATACATCGTTTTTGCAGCTTTCTTTGAGAAGCTCTAGTGTCTGCACACTTTGGAGCAGAGACTCGAAATATGGTTGGGAGGCGGCCTGTATATCAGGGATGTGCTTTCCCTCATCCCTGTGAAAATCTTGGCCAAGTTAGAAGACTTTGAAAAATTGCAGTTCACATATATTTAGTAGAAACTTGACTGAGCTTCATAGCTAAAATCTCCACAGATTTCTTTGGCGTTAAATATGCTCCAGTCTGGAACGGAACAGAACTTTCTCTGCAATTGAAGCTCTGGGCAGCTGCAGCAAATGCTGGGGCCAGGCACCAAAACAGAAGGGACGTAAGCTGTCTTTTCTATTCTCTCAATGTCCAGGCAGTGTGGAGGAGGAAACTTTCTGATTTGAATTAAGAGGGCACAGGAGCTGAACCGGGGGTTGCGGGGATTCTGATATATGCTGGGCAAGGAGACTGGTACCAGGAGCTAGATAAAAGGAGACTGGGAACTGGGACTGTGGCAGAGGATTCATAGATTGGATGATCTAATGGTCCCTTCTGGCCTTTACAATCTGACTTCAGAGGACATTGGAACTAGGAAAGGATACTAAGATAAAGATGGGAGGGGAGGAGATTGGATAAGGAGCCCCATTAATGACAAGCTGTGAACATTTTGGTTTAAATGACTTGCTTATCATATAGCATCTCTATGGCAGAGGCAGGGTTAGAATCCAGCCCTCCATGGGGTCATTCAATTGCCTTAACCAAAAAGACAATCATTTATCTTCTGGCAGTCTCCTGCCTCCTTCACTATACACCTCCCAACTTCTGCCAAAAAACACTGAGTAAACTGAAAAAAAAAAAAAATACAGGTTCCATCAGGTGGATCTTTGCTGGTGCACCATATGGTTGGTAGTAGTCATGTGAGAACCTTCAGATCCAAAGTACCCTACTTGAGCTAACAAAGTAATTGACAGCAATAGTGGGTTGCAATCCTCTGTGTGGGCTAGCCACTAGAAGAAGTGGCGGCACATTATGGCAGTGAATTTCACAGCTGTTTACTGACAGCAGAGGGAGGCTGAGACATATGAATCCTATACGAAGTTCTCAGGGGAGTATGTTCTATTGGTTACAGACCCTTCTGGTCTTGCCCCACCAAGACTGACCCCTCTGTTTTGTCCTTGGCTAGCCTCTCCTCACCCTGGTACCTTGCTTTCTCTTCAGTCCCAGGTCCTCACCCTCCTCATTTCCTCAGCCCCAGTCTCCCCCTTCACCGCCCACCCAGACCTGGCTCTTCACCTATCTGCATTGCAATCTGGTTGTCTCCTCCATCTTCTCATTGCTGCATGCATGTCAGCAAGGGGAAAACTGAGACCACAGGTTGAGGTTGAAGTAGAGGTAGAGAGAGAGAGAAACCTTGCTCTCAGCTCCCCAGTGACACAGCTGTCCCAATCTTCCAGGAACAACAATAGCTGGGAAAATCCTGCTTAGCCCTGTTACCCTCTAGACTGGAGCATGCTCAGTGCAGATAGAATCTTCACCAAATTTAACTGTCTAACTCCAATAAATCTACTGAGTATGAGTGAACTCAGATTTTCAGAGGGATGGCAAAAACTACATCTGTGACACCAAGGTAACCCCCTGCCAAATTTCAATTACTTGCTCCAAAGCATGGAGATACTAAAGTTTCTCAGTGAAAAGGTTGTAAGAATTTTCATTTAGCATGGGCAAAACAAGGTATTTTCCTTAACCGCATTCTCAGAAATGGCTAAACCACTCGTGCTGAAGTTTTACAAAAAAAAAAAAAATCCATCATTGGGAAGACACCTGGCATGGAAACTTCAGCCTGAGTGATTGAAGTCTGACAAAGTTATAAAAGCAATTGAAAACAAGGTCTTATAATGGGATGTGTCAGGCAATCTTAACTATAGTTATTGCTACCTGCACCAGCTATAATTAGATACATATCTTATGTCAACTAAGATCTTTGGTTTTGCTAAAGTGAGACAGATCAAGTAATATTGATTTTTTATTAAAATTTAAAGATGGTACAGAAAAAAAGCAGCATCTTTACCTTTGTTATGATGAAACAAATATATTATTTTAAAATTAACTTTTTAGAGGGATTGATATTGGCCTCAAATGCTGAAGTTCTAGTAGCTGTACCTTTTGTACAGAAACTCTGTTGTCAGGGAATTATCACCATGGTAATCCTTCATACTTATCTTACCTTTGGGGGGAAATACGGCACGGCTTGTTCCAATACAGAAAAGTCAAAACAACAGCATGTGGCAGAAATAAAGTGATCTCTTTATCCCAGGAGACATCAGCTTACAAAATGCTATGAATTACAAAGGTGGCACAATATTTCTGTAAGGCTTCTCCATTTGTTTCTCTGATGCACCGCCATTCAGATAGAGGAATGTGTATCTTTGCCTGAGCAGGGAAGTAGAATTTTCTTCTGGGCAACTGAAATGCCAGATTTCAAAAGGAGGGAAAAGTAAAGGAATTGGAGAATTTTACATGGTCTGTGCGCCTCACAGGTATGCAACAGAAAAGTAACCCTTTACACACAGGAGGCCTGATCTTGCTGATGATATGTCAGTGAGGAAGCTTCCATTGTTTTCAACAGATGCAAGATTAAGCCCAGGCATGCATCATATTATAGAAACACTGTCCATTGCACCAAAAGTGTGGGGATAGGGACTAAGGAGGAAGAGAATGAGAGTATGCTCAGGCTTCTCCAAAACTCTCAAGTTCCACGTCATCTGTGTATGGGGACTATTACTTCATTGCATGCTCGAGCAATTACTGTAATTGCCATAGAAACATTCTCCTCACTCCACACACACTCAGACACCCCTTTGTAGAATGGAAATATCCTCAAACCCACTAATTTTTATAACGATTAAAAGCAACAGGAGGCTTTAGCCACACAACTCCCATTGAAACTAATGGAAGCAGTGCACCTAAATGCAGTTTTGAAAATCTTGACCTCAGTTTCTAAAAGCAACGTATATAAATAATTTTAAGAACCTATAAATAGCCCTGTGTCAGGCAGTAGATTGTTTTAACTGAATTACAAGCTAATACACACACACACACAAAACAATGGCAAAGGATAGGCCTGCCTGAAGCCAGAGAGGACTTCTTGTGCATGTAGTGCAAGTTGGTGGCTATACTGGAGAAAATTCTTGGACTGGAGGGGCAAGAAGAGATGCTACTGAGAATCAGAGAGGCTGAGGAGTCCCTAGACAGCCAGGTTCAGGAAACACCAGTTCAAGGAAGAAAGGAGCTGGCAATAAAGAAGTCAGAGAGAGAAGAAGTCAGAGCGGAGGCCTGACCAGAGGCAAGAGGTCAAGGTGACACCCTACAACCCTGGAGATAGACAAGGTGGCCATGAGACAGAAAAGGCCAAGGAAGAATTTCACACAACTAGTAGTTTCCAAAAGATATCAGGTCCTCAATATGCAAACTGAAGAAGATACCTCTCAAGATCCAGCCAAAGAAATGGAGAGATGTACACCTGTGGATGGCAGCTCAACCCAACTGTAAGAAAATCAAGCTTGTCCACAAAGAGTTCTCCAAGCATCCAAGGAAAACAGACTATCCTTGTGGGGATTCAATACTCAGGAGAATCATAAGAACATTCTGCAAAAGTCGGGCAGATGGTGTGCTGCCTTCTCAGAGCAAAGACGACATGAGCCATCACTTTACGATTGGTTTTGAAGTTGATGTGAAAGGATGCACTGCTGATGGTTCATATCTGCATTAATAACACGGTGCCCCGGGATATCTCACAGATAGTTGATGACTTCAGGGAATTCCAAAGCATGCTGAAGAAAAATGTCCAAGTGATCTTCTCAAAGATTCTTCCTGTCCCACAAGCTGAGACAGAAAGGAAGTGAACCACTGGCTAGGTAACTGGTGCAGGATGGAGGGTTTTAGTTTTGTGGAACATCAGTCCCACCTTCTAGGGGGCTGTATAGTTTGGATGTCCTCCACTTAAGTAGGAGGGGGGACCCAATCTTCTCGGGACCAAGCTAGGTAAACTAATAACCAAAAGAGGAGGATAAAACCAGGGAAGTTATGAGCACTCAGCACAAAATCAAGATGTTGAGAACAAAATTAATCAAAGAATTAAAGGACTTGAAGAGAAGAAATTGTTTAGTTGCCGATACACAGATGCTAGGAGCCTGCGCAACATACCAGAGGAACTGGAATTGCTCATCCATGAGAATAAAATTTGATCTAGTTAGTATTACTGAAGCCTAGTGAGATGATTGTCCTGATTGTAATATTAAAATCAATGGTTATTATAATCTATTTAGGAAGGACTGAGTGGGCAAAATGGGAAGAGTGGCACTCGATGTCAAAAATGGCATTGCCTGTTAACACTGAAGAAAATTATCTTGAAGGCTTACAGATCAATGCCCTAATGGATAGAGCATAAGATGGGCACAAGCTGTAGCAGACCACCAAATCACACTAGGGAACCCAATGACTGACTCCTTAAGCACTTACCTATAATGTGGAGGAAAAAAAGATGCAGGATAATGGGGTACTTCAATTTGTGTGACATTCTGGAGGTCTCATGCTGCCAGTACTAAAACATATTGGAATTTCTAAATATTCTAAAAGTTGTACCCCTCTCCCCTAAAATTGAGGCACTTAAAATCACTTGTAACTTTTGAAAATTTAGGTCTATATTTTCTGAAGTCTGTATGTTTATAAAGTAAAAGAGTTAAATTCTTAATGACTACACATGTTGTTGTATTGGAGACTATGGAAAAAAGAACCGACCAGCAAAAAACAACAACATATAAATAATCCATAGATCACAGCAGGACTCCTTATGGAAGCATACACCAAGGAAGCCTGACCCAGGTACCCTCAGAAGGAAATGAATATTTGAAAGGAATCTCTCTTAGAAACAAAACATTTAGAAACCTTGCAGTAACAAGAATCTGATAATTCCACAGTACATTAAAATACAACACCACATTTTCCTAATACATTCAACTACATTTATTCTTCATGTAACTAATTGCTACTGACCACATGTAAGCATGTAATTGCTACTGACCAAGAAAGAGGTCAAAATGAGTCAAAAGATAATGTTAGGTCAAAAGAAAAAAAAAAAAAAAAGAGAGAGAGAGAGCGCAATTGTATCATATATAGATTCTGAAAATATGTCCTATTACCATTCTGCAGACACTATAGGAAATCACACGCCACAAGACAATAAGGAGAAGATGTTTTGGAATTCCTGCCTTTCATGATTACCTTGGTGAAAAGCTGAACAGCAGGTGTGTTTCAGTGATACAACAATTATATTTATTAACTAGTTGGGTTTTACCACAAAGGATTACTCTCTGGAAACCCAAAAGGAAGATGTCAACAACTTCAATCTTACAACGTAAGTGTAATGCAGAAAAAAAATTGGGCATCAGTGTCTCGCTTTATTTTATTCATTACCGGCACTACTTTAGTCAAAGAATTCCACTTTGCACCAGTAACAGATATTCAAAAAATTTCCTTGTGGCCTTTAACACAGTTGTACACTCATCCATATTTTCTGTGCAGATTAGTGTATATGGACTTATTTTCCATGAGAGTCATAAGCATTTCTGTTGGCTAGATGGAGCAATATGTCATCATACTAGCCTTTAATTGCTAATGGTTGAAATGTGAAATTTGGATAACAAATTAAAGTATTTGGATAGTCTCAATTTTGTTCACAATGAACACTTGTTTATATTGGGAGAATATTACACAACCCTGGCAATTTAGCTAGAGATGGCACAAGACTAGGACTGCTGATAATCAAGCCAGAGTTTTAAAGTGCACTCTGAAGAGCTTATACTATGATTGTCCACACTTTGCACAATTTTAGTACCATTAGACTTTCACTTGTTTAAGAATTTAAAAAACATAATCACCAAAAATTCTTACATAAAATTAAGTTACAAACCTTTTCAAAATTCATACTTTCGGCCAAGCAAAATGTAACAAACAGTTAATCACTGTCAAAATATTCTAAGAGGATAGTAAATTATTACTCCAAGGTTTATATCACGTTGCTGTGGTACTAACTGATTCATTGTAGCTTAGTTGTTCCAAATGTGGAAGCTATATCACGAAAATCACCACACAAAACCGCTCTTTCAAAAGGTTAATGACTAAATTCTGCACCCAGAATTACAAATCAAAAATTACCAGATGGCAATGCTAACCAACATCCAACAAATACAATGAACAAAAAAGTACTCTGTGTGTGTGTGTACATAATTTAAAAAAATAAATAAAAACCAACCCCCGGCCTTCCTAATGCGCGCGCGCACACACACACACCCCTTTTAAAAAGAAACTTGGTTGAAGGAAGTTATGCATCAATTTTTTTCTTAACTGGAAACAGAGCTAAAACCACCATGTGCCTCTGAAAATACACACAAAAAAGAGCCTGAATGTTCTGTGGTTTGAAAGCTACAGAAATCTCAACAGCTCCTTCCCCCCGGAGGAAGATGCTGGGGATGTGGTCCTATTGTCCTAGAGTGCAAGAATCCATAGCTCCATCACTGCACATCCTGGGGCATCTGTTCAGAAAGTCCCTCTGCCTGGCAGCTGCTACCACTACTGCTTACCTTGACTGAGTTCTACCCACCAACTCCAAGGCGGGTAGAAGACACAGCGTGGGATTACATGCTGCAATGAGCAGCATTAATTTCTTTGCAGATTTCCACCTGGAAAACCACTCATTTTACAGCAAACATTGTGCATCGAACTGCTGGTCCACAGGTCTGTCCCTCTCCAGCCTGACAAGTCTTTCCTGAACTTGTAGAGCAACATAACCATGCAATGTATAAAGAAGACCTTCCCTGGGCATATATGCAGGAGATGGGGTGACAAGGGAAGAGCATGCAGTGTTGTCACTGTCCCCCCTTCCACTGTTTTCAGAGCCTCTCACCTACTTTAGGCTCACTTGTACCCTTCCACATGGCACAGCTGACTGAAGCTTGCAGCCCATGCATTTTAAATACAAGCATCTCAGTTGCTATAACAACTTAATGGATTTATTCCCCGTGTTATTAATTACCTCTGGTTTAGTCAATTCACATCATCATGTTCTTGAGGGGACACTGTGCGATAAGTTCTCATCTCTTTTCAAAAGCATCTGCACTCAACTCTCACCGACATGAAAACGTTACCCACGTAAATCCCCATGCCTGGAGATAAGAACACACACATTCCTATTCTTTGAGAGCTGAATGTATAAGGGAGTGAACATTTCTAAATCCTAACAAAGATTTCTATAATTGAATCGGTGAAGCATACACCTTCATTTCAGCTGCAACCTGGTCAAGACATTTTAAATAGGGAGAACTCTCCTCAATGCATGTGACTACAAGACTAATTATGATTATTAGGAGTTCTACTTGTCTGGCAGGGCCAGACAGGTTATTAACGATACAGCGGTTCTGCAAGTGTCCTGGAGGATGTCAGAAACTAACATTCCACCCAAAATTTAATGTGAATGCTCTTAATTATTTTCCCAACATAAGTTAAATAATATTTGGGACAATCAAAATTTTACTCACGATGGTTTCTAATCTTCTTGCTGGGAAATTATGACAATAAGAAACTAAAGGTCAAATCCTGAGCTCTTGGTACATATTTTACTCCTCCATTCGTTGAGCAAAATGCATATTAACTGCAATGGCAATTTTTCCTGCATAAGGATAGGGTAAGAACTGGACAAGAGATTGGAGCCAAATCCTACAGGAGAAAATCCTGTCCTTTCATCTGTGGGCCAGGAAGGGCCTCTAGAAGCAAAACTCTTAGGAGCATGTGAGGGAGGAAGAATCAGGATACAGGTAGGCCAGCATTTCCCAGAGGCATTGTAAAGAAGGACTCAAGAATATTGCCGACAGGCAAACTTCCACTTTGTAAAATTGCAAGGAACTCAAGGGAGGAACAGATCATCAGTCTCAGACCCAGAAGAGCTGCAGTAGCTCTAGCTCACTTCTCTTTCTCCCTCCTGTGAGGCCACTGATCAGAGATATGCCATCCGGCAGCACAGAGACAGAGGCAACAGCACACTAAGATGATGGGGGAAGCCAGAGGCCAGCTTCCTTCCTGATGGCTGCATACCAAGGAAGAGGGAAGTTCTGGTTCCTCAATATGGTGGACTAGGTGGACGAGGAAAAAGACACCTACTAGCTCCCTGCCAATGAAGGGGACTAAAAGCAGTGTTGTGATGGGAAGAGACCTCCACTACAGAGAGGAAGAGGAGGGACTCAGCGGCACCAGCCTCCCCCATTGTTAGATATACAACCCATATGATTAGTCTGTGATCCAAATCCTCTAATCCTTTACCTCTAGAAGCATCATGGGATCTGTTAGGCCGCAATATAATTCCGTGGGATGTGGACCACAAAAGATTTAGAACTCAAGGGCTGGCTGTACCGGGTGTGTGCACGCCTTGCCAAAGGACATGACGGCCAGCTCTGCATGGACTACACCTGGAAGAGCTAGCAGACAGGTCTGATTGGGGAGCGGGAAGGAAGAGGGGACAACTGTACTGAAGCCCTGAGCCCTCATCTCCTTTCAAAAGCATCTGCGGTCACATCTCACTCCGACATGAAAATGTTACCCACATAAATCCCCATGCACTGAGATAACATACACATTTCTATTCGAGAGCTCAGAGTATATAAGGGAGTGAACTTTTCTAAATTCTAATAAAGAGAGGGGAAGCAAATATGATGTACCAGGGCTCCAGGTTTCTCTGGATGAGCTTAACAGGCCGGCATGTCTTTTACAGTAAAGATACTCCAGTTGTTCCTCCTTTGCAGAAGCCACCAACGGAATCCTACCAGTCTATTTCTCTTATTGCAGGGCCTTGACAGAAAGAGGGAGGGTTCCTTCCCCTATCCCACCCTCATGCAGATATTTCCCAGGACTCAAATGAGTTACTTGGCCTTTGGGACGGATTTTGTGCCTAAATGCAGAAGCTGATTGTTTCAACAGTTTGGAATACAGGTTTTAAAAATCCTTAAGTGCCTGACTTGTTACTAAAAATCAAAAATCACAATGGAATTTTGATACAAGTCTCTTTCAAAAATTTGTCCCACTGCTACCTACTTTTAAAAAGGCTGGCTTGCAGCTGCTGGCCCACACAGGAAACAGCATGTTCCTGTAGGAGCCCATGGAGAGATTTTACTTCCTACAACAAAAATCTCTTCCCATCCACCCCAACTTGCATGTTAAGTGCATGCTACACTATCTGTCTGAATCCTCCTTTCCATAGCCTGGCGCAGCAGAGGCACAGCCATACTTCATTCAGAGAAATGTTTGTCTCCACAGGTGCATAGAGGGGGCTCCTTTGCAGAAATTCCAAAAATCTGATCCTAAAAGACACCATAAACCTCCTACAGAAGATAAAAACTTCCACTGAGGATAACAAATCAATAGAGAGTGATGGGAACAACATTACTAATGAACTGTTTATACTTAGTGTGCAAAAAAATGTGCACTATAATATAATCCTTGAGTAGCATCAGTATTCATGAACACTAAAATTAGAGACAACAGAAATTAAGTCACTCAGAATATTTGTTTCAAATTTCTAGTATCTGTGCTGAACACAAAGGCTCAAAGTACTGTTTTTCCAAAATTCATTCATTAAACAACTCCAACCAATATCATCTTTTTTTTATATCTTCCACTGATTTTCAAAATACAGTTGCAACCACACAAGAAAGTCCTTAAAGAATAAACGGTATATCTTGCAATGTGACTGAATTTCTCAAGAGCATTAATATTTGGGTCATTTGTTTGCTCCCAAAATACAATACCCTCTACGCATCTGTGGGGGGGCGGGGGGAGAAACAGGGCTGGTCTCCTCAGCCTCATTAGCTTTCATCAGCAAATCCCTTTAGGTGACAGTAATAAAGTGGAAGGTGTGCCTTAAAGAAAGAGAATTTGTGATGTGCTGCGGAGCTATAGACTAAAACAGGAAACGGTCCCCCAAAAGATACAAACATATATACACATTTAAATGGAAATAATAGGGGTGATAGTCTATGTTGTGACTCTGAGGAATTGTCTACATGGGGATAAAAAACCCACAGCTGGCCTGGGTTAGCTGACTTGGGCTCACTGGTCTCGGGCACCAGGGCTGAAAAAGTGCCATGTAGATCTTTGGGCTCAGACTGGAACCCAAGCTCTGGGATGCTGTGAGGGTGGAGGGTCTCAGAGCTTGGGTGCCAGCCCAAGTCTGAACATCTCCACAGCAATTTTTCAGTCCCGCAGCTTGAGCCCACAAGCTCAAGTCCACTGACCTGGGCCACCTACAGCTGTGCCATGGGTCTTTTATCCCCATGTAGACCTACTGTGAGAGGCACAACACAGAACTCGCAGCTCAGAGAGAGATGGGCACTAAAGTTGCTTTAAGCAACTGTGTAATGATTTGTGTTAGTCAAGTATATAAACTGGGGTGGGGGGGAAATATAAAGGAGTTTTTGCTTTTTGTATGTGTCTCGGCATTTCAGAACTAGTAGAAATAGCTTCAAGATTGTGTGAAACCTAGTTTGTAGGTCTTACTTTCTAAAACCTTAGTCTGTAAATAGCAGGGTGAAACAGAGAGGGTTATGAGGGAATTGTTAACTTCAGGTGTCCCGCAACCCCAAAGACAAAACTTACAAGAAAACACCCAAGGCCACAAAAACACCAATAAAATAAAATCAACTGGATGGAACCAGTAGGATTGATAGCAAAGAATAGACAACAGAAGTAATTTTTAGCAGGATGAGCAAAAATGTATTGTTTAGGTTACTTATTGTGATTTATACATAGAAATGTTTTAGTCAGGGGTTCAGAAGGAATAGGTACATTGATAAGGTAACGGAGTCTGCTTAAAGTTATGGAACAGAGGATAAAATATAGGTGATTGACAACAGGAAAATGGAGAAGAACACAGCAGAGACCAGAGATTTGAAAAAAGTCATCTTGTCCTCAGAAGATGTAACTTGATCAATTACTTTTCTTGCCTTATCTATTTTTGTATGTCTTAAAACATACAAAATAAAGGATACAAGAAACTGTTTAAACCTAAATTGGAGTATTTGTCACCCAACAGCACCTTTGCAATTCTGCGTTGCTCTGGGGGCTGGAGAGGCCCCGGGCGTTACTTAGACAACTCACAGGACCAGAGTAACTTAGGGCAGCCTTTCTTGAACTGCCCTATAGACTGCAGCACTACAGATAGCAGCTCCACCCTTGACATACCCTACCAGACCCCAGCCCTGCCCCTGACATGCCACCTACTCCAGGACTTTAAAGAGGTCCTTCAGAAGTAACCTTATAGCTGTCTCCTGCATTGCCTCTGCCAAGGAATCCTCCTGAAGCCGGATACATAGCGGCCCTAAAAATCATATTGTTCCAGCTCTTAATGCAGCCAGAGAAAACTCAATTGGTTCAAACACAAGCAGTAACAAGAGTTCTGCAAAATTGTTGTCCAGGGGCTCTAGTGCAAGAAGAGTAGGACCCAGATTTGACAAAGGTACTGCCTGGCCCCAAAACAGCTTATCTATGATGTAGAGATTCCAGCTCCAGTACACTAATAGTGATATCTTATACGGTTATGCTGAAAAGGTGCTGGTGGCTACCCCCAGACTTCTCTTTAATCTGCATCTCACTGAAGCCAACGGACATCCCTTCATTCAGGATAAATGTCAGGGGCAATTATGCTCCTTTATGGATAGATGAAACAATAGTAAATACCACCTAAGGGCCAAACTACATGCCAGGGCAATCAAAAGGTGAACTATGGGGCAGAGTGGTTTTCCTTGGGAGCTGATCACAAATAGAGGCTGTGTGTGTGCCAGAAGGGAACGCAGCACAAATCCTAGAGAGAGCAGCCTGAAAGCCGGGGACAACAACAAGAACAGCACTGGTAATGTGGCCCTGTGGCGGGGGGGGAGAGTGTGTGTGTGTGTGGGCTACAAATAAGTTGGGAATTGTGAGCAAGAATCCTATTTGTTCCCACTGTATTCAGGGAAACAGGACTTTGTGTACATTCTTTGTAAACAAAACAGTATTTTACCTAAGACATACCTGATTTTTAAACATCAATTTCTCCTCTTAATGGAAAGAGCCCTCAAGACCCCAAATTTTGGATAACTGCTTGGGCCAAAAGAGGTAAGGCTGGTGTTTAGTAATGGGATAGAGTTTCCACAGACAAACTGTGACCTGATATTTCCTTTGAAATAAAGCTGGAACAAATAATAGAGACACTTCCAGAAATTAAAGATTGGGAAAAGAAAATTAAACAAGGCCTAAAACAAGACGTGGGCACTTCTTGTTGGAGATAAAAAAAATCTTTGTTGGGGTAGCAGCTACAAAGCATCTAGGCAGACTGGAAAGCCAATTCTGGACTTAAGAAACAATAAGGTGAACAACAACCTGACTGACATGGACCAGAAGGTTTCCCACAAAATAGGGGAAGCCATGAAAGCTTTGGCCAACTTGCAACTTGTTAATAGAGGTTAGTTGCAGCAAGGACTTAAGGACCATAAAAAAAAGTCAGCTACAGAAGAAAATTAAAGGGGCAAAGACCACAGTGGATATGGAATTAGGACAGCCACAAGAGTTGCGTAAGACTGAACACATAGGACAGTTTTCTACCGTGTCTACCCACAGAAGTCCATAGGGGAGAGGCTAGGATGTCACAGCTCAAACAATGCAAAAGTCTAGTATCTCTGAGGGAAAAACTCCCTGGGAGACTTATTTGGCTCAGTTCAATACCATAGCCCAAAGGAAATGGCAGGGAAGATGAGCAGAAAGACAAGTTTCTAGCATTCAGCTTGGGTGGACCAGCTCTGATGGTGCTGCAGAACTTACCACAGAAAAAAAGATTGAGTTATCCAGACCTGGTACGAGCCCTTGATAGTAGTTTGGAGCTAGCCAACAATCTGAACTGGCCAGGGCACAGCTGAGAGCTGGGGGCCGGGAGAGGGAAGAGAGATTCCAACTGAACTGGCAAAGAACCTGGTATATCCAGATAGCAACGAGAACCTCCATGATAAATTGGCAATGAAGCAATTTATACAGCTGGACTTGGACTTCCAGATTACATTCAGCGAACAGAGGCCCTCAGAGGGGCTATGGAATTTGAATCTTTCCTGCAGCGGTGCACCAGAATAGAAAACAGCTACAGGGGAAGATAGGAGCTAATCATCATGAGCCCTGTAAGTACAGCTCTGAGCCTAGTATGTATGTTGGAACAGGGGATTCTGATCTGGTTCATGACCACTTTTTCCTAACAATTCAAAACGGTCACTGGTTTTGTAAAACAAGAGAAATTGGCAACAATGCAAAAACTAAGGGAAGCAGTTCTGTTAAACATTGGTGGTGTTAAAAAAAAAAATGGCCACAATAGAAGAACTGTTATAAATATAAAGTTGGCCAGGACAGAGCATCACAAGAGTGCAGTGAAAGTTCTTCACCCAGTTTGGGGGGAGGAGGGAGATAGAGGGGAAAGGATAGCAAGTTGAAGGGGCAAAGCTTGGAGGTACAGTAGAACCTCAGAGTTACAAACTGACCAGTCAACCACACACCTCATTTGGAACCAGAAGTATACAACTAGGCAGCAGCAGTCAAAACAAAACCAAAAAAAGTAAATACAGTACAGTACTATGTTAAATGTAAACTACCAAAAAAAAAAAAAAAAAAAAAGCAAGAGAGAAAGTTACAAAAATATTTGTCAAGATAAGGAAACTGTTTCTGTGCTTGTTTCATTTAAATTAAGCCAATTAAAAGCAGCTCTCTTCTTCTACATAGCAAAGTTTCAAAGCTGTATTAAGTCAATGTTCAGTTTCAAATTTTTGAAAGAACAACCATAACGTTTTGTTCTGAGTTACAAACAACCTCCATTCCCAAGGTGTTCGTAACTCTGAAGTTCTACTGTACACAGCTCAACCCTACAATTTTTGTTTAGATCTGGGCAGTTAAACCTGGGCAGATGTGGCCCAGGTGAGATGAATGATTTGTAGACAATTGGTTTACAGTGAGCATGTTGTCTTACCTTCAGGATCAGGAACCATAACAGTTACATGCTGTGGTACTTTCCATCAAAGGAAAAATAGGAGTAATAAAGATCTGCTTTGAGGTCTCCCCCTCTTCTTTCTTTCCACTTCCCTATTCAGGTTTGGCGACTTTTATAGCCTTCTTCCAAACACAGGATTTTACACCTGGTTGTTGTACAAATTGGTGTCTCTAAGGTCCACTGATATCCAGTCCATATATCGAGTCTTTGGCCGCCTGCTTGGGCATCTTCCATCCATGATCATTCCAAAGGCCATCCTACAATATAACTCTCAGGACTCCACTGGACATGTCCATATCACTGTAACCTAGCCTCCCTCAAACTTGTCTTCACCTGGGGAAACGTGCATTAGGTCCCTCATAACCTCATTTCATTTCCTATCCTGGAGTGTCCAACTATTTGACCACCTCAACATCTTTATTTCCATGGTGCATAGCATGTTTATTTCTTTTCTTGTGGCTGGCCATGTCTGTTCTGAACATTAGGATGGGTTGAATTACAGTTTTATATATTCTGGTTCCAGAACCTTATGAGAAAGAAGAGTAGGAGACCTATACAGTGCTTACACAAATAAATGAAGTAGAATATAGGATACAGCTCAATTCCAGGAATAAACCCAAAGTTATCCATTAGGACTATCTGAGGAAGTATCATGGGACGGGAAGTATCAAGGACTTCAAATGTGGCTTCCCCCAGAAACAGGGGCTATACCTGTGCGAGCAGAGTCTGGGTGAGTTGTGAAAGTAATGAATTCATCATCAGAACAAAAATGGGCAGAGGCTGTCCAAGCCAGCAACTTCACAGAAACAACAGATGCTTGTCAAAGGGCTGTTGAAAGAAGTCCCTCCCAGTTGGCTGAAAGAAAATTGGGCAGGGAGAGAAAAACTCCAAGAAGATTTGGATGGGAATAAATCAGATTTAGGCTAATGATATAAAATATCCTGACAGACAAATACTATATAAATAGTTAAGATTGTATTATTCAATTCAATATCTGGGATGGGTCATAGAGGGAGTCATCATTTTGGAGTACATCAGGATGATGGGCAGAGCAGCAATGGGTTGTTTAGGCTTGGACATAGGTGGCTATGAGTTGGCAAGACATTGATCTAAATTAAGCAGTTAAACTCCTTTATGGAAAAAGATAGCTGAAACAATAAAATATACCACTCAAGGGACTCGGCCATGTGCAAGGCTCATCAGAAGCAGAGCTATGTGGGCAGAAGAGCTTTCCCTGGGGGCAGACTGAAAACACAGGGATTGTGTGTGTGTGAGAAGCACAAAAGCCAAGGGAGAAGCCTGAAAGCAGGGCACAGTGAGAAAAGCCTGGTTAGCGTGGCCTTGGGAGGAAGCCAAGAGAGAGCTTCTTTTGGGCAGAGTACTGGCTAGAATGAAGCACAGAATTTTGAACATGGAAAGTGTCTCCTGTTTTTAGACAAACAGGACTTTGTGAACATTCTTAGTAAAGAAACAGGACTGCACCCAAGAAATACCTGATTCTATCATTAATTTCTCCTCTGAACAGGCACAAGCTGCAAGGCTCTAAATATAACCGCTCAGGCAAAGACAGAACAATACTTATACAGTGCTTTTCATGGCAAAAGATTAAAAAAAAAAAAAAAAAAAGACTTCGCAAGCTATATTTATAAGCAAGTAGGATTTTGTTTTCTGCCCAAATCTGTTCTTTTACCGAAACACCTCTCCACTTTAGTCTAAATTAAAATTAAATATACATTATGGTTTGTTTAATTATCCAATATTTTTTAATTTTTGCTGCATGTAGCAGAACTCTGGAATTGCAGTGATGAATACAAATAGTGATTAGTATCAGATGCTTCTTCAGAAGATACAAGAAATCCCATAACAAACAATTAGGGAACTTCTCCATAAGGGAAGTTTCTTCCTACCCCCCAGTCAGGTAGTGGTTTTCCTATGGCCTGAAACAAGATGGTTTATATTCACTGAAATAAAATAAAATGTTTTATCCTGCATACATGTCCATAAGTTCCAGTGGGAAAGTATGCACTGTGTAAACAAATATTTTTAAATAGTTTTTAATTTCCTTTAAATTTCATTAGATGACTCATTTTTACAGTTGTGAGAAAAGCTTTACAGGAATGTTCAATTCCAATATTTGATTTGTTTGGGTCGTGACCCACACACTGTCTAAAAAATTGTCCCAGGACCCAAAGGAATTTTTTAAATAAACGAACGAAAATATAAATAATTTATGAATACATACATAAATGAATGAATAAAAATATCACCAACACACTGACTCCTTTCAACCACAACTGAGGGGAAACCTTAGTAGGCCAAAAACATATGCCATTAAAGACTTGATTCTACGGCCTGCTTTCAGGGATATCAAAACATTCTGCTTATGCCAACAGCAAATTGAAAACACAGAATAAGAAAAAGGTTACTGAGACTTCAAATAGCTCTGGGGAAATATCAGACCTGCAGTGATCTGGTTTCTTTCAAACGTTTCTCCTCCGTTAATGAGCTGTAGCTGGAGGAGGGTGGGGGGTGGGGCGTTCCACTAGCCTTTCCAAATCACATGCTCAGAATTCACTGTGAGGAAGCAGGGACAAGGAACTCTCATTTCAGAGGCTTCTTCTGATTTAAAAATGGAGATAAATAAAATAGTCCAAAAACTGGACTGGAAGGGGACAAAGGGAGCAGGGAAAAAAAAACCACCTCAGTTATATTTACTTTTACAGAGTTTCACCTCAAATGGGAGAAGGTTTTAGGACTTAAGGGGAAGAGGTCTTCCTACCCTATGAGATCCCGGAAATCTGTGGGGAAGGAAAGGATGAGAACTGTGAATGCAAAGAAGCCCCTATAGAGGACTGCCTTCTATATGATGCCCTGTTGTTCCCAACTCCATGGTAACACAGATCCTTGGGAAGAGGTCTTAACAGGAGTTCCTAATGAAAGTTCTCAGAGTTAGCAGGGGAGGATGATGCTATGGGTAGTTGGTCTTCTGCTCTACCGCCTTCCACGGCTCTCAGACATCTCTCTAAACCCCCCAACGAGCTCCAAAATAGAAGCTTCCATGGTTCCAAGGGTGGGGACAATGGAGTGAGTCTTCAGCTTTCTTCTTGAGGTCCCCCAGGAGAGAGCACTCCCTGATATTGGTAAACATTTTTATATGAGAAAATGAAATGAAACCGGGAAACATTGGACAAAAAAGATGAACAAAGAATTTCATGCCATTTCAGTGGTCTTTTTGCAGTGTGATTCCTGTACTGACTGAAGATTTCACACATGAATGCCTCCCTCCCCACGCCCATGGCCACCCTTATTCCTGTCCAGAATAGATCATCTTGAGCTCTGTTCTTATACTTCTCAATACACACATGGGTACTGTGGATTATGCTTAGTATTCCTAATCATGCCATGTGTTATTATGATATGATTCTCTTTGTACATAATGCCACATTTCTGCTTTTTCTTTTAAACATCCATGTAGGATTATTCTCTTGAGCTCTCGATCATTCTGTTTCTCATTTGAGCTTCTAAAATTTAGTTTCAGCAATGGATAATACTTGAGTGTTATTTACTTCAGATTCCTCTCTTCCTGAAGCGCCTGTTTGCACTATTTATAGGCACTCTTGAAAGCATGCCTATTGCAAGAAGCTCCTTAACAGACCTATCTTTCACATTTAACAAGTTCTTATGCTTCTTCTGCAATAATCAGAATCTTTTTGGTAATATTTATTCCAGTGGTATATGGTCGGGTTTTCTCAGCCAATTTCTGACTAAAAATATCTTCATGAAACCACTCGATCAAAATCAATTGCCAGAATTTTTTTTTCCAATGTGCTATGTTTAGTCAATGCTTTGGATGCATACCTCACTGGGTGACCATCTCACAGAAGGAAAGCCGTCAGTGCATTTAAGCTTGTGCGACTGAGATTTTACGGTCATTGTTCAATTGTAAAATATTTCTGTGCTGGTGCATCTATGATTTTGTTTGTTTGTTGTTTTAAAATTTCCAAAAACTTTTCTCATGCCTCATCTCAGGCCATTCTGTGTTGTCCTCAAGAAGCATCCGGGGGTGGAGGGAGACACTTAATTTGACAAATCAGGCATGAATTTGCTTAGCTATTTTAACATGCCAGTGAATCTCTAAGTCCTCATTGGTTGAAGGATTTTCCTTTTGTACAATTGCCTCTATCTTTCTAACACCCAAGGTCACTGAATAGGAGTTTTACATAACTATTTGCATTCAGCTTCATCTGCCTTTTACTCCTGTTTAAATTAAAGTCCTTTTCGTTGGCCTGCTGGTTACTTCTAAAGAAAATGTGGCTTTCCCAAGCAACATTCTTGCCTGAATCAAAGTATTCTTGAGTGACTTCACCTAACAGTTCGCACTCCCCATTCTCCCACTGAAATGTACTGTAAATCAGTGCTTCTCAAGCTATCTTTTGTGGGGGACTGGCCATTTTTTTTTTCCAATGTGCGCGCAGACCAGCAGCCGATGGCTCGTGGACCGGCACTGGTCCGCGGACCACCACTTTGAGTAGTACTGCGGTAAATCATTCAGTGCTTTGCAGCCTGCCATATGTAGTATGGTGAAGGATTTAGCCTTCTCCCATTTATCTTTAACACCACTTGTTTCTAGGAAACTTAAAGCACTGCAGTCACCTCCTCCAGTTCTCTTGCAGACTAAGATTCAGGTTACTTCAATTGCTCCATTGTTGTAAGAGATTCATTTTACTTAAGATAAAAGGCATGACATACAGAAGTACTGGAAAGGAATAGATCTCTATTTCCTTGTTCCAGTGTCTGACATGGGTCTGGGTTACAAAAGGGTATAGTCAGGATCCATGGACACAGTAAATGCTGTTATAGTCATATTGTATTATGAAAAACGAGGAATAAGGAGTTCCTGATCTCCCTCTCTATACCATTCATTATGTATACTTTTACCAAGTGCCCTCTTATTTATTCTTCTTCTGTCTAAAACACTAACAAAAATAGTTTCTATCACATTATTGCATAATTTGAGAAATCGTATGTGATCATATACTTAAAGCCTGTGAGTAAATGAATGTCAGGGGAGTTTTACCACCATAAAATTGATGTAACAGAGCAGAGAATCAAATCCTATCTTTGCACATGTGTATAGGGATCAGAGCTAAAGGGATATTGTCAACTTAAATTTGGTCAAAAGATTATTCTTTATAAGACCAATAGAAATATTTTCATAATGTTTAATTCAATTAAAACATATTATAAATGCATAACTTATTCCCCTGCAGTGCCTCACCCCAAACACTGAAAGTGACTATCAAACTCACTAAAATTATATTTGTCTAAACTGAGTGATATACAAAAAAAGGAATCATCATTAATAATGACAAATAAATTAGATTAACATTTTTTTGTTTTTGTAATATAAGGTGTTATTTAATAATTTAGGTAAATAAATGTTTACAATACACTTCATTTTGTTAAATCTACATTCATTTCATTGTCCTACTTATCCCAATATCTCTTTACTGATTTAAGCACTAATCCTACAAACATTTACTTTGCAGTGTTACATACTTCTAAGTATACCTGGCAATTATTTGTTGGCTAACTTATTACAGGCTTCCTGGTAGAGAAGTAGGACTCTTGATCAGGGATTTAAATGCTGAATGGGTAGGGAAGGGTGTTCCATGTATAAGGGGTGGTGGCATGAAAGAATGTGCAAAGGTGGTTGAGAGAGAATAAAATAAACTGGAAAACAAACTGGCATCACTGGAGACACGTCAGAGATGAGGAGCAACATGAAAAGAAACAGTCTGATAAGCACGGAAGAGTAGAGTTATGTAGTGCTTTGTAGGTACCTGTTGTGGTGGTGAGGGGAAAGCAGCAGAAAGATTCAAAGTTGACCTGGACACGATCAGATCAACTGGTTAGGAAGATGATCCTTGTAGCTGAGTTTTGTATTGTTAGAACAGGAGCGGAGCACAAACACTGGTGTTAGAGAGCCCAGAGAGAAGGAGGTTGCAGTAATCATTGCAAGAAAAAATTGGATGAGAGTTTTTGCTGTGTAGACAGAAAGAAGAGGTCAGATACTGCTGACTGTGGTCTGATAATCAGGTACAGAAAGTCAGAGATGAGCATAAGCTACAAATGTCATCAAACTTCAAGGGAAGGTGGATTTAGTCTGCTAGTTAAGCCCACTAAAGACAAAAGTCTGAGCTACAATTTCTGTAACTGGAGTGGATTCAAATTCTCCCAGTGTGTTCTTTGGGAGGCAAGAGAGCCTAAGGGAGAATGGATTCAGTATTTCAATTCAGGCCTAAGTCTAAGCAAGATAGAAACAAAAAGGATTCTGTTAGAATGGCTCACCAGAATCTAAAAAAGAAATAGATGGGAATAAAAAAAGAAATAGATGTGCTTGGATATTCCTGTAATAGGCACATTAAAATAGATAAGATGACCAGGGGAAAAAAAGGAGGTAATTGCTATGAATGGCTTGTTTAGTCCAGACAGTATATTTGGTGCTATAGAAAAAAAAACCAAAAGGAAGGCTTTGTCCCTACCCGAAGGAGTTTACAATCAAGATGATTTATTATGAACTAGTCACTTACTTACAATTTAGCTACCATATCTGGAGATGACAGTGGAGGAAAAAAAATAAATCAGAGTGTGTCAAATCAGCGCAGTGCATGTTTTGTTTCATTATGAATGTAAAACATGACATAAAAGTGCAATTCTAATTTGATATGCAAATCCCTCTACACTAACCTTGACTGAATGACAGTAGTAAAGTGACAACATTCTCTAAAATTCACACCTTAATTCTGTATTACTGCTTTTCTTGCATGTTAGTAAAAATTTTGAAAAATGAAACAAAATTATGACAGCTCTAGTTAAGACAAAATGTGACTACAGCAAAGGGATTTCTCTTCAGTGCGGGTGACCTCTTGAAATATTTTACATTGCAGCAGATGGTGTACAGCACACAAAGCAACTTGTCCCTTCAGTAGTTGCAATTAATTACAAGAATCTTAGTGTCTGGTTGCCTATCTAGGCTGATTTATCATGCCTCAGCCTTCACATCGAGAAGTCAACCATCTCTTCTATCATGGTAACTAATGCTTCATGGTTCTGAAGGTACCTGTTGCACACAGAACTAAAATACATCTCTTATTAACACAAATACACCCCTAAAGTATCTTCTCCATAACACAGAAATGTTAAATCCCCAAATCCCTCCTAAACTCATCTCCCATATGGCACTGAACTGAAAAGCGGCAGCTTTAGGAAAACAAATGGACTCAAACCATATGTTAATGAATATGATGTACAGCAGTAAAACAAACGAAAAAACGTATCACAAAAATGCTATAAACAGATTTAGCTTGATCAAGAAGTTACTGGAGCTACAGCTCCAATCCTTCAATATCACATTGCATTATTGACTAGACGCATCATAAGTGGGTTTCGGCTTCTTTTCAGACATTAAGCATAGGTACTGCAGAAAACAGAACACTGGACTAAATGGGCCAATGGCCTGCTCTAGCACATCAACTCCTATTTTCTTATGTACATATTGACAACAAATTAAAAAGAATGATAAATCAAGAAATAAACAAAAAATAATCACAGCACAAACACAAACTGAAAGAATATGTATTTTTCCATTGTAATTACAATAAATAAATTTCAGATAGAACTGGAAAAAGTAACACAAAAAAACTGATCACAAAAGTTATTGTAACCAGTGAAATAAATAAATGGGTAAGCCATTACAACCAGGATTTCTTGTGAAACTAAATCAACCAACCGGCAAGAAATGCGCTGAAGATCTTTAAGACAGCACAGAATATAGAATACATAAAATGCGACCATCTTTTTATTTTACAACCTAACTCAAACAAGCAGCATAATTCTCAACCACTTCACCTCCTTCTGAACTACAGTTTAAAAGCAACACCACTAACATCATTTAAATCATCTTCCTCTTACCTTTAAAAATAACTCCCTCAATTATGCACACCTGTATCTCTACTTATGCATTTGCTTCAAAGCTGCTTTTTTACAGCAAGGTTTGGAATGGGTTTCTTGGGGACAAACATTCGTGACGCGATCACAAAGGCTACTTGGGCTCACCTGTGCCCTGAGAACAAGTGACACAGGCAGGCTACTCTTAACATCTCAATTGTAAGGAGAGCGAGGGACACCCTTCCTTCTAAAAGTTCCTGAACGTGCCTCTTGGTGTGTCTGTATTCACACTGTCAGTCTTGGCAGGACCATCCTGGGATGGATGGAGATACTCAGCTAGGAAGTACTGCAGGTCCCTGCTTGCCCTATAGCCCTCTCCAATACCGCATAGTGGGATCCAATCAACCCCTATTTGCATTTCAAGCCATTCCCGCAGCTCTACATTTCCCGTTAGCCCTGGTCGCTCTTTAGGGCACCCTGTCTCTCTGGCTTTGTCTCTCTTTCCCTGCCTGGGTCCCGCTTTGCAGAAAGCCCCAGGGCAGCTCCGGCCGTTCCCCGGCTGACAGAGGCTGGGGCAGAGAGAGGGGCACCAGAGCAGCTCAGCTCGGCGGGCTGCCGCCCTCTCCAGCCGCCCGCGCACGAGAGGAGCGCGGACCAGCGGGCGCCCGAGCTGTGGGGAAGCGCTTACCTTGGCCAAGGCGCCGGCGTCCTCTTCCGCCGCCGGGCGAGGCTCTTTTGTTCTCCGGGGAGGGGGCGGGGGGTGAACGCGCTCTCCGTGCTCCCCGCCGGGGCTGAGCGTGGAGGCTGAGCCCAGGCAGTCGCCCGGCTCGTCGGCGCTACGCGGAGCTCTGCCCAGCCCCGGCAATGACAATGGAGCGTTTGCATGGCGCGGCGGCTTCGCCTGCGCGGGGAGTCTGAGGGCCGCCACCTGTCAGCGCGCCGCGGGCAGCCCAGGCCGCGCCAGCCTGAACCGCCCAGCGCCCCGGCGGGCCCCGCGCTGGGGCTCCCGCCGCACCGCTGGCCCCCATTCCCTGAGGGGGGGGAGAGGGGCATCCAGGGCAAGCGGGTGGGGGAAGGGAGTGGAAAAGGAGCTGCCCGGTGGTGGGGGCGGTGGAAAGCAGCGGCCCGGGAACCCCGGCTTCTGGGGAGACGCAAGAAAGAGGCGCCCAGGGAGCCGGGGTAAGAGTGGAAGCAGGAGCTGCCCTAGTGACTGGGATTGGAGCCGCTCTGTCGGCCTGCACCTGCCTTCAAGCCCCCACTCCTGCTCTCTGTGGGGAGGGCTCGTCCCCTGGTAGTTTCCTGCCAGCGGAGGGTGCCCCATGAGCTGTGGTGGGGACACAGCGTGACCCCCCCACCGCAACCGCAATGCTTCCTCCACGCCGGCAGGCCCTGCTGCGAGAAGCCTCATGCTCATCTGCCAGCCCCACTTCTCTAGGCCGGGGCTGGCCAAAGAAATAAGGGGGCCGTTAAATTGTGATAGCCCAGGCTTGGGCAACGTGTGGCTCCGGAGCCACCTGCGGCTGTTCAGAAGTGACTATGCGGCTCCTTGTATAGGCACCGACTCTGGGGCTGGAGCTACAGGTGCCAACTTTCCAGTGTGCTGGGGGTTGCTCACTGCTCAACCCCTGGCTGTGCTACACGCCTGCCCCCACTCCAACCCTTCCAGCCCCTGAACCTGCCAAGCCCTCACTCCTACCCACCACCCCGAGCCTCCTGCACCCCACAAAACAGCTGATGGGGGGGCGCTGGGAGTGGCGCAGGAGAACTGCTGACATATTACCGTGGCTCTTTGGCAATGTACATTGGTAAATTCTGGCTCCTTCTCAGGCTCAGGTTGGCCACCCCATAATAGCCTCTTTAGTTGGTAGCTTTCCTCCTGTAGCATCCCAAAGCATTTAAGCGGCTCTACAAAGTATGCACAGGAATTGTTTCATCCACCTTGAAATGCAGCCACCTGCATGTGAAGCACAGCAGCAGTTTACAGTGGTGCAACTCTCCTGATTTTATTGTAAGTCTCTAGGTGGTGTTTTTTTTTAAGCCCTAACTACTGCAGTCAGTTCAGTATGTTGGAATCTCAGCTTTAATCTTTAAGAGAGTTTCTAGGCCTCACCATTGCAAAGAAAATCATAAAAATCTGATCCCCGCTGTACACCAAGTGGTTAAAATAGAAATGACAACTAAAAAGGACCCATAATTTATTTTTAAAAGCTCATTGTTCTGGGGCTGACTCATAGTTTTTTAACTTTTGGGGTTGGCAGTACTAACACAGCACTTCTATTGTACATGGCAGTATAGAATATGAAGTGAAGAATACCCAAGTAAAGAACTAAAACTGCCAATCAGCTATATGTTTTAACAGAAATTTGTTAGTCTGTAAGGTGCCACAAGGACTCCTCGTTGTTTTTGCTGATACAGACTAACACGGCTACCACTCGGAAACCCATTTCCTATAGGTTCATTGTCGGTCTAAAGAAGTCGTATGGGTGGAATGTTGCTAAATTGATGTGGGATAGCCCAGCCAAACTGAAATGAATTAATGAATGCTTAACTTCTCACATCCAACCTTGGACAAAAAGTTTGGCATCACTCCCCTCACCTTGCTACTTGACCAGACCAAATTCAATCCACAGAAGAGTGAAGGACTCATTTCATGTAGTCTTTCTGCCAAAAGCAGGATTTTCTGGTTCATCTGAACAATGTTACCAACTCTTGAGATATTTTTCTAAAGACCCCAGCTCTTGCAGCAATGTAATTATGTGAGAATTTGAGTTCTCATTTAAAAAAAAAAAAGTATGTTCCTGATCTTCATCATTGAGGACATGAAAACATGACCTAGCTCCATCTGAAAGGATCAAAAACTAGAAGGCAAATAAAAAGAATTCAAAATGTTTTGTTTTTAAATCTCATGATTGATTGATTTTTGGTGGGGGAAGGCAGATTTATGATTTTTTGACACTTATGGTTAGCAATAATGCCATATTTGTACACTGAAAGGTGAACACAAGGCTGCTATTTGTTAATTCGTACTCAAACACTATCCCATAAAGCCCCATCCTTCAGATTTACACTGTAGTTAAAGCCATCTCCTGATTAGGTGGTACTGTATAAAGATCTACCTATAAGAACAATATTGCTAAAAAAGTTCCTAAACCACGTTGCCATAGAGAGGGGGAAAAGTAAAATTCCCAAATTAAATAACTAGATTTACATAAAATACTTTAAAAGTACTTTTTACCAGAAGAAAAATATATTGCTTGCTACTGATCAATAAAAGTTGCATTTATCCTCTTGAAAAAGTCAAACTAATTTCCACATATGATTCAGATGATAATTTCAGATACATAATCATCTTTTTGTTAGGACATCTTTCATGCAGGTGTCTGAAAGAATGACAGCCTATGGGAAACTATTATTCTATAATGTCATTTAAAACAGCTTAAAAGCATTTTATACTCTGATCCTAGAAGTGGTTATTCAGCTCCCTGCCAGAGAAGGTCTGATCCCTACAATACATTTTCTCGTGCTATATAATGATGTTTTAAAAGTCCAAGGAAGACACTTGTCTTGGGAGATTACTCCTGACATCTGTCAATGTTTTTAGCCTGCTTTTTCCCTTACTTAATTTCATTTCATTGATCCTAGTTACACCTTTGTGTGCCATCCTAAATAACTCTGCTCTATCCTGGGTGTTTGCCACTTTAAAATATTTGTACATGTATCAAACTTGAGTTTCCTCTCACCTACACTGGTGTAAATCAGGAGTAAGTTAATTGAAGTTACACCAATATTAGACTAGTGTAAGCAAAAGGAGACAGCCGATCACAGGGGTGGCCAACCTGTGGCTCTGGAGCCACATGCGGCTCTTCAGAAGTGAATATGTGGCTCCTTGTATAGGCACTAACTCTGGGGCTGGAGCTACAGCCAACTTTCCAATGTGCTGGGGGGTGCTCACTGCTCAACCCCTGCTTCTGCCACAGGCCATGCCCCCACTCCACCCCTTCCCATCCCCTCCCTTGAGCCTGCCATGCCCTTGATCCTCCCCCTCGCCCCCAAAGCCTCCTGCACCCCACGAATCAGCTGATCAGGAGGTGCAGGGAGGGAGAGAGAGGTGCTAATCGGTGGGGCTGCCGGTGGGCGGGAGGCACTGGGAGCGAGCAGTGATTCATCTGGGAGGAGTTGCCTTCCCCATAGTGTGTATATTAGGCAGTGACAATTAAACCCACAGATCCCCATCAACATTCTGTTCCCCATGGTCCTGGTTTCTCTACTGGTATTCCCTGCATAAATCAGCTCTGCAGGTTTGGCTAAGGAAGATGCTGTAATGGGACTGCCATCCCACCTCTGAGGCTTGGGGTCACTATTCCTTTAAGACAGGTCCTAATAAAATGTACTAATGCCAGCTTCCTGCAGCCTAACCCAAATGGAAAGGGTGGGGTGAAATCACAGGGCAGCTGTCTTTAGCATGGTCCAGATGAAAACAAAAACACACACAAGACATCTTCCTTCAGGCAAGGATGTGGGAGCATATAGAGCTTTTCTCTCAACCATACACCCCCCTCCTTTGTGTATGTTACTCCTTTAAACATGCAAGAGTTGAACCAACAGTGAAGAAACCTATCCTGGATACATCAGGATACTGCCCAGTGTCAAACCTTCCATTCCTGAGCAAGCTAAAGTATAGCCAATTGCTTGAGTGCACTTGTGGTTTGTTAATAAGAATGTTTGAGGGACCAACTAATATAGCCAAATTTTATTAGTCAAAGAAAGCAGTACAAAAAAGAAAGGAAAGACTTGATACATTACCAATCCTTCCTAGAAGCAGTTTTCTCACAGCATTCAGATCACCTTACACAGAAGGTTTCAGAGTAGCATCCGATGAAGTGAGCTGTAGCTCACAAAAGCTTATGCTCAAATAAATTGGTTAGTCTCTAAGGTGCCACAAGTACTCCTTTTCTTTTTACACAGAAGGTATGCTCTGAAGTATGCATTCAAACTAGCCATTTTCATAATATGGCTGTTTACACATCACTCAAGGCTAAAATTCACCCATCAGCTTTTTACCTTTTTTTTTATTCCATGATGTATCTTTCTTATCTTTTGGTTTGGATTCCACATTTCAAACCACTTGGACCACCCAGTCTGTACCAGGACAAGAATGAATGCACCTTGTCTCTGACAGGTTTTATATTCACCTGTGCAAAATGTTGAATTTGCTGTTGCAAAGAACTGGGATATATATTTTGGCATAAATGAACAGAACTGTAGGAAAAGCATAACACAAATTCAGTTAGCATAACTTGCCACATGCTTTACACAACATTAATATGGTATACACTACACCTAACATATATGTACGGGCTAACCAAGCTCAGAGAAACTAGCAAAAGGACAGCTACAAGCTCATTAATTGAAGTTAGTGTTCTAGACCCAGCATAGTCTGGAGTTGGGCCAGGACCAGGAACGAAAACTGCATTACTGGCATTGATGGATGATTTTCTTCTGTCAGTGGATAGAGGGCAGACATCCATTCTCATCCTCCTGGACCTCTCTGCAGCATTTGACACTCAACTATAAAATACTGCTCTCTCATTTGAGAGAGGTGGCAGGGGTCCAGAGTAATGTGCTAAAATAGTTTGAATCATTCCTGGAGAGAGGCACCCTATAAGTAGTGATGGGAAACTGCACCTCAGGAGTGCAAGTAGGGCATTACCCTCCAATACGCAGTACCAGCAAGAGATTTTTAGTGGCTATGGGGTACCGGAAAGACTTGGGGCTAGGCCCCACTCCAGCAGGGGAGTGGGGTGGGGGTGTGCTCTACTCTGCTCCTTAAAGGACCAGAACGCAGCTAGGGAGGGCATTCATTCTTTAAATGGCTTTAACAGCACAATACATATGCTAACAAACTTAAACAAAAGCTTTGTTTAAGTTTGTTAACATATGTATTATGCTGTTACTTGGTCAGGAGTCCACAAGAGAGGAGGGTGTGGGGAGGACGAAAGGTGTTTCAACAGTGTTTTTGATTCTGTTTCTCCCCATTGGTCTGAATTATCCATGACATTCATACTGCATCACATCAAGTCCAAATCATTAGAGGAATGCCTCTGCTTGCACTGACCAGAGGATGTTTGGATTCTGATGTCAGCCCAGTTCTGCAGCCTGACAGGAATCAGGTGTTGTCCCCAGTGTACACAGATTTCTTCTTTGCAGCCAAACTAGTCTAACATACATTTTGTTAACTAGAACTAGAGCAGCAAAACAAAGAAAACAAATGCCTCATTTTCCAGCTTTGTGGGTGAGAGAACTACTGTATAAGTGAAGATTATAATGCCTGACACTGATAGCCTTAAACCAGCTGCCTCAGGAATCTGCCAAGAACTTTGCTGAAAATATGTTCCTCAATTTAGCAACGGAGCTAAGACTTATCACACTTCTGCCCACTTTTATTTGAATGAAAACTGATCTGACAGCTCAGGCATTGTCAGTTTCATCCAGAACAATTTACAAACTTGGAACCTAATCCTGTAAACCCTTAATCATTTGATCAATCCCATTGAAGGCCATGGTACTATTTGCATGATTATGGACCACTTTTGTGTACTGGTAAGAGTTTCAGGAGTCTGTTCCTATAAAGGAAGTTGAATCCCCCATTGAAATGCAATGTTTGGGTACAGTACCATAAAGCAGTTTAGGATACAGTTCTATTTAAAATTTGTCTTTTAATAAATCATATATATGTTGAAATGACTCTTCACCCAACTCCTATATTCCATATAAACAGACTGAATACTACATATTTAGGGGGGAAAGTGAGCAGTTAAGCATGTTGATGTTTGTATATACAAAGTAGGGTGTCAGAGGTGATGGGGACCCCAGGCTGGGAATAGGGCGTGGAGGAGTCACATGGAGGGTCACGTGGCCCCCTTTGTGTCCCTCCCATGAGTGCAGTACCAGCAAAAAATTATTTCTACTTGCACCACTGCTGCACCTCCACCACTAGACTCCCCCACACTTGTAGAGTCTTACAAGGATCCATTCTCTCTCTGGTCCTTTCCAGCATCTACTTGCAGCCACTTGATGAACTGGTCAGACAACATAGACTCAAGTGCCAGCAATAAACAAAGGACACAGAGCTATACGTATCCTTCACCACATACCATTACCACCGAAATGGCCTAGTGTTTGGATAAGATCGGCTCATGGATGAAGAACAATTGGCCGAAGTTGAATCTGAGGAAGACAGAGGTGATGTTGGTGGGCAGAGGTCAGCATTTGAAGAGGTCTCAGGTATGATGCAGTCTCTTTGGGTCAAAGAAACACACCATGATTGATCAGTTCAGTCCATAGTTTAGGCATGCTCCTGGATTCCTCATCAATGCTAAGCTCGCACATACCAGCATCCATGAGTAACGGTTTCTACCATCTCCAGTTGCTAAGAATCTCCATCTCATCCTGGTGGATGATGACCTGGCCTCAGTTATTCACATCTTTGTCACCTTTCAGATGGACTATTGCAATATGATATACCTGGGCATGAAGCCTTCAGCCCTTAGGAAATTCCAACTAGAATAAAAAACTGCAACACATTTCCTCAGCAACAACGGCTACTGTGAATACATCAAACATGTCCTCCACTCTTTATGCTGACTTCCTATACAATATCAAATGGAGTTCAAGGTCTTTCCTCAAGGTGTTCTAGGGCCTGAGCCTAGGTTACCTAAAAGATTCTCTAAAGCTCCAGGATGAAGACTGTGGTCAACAACTTTGCTTCTCTGGCTCAATGGAACTCCCTATAATAAGGTTAAAGCTTGTGCAGGAGACAGTATTTTCTCAGGGGCCAATTGGAGAATGTGGAATGAACTCCCCCCAGGAACTAAGGACCATCATAAGCCTCATCACTTTCTGCTCCAAGTGCAAGGCACATTTCTTTGACCTTGCTTTCTCTACCATAAATAGATATCAACGTGTATATTAAAAAGCCCACTATCAAAACAAGGCACCATACCGCATACACTCCTTCCCCTGGGGAGAGGATGAGAGAACAAACTTATGACAGATATTAGTCACGTTGTTTAAGGCACTACTGGAAGGAGCTGATATACCATGGTGATGAGCATGGTATAAGAACCTGTGCAGAATGGAACAGAACAACTGATTACATTAAAGCACTGTCAAAACACTGAAATGATTATATGTGTCTTCTATTAAAACAGAAAAGTAGTAAAGAAAATTTGGTTTTTGAATGAAGTTATTATTAGCAGTGTTGAAAATATGAGGAAAACGAGTAAAAGAACAGCCCCCACTTCTCTGCTAAAAAAAAAAAAAAAGGAAGAGCTTTTCTCTCTTTCTGGGTTGGGACAACTCACCTCCCCAGGGCTCCCCCTCTTTACTGGCTAACGAAGTGAGCTTGCACCACATTGGAGACTTGGAGGTGGGATCAGTAGAGGAGCTGATTCCTGACTGCAGTTTCTAGGGCTCCCAACCTTCCCACCAGTAGGTGGAGGAGCAGCAGAACTTCATGGGAAAAGACGTGTCCACTTCATTTGGCTCTTCCATCTTGCAGTCTCTCCTCTTACAAGATTCCCCTTCCCACCACGGAGAGAGGGGAAGGAGGAGACCCCTCACCACCAGGGAAGAGAAGAGGCAGACAGAAGCAGAGACAATCCTCTCTCCTGCCAGACCTCCTTCAATTCGAGATGGAGAAAGAGCCCATGGCAGACAAATGGTCTTGTTAGCCCCCTATCCCATCCAGGCACTCCAAAGGAGGTTGGGGTGAGAGGCTGAATAAAGGTGAGGTTAATGCAGGGGTTCGCAAACTTTTGGACTGGTGATCCCTTTCACACAGCAAACCTCTGAGTGTGACCCTTCCCCTTATAAATTAAAAACACATTAATATTTAGCACTATTTTAAATGCTGGAGGTGATGCAGTGTTTGGGGTGGAGGCTGACACCTCATGACCCCCCATGTAATAACCTCGTGACCCCCTGTTTGAGAATCCCTGGATTAATGGAAGGCAATGGAGTCATACGGCATGAATGGAGAAGGACAGAAAGGAGAGAAAAAGAAAGAAAGAAGTGGAGGGAGGCCAGTGGAGAGCATGTGGTCTCCCATCTATATCCATCCATCACAGTGCAGCTGAAATATGTTGATGAAGTCCATGTATAGGAGTACGGTGCAGTTAAATGGGGTACAGCAAATGCTCTCTATACTCCCATGATAGGGGAATGACACTTACTGTCCACCTTTAGTACAGGAAGTAGTACAACTGCTGTCTTTGATTTGGGGGGCTGTGATAAAATACAAATTAGGCTGTGCAGCAAGGTGAAAGGGACAAGGGGATGGGTGATCCTCTCCCCCCCCCCACCCCACCCAACACACCTTTAAGTATTATTAAAAGCATCCATTTCAGAGAAACATATTAAAACATCTGTTTTAGTAACATACAGAACATGCCTCACATCCTCTCAAAAAGTTCAGTCAGAAGCAATAACTCAGAATCTTTTCATTTTCACTAATGAATTAGGAGAACTGCTGTGGATTTCCAAATCATGCATATAAGTGAATATGCAAATAAGTATGATCATAACATTCAAGGCAGCTCCACTACCAAGTGGGTTCATTTATTTGGACTAGTGCAATTTAGTTTGGTTTATAATAAAATGTAATCGTATTTTTATTAAATAAACTGCAGAACACTTACTAAAATAATAGTTTTTTAAAATATATTGTAATTTTTAAAATAGTCATTGGTTTAGTTCTTCTGAGCAGCCCTACAACAACAAACCCCTATCTGGTGTCTGAGAAACCCCACACTCAAACTAACATGCACATATGTCTTGCAGCCGCCTTGAGGCTGGGATGTGTGTAAAGAATGGAAGATTCCCCACCATCTAAAGTTAGTCAAAAATGGAGAGGTGGGGGGGATGTTGTGGAAAATTTCAATTTTTGGAAGAAATTTGAAAAGAAATATTTTGGCCAAACAACAACATATTTTAACTTGGAAGTGATGCTGCAGTGCCTCTTGGGAGTTGTAGTCCTATGGCTCAAACTCCCATTCCCCTCTATAGGCCAGGCTTCCTGGTCAGACTAGGATGCTCCTTGGTCTTCCCTCTTGGACAGTGGGGATGATGCATCATGGGAGTCCACAGCCATGGTTCATGGGAGATGTAGTCCAGCCAGCTAGCCCAGTCCAGAGAGGAGCATAGGGCCATAAGGCAACCGAACTACAACTCCCATATCGCACCATGGCAGCATTTTCCAATTAAAATATTTCAGTATTCTGATGACAGTTTTTGGCTGAAATATTTCAGTGATTCTGTGTTCAGTTTTTCAATGAAAAAAATCAAAATTCTGTGGGAAGATAATTTTTCATCAAAAAATTAATGTAGTTGAGACCCCAATTTTCCATCAACCAATTTGATGGGAAATTATCAAACAGTCCGACCATCCTCAAAACATCCAAGAGGCTCTGGGATGGGAGAAGAGAGAGAAAGAATGTTCCTTCTCCATTCCAGCAGTCAGGTGGGAGAATTCAAACTTATCAGTCACCTACTAGCTGAAGCTGATGTGAAAAGTGGTAGCACATAGGACAGCCCCTGTTAGGAATTCTGTCCCTTTCCCTGGTAGCTGTCTTGGAGCGGTGGTGTTGACTGGTATCACCTGGGCATTCCCTCTGAAAAGGGGCTCCCATTCATCATTCATCTCTATTTGGACCTCATGGGTTTAGTCCTCTGTTCTCATAGGTATTTGGTAAAATTTCCAGACCCATGGATGGTGGTGTGGGTAGGCGGGAGAAATAAAAGAAAGACTGGGGTAAGTTAGAAAAGAGATACGTGGTATGGAGAGAACTTCTGGAGTTGACTGGGAGAGGAAAGCTATGACATAAAATAGGTGGGAGTAGTTAGAAAAATCAAGAGTGTTAACAGCTTACGCATATTTGTCGGGTAGGTGGAGGGAGAGGAAACAGTTCATATTTTCAGGGCTTTCAAGGAGAAAGAATAAGGTAGGTCACACTTTTTAAAAAAAGGCAGCTGTTTCCCCACCCCCACCCTTGCAAGAGCTGAACGTACACAAGCACTTTCCTTTTGCTGGGAGCTCAGTTTTATAGTGGTAAACAAGCTGGTTGTTTCATTTCAGCTATTGGCATCTCTAATTTATGCAAAGTCGTTGGGATTTTTTTTCCCCCAGAGAGAACATGAGGAGTCAGAGGAAGATAAGGATGTTTTTAACTAAGCAGGAACAAGCATCAAACGAGGAATAATAGTTTTGCCTCTGCTGCGTGCTGCACAAAGGTAGCAGCACCATATGGAGGTCTTGGTTTTTAATAAAAATGAATACATGAGAGTATATTAATTTTTTAAAAAAGGAAATGCAGTTTGATCTAGTTACCCCAGCTGTTCTGTATGGCAGCGCAGAATCTACCAGTTTTTGTCTGCATAGTTTCAGAAACCCAGGGCTTGGGGTCTGCAAGAACCCACAAACTTAAAATGAAATTCACTTGAAACTGGGCAACCTGGAAATATTGACCATCAAAGGACATCTGGGGTGAAATCCTGGCCCTGTTGAAGTCAAAGGAAGTTTTGGTACTGACTTCCATGAGGCCAGAATGTCACCGTTGGAGTTCTGTTGGTGACTGAAATTTATGGTGATGCGTTATCTGATACCTAAAATATGAGTGTATTTAAACAGAAATGCAAATAAAAAGAAAGAATACAAATGGCTGTATTTGCCACAGAGATTATATGTGATCATGAATGGGAGTGGAGAAGTGGTGTGGTTAAGGAAAAGAGATGCATTCACATGTGCAATACCCCAATCCTGCCTGTCACTCAGGCTCATCACGTGGAGGTCATCTTAGACTCGTACCTTTCTCTTGAGTCTCATACCCAGGCTATGTCTAAGTCTTGCCAATTCTGCATAATATCTCTAAGATACAGCCTGTCCTACCCAGCCACACAGTTAAAATGCTCATCCAGGCTCTAAACATCTTGTACCCCTTTCAGGAGTCTGATTTGTCTTGTGTACTCCAAGTTTCACCTCTCTTAAAAAACTCCTTGTTTACAAAATCAGACATAAAATACAAAAGTGTCACAGTACATGATTACTGAAAAATTGCTTACTTTCTCATTTTTACCATAAATTAAATCAATTGGAATATAAATATTGTACTTACATTTCAGTGTATAGGATATAGCGCAGTATTAAACAAATCATCTATATGAAATTTTACTTTGTACTGACTTTGCTAGTGTTTTTAGGTAGCCTGTTGTAAAACTAGGCAAATATCTAGCTGAGTTGATGACCCCCGGATGACCTCTGTGTGCCCCCAAGGTACATGTACCCTGGCTGAGAACCACTGTCCTAGCCAATTGCTCTGACCCGGTCACTCCTCTCTTTGCATCCTTCCACTGGCTTCCTCTCTATTGTATCAAACATAAGTTACTTGTCTTCTCTTTACAGCCCTTCATGGTGGCCTATCCCCATCCTACCTATCATCTTTCATTCAGTGTCAAAAGGTCAGCTCCCGCCTCTGATTAGCCCATGATGCCATTGCCACCATTGCTTACTTGTTACATTGTCAAACAAGCAGCTTTGTAGCTTCTCCTATGCTGCCCCTCTCACTTGGAAGGAGCTCCCCATAAACATCCCTAAAACCAGTGCATGATCCTCCTTCAAACTCTCCTTTGCTGTCATACCTACAATAACTTGACAATGGTTAAGCTGCTGGTGTGCAGACACCACTGCTTGTCATGCTGACCAACACAGACCATCAGGCTGCCTATAATCCATCTGTTGTTTCTTGTTTTACATTTAGCTTATAAACTCTTTGGGCCAAGGGCTGTCTTTTTGTTCTGTGTTTTACGGCACCTAGCACAATGGGGTCCTGGGCCATGACTGAGGCTCCCAGGCACTAGGATAAAACAAATTATTAATAATAAAGCAGCAGCAACTGAATATGCCAGTGTTTTTTTGTTTGGCGGGGGGGGGTGTTGCACTACTTTTCACTGTTTGATTTTTTTTAATGCAACTGGGCTGTTTGTTAAATAAACACTTTTCAGTTTCTAAGCAGGGCTTTCATACCAGGGAAGCTTCAAAGTGATGTTCAAAGTACAAACAGGCATCAACAACAGGAGAGTTGAGTGATTTTTTTGGCTTATTTTATGCACTATTTTGGAATATTTGAGTGTTTGGGTTTTTTTTAATAGTTCATTAGTTTAGGAGGCACCTTTATGGTGGGGGCAACACTTATTTGTTTTTGTGGCAAGATTTTTTATTAAAGATTTAAATATTGTCTTGCTCCTCCACCCATCTTCTCTTTCTACTGGAGCCTATAGGCCAGCAGCAAGAATAGAATACTGAATTTGTACAAATCTTGCACACTCTGAAGTCAGTGGGAGTTTTACCCCATACTCTGTATTGCATCATCCAATCACCTGACCATTCCTCCCCAAAAAAAGGCTAGATATAGGTCAGAGAAGAATGGGACAAGGGCTCAGATCTGTTTCTCAGAGGCAGCATACTTACAAAGGAACAGATTTTTGTCATTTAGCCAGAATGTTTGGTAATTGTTTACATTGTGCACTAAGTGTGCATAGCTTCTCCTCATGAGCACTCTTGCTGACACTCTCAGTGCCTGCCCCTCAGCTACCGCGTGTCATTAGCTGACAAGACCATCAGATTCAGAAAACTGCCTCATCCATGCTTAATATGAATATAAAAATCCCTGAGAGGGGCAAAGAGTAAGCAGGGTCACAGCTGACATACTGGTTGAGAAAGATGCTGGTGAATTATGCTAATCCTCTCTATGGGGGTGAGGAACTCAGCTGGCTAGTAGCCTAAAACCAAGAGCTGGTTCTCTGTATGTGAGCTTGTAGCCCAGTTTATAAAGCTGTGGGTGGAAAAGCTGGTCTATTGGCTAGATGTTGGTGGATTTTGTGAAAAAAAATTGGTTTTAACAATATGTCTAATCTCTCTCTCACAAAAGAGCCTGAGCACCAGGTCCCTATATTTTACTAAAGGATCAAAATAAGTCAATTTAATCTTAATTTATATGAACTGACATTATTATTATCGAGTACATGTACAGACAACAATGCCCTGACATTCAAGGCATCTTTCTTTATCCATTAGGAAACATTTCATTTTAATATGCATCAGTTATCTAGCAAATGCCACTTAATTTCATTGAATATTATTGTTTTATATAAACAGACAGATAGCATTTAATGTTGCTTCAAAGTACATCTGAATCCCTCATTTACACTCTCCATTTAAGACTTTGGGCTTGCACAGATGTCATTTAGGGCAGAATTTGGCCCTAAGAGACTAATTTTTGCCCTCAGTGATAATACAGTTGAGTTCTTTTGAAGCTACATATTTTGTATAGGTGATCCTCCATTAGGGACTCCACAGTACTGGTTAATATTACATATTCCGGGTTGATTAAGTAATATTGTTATTCTCTTTTGACCTAAGTTACTCAATTTTCAGGGTCTAGCAAGTTGTTTCCGTTTGGAGGAGAAATTGATGGAGTCGGGTATTTCTGAGATGCAATAACTTTATTTACAAAAAAAATGTACAAAGTGGTGTTTCCCTGAACACAGGTCAAATCAACAACACAAGATAGTTTAACCAATTTATTTGAGCATGAGCTTTCGTGAGCTACAGCTCACTTCATCGGATGCATACTGTGGAAACTGCAGAAGACATTATATACACAGAGACCATGAAACAATACCCACTCTCCTGCTGGTAATAGCTTATCTAAAGTGATCATCAAGTTGGGCCATTTCCAGCACAAATCCAGGTTTTCTCACCCTCTGCCCCCCCCCCCCCCCCCCCCCCCCCCCCCCCACACACACAAACTCACTCTCCTGCTGGTAATAGCCCATCCAAAGTGACCACTCTCTTCACAATGTGTATGATAATCAAGGTGGGCCATTTCCTGCACAAATCCAGGTTCTCTCACCCCCTCACCCCCCTCCAAAAACCACACACACAAACTCACTCTCCTGCTGGTAATAGCCTATCCAAAGTGACCACTCTCCTTACAATGTGCATGAAAATCAAGGTGGGCCATTTCCAGCACAAATATAGGTTTTCTCACACCCCCCCCCTTTCCCAAAAAACACACACACACAAACTCACTCTCCTGCTGGTAATAGCCCACCTTGATTGTCATGCACATTGTGGGGAGAGTGGTCAGTTTGGATGAGCTATTGCCAGCAGGAGAGTGAGTTTGTGTGTGTGGTGGGGGGGGGGGTGAGAAAACCTGGATTTGTGCTGGAAATGGCCCACCTTGATTATCATGCACATTGTAGGGAGAGTGGTCACTTTGGATAAGCTATTACCAGCAGGAGAGTGTAAATACACAAACCCAGCTTATGCCGATGAAAAAAATACATATATCAGTAGCTCATAGCATTATTTGGAGTGGATTGATCAGCCAAAAGAGAACCCAACATCCATGCATAGTCACTGGGACAGTTGAAGGTGTTGTGACACATTTGCTAATATATTCTTGTCTGGGTTCATGTTCATAGTGAAAAAAGTAAGACAGATTTTTAATTGTTTTTCTCTTTTAATGATGATGTCTGTTATTAGTAACATAGGTAAAGAGGGTATATTTACCTATTGGTTTAGTGCATTAATTTTAGTGTGACAATATCTTATTAAACTTATTTTTAAGATATTGAATGGCCCAATCTGGTAGACACTTGCCTACAGGCATAGCTTTATTCACATGAGTAGTCTCCTGAAGCCTGTAAAATACTTAAGTGAATAAAGTTACTCACATACATATGTGTTGGCAGGATCGGGCCTTTAACTTGCATTCATGTGGTTTAATTTTGTTTGGACAGGGAATTCATTATTAAGCTTCTAAAGGATTACAGCAAACAATGGGTCAAATTAATTTATTCAGTGAAGTTCCACCAAAGATGAATTTGGCACAATCAACTATTTTAAAAAATAACACTGTAAAACATACCCGGAAAGTATCCTATTAAAACCCAAGCCTAGTGTTTTGTTGGAGGTGTTGGCAAAAAAGTCTGTCTCTCACTATAACCGGCCAACAAAATGTAAAGCAGATTTTGAAAAGAACCAAAAAAACCCTGCCAATTTTCAGCCTGACTCATGTTAGATCCTATCAGAAAGAGGGTATATAATTGTTCTTTACTACAGAGGTTCAGACAGGTACCTTATAATAGACAACGAGCGCAATGGATAGGCAATCTGATGACTGTAAAATGTTGCAATATGGTAAAACTGTCAGATAGGAATTTGCACACCCAAGCCAAGCATACTGAAATCTGGGCATATCCTTTCTCAGGAATCAGAGTAACAGCCGTGTTAGTCTGTATTCGCAAAAAGAAAGGAAGACTTGTGGCACCTTAGAGACTAACCAATTTATTTGAGCATGAGCTTTCGTGAGCTACGTCTAGTGGTAATTTCCACAGTATGCATCCGATGAAGTGAGCTGTAGCTCACGAAAGCTCATGCTCAAATAAATTGGTTAGTCTCTAAGGTGCCACAAGTCTTCCTTTCTTCTTTCTCAGGAAGCGTCATATTGTCAGGCACTGGCTGATGAAATGAACAGGCTCAGGGGCAATGCCCGCATTAGGTGTGGAGGCAGCCACTCCTCTTTGTCCTGAATCACATAAGTAATTCAGGAAGAAAAACACATGATTACAAAAAGAGTTCAAACACAGACAGCAGCTATTTACAGAGATGAGCACAACCAACTCCCCATCCACCCCTGAACTGTGGGAAAGAACAGATTCAAATGACAATCTGAATTTTGAGTCTCAGGCCCAATCATAAGTATTTGTTTTGCCATCATAAAACATTGTGCAACAAAAACATTCTGCTCTCTTAAACACCAGTGTTTTCCCTTAGATTAAGTACTAGTAAAGTGAAGTGCAGCTAGAACAGTCTATGTGTCCAGCTATTTTATGACTGACAGTAATGGAGTAATTGGAAGCATAATCTAGTTCATATCTTTACTAGAGAGAGAATTTTAAATGCTGCACTGTCAAATTAAAAACTGCAGGTCAAATTATGCTTTCATTTATACTTGGGGCATTTCATCCATTATGGACAGTGACCCGATACGGTTTGTGTTTCTGGTCACTTTCACTTTCTTGTTCTCCTGGCCTACCACCATGTGCAGTGTCTCAAAGAAGCATCTGCATTAAAATATCTCTTTAGATGTATTGAATTTAGATCTCTGTAAAGGCTAATGCAGTTATAACCCTGCTAATGTAACATTGTCAGAGCAGCTGCTTCTGCAAGATAGCTCTAAATGGTTTTGGGGGCACTGTTCCAACTTAACATGGTCAGAACAGCCTCTAATTCAACATATATTTTTTAAATCCAGCCAATAAGAAAAAGGTCAAAAGGAACCCAACATTACTGTGACATGCAAACAAAATGCAGCTTGTATCTGTATGAAAGCACATTTCAAAATCCTAATGATGTGAAGAACAGGAACACAAGCAAAAAAATAAAATAAAATCTACAATATTTCCTCCACATTTAGAGGTAATTGTATGAAGTCATTTGTCTATGCAGATAAAATAATGAGCATCTGAGAGCTCCAGATCCTACTGTTTCAGTGGGAATTCAACAAGTTCACCTCGCAGAGTTCTGTGAGATCTTCACCTCCCAGAGGAAGGTTGGTGTGATGTCACCATTAACGCCAACACAACGTTAATTTAGTCATGTTATCCACTGTGGGAGGGGAGAGTGCCATGAGGACTGACTTCTCTTCTCCAGCTCCCAATTTTATGAACAAACATTCTCTCTTTCTTGGCATTCCAGCTGGGAGAGCTATCACTGGGTAACTGAGAATGGGCACAATAAAGAAGAAGAGGTGGCAGTGCTGCTCACTAATCCACATCTCCAGGTGAGAACCACCCAAGAGGGGTTCTCTTAATTCCAAAAGAGTGGGGACAATCCAGGCTCAGATCATTAAAAAGTCAGTCACCTACAAACTGGATCTCTTCCGTAAGCATTTTCATGAAAGTGATTGCAAACTATTCTGTAAAGAACAGCATCGTGTATCTAGAACATTGTCCTGACATATCCTCATCAGGCAGGCAGAGGCCCAGCTAACCATTTCATTGCCAGTATTCTTCTGGCCCTCGGTTAGCTTGCCAGCTTTGATTTGGCAACAGTAACAGTAGGTCCACACTTGCTCTCTGGTCACATCCATTCTTCACACAAGTGTGCATAAACTGACAAATGGCCAGTTTCAATTTTAAATGAGTTTATCCTCTGAAAAGCAGCTCAGTAGCATCAGGAGGTTCCATGTCTGACTCAAGATCAAATTCGTTCAATGCACAGGTAGAGATTCCCACTAAGATTTTTCAAAAATAGGACCCAAAAGTACAGAAAATGAACTAGATGTAGAAAACAAACTGCTCATTTGCATTCACAAGTGACCCCTCCAGTATCGGGCAGAGCCACATAGTGCATTATTGTTATTAAGAATTGAGGGGAAAGATGCTACAATTATGGGCACATTGAAAATGAAGTTAGATAACCTTGCAATTGCCAGTATGTAAGTAATACCTGTTCTATGGATAATCAGGATCCCATTCTCCAAAGCTGGACATTTTATATCTTTCGCCATGACTAAAGTCACCCACAAAGCCTTTGTCTCCTCTTCTCTTCTTCACTTGTTTTTCTGTTCACCCCATTCCAGCAGGGACAGCATTATTCCATAAACTGTCAAAACTGATTTTCAGATTTCCCAGTGAGTTTCTCAATCCTATTCCCTGCTTTCCTGATGACAGCTCTGGCATGAGAAGCTTTTGATGGGTAGTAATCAATTGGAGTCTCACACAGAAAATTAATTATCCTTAAAAAAAGTGACTTAACAGAATGACACGTGCCCAAACCAAACAATTTTCCACTATCCAGCATGTTACATATTTCCACTTGGACTCACCTTGAAAAAAAACCATTTTTGCATATTATTTTGGTCTCCCTGGGAATGTATCCAAAATAATGTGCAGTTCTATTGTGAGAAACAATGCTGCAACTGAGTTTTTGAAAACTATAGCTTCCAGCATATGGACCAAGTGCTGTAAACAAAATGTTCTTATTATTGTATAGTGGAACAATCGACACTCACATCAGTGAGTATGCAGCTCTTACAAGACTTCACCAAATGAACGCCCTTTCGCGTGCCCAGTAGAAAGAGGAATGGAAAATTATTTTTCCCTTTCATCCTCAGAGGATACTTTCTGAAATTCCCATTTGAGGAGGGTTTCCCTTTCCCAGATCTTATTGGAATAGTGTCCTCAGTTTAAATAGGATGTCCTGTCATGGGAATCATTTAAACTGAAGCATCAGTAGCTAATGTTCCACTTACTTAGCTATATTTTTAATATTCAAGAAGTACATTCTTGAACTGTATATTTTAAAAACATAATATGCATATAGAGCCTGTTCGAAAGCCTAGTGAAGTCATGGAGAGTATTTCCATTGACTTTTGGATCAGGGCCATAGAGTGTTTCAAGGTTCTCCTTGTTCATAAGAGTCCCTGGATTGGAGTTCAGGAGCAGAACAGCAAAACTCAGGTTTAGGTCTTCTAGCCCTAGGCCTAAGTACTCAGACTCCTATTAATACAAACAGCAAAAGTACCAAAAGATGTTTTTAAATTTTAAAGCAATTAATGTAACTAATGGGAAATAGTTTACTTAGAACATAAGTCCCTTGGAGCAGGGACCATCTGTCTTGTTCTGTGTTTGTACAGCACCCAGCTCAGTGGGGTCCTGGTCTACGACTGGGTCTCCTAGGCACCACTGCATTAAACATAATAAATATGATTATTAATAATACCAGTTATTAACCATTCTAAAATTAGCAGAATTCTCATTTGTCCCCTTTCTGCCTTGTCTTCATTTTATTTGATAAGCTACTTTTTCTTTAAAACACTTATTCAGAAATGTTGAAAAAAGATTCTGACAGCAGTGATGAGTGTAATTATTGCTTTGTTTTACTCAGAGCAACATTTGTTCTCTTATCAGCATACTGGTTAGGCTCTAGGGTCTTGTAGCTTATCTTTTGGCCATACACTGTCAGTGTGTCTTGTAAAGAGCAGTACTTTTCTTAAATAAAATGAGTTACGTACAGGAGCAGCCCTAGCCATTTTCCCAGCCAGGGCAGAAAACATTTTTGCCAGCACCACCACCCCCTCCTGCCCCCCCCCCAAGCAACCAACAAACCCACAGCCAATCGGTGGAACAAAAACATCCAGCCCATCAGAACAGAGCAGCACAGTGGTGTGACACTGTAATAGGGTTTCGGTGGCTGGGCAGTCTAGGGGTTAGATTGCTAGATACTCAGCCCCTCTCCAGCAGGTCCCAGCCCTGGCCCTATGTATGGCAACCTGTGAACAGGGGGATTGGTGTCCCTTCCAGCAGGGAGTCAGAATCCACTGCCCTGGGCTTGTTCATACCAGTCCATTCAGTTTGGGGCATAGCCCCTCTAGTCCAATTTACCAGGCAGCTTGCTTTCCTCAGACAGTGCCTTGCTGCAGTCCCAGTCTCCCTTGGGTGAGGCAGCCACAAGCTGGTGAGGGCAAGCCCCCTAATGTCTCTGGGGCTTGCTCAGTAAGCTACCTCCCATGCTGGGGGGTCCTCCACAGACCCCCTTGTCTAGGAAACCAGTGCTTACTTCCAGGTGGCTGCCCTGGCTAGCAGGCCAGTGCTCCATCCCTTCAGGCAAGGAGACAGTTAGCTCCTGCCTCTCCACCAATCAACCCTGAAGTGAGCCAGACTCTCTTCTTTTATCCCTCCTCCAGACCTGGGATTGGCTTCAGGTATAGGGGGGTGAGGCTAGCTGGCCCAAAGGCTTTCTTTAACTCCTGGTATGCTGGCTGGCAGTTTCTCTGCTTCATCACAGGCACCCTCTGGACATTGGCACCCAGGTGGCCGCCCTGCTTGCTTGCAGCTAAAACTGGCCCTGGTTACATAGGTGTGCATGGACCATTGATTTAATCACTAAGAATGCTGAGGTTTAATCATGTAGACTAGATCTTACTATTATTTGCAACAGAAATTCAAAGTCCATTTCTCAGGGAAGGAGTTGTAATTGCCTAACAAAAGTATCTTAAGCTTGTGCCTTTTCTTGTCTGATTCTTATGGGCAGTTAGCCCTGGAAATGAAATAAATCAGGTGTGTGATTCTTTAAGTTACAGATAAACCAGCTAAAATGTTTGCAAGTTTAACAAGGAAGCATTATTTCTTTATTTCTTTTCTATTCCATGATGCCACCTGCTGGCCATCATGTACTTTGATTCTGGGAAAATATTGTACAGTATCTTGAAAGAAAGAGAAAGTACCTTGCAAGAAAAAAGGCCTTCAGCTTCCTTGACTATGGGATGCTGGTTCCAAGAAGAAGATCTGCTGGGAAGAGATGGGTCCACCCGACCAAGAAGGGGAAGAGCATCTTTGCACCTAGTGAATCGCCAACCTAGTGAAGCAGGCTTTAGAGTAGGTTCAAAGGGGGCAGGTGACAAAAGCTCAGTGTTAGGTAAGCATAAAAGAGATGACCTTAACACAGGACTAGATGTTGAGGGGGATGTGGAAAATTACAATAGGGTCATAGGAGCAACAAGAGGGAAATCAGTGGAGGAATGTGCAATGAGTATGGGGAATAAACATGAAGAACTGGAAGTATTAGTAAATAAGCTGAATTATGACTTACCTGGCATCACAGAGACTTGGTTGGATAAGTCTCATGATTGGAGTATTAGTGCAGCAGTGTATAGCTTGTTTGGGAAGGAGAGGCAGGATAAAAAGGGAGGTGCTGTGGCATTATACATCAAGGATACATACACTTGTTCAGAGATCCAGAAGGAGGTGAGAGGCACACCAGATGAAAGTCTCTGGGTAAAGATAAAAGGGGTAAAAAAAATAGAGGTGATGTCATGATAGGGGTCTACTGTACCCCACCAAATCAGGAAGATGAAGCATTTCTAGAACAACTAACAGAAATATCCAAAACACCAGAAGAGGTGGTAATGGGGGACTTCAACTACCCAGACATCCATTGGAAAAGTAATATGGCAAAACACAACATTTTCAATAAGTTCTTGGAATATATTGGGGACAACTTTTTGTTTCAGAAAGTGGAGGAAGTAAGGAGGGGGACAGCCATTTTGTACTTGAATCAGACCAAAAGAGAGGAATTGGTAGTAAATCTGAAGGTGGAAGGCAGTATGGGTGACAGTGATCATGAAATGATGTATTTCATGATTCTTAGGAAAGGAAGGAGTGAGAGCAGAAGAATATGGGCAATGGACTTCAGAAAAACAGACTTTAGCAAGGTGGTAGGTAAGGTCCCCTGGGAAGAAAATCTCAGGGGATAAAGGAGTGGAGGAGAGTTGGTGCTTTCTCAAGCAGACAATATTAAAGGCACAACTGCAAACTATCCCAATGTGAAGGAAAGATAGGAAGAATAATAAGAGGCCAAAGTGGTTCTATCAGGAGCTCTTTAATGATCTGAAAATCAAAAAGGAATGCTACAAACAGTGGAAACATGAACACATTGGAGGAGGAGTACAAAAGTACAGCAAAACCATGTAGGGACAAAATAAGAGAGGCTAAGGCACAAAATGAGTTACACCAAACAAGGGATCTAAAAGGAGAAAAGATGAGGCTCTTTAAAGTATATTTAGATAAGATAGAGGTATTTAGGTCAGCAGGGCCTGATGAAATTCATCCTAGGGTACTTCAGGACCTAGCTGAAGCAATCTCAGAATCATTAGCAATTACATTTGAGAACTCATGGAGGACGGGTGAGGTCTTAGAGGACTAGAGAAGGGCAGCCAACATGTCTGTCTTTAAAAAGGGGAACAAAGAGGACCCAGGAATTATAGACCAGTCAGCCTAAACTAGATACTCAGAAAGATACTAAACAAATTATTAAACAATCAATTTGTAAGCACCTAGGGCAGTGGTTCTCAAACTTTTGTATTGGTGACCCCTTTCACATAGCAAGCCTCTGAGTGCAACCCCGTTATAAATTTAAAACACTTTTTAATATATTTAACACCATTATAAGTGCTGGATGCAAAGTGGGGCTTGGGGTGGAGGCTGACAGCTCACAACCCCCACATGTAATAACCTCGCGACCCCCTAAGGGGTCCCGACCCCCAGTTTGAGAACCCATGACCTAGGGTATAATAGGATTATATGGAATAGCCAGCATGGATTTGTCAAGACCAAATCATGCCAAACCATCCTAATTGCCTTCTTTGATAGGGTTACTGGCCTAAAGGATCGGGGTTGTGCTGGGGTGTCCACCCCATACAATGTCTGAACAGGTAAAATTGGCCAATTAACCTCATAGGCTTCCCCATTCATTGTCCCGAGTAGTCATTTGTGGCCTGGTGCTTCCTCCTCTGTAGTTGAATGGGCAGGCCTTTAGCTTTGGTTGGGCCTCGGCCTGCTGTTTCCAAGGTACCACATTAGGTACAAACCTTCCAGTTTCCTCAACAAACAAGGCAGGGGTCCTACACAACCCTGATTTGTCCCCACAGCTGATCTGCTTAGGGTGATCAGATGTCCCAATTTTATAGGGACAGTCCCGATTTTTGGGTCTTTTTCTTATAGAGGCTCCTATTACACCCCACCCCCGGTCCTGATTTTTCACACTTGCTGTCTGGTCACCCTAGATCTGCCCAGTGCACTGAATAAACCTGTGGTCCTGCGGAAAAAATAGTATGTGATCATGTAATTAAAGACTGTTTTATAAGGCATGTGCACAAGGGAGACTAAGAGACTCTCTTGCCTCCAGGCAGCAGAGAGAGGGGAAGAGGAAAACACTCTCCCTAGCTAGCACAGAGCATGATGGTGGAGGGAGGAAATTGCATTAGATGGATTCAGCCAGCCACAAAATAATGAGATTACAATGGTCTGGCTTTGGTTAACAACATTTGCCTCACAATGGCATAGCGGGATTATCATGAGGCAAACAGCATAGAACACACTGACCCACCATCACAAAGTAAACAACATCAAGAGGTTGTCCAGTGATTAATTTCTGTCTTTTTTGATTCCATTCACTGACTGATCATCTCTTTAGCTCTTCAATTTTGTCCTATGGAAGGGGGAGTGGAAATCCAGCATTTAATCTTGTCGCCATCATCCACAGAACCGTACTGGTCAATTTAGCAGCATGGAACAATCTCACTGGCTTTGGGTTTCTAGTTTTCAGCCTAGAGACACTCTATCATCTTGTATTAACCTTGATTTTTCTTCTTTTTCCAGCAGAGGATTTCTACTCATCCCCACCCCACACACATCCACACACAATTTCTCCCTCCTGCCCCCCCCAAAAACCCCCACCCCATTTGCTGTAGAAATTAAAAGCAGGTTTCTGAGTCAAGCCAATCAAGGTTTTCTGAGGAGATGTTTTCCAATCTGGGAGAACACAGCAGCAGTTGATGCAGAGGAGGCTGGGTCGGTGTAGATTCCAATCCTTTTCCATTGTACCGTGTATGGGAGTGGATGACAAACAAATGACTCATACAGCGTGAGACTGGGTGCTCAAAAAATGGTCCAGCTTTTTCACCAAAATAAGTGGGAGACTTTGAAATTGTTCTTAGAACATGATCTCAAGGTGCTTTTTGTCCTCTGAACGGTCAGACCAGTACTCTTCTGCACCCACTCATGGAGTTTTCAACAACAATAGTATATTGATGAGACAACTAAGCAGGAGGTCTGATCTGTGAAGTTTAAGTCCAAACATTGCTCACATTTAGGAGTGCTAGAAGCCAGGGTTCTTGTCTGGGCACCCCTCTAAAGGTAACACACTTAATATTTACCACTGAGTGTCTAAGATGGTGCAGTTCATCACTTTACCTACAGAGAAACATGCGCCCATATGCGGAACTGCCCTGTGCAACACAGAGGGAAGCAAACCCACGTTAACCACCCAGACTTTATGCATAGGCAACTGTCTCTCCCATACCATATTCTCCTCTGAACAAGCTCCCCTGCGGGGCCAGGTAACTGAAACAGTCGTTCAGCGTGACACTTTGCTCCACACATGCAGGCCTGGATACAGAGTTAGAGAGAGGAAATAATCACTGCAGCCTTAGCATCCCTCGGCATTTCATGAGTCCAGCCAGAGTGTTCACAAAGAGTAGCTATGGCCTGGAGCCAACAGCACAGTAGCAACCCGCGCTGGCTGAGCTGCCAACTTGCCGATGAAGAAGAGCAGCATGGAGGGAGACTAAGTGGAGTTTAGCCCTTTACAACCTGTGGGTCCATGCTTTCATATTCAGCATCATAGTCTCTCCCCTGTGTGCCGTGCCACCTATCTGCACTAAGGATGTGGTGATGCTAATCAGTCCTGGCTGCTGTGCAAGCTTTCAGGTAAGTATTCTCATCCCACTCACCTTTATTTGCAAGGGAAATATATGGACTGCAGAAGTTAGAGATGGAAAACACTAATAAGACCATCTTGTCCATTCCAATGGCACGTAGCTGCAAAGGCCTGAGGAGCATCTCTAGTGACATTGCTCACAAATGAGTGAAGCGAATGAGCTTCCACTGTGGGAGGATGGCCTGGGAGCATCCCCCATACTTAAGGGAGGGAGAAAGGTGGGTTTGGCCCCCCCCCATCTCTCCTCCACTTCCCACTGCTCTCAGCTAGGCACACAGATGACAGCCCCTGTTCATATACCCACTGAAGTCAGCTAACATACTCCTCAATTGGAGCTGAAGGTTATACTAGAGAGAGGCCCAGGAAGAGGGGGTTTGCCTCCTCCACAACCAAAGACTTGGGAAACATTGTCCATAGCAAACTTTCTATACAATAACATTTTAAAGTTTGGTATGGCTCCTGGTCTTCTTTCCTCTTTGCTTTGAACACAATGGCTTTCCTAAACTTCCAAAAATGTGTATATCTTTAAAAAAGAAGAATTGGATAAAGATGTGTATAATTTCCTTAGCACATGAAGTTTCAGCCCAATGACAATCACTCTTAGTTGTGTGCTTCCCTGGGCATCATTAGCTACTGAGCACATTTGACCAGTATTACTCCACTGAGTAAATGAGATCACCAGTCTGGGCCATCCAGGTAGGGAATCGCTCTGGACTTTCACCACTGTAACCAGAGTAATTCCTGCTTTAACTGCAGTCAAGTAATAAGTTTGAATTAAGCAGTGCACAAATTTTGCATGGAGATTCACAGCCCTGGAAGGAAAGATGAGTGTACAGAATGTCCTCCTCCCCTTCATGAGCAAAAAGAAACGTTTGGCTTTGCAAAATGTGAAATACATTACTGTACACTGTCTCTAGGGGGGTTTCTTCTTTCACACAGAACAGTGTGCACTACATAGTGAATTAAGCAGCCACGAGATGGCAATATAATAAAACACACATAGGAGAAGTTTGTCAGAAAATGATTAACTAGAGCTATAAATGTTCTCTCCTGTAGAATTCTGTCTTCTGCTTGTTTTCAGTTACAAGGTAAGATGAATAAGAGTGTAGGTTCAAGGTTCACCTAAGTGACCCTTTAGTGGATGCATAGGGTCCATTATGAGCCCTCAAGGGGTAATTTTGTTTAGCCATGTTTATGTATAATTGCACTAAACTCCTATACTTGTGTTACTATGTGAGAAAAGGAAAAAATAGCTCCGTGGTTGTCCAAAAAAATGAGTTTGTTAGATTACATTAAAAAACCCTTGTAATGTCTATTAATAGAATACTTATAATAGACTTTAAAATGAAAAGACAAATGCCAAAAAGGCAAAGCAAACCTACTCTTGATTACAGCTATCATGCCACCAGCAGCTTAGACCTCCTTGGTGCCTAAGGAATACTGCATGTATTGTACATGTGAGGCCAAGTTTGGCTCTCAGATACACACACGTAACCTCTTTGACTTCAGTGGAGTAGCACATGTGAACTGAAAACAGTATTTGGACCTTGGCCTGCTCTTAAAAGGACCCACAGGAATACAGGAACCGCCTGAGGGAGAGAGGTCTTATTTGATTGTAATACTCAGTAAAGAGATGCATAAAGAGGTATTTAGCCACATACTTTTCTTATATTGTTTACATCAGGGGACTGGGGATCAAGACATGTGGGCTTAATTCCCTGTGACCTTAGCAAGTTGCTTAAGCAAAAATACAAAGCTTTTCCCCACAAAAATACTGCTTTTGTTTTGCCAGAGACACAACTGGAGGGGCAAGGGGGCGAAAAACTGAGCAGTGGTGGTTGGAACTATAGTGCCTACATAATGCAAAAGCACGAAAAAATGTTTCCAAGGGTGCTGTAGGGGGATATTCAGAATAGGTACTACACCTTTTAAAAAAGGTACAGCCTATACTCCCCATAGCATTGGCCTCCACAGTTTACCAAAGGAGCAGGGGTGGAGCCATGGCCACTCCTCACCTCATCTGGCCATGCCCTTTAGGCATGATTAAGGACAGGGAGCCGTAGAATGTTGGTCGTACGCTAGGTGAGAGTGGGTTCCCTGTGTCACATGGGACGGCCACCATTTGGCCCTGAGCATTCTATAAAGGAATTTCTAACTTTAACTTCATCTGTGGGCTAAACATGGCAGCCATATGATAATCTCTCAAAAGGAGGAGTGAAGAATAACTTGAAAAATCCTGTACAGTGAGGGGTAACATTTTTGGTCAGAACGTAAAGACCACTAGCACTATTGGAGAATAAAACATGGACATATGTTGGAGTAGTCACCTCTGCTTGACTCTGGACTTTTCTCCATCTGAAACTCAGAGAAAAGAATACAAAAAGAAAAGGAGGACTTGTGGCACCTTAGAGACTAACCAATTTATTTGAGCATAAGCTTTCGTGAGCTGCAGCTCACTTCATCGGACACAACCGATGAAGTGAGCTGTAGCTCACAAAAGCTTATGCTCAAATATATTTGTTAGTCTCTAAGGTGCCACAAGTCCTCCTTTTCTTTTTGCGAATACAGACTAACACGGCTGCTACTCTGAAATCAGAGAAAAGAATGTTTCTATTTCTCAATGTGCATCTTCACTTCATCACATTTCTTATTGAATCAGCCAGTTGGGCAAGAGGCCAGTTTCTTCAGCTCTGCATCACTGAGATCAAAAGGTATTGATTTGAGTTAAGCTTTTAGGGAGGTGACTAATTATGTATGGGGTTAAAGGACTAAAGAATTGCAAAATATATTACCCAGTTGCCACAAACAAACCCATTTTGATAATCCCGCAGCTATGTGTGCTGAGTCTCATATTACATCTATGGAAAAATATATGGCGATTTCATTGCAGGGAGCATGTGATTATGCCATAGTTCTTAAACTGCAGTCCATCGACCACTGCTAACTCATGGAGCACTCCCATGTGCTTCTCTCACTTGGGGAAAGCACCCATTAGTCTTCACCTAGTGCTGCTTCCTACTAGATGTAGCATTGTTCAGGACTCTTTAAAAGGTTTGTGGAAAATATTTTGAGCAACTGAGGTAAATCAAACCAATTCAAGCAGCTCTCTGCATCCCTGACCAAATTGGTGGATGGCACAAAAATTAGAAAGGTAGCAAACACAGTGGAGGCTAGGACCAAGCCGCAAAATGACTTGGAGAGATTGGAGTAGTGATTGGAGTAGAAGGCAATGACAGATTTGGTAAAACCCTGCACCCAGTTAAAGGAAATTAAAAGCAGAAGATATGAAATAAGAGGATGTAACCAAACATCCTCACCCATTGTAATAAAGCCAGGTAGGGTTTTGTTTTGTTTCTTTAAACTGTATTTCCTTAATTCTGCCATCTAGTGATGTTCTGTATATAACCAAGCAGTATAGTTACCACAGAAGAAGTACAGGATTCAAGATTGGGTGTCCGTGAGAGGATACATTAAGAAGTGATCCACAGCCACTGGATTAGATTATACTCTGGTAGTGTTATATATAAAATACAGGACCTCTGTCATTTTCAAAGTTAAGTGAGTTGTGTAAGCTGTGAAAGTAAAATTCTAAAGGCTCTTCTCTTCCATTTAAATAATACCATCAGTGCTCAAGCAGCAAAGGGAAATGGGATGGAATACTTTGATTGTCCCCTGGAAATTGTTGGTTCCAAAAGCTAAGCAGAGATACCATACAAATATGGAAGCACACAGGTATTTAAATATAACTTCAACAATAAACATTTTATTCACAAAAATAAATACAAAATTACTCTGCTATTGTTATAAAGCACTGTTTAAAGTTACATTCTGAGAAGCGAGAAATAATTACTTAAATAACTGAAAATATTCCAAAAGTGAAAGCCACATAAAAATTTAATTTACAGCTTTGGCAAGGAACCCCCCCTCCCCCGCCAACATTCTATTGCATACATTCAAAGTTAAGGATAATTAGACAAAACAATGACTCAAACTGAACAGACTAATAAACCACAAATATACAGAATACATGAAAAAGCAATTTCCTGTTACTTTAACCGATTCTTGTTACATATAACATCAACTGCAAGAAAAAAATAAAATGCACATCTAACCTTGAAGGGCAAATGACCCATAACTGCAATAACACCACATTTGATAAATTAATATATTTTTAACATAACTGGTCTATACTCTTCAATGCTATTCAAAATTAATTTGCAAGCCTTTAGTTCTAGGATTTATAGTTATTTACTTCAGCAGTCATATATGTTCCTCCTAAAATTGCTTGCTAGGCAGTTTAAACTGAAACCATACCACAAAAATCACTCTACAGAATTTGCAATCTTACTGGCAGTCTCAGCATTGGCAAATGAAGGGACTTAAATCTGAATTCTTAGCAAAAGGTGAGGTATATTGATAGGAAAGTATTTTACTGCCAGTACCCATGCTGTACTTTTTCTGGGCCAAGTCATAGCCTATGGTCCATCTATGGTATAGTGCCCTCAGGACCTCTGCAGCACACCTGTGCTCCACAGCCATGATTTTTCCACTCATCCTGAGGGGACTCTTTTTTACCTCTGAATGTAGATGGCTGCCTAAGGGCTAAGCCATCTCTTTACTGAGGTGGAGTTCAGGAGTCCACTTACCCAAGATCCATATATGGTGACTGATGGATACTATCATCCAGTGGATGAAGATGAAGGTTATCAAGTTGAAGAAGACAGAAGAGAAGAACTCTTTCCCTCAGCCACCCTCCTTCCCTGCTCCATTCACCCAGTTCCCCAAAGGATGATGGCTGGCTCCCTCTTCCTGACCATCTCTTTCTCCCCATCTTCCTATTATCCTTGGCCTGCAGTAACTTCCCTAGGCTAGCAGGAAAGACGGGTCAGACTCCAGGAAGTTCTGCTCAGGAGGAGAAATATGGAGTAGGAAACACATTTGCTTGAGTATTTTGTCTCTTTTCCATGTCAGCCAGTTTTATGGCCCCTCACGTCTGGGTGGGGACACATCCTCCCACTAATGGGTGATGTGATAAGAGTCTTCAAATATGTTAAGAGCTCTTATGAAGAGGATGATGATCAGTTGTTCTCCATGTCCACTGAAGTTAGGACAAGAAATAATGGGGCTTAATCTGAAGCAAGGGAGATTTAGGTTAGATAGTAGGAAAAACTTGCTAACTATAAGGGTCATTAAGCACTGGAATAGGCTTCAAAGGGAGGCTGTGGAATCCCTGTCATTGGAGGTTTATAGGAATAAGTTGACAAACACCAGTCAGGGATGGTCTAAGTTCACTAGGTCCTGCCTCAGTTCAGGGGGCTGGACTTGACTTCTTGAGGTCTCTTCCTGCCTTATGTTTCTGGATTCTATGATCCCCTCCACTTCTCCTCAAGGACTAGGCCATGGTTGGCTCAATACAGAGCCATTTTATACTAGTCTGTGTGGTGTTACTTCAGCTACTCCTTAAACTTAATCATGGCGAGAGATTTGGCCCAATGCAACCAATACAGGATTTCAGTTTCCTATATGTCCCTATCCCAGCTGCTGAACCCATGTTAAAATATATGTATATTTATAGGGTATTTAAGTTCCATTGTTGCACATGCAAATGAGATCCAGAACCCCCCTGCCCCCAAAACATGCTTGCAAATATGATTTCAATGCAGCATTTAGAGTATGGGCCAACAGATGTGCACTTAGAAGATCAAGGTCCAAATTCACTACTGTCGTAAGCAGGTGCAATTCCATTGTTCAGTGGAGTTGTGCTCACTTACAGAGGTGAATCTGGCCCCAAATCACTGATAACCAAACTTCCACCCTGAGATCAAGAACAAATAGCTATTTGAAATTTACAGTTGACCTATATATGGATTTACCAGTTGCCGATTCACAGACTGTATGTGTGATCATCCAGCTAACTGGTCCAGAATTCCTGTACGGAGTGTAACACAGAGAATCAAGCAAAAACAAACAAACCATCAAAGAAAACAATAGCAGTAGGCTCTCCATTGAATTTCTATGCCATTCCCTTTACAGCTCTCTAAAGTCTGAGCTAATGTGGTGAATCATCCTTCCAAAATTACTTTGTAACTGTATCTGTTTATGCATAAAATCTACTTGTTTATCCTTATAATTAATAGACACTAATGATTTTGGTCACTCTTAAAATGAATACATTGCCAACCCCAGGCATGTTAAATGTCGTCAGGCTGTTGTCAATGTAGAAAGGGTGAATTTAAAAACAATTACCTGAGGTGATATGACAGATATCCAATTTCTGTTAAAGTACAACAGAAAGAGGAAAGATTGAAGGAGACTCATTAAGAGTAATTTCAAGAAAAGAATTACATAACCGCTGCCACCTCTTACTCCTCACTGTCAAAGAAAGAAATGGCACACACCGCTCACCTTAGCAATAATCACAGGGGATTAAAGGAGCACAGAGACAGAGGGGAGCAGATGGTGGATCCAGGATATGCAGGTGTTGCCTTTTTACAGAAGAGTGTAGAGATAAAGAGTGGGATTTAATGTTTTATACAGATGACGCTGAAGATGCCATGTAATAAAATGGGATGGTAGAAATTTCTCCTGCCTTACTCCACAAGGTCAGGGAAAGAGTTGCTTTTGAGCTATCAAAAATATAGGAATTTAGAGGTGGTTTGAGGTTGCTTTAGCAAAAAAAGAGATTAAATATGCAACACACAAAATAAGGGATTAAAAATTGTATAAATTGTACAGTGGCTGCCCATACAAGCCTGCCTTTCCCCCCTTCATTAAATAGAGGCACTCTCAGAATTTGCAGTATTCCTTTCACTAGTCGTACAGAATTCTGCAAATACTGAAGCAATTAGTTTTTAAAGGATGACCAGTTGTTATGCATGGTTGGGTAGGGGGAAGATGGCTGGGACCATAAATAGGCACACCAGGCTAAGGGCTGGATTTTCAGAGGCGCTAAGGACTTGAAACACCTATTGACTTTAACTGGAGCTGTGGGCGCTCTCCGCTTCTGAAAAATTAGGCCCCCCAAATGCTTCCAAGCCTGCACTTCGATTCGAGCACACTGGCCATTGGGTGGCAGGATTAGCCAAGCAACGTATAAATGGTAAGGCACAGTGTTCTGAGTTTAGAGGCATTGCAGGGAGGGAAATTAAGGAGGCTGTAGAGAGAAGGGCAATACGGAAGATGAGATGATTGCACACTGGAATTTTTCATGGCAGTGACACCTAGTCATGTTATTTCATACTGACCCAAACAAGATCAGTGGTAGAAGTCTCAACTTGCTTGTTCTATGATACACATGTTCACAGAACCAGAAGGAGAATCCCTTTTGATTTAGGCTCCAATCCAGGAAAGCCTTTAGCCTCTTTGAAGTCAATGGGATTACTCACATTCGTAAAGCTTCACCTGTGCTTAAGCTTTTTGCTGGATCAGGGCCTTGTAGTAGTGATCAACATCAGGATTTGCAAAACTGCAGTTAGCTCTTCGTTTACTTCAAAAGCTACTAGCTAGTTTTGGTAATATGAAAATTCTGAACAATACCCAGAGTTTAAAACAAAATGAAACTCAATGAGACACACCATCTTTTCAAATTTCTGTTATTTCAGTCTTCATAATGAACTGAATCCTTTCTGCCTCCAGCACCAAGTCAGAGAAGCCTGGCTTGTGGCAGGGGATTCTTTTGGGCCTGGGGTGGGAAAGGATCCCTCCCCCATGCCATGGAGTGGTGATACAGTTGCTCTGTAGCAGTTAATCCACTGCTGAGGGTGCAGCAGTTCAGAACATTTCAGCATCCTGGATTAACAGGAAGAAAAGGCTTGTGGCTCTGCCAGTCCTGCGACTGCTCCTCCCCTCCCCCATCCTCAAATCCTGCTGCACAGGTACACAGAGGGAGTCCCCTCAGAGCTAGGCTCCACCGTACTCTGGGGTGCGAGTAGAACCCATGCAGGGCTCCCTCTGCATAGCAGAACCATACTGGTTTCACTGCCTGGGGCCTTCAGAAGCTATGAAGGAAGATACCGGATTTGCAGGAATAGCAGTCAGAAGGGCTACATTGCAACACCTAGGTCTGCTTGCCACTCAAGTGATGAAATGCCATCCTTCCCAGACCTTGGAGAATTCTCCACATTCCATGTGGTCAGATATTTGTGCAGGAAGGGATGAATTTCATTTTTCATGTGTTGTCTAACTGGGCAGCTGGTGACTGATATATTTACATGGATGTTAGTGAGAACTTTTCATTTATTTTACTCATGTTATCTTTAAATTCCAGTGTCTAACACCACATGTAAGAGTCAATCCTTATGGCACGTCAATGAGCAAGACCAAAAGCCCACTGCAGTCAATAGCAGTCTTTCCATTGTCTTCAGTGGACTTTGTAACAGGCCTTTGATTGCCTAAATTCTCAAGTAACTAGTGAATTTGGGTGCTCAACCTGAGATACTTGATTTTCAGAAAGCATAAAGCACCCCAACCTGTGAACGTAAGAACCCTTTAAGGTGTCATGTCAAGCACCTAGAAATGGAAACCTCCAAAATCAGTAGTTACCTTTGAAAATGTAAAAAATTTGCTCAGAGCCCTTTTACTCTATAGCATTTCCTATTGTTCCTAGTTAAATAAAGTTCTACTACACAGCTCAAAGTTTTTGTTGTTGTTTTTTTAAATCACTTACATTGCTTTTGGGTAGATTAAATTTTGGAATAATTTCTAAACTCAATACCCTTCATATTTGAATACTGTTTAGAAGTTCTTCAAAATAATTAATTGAAAAATTCTCAATATAAAAATAATTAGTCATTATAGAGTAGAAAATACATATTTGGTTTAAGAATAGGTTTGGATTTTTATTTTGTTTTGTAATTTACCATAGAAAATTCAGGTGAGACACAACATCTGGTTTTCTCCGAGACCCTACTTCTTACCCAGTTTATCAGCTGGGTTCATTGAGGCATAAAGAGGTGAAGTGACTTGCCTGAGCTCACACAGAGAATCTTAATCCCAGTAGGATTAAAAATATAGGAAAGACCCTTTTGCTCCCAATCATTACCTGTTTGCCATTTGACCACAGTAGCTTCTTAACATTGCTTTTCTATAATGGGGTCTCATGAAATGGGACTGGAAAAAAATGGTACTTTATTGTGGTACCTTCACTACTAGAGCCTCATTTTCAAAAGGGGCCTCCAAAAATGTGCCCATTTTATTTCCGGATGCACTATTTTGCCAAGGCAAAACCCCACAAAAACGGGGAGGCTATAAAGCCTTCCACAAGAAGTCTGACTCCTGTTATCTTACTGCACTAAATGTACATCCCTAGCTACTGATACAGTCTCTTATTTCTGGCAATGCTTTATACGCTGTTGTTCTACTTAACGCACTTTCCCTTGATTGACAGGCATAATTTCCCTGTAATTATTCGCTCCCAATGGTAGATGCCTTCATTTTTATTTAAAAGGGACAGTGTGGGGGAAGCTAGGCCGAACCCACCCCCTCTATTGGTAAACGTCTCACTGTCAAGGATTTACTTGAAGGATGCCAAGTACTTTTCTTTAAAGTAATCATTGCTACCAACTCGGTCTTCTTTTTTACATATTCAATTTAATGTAGACCCCACCGAAACAAACAGCATATACTCACTGTTACCCATCATAAATATGCTGGGGCTTTGTGTATGACGCTACCCAGCACAAATGAGTTTCGTTAATGGACGCGCTGGTTTCTATAGGAGCATTGTTTTATACATAAAGGTATTTAAGCTGGAGAGCGAGCTCTCATCACATGAGCCTGAGATGATGATGAGCTCTCCTTATACTATATGCACTATATAAATGGGATGGGTGCTTCACTCCTAAGTGGTGAACATACTCTCTGCGTGTACAGACAGGTGTGCGTACACACAGGGCCAGTTCTAGAGGTGAGCAAGCAGGGCAGCTGCACGAGCTGCTAGCTGCCTGGGCGCATTGTACAGCTGCTGCTCTGCCTTTTGTTTGTATTCGGAGACTGATTCTTCCCCCACCCCCTTTTTCTTTTCTTTTTTGCTTGGCTGCTCTGCGGGTTTGCATTGTGCCGTAAACATTTTCCACACTGGCCAGCAAGACACCTCAGGCCATTACAGCGCACACGTGTGCACTCCCCCGCACCATGAAAGCCTGGCCCCTTGTTACGACACCAGTTAGCTGAACAAGTGACTTCTACTTTGGACAGACAATTGCTGTGCAGAACTGTCCACAAGGGGACTTTTCCCATCTTTGCTTTTAGGCACTACAGAGCTGCTTGTGCAAGGGGGAGAGATCAGGAAGGCCATGCTCCCTATGTGCAGCCTGCTTTCATCTTCTGCCTCCAGCTGGGGAAGCATGGGCTACTCCAGCCCTAGGCCTGCAATAACCCTGAACCCATTGCTGCTGCAGCAGGTGGAAATTGGGGAAGAGAAAACACTGCCTTCTCAAAGAGCTTTTTCAGAGGTGTTTGGCCTCTGCCTGGATCCTTACCTCTACTGAGAGTTGTGGTTCCGTTGACAGATGGCTCCTTTGGCACTGTGTGCTGGGACTGCGGCCTGCTATTGTGTGTGGTGTTGGGCAAGCACTTCATCTTCAGTGCCATCACTCAGTTCCTCAGTTGCAATGGGCTCCCCTCTCCCAGAAGGGGAGGGGCTTGGTAGCCATGCACATTTGACGGAATCACCTGTGGTCCAGGACTGCTATAAAGCTGCCAAGGGCCTGTCCCAAGACAGGCCTTAGACTAGGATCTGTCCTAACAAAGAGAAGTTTAAATAAAATGCCACCTTTGGAATCCTTGTCATAGGACCTTTCAAGACCAACTTTCTCATTTGAGTGTTTGCAACAGGATATGGTCAGAGAAACATGTAGAGTAGGCACCACAAATAGCTAATTAAGTACCAAATACTTGAAACAACAAAACGAGGAAAATGAAAGCCCTAATCTGAGGTTTTTAAATTAGGCCACTATGTGGAATTCTGTGGGGCCAAAGTGCTGATTTATGTCAGTCAAATGTAGGCACAGGCATCCAACTTCAAAATGTGGGCATTACATGTTCACTATTCTTGAGAGTTTCCTGAGGGGAGAGGTGGGTGGGGAAGATATTGACCCTTCTAAAAAAAATTCTAACAGTAGCAATCAGGTAGATATATGGGACTATGCTGTTATGACTTAAGTTTTGGTCTCTGTTGTCTCTTGTAGTTTAACGGTGGTTGCCTGAAATTGTGGCATGTATGGTACAAAGGTTTTAACAGAGTTTTCATATTTAAGGCTATTTTTGATAAAGGGATTTAAATCAGAAGTAGTACCCTGAAGAAACCCCATGTCTTTGAATAAACCATTTGTGTGAAGATGACACATCACTCTAGAATTTTCTGTTAAAAAAATTTCATTTTCATTTTTTTTAATTGATGTTAGCCCTAAGTAATAAAGGCTCCTCTCAGGACTGTCTCCATCACTGAAAATGTCATCGTGGTCTGAAGGTTCTGAAAAGCCCTCAGAAGAAACAACAGAAAGGGATATCGTTTTGCTGGCTTGGCTCGGATGTTGATCAGGCAATATTAGAAATGCCTGATTTCCCACCTCCCATGACCTAGAGAAAGGATCAGTAACTAAGGAGTCTTCACCTAGGAAGCATCCATTAAATGAACCACTTAGATTCTTTTGCTGTTCACAAAGCCCACTTGATTTGCAGTTACTGATAATTGTAGCGTACTTAATATTGGACTGTCTCGTAATTCCTTCACTGACTTTGTCATCATGGGAACTCTCAGAAAGGCAGTTACTGAAATGGCTGCTAGAACAAGCCGAGTCATGCTCAGAGTCTTGAATCTTTGTGAACATTGAATCAACTGCTAATAAATCTTGCTTGTCTTCACTTTTCAATGCTTTAGCAACATTGATGTCTTCCAAAACTATTTCTGGCTCCAGAAGAAGAGGCCCAAATGATATTGCTTCAGGATGCTTGATAAAAAGATGCTCAAAAGTTTCAGGCTAGAAGAAAAGATATATTTTAATGCTCATCTATCAGTTAATAGCTTTATTTCAATATGAAGTTACTGTACTTAAGAGCCATAGATGAAAACTTTATAAAAAGTACACTGATGAAAAACAAACAAAACCTAAGTCTGCTATGTGGCAGGGTATCAAAGGGGGGAATTGGGGATAGAGAAAACAAGCACATGCCTGTGTCTTATATGTGCAGGGAAGGATTGCTCCTGGAAGGTGCTGAGCATTCTGGCTTAATTCAGCAAAGTCCATTAATTTCAATGGCACTATTCATGTCCTTAAAATGAAGCTAGTACTTTAGTGCTTTGCAGGATAAAGCCTTATATGCTACAGGATTTTTTTGGCATTTTATTTTAATTGCATGAACAATTTGGCATATTAGAAATGAATCAAAATCATTTACACACAACTGAAATGACCCTGCCTGTTACAATTATACTATCTAGAGTCAAATCCTGCCATCCAATAATTTTTTTAGGCTCTTCACCTGTGAGTAAGGACTGCGTGTTTGAAATTTACACACACACACTTATTTTAAGGAAATGCATCTTATCCTACATCATAAAGGATGTGAAATATATATAAACATTTCAAATATACCGCAGTATAAATTGATAATAGGAAACTGGCTTTCCTATTTACTACTAAGAAAAGTTCACTTTAAAGTGTATACCCACTGATGAGTTTAATTAAGACAAATAAAAAAAAATAATTAGTTAAAAACAACAGATTGTGTTTATGTTAACAAACCATACAGATATTGTATCACAGCAGGAAACCTTCCAAAGTAATGATTCCAAATTTCAAAATGCTTAGGCTATTGTACATTATAAAAAGGTATGGTACAATTTTATCTATCTTAGGCTCGTGGGTGTTTGTTTAACCTAGAATAGCCATCACCATAGCATTTAAGCCCTGATTTAGCAAGGTATTTAAGCATGTTTTTAAACTACTCACACATTTAAATGTCAACACTTGCTTTGGTACCTTGCTGAATTGTAGCCTAAATGCTGATTTGGGATAGCTTCTGCAGTGCTTGCATGCTCAGAACTCTCATGGACTTCAAAAGTACTGTGAATATGACATTTAAAATTAGCAAACTGATTACTGAAATGAGCTGCAGACAGTTGCTACAATGCATATACCAAGCAAGGTCTTTAATTCATATTGAATGTCCCTTACTGAAATTTATCCTTCTCTAAGGCAGATCACCTATGAATCCAGGTAGGAATGTAGGAACTGTTGTAATGAATCAGATCAATGGTCCATTTAGTTCCGTATTCTCTCATCAGCAGTGGCCAGTACAAGATACTTCAGAGCAGAAATCCCACAGTAGGCAGCTGTGGACCTCTCGGCAAGCACGTTTCTTTCTGACCACCAATTACTAAAGGTTGACTTATGCTCTGAAGCATAAGCATAACTCTGGATATGAATTCTACAGAATCACATTAAGAATACTGCCGATCACATTTTATCAAATATCAAAAATTAAATGATCAAATACCACTTTTTAAAATAGACATTTCAATTAGCAAAGGTCACTTTCTGCTGAATCAAACACATCACTAAGTAAAATATATTAGATGAATATATAAATACAATGAATATACAATCTCCTGAGAAAGATGTAATACTATAATATAATGTAAATAATGACAGAGTAATATATGTAAATATCGCTGTAAAATATGTTCTCAACATGTGTGTCGTATGATTTGTGCAAAATATTTTATAGCAGTTAACATAATTCTATGAAACCAAAAGGGAATACTCATGGCCTTAGGTGGCACAGAGTAAAATTTAATTCACACTCATTTGCCAGACACAAGGAGACTACAAAATATGCTCCACTCACAATCCTGCAGTCCTTAGGTCCTGCTTAACTTTACACACTGGGAATAATCCCACTGAGGTCAATGGGACTACTCACACTATGCAAAGTTAAACATGTGCATAAATCTTTTCAGGGATAGTGCCATAGTCATTACTCAGCCATATCTCCCTTGGAAATCATTTGGAGCTTTGGATAAGTAAGGTCTGCAGGATTAGATCCTATGACCCAATCCTGCAAACACTTATTCACATCCTTATCCTTAAGTACAAGAGTCATTTCACTGGAAAATCAGTGGGATCATCCATGATCTTAACATTAAGCACGTGTGTACATTTTTGCAATATTACAGTACAGACGCAGGATTTACCCATCCTATGCTGTACTGCATTAATGGTTAAAAATGATAATATTTTGTTAAACTAATACTCCATAAATACAGCCTTGCAGTATCAATCACAGAACATACTATATCAAATACACACATTAGTAATCAATTATTGACTCTAGTTAACCTTGCATTCTGACAGACGTATCAAAAGAAAATAAGAGTTACACCTGGCTTCAGACATAAGGATGTTAGAGGTTTCTAGTGCTGCTATGTGGAAGTTTTATCCAGGCAATGGGTATCAAAGCTAATGAGAGTTACAGTACAAGTTCTACACCTCGTTTTTCCCACTGGAAATTGCATTCAAATAAATGAGGGCAGAATCTGGCCCCAGCTCCATAAATTCCTTCTATTTTCAAAGGCGTATAGACCATGGCCTTGGATGCACATGGAATCAGAGAGACACAATGGTGCTCATCTGAGGACAGTATGGGTACGTCTACACTGCAATAAAAATAACGAGTCTCAGAGCCTGGTGAATTGACTGATTCACAGGGCTTGGTCTGCAGGGCTAAAAGTTGCAGTATAGACAGTCTCCCTCTCAGGCTGGATCCTGGGCTCCGAGACACCCCTGCATCGCAAGGTTTCAGAGCCCGGGCTCCAGCCTTTGCCCAATGCCTAAACTGCAATTTTTAGCCCCACAGCCCAAGGCCTGCGAGCCCAAGTGAGCTGACCCGGGTCTGCTTCAGCCATGCCATGAGTCTTTTATTGCATTGTAGACCATACCCATGTGGCCCATTTTTCACTAAGATTAATAAAGTGTACGAAGGAAGCATGCATTAAAATATAGACTGTATTGCAGTACATGCTGTCAAAGGTCACATGACCCTTCAATTTCCCATTCAGCACAATACATTGTGACGGGGCAAGGCCAGATGGCTATAGAAAAGTAGTGGGAGACAGATATTTTAGCTCCAGGCTAAACAAATCCCTGGTATAGGATAAGTGAAATGGCAGCTGCTCCAGGTCAATTAAGACACCTGGGGCCAATTAAGAACTTTCCAGAAGGCAGGGAGAATGCTAGGTTGATTGGGACACCTGAAGCCAATCAGGGGGTGGCTGAAACTAGTTAAAAGCCTCCCAGTCAGTCAGGTGGGTGTGCATGTCAGGAGCTGTGGGAGGAAGTTGTGCTGTTGGAGAGGCTGAGTAGTACACACCGTATCAGGCACAAGGAAGGAGGCCCTGAGGTAAGGGTGAAGTGGAGCTTGAGGAAGTGAGGGCTGCTGTGGGGAAGTAGCCCAGGGAATTGTACATGTCACGTTTCTAAAAGGTCAGCTACCATAGCTGATACTATTAGGGACCTTGGGTGGGAGCCTGGAGTAGGGGGTGGGCCTGGGCTCCCCCCCTGCTTTGCCCCTGATTAATCACTGAGACTGGGAGACAACAGAGACTGTGCAAGGAAGGATAACTTCTCCTCACCTCCCTCGCTGGCTTATGATGAAAATGGCTCAGTAGACTGTGATCCTTGTCTCTAGAGAAAGAAGGGTTACGAAGAAGGTCACAGTGAGCCTCTGAGGCTAGCGAAATCTGCCAGGAAATGCGGGACCCACAGAGGCAAGGACAGAAATTTGTCACAACACTTTATATTCACATGCATAACTTCTTTCTCCTTAGCTAGGAACCCAACAGGACATAAGAATATGGAATAATGTCATGGGAATATAAATCCTTTACTCTCCTTTGGCTGTTTGTAAATTAGTCTAACTTCACTGATTTCAGTGGACTTACTCCTGATTTACACCAGCGTGGGAGGAGAATCAGGCCCACAGTCCCTGATCCAACATGTGAGTTATTGGGGCAGTGGTGATAAGTTTCCTTTTCTATATATAGCTAAGTTAATTAAGTAAATAAAAAGGTCTCTGTGCTACTCACACTCACACACTTCCTCCAGCAATATGCAAATCTTTGTTCAAAGCCCTACATCCATATTTGATACTTTTCAAAATTGTAAGGCATTTTTGCCATCCTTGTCAGTATAGCAGCACTGTGATGCTAGTCCACTGCTCCATGGAGCTAATGGAAAAAGTCTCACTGACTTCAGGGAGCTTTGGATCAGGCCCTATATTATATATTTCAATGAACTTTGTTTAATATTAAATGATATTCTTTGCATTCTAAAAGTACAGCAACACTTCAAACAAAAAAGAAAAAAAGACTTTAATAGGTTAGCTATAAACAGGAAACGATGCTAAATGGAGATTATACTAAGCAGAAGTTGCCATATTAAGGGTAACAACAGATTTGTACACACACACGCGCACACACACATCTAATGTCAGACACTATTATTAAAGTGGCTGTGATAATAGCTTTGTGTTTAAATGATAGTGAGTGAAGTACCTATCTACACAACACAACATGGACAATGGTGCTTGTCACAGAAAACTGCGGCACAATGAACACTCTGAATTATTTCTGCAAATTCTTTGGACTAAATTCTGCACTCAGATGCATGTCATCAGCTCCCATTGACCTTTATGGGAGTGCTGTGCACATCCTCAACATGCCTGAAGTCAGTGGAAATTCCCAAAGCTGTTCAGCATCAGAATCAGGCTAGTTCTTGGGCTAAACAACCAATAACTCTGTTAAAGAATTATATTAGGATGATAATGGGACAAGTCTTGCACTTAACTAGCTGAATCTCAGACCATTCTGATATTTCTGTTTCTATGGCTCCAGCCTCATAGGTGCTGGGCATTCTCATCTCTTATTGAAGCCTAGGAGATGAAAGTGTTCAGCCCTCTGCAAATCAGAGCCTTAATAAACAGGTCACTAAAAATGTGATTTAAAGCAAGATTTTTGCCGACATGCGTAGCAAACCCTGCTCTAAGCTGCAATATGGCAATTGTTCCTGATTTTGCATGGGCATCTTAAGTTTTGAACAAAACTATTTCCAGGACTATCTTTAAATCAATCATCATGTATTGTATCTGTGTTTCCTGTCTTCTGAATGTAAACAGAAAAATCTTCTAACAATTCTGTATATGAAGTCTGGGAGCTGGCACAATGGTTCAGCAGGAAGTGATCATGATTAGACTTCAAAGAATGTCCATTCTCTGTTTAAATGAAATGAAATAAAATAAAAGATGAGAAAAGAAACTTCACTGGGAATGAAAATTAAATATCTGAAAAAAATCAAACAGTCATGGTCCATTAGATGCAGTTTCTTTAGGAAATAATAATCCTGAATTTTTAAGTTACTATCTCAATGACTACACAATAAGTGTCAAATTCTGGAACAGAAGACAAATTCTCAGCTGGTTTGAACTGGTGCCCGTTCATTTAAGTCTGTAAATTGGCACAGGTCAACTGTAGCTGAGCCAGTTTGCACCAGCAAAGAATTTGGCCCTGGGTGTGGACATGTGCCCTCCCCGCCCCTGACTTCAAAGGGTGTCATATAACTAAGAATCATCTGGTGGCAGGATTTAGCTCTACTAAACACTAAGCCTGGATTTTGACTCAACTTTGAGTCCTAGCCCCCACTTCCACCCACACAAAAATCAGTGTGACTCAGGTCAGCAAACATACAGGACCTGTGTCCTGGCACGCTGCTGGAGGAGTGGGTCAGAGCCCAAGTCCTGCTCTGACTCGAGTCCAAGCCCTATCTTTTTTGCAGTGTGGATGCAGCTCATGCTGCAGATCAGAGTCAGAAGGTCTGCATAATGCAGTGTGAATGCATTAGCATGGCTGTGAGACCTGGGTCCAGAAACTGTTAAGCCCAAGTTTACAATGCAGTGTGGATGCTCAAGAACAGGCTTGGAAACACTGGGTCCACAGACTGAGGGTTACAGTGCAGTGTAAACATACCCTAAGATTGCCCATGAATTTCAAAATAGGTCTTGATCCGAGGTTCTGGCCCACATCCAACTGTCAGCTTTCTACGGCTGAAGAAAACTCCTGTGTTTTGCCACTCTCCATGGCTTCAAGATCTTGTGTTTGATTATTTGGATAATTCTTAACAGTTTAACACTTTAAACTGAATGTAAGTGTGTAAAACACAAACCCATATTAAAAAAAAATGTATCACTATGGAAACCCATACCTTCTGAAAATTAACTCCTTGTGCCCAGGAGCAGTTCTTGGGGTTTGGAACATCCTCCCAGAACAGTTTCTTCATTCTGAAATGTTTAGACAAAGCATTGGTTTAGTACTGATTATGCACATTGTATATGGCAGTGCTCAAGACAGAAATATAGAATGCTCACTATCATGGCAGCACAAAGACATAAGCAGAGACAGGGTAATGGCTGATTTTCAAAGGTACTGAACATGGGCATTCAGAAATGTCTAGTTCCCAGTGCTGTGTTCAATCCACTAAACCAGAGGTTCTCAAATTGGGGGTTGTATTTGGGGGGGCGGGGGCATGAGAAGCTTTGCGGGGCTCATTTTACCCACAGCAATGAATAACTAGCAGGGCTGATTCCTCCAGACATATCAGCCTGCAGATGGTGCTGTGCCCTTGACTCTTGATGGCGCCGTGCATTGCGACGGATGTCTGTTAAACTTGCATAGGAAAAGTATACAAAGTCATTGCCATCTGTACGTTAATCCGTTTGCTACGATGTGGCATGCACGTTTAATTGTAAGCATTGACCACGATCGCAGTTTTGCTTTTGCTTTTATTACAATGGGTTACTGGCTCATTCATGCAATTCATGCAATTGCTCTGCTTCAAAAAACAGGCGCACCCATCATCCTAGTAACAACAGTGTGATGCCAGTAAGCACTATCTCACTTCAAATTGACATTATTCCATACTTAAATGGCTCTGTTTGAATCAATACCTTACAGTTTTTAATATTTAGTGAGAGTTGCATGTTGATTATTTTATCAGCATATGTACTTGTATGGTGTGGGGGGTATAAACGACTACAGACATGAAGAAGGGGGGAGCGATCAAATACGTTTGAGAACCACTGCACTAGACTATGCTGCCTTTCAGATAATGTACATCTCAAATATATAAATGGTCCCAAAAGTTAACTAGGTGTGAATGTTTCTATAGGCACACACTTTTTAACCTGCAGTGTCTTCTTATAAGCACATTTAGGGAATCGTATATGGAAATAAACAACATGCCTTTGTTGCGAGATCAGCAAAGTTCCAAGCAACAAAACGAAGGATGAAATAACTATTGGTAGAATCACATAGATGCCTGCATCATTCCGTTTTTCACTCCTATCTGAAAACGAAAGGAATCTGTTTCAATCTATTTGCAATATTTCTCCAGTCATCAGTCCTAACTTTACTGCAATTTAAAATATCTATAAATAGAACAGTTTAGATAACGATCAGTATGCATACAAATCAGAAACAAATTACTTGCTGTACATTAGTAGGTTATATATGCTTATTGTATCACCCTTAAGTAAATTGTACTGTATCACACCAGGGACCCCTGATGTGTGTACAAATACACAGGACGTGAAATTACTCTAAAAACTCAGTGGCTCCCATGTTTCTGTGGGATTGTCCGTTGTTCCCCGTTACTCAGAATCATCACTAAGGCAAATAAAGGGAGTAGCCCATACACAGAAGAACCATGGGAATATAGGACCTCAGAAACCCCTTGGGATTGTCCCAACATATGCCCCTCCCCTGCAGAACACTGACCCTTTTGAAAACGTGGGTCAAAACTTGAAATGCATTATGATATTAAATAAAATGTAGAGACAGTGCCAGGAGAAGTTGGTGGGGGTACTCCACTGACTTCAACTAAGCTATGTCAATTTATATCAACTCGACTAGGGTCAGTTATATCTCAATCACTGTGTTTTCAAAACAGTTTTCTTGATGTTTCTCATAAAAACATGAGCAAGAGTCCATATCATATCCAAAGGGAACTTTTACTAACCAGCTGCTGCTTAATTAAAAAAAAAATTAAGATCATATTGGTCACCTTTGATGAATCCATCAGTTGTTTTGGGGTTGCCTACTCCTTCAGGGAATATTGGGTACAGGCTAAACTGGTACTTCTCAATAAGAATAAAATGATCTGGAAGGAAGAAATCAGGCTTTTGAGTTTAAATTCCAATTTAGTAAGACTATAAAATACTAGCCTCTAGAGAGGCTTTGATCTCATGCAACAGCAGTTCAAGGGAAGCCCACAGGAAAAGAAGAATTATTTTCTCTCGTTTAATCCTTTAAATTTTGGATTCAAATGTAGACCAACAATCTCTTTTGGATATATTAGCAATTTCTTCTTATGGTATTATTAGCTTTTGATGAAAAGATTATAAATATTAAAGCCCCAAAGCACATACAGTAAAATCTGGATAAATAGTAGATATATGTAATATTTATATTTAACATACATTCAGCATATATTGGTGTTAGCATAACATATATAACTGACCTTTCCTCTTTATCACTTCCTCACAACCAAATACAAACCCACACATGTACAGGATGTAACAAAGATGAAGCATACTTTTTCCCCAAGTTCAATATGGTAATGATGATCCTTAAATGGATGTAAATCAGGAGCAACTCCATTCAGATCAATGCAGATATATCAGCATAAAGCAGGTGCAAATGAAAGGAGGGTCAGGCCCAGAGTGAATATACTATATGGAGGTTTGTGCAGATCTGAACCAACGAGTCTGCAGTTCCTTTGTGTGCAGCGACTAAGGTGCGTATGGCTTTGCGGACCAATGCCCACGTGACACAAGGTGATGCAGGACCAGGGCCTGGGTTTTTAACAGCGATAAGGACAAGTCAGCAATCCTGTATCAGCCCAGGTCATTAACTCTATAGTTGATCCTCAACTGACAAGTAAGATCCAGTACAGCCAAGAGCAATCTTTAACACTCAAAGTATTCTTTCATTACAAAAAAAAGAGAGAGAAGGATACAGCAGAGAGGCTAGATTCATGTACCCAGAAAGTGCAAGCTTTCACCACAGTGTAACACAGGTAAAAATATCATGGGTGTTTATTTTCAAGTACAAACTCACCATAAATATAGTATTTGCTAATATTTGGAGCAACTCGTATCCATTTCATTTGTTCTTCCTCATTAAGGTTTTTCCATTCAAGAAAAAAAGACGTTATCACATACATTTGAGGTGAAAGTGTCCAGGTCAGAATTACGCAACTGCTGTTTACTGGATAAGCACTGAGTGACTGCACAATATTCACTGATAAAACAGAAAAAAGCATGATTAAAATGAGATCAGCTATACCAAATCAGAGTTGGATTATACATGCTAAATCTCAGATCCCACATAGAGATGAAAAAGATTATCATGGTTTAGGTTCTTTGTTGTTTATTTTTGCATCTCCACTTAAGTCAATGAAGTGACATTGTTTTACACTAGCACAGGACTTATCCTCACAGTGGGGTGATGTGCTCTACAAAGGTGTGATTTCTAAAGCACACCAACATGTTGCACATTAATTGGTCTATGCAGATTCTGACAGTACGTATAGAAGGTACCCTAGTGTGTTTTAATGTAGTACTGTTTGAAACAGCACTACATTAAAGCACGCCAGCAGCGTCTATATGGACCGATTAATGTGAAAATCGTTAGTGCACTTGAGAAATCGCACCCCTGTAGAGCATATTAGCCCACCCTGTAGACAAGCCCTGAGTATCTGGCTCCAGGTGTTAAACAGATCAAATCTGTGGGTTGTGTGCCCACCACATTTCACACAGTATTCTCTCCTTAAGCAATATTCCTGTTTTGAGCAATATTCCTGGTTCTTACCTCGATCTTTCAAACTTTCACTCCTTAGTTGAGACATACCGTAATAGCTAAAAACCATCAAAATGTCGCTAGCAAAACAGAGCATAAATCTATGGCTCATGTGGTGTTACGCTCTTCTATGGAACAGGGATAAGAACCTAGGTGGCCAATTTCTATCTTGCACTCCTACTGCTAGCTGCAGCCTTTCTGGGGTACATTCATGCACACCATTAGCCAGACTTTGACCCATAGAAAGCACATGCATTTAACTACTAGTTGACAAAATTTCAGCTCTGCCTACAGATTGCAGTAATGCTTCCCACGACATTTAAAATACAGACTACCACCTAACAAGGCAGAGTCTGGGTGAATCAACAAAGAGGGTGCTACTATGAAGTGTAAAGTCAATAATGAATAAGTGAGCTGTCAGAAAATGCCGAGTCAATGGAAATCAAAATGTTCCACAGGAAGGGGTTGATTTCATCAAAAGTCTTGACAGAAGAAGCAGGCTGGCCAGCGAGCCCGCCTGCCTCGTTTCCTGCCAGCCCACCTGGCTCCCTAGTTTTCCCACTGCTCATCTGCAGAGGGTTCTCAGAAAGCTGGAGCATGTCAATCAAGCTGCTCAATTTCCTGGGATCTCCAGTTCCCCTGCAGTCCACCAGGTAGGCTGCCAGGCTATCCAGTTCTCTGGGTCCCCCACAACTCACACAGCGGGCTGCCAGGGCTGCCCAGCTCCCCAGCTGGCAGCCGAGGGATCCAAGCATCCCTCAGGTGAGCAGCCAGGGATCTTGGGGTGCATATTTCATTTCAGAACCACCAAAAATGTTCCCACAGTGGGAATGTTTTTGCGTTGCTGAAACTAAATATTGGGAAATTTCAGTTCTGTTAAAAATGTGGAGTTTCAGGCTTTTCATTCCTATTATAGCAGAGAAAGTCAACATAAGAGGTACATTTTCCTTCTTAATAAAGATTTCTTTGTTAAAAGAAAACTTCAAAAGCACAGTAGGCATTCCTAATGTTAAACATCTTCTGGATGCATCAGTGTTATTACTAACCTGTTAGTCTTACCTGTGCTCATTTGCTGCGACAGAGTTAAATTAAAATTCATTGAGGAAGCTCCAATTGAGTTAACAGCTAGCACTGTAATGGTGTGTGCATCCTCAGTCCATGGGAATGTACAGGGAGTGCCACTGGTGACATATTCAGTCCAAGTGATGTTTTCTGAAGTGTGATGCTTTACAATATATCCACACACACTGCATAATGAGTAATTCTTCATCAATGGCTGCAGGAAATATCAGTATATTTTAGCTTGCTGGGGTTTGATTTGCACTGGGCAGTAGAGAGCAGCCTTCTAGTTCTGAGACAGCAGGACCCTAAATAATACCCAGGGAGACTACTTTTCTTATACCTAAAATATTGCTGTGCATTTAAACTGGCTAAAGTTTTTCCATAATCACTGACGCCTGACATCTCTACTTACCATAGCTCCTAAGACAAGTGTGATTGAGGAAATGCAAACCTTTAGTTTGCTCTGGTAACTCATTGTTTTATCTTATTATTTTTAAAGGATGCAGAGCCAGAAGGAATTGCCATGATCCTGATTTGGGGAAGTATTTTCAGTAAGAGAGACTCAGGACCAGATGCAATAATGCATGCGAGGCTGCAGGCACAGTTACCATGACTACATGTGCAAATAAGGGTAGTTAGTCAGTCACCTAACTAATCGTTTGCATGTGCAATTACACTGTTTGCATGTAGAGTCATAGCAATTGTACAAGGGATGGTTTATAGTTGCTGGAACAATTCTGCACACAGACCTTGGCCTCCTTTTCTGAGAATCTGGCAAATGGAGACGAACATCTTTCAATATAATTTGCATCCACTGTTTTTAAAGACTCCAAATCATAGAGTTTAAGGCCAGAAGGGCCTCACAACCAAAATAAGCCCAAAGGAGACTAGATTGTGTGCCAAAGGCAGAGAATAAGAGGGACTGAGGTGCAACAATGCCCGAGGGTCCAGCAATGGCAGGGAAATGACTAAGTGAGGTGTACCCAGATAATTCTGGAAAGCAACCCACATGCTGCAGAGGAAGGTGAAAATCCCCAAGGTCCCTGCCAATCTGACCTGGGGGAAATTCCTTCCTGATGCCACACATGGCGATCAGTGAGCATATGAGCAAGAACCAGCCAGCCAAGCCTTTGAAAGAGAGAAGTCTCAGTGTCATCTCAGAGCACTGGCCTACCCTGTCCATGGTCCCATCTCCATGTGGCCATCTAGATGCTTCGGAGGAAGGAAACAAAAAACATCACAACAGAATACATGGGGGTGGAGGTGAGGGGACTGGGGGATCCCTTCCTGACACCTGCAGGTAGCCAGCTGAAGCCTTTGTTTTTTGGCACATGTAAGCATCAGACTCAAGTGCAATATTTAAAAAAAAACTTTTTAAAATAAATGAATGGTACATCTTTGCAATTATATTTTATTGTGTATTGCCTGGTCAAGTCTTAAGATATCATGATTTGACTTATACATCTGATATTGGAGTTTCTATTCCTCCAAACTGCTGCGAATCAGTACAGCCCAGGTGGCAAGATTTGTCTCGACAAGAAGGATGGTGAGTGCTTTACACTCTGGCCAAAATACTGTCCTTCCTATCCTGGGTGCTGGGAGGTTGGGAAGAGGAGTTGGCGATGCAGTGGTTCTTTAGCAGAACAAAAGGACTTGCTTGCTTTGAGAGGCAGGGATTATGTGTATACAGTATATGCTGTGTGGGTGATGAACAAATATGAGCAGCAAATAACCCCATACAGCCTGTGCTACTGATTGCCCCATGTAACTATGCTTAGGGTACGGTCAGATCCTATTCACCCAAGATGCGCCTCTGGTGTGACAACCAGGGCAGTTAGCAGGGTCACTGGCGAGTGTTCTGTTGAACTGTAAATCTGGAATCCTGCCCTGCTGCTGAATGAAAATGGCTGCCGACTGACTGAGCGAACGGAGAGTCACTGTGACCTCATAACCATCCAGAGCAACCAGAGCAACAGCAGAGGGAAGGATTCTGTCCTATTAAGTTGGAGAAAAGGGAAGAAAAACAGCTCTGCCAGCTTGTGGTAGAAAAGACTTCAGTGTATAAGGAAAAGGGAGAGGGAGAGACAACTGCAGAAAGCAGTAAGGAGAAGAGAGAAAGATATGGGAGGAAAAGAGGTAAGAACTATATTCTGTTTATATTGCAGTACTGCCACCAATGTTTTTTAGGAACCTCTTCTACCTGACAGTGCTGCTGAGTGAGAGGTGGTAAAATTAATGACGCTGTGTCCTGATTGTACTGTCTAAAAAAGGACCATGAATAACGAATGTTTGAGTCTGTCATTCAGGACCGCACGTGCTTGCTCTATGCCCACCTCCAGTAACTCCACCAACACTTTTGAATCATGCATCCCACAAAGCCGTCAAACTGTGGCATCATCCATATCATGAGTGAGAAACAGAGACAGTGAGAGACAGAAGCTGAAATACAATTCCTCATACCTTCCAAACTAAAGTAACATTTTTCTGCTTCCTGATGGGATCTTCATTAATAACTCTCCAAAATTCAGGACCTCTCAGGGGAGCTGCAAAATTACATCCATTTTAAGAAGGAGAACAATTTCACACATGCATAAAACTATAATCTTCAGAGTGTATTTACAAACTACACGCACCTTGGATATCCTGTACAATGGTATACGCTGGTTTACTCCAATCACTCCAGTAACCTAATCCATCTAGTCCACTGCAGCGCACCTGAACAATATATACAACACAAAGGTCCAGTACCTTTATCATGGCTGATCTTGTTGGTGCATTTGAAACCTCAAATATCTGCAAAAGAATTAAAAATACTTAGATTAGGAACACCACACAGTTTTCTAGGCATCTCACTGAGATCTTAATTCCTCAAACTGGTAAATTCAGACCTCCTGCCACTGAGTCCAATGAAAAAGACAGCTCACTAATATAATTTTGCCACAGAAAATAAATTCTATTGCAAACTAAAATACTTTATTATATAGAATGAATTCAACATACATTGGTTGATTGACATGGACTTTGCATGCACAAACACTGCAAAGATGAAAACATTATTTTGTATTAAGTATAATAGTACCTCCCATAATATTTCTTCCCTGTTCACAGAGTACCGAATCTGAAACTTAAGATCGCTGTTCGAAAATGCTGGGTTTGTCCAGCTCACATTCAGCAGCCCAACATTCTTGGTGATTTCTGCCTTAACGTTAGAGGGAGGAAACGGCTTCACTAGAAAATTGAAGAGAAAAAGCCACTGAAATGGAGACTCTGAAATATCTAATATTCTATTTTTCTCCTCTACATTGGACTGTATTGTGATCTTAGCTACAGCAATGAAAATTCTCCTCTGATATCAGGGGTTATTCCAGATTTTCTCTGGCTTACCAAATCAAAATCTTCTCAGTTTAATGTCTAGTGCACCATACAGGTTTGCTTACTCATTCACTACAGATGTAACTCAACTGTAATTGACAAATTGAATGTCTGTCCCTGAGATATTGCCCCACATCAGGACAAAAAGCTGATATATCAAAACTTTTTCCACAGAATGAAAAATTCAGAAAAATTTCAATTCAGAAATGTCAAAACATTTCATTTTGGTTTATCTTCGTTTCACGTGGGGTCAAGTCAGCATTGATGTCTGCATCCATTTCAGCTGCCAGGCTGCCTCCTGGAGACTCTACCACAGGGAGCTTGCAGAGGGGCATCATGGAAGATGAAGTAGGGCTAGGGACCGGGGGCCAAAGGGGAAAATGGGGGCATGAGTAACCCAGAATTACAACTCCCATGACACACAGCAGTGGCTCAGGCAGAAGCAGAAACTAATATGGAGTCAACCTGAAATTACATGTTTTGATTTTCCAGATGGAAACCTCTGCCAAAATTGCTCTTTTCCTATGGAAAATTTCGATTTCAACGAAGCCCCATTTTACAACAAGAGAATGTTTTGTTCAAAGTTCTTTGAGCAACCCTACTAAAAAGCAATAAAACAAAAGGGTAAGGAGAACTAGAATGACCACTTTGTTAGCAGTAAGGTGCAGAGCATGCTTCACTCACTGTAGCTCAACAGCTTTATCTTATCTCTACTGTGTTTAGAGTGATGAGTGTATAACTCAGACTTTTAAAAACTCTTCAGGCCAAGTATATCTGAAAGCCTTCATTTGCCAGCGCTCCTCAATGTACATTCCATTCAGCACAGCTTATTTTACCAGCCATTTAACAAAAGGAAATCTAACGCATTTCTAGCTAGATTACTTACTAACTTAACAGAGTTTCTGAGACTGCATTCCTGATCTGTTCCCGGCAAAAGCATCACACAGACAGACAGACCGACCCTTTGTCCCCCCCCCCCACTCCAGTTTTGAAAGTATCTTGTCTCCTCATTGGTCATTTTGGTCAGGTGCCAGCGAGGTTATCTTTGCTTCTTAACCCTTTACAGGTGAAAGGGTTCTGCCTCTGGCCAGGAGGGATTTTATAGCACCGTATACAGAAAGGTGATTACCCTTCCCTTTATTTTTATGACATGCCCCCCAGATCACAGATAGGGTGAGAACACAGGCTGTGATTTCTTCCTGGAGCTCTAGGAGAAAACAGAATTAATAAGACACATGCACCTCTAAATATACTACCAACTGTATAAAGACTAACAAAATTTCCCACATCTCAAGGACGATTTTAACCAGTTGATTCTGGGAAACTTTCATGGGAGAGTGCATCAGCCACTTTGTTAGAAGCTCCTGAGATGTGTTGTATGTTGAAATCAAAATCTTGGAGAGCTAAACCCCACCGAATAAGTTTTTTTATTTCCTGTGGCAGTATGAAGCCACTGTAGTGCAGCATGGTCGGTTTGCAGGTGGAAACGCCGTCCCCAAACGTATGGGCGTAGCTTTTCCAGAGTGTAGACAATGGCGTAATATTCCTTTTCACTGACTGACCAGTTGCTTTCCCTCTCAGACAGCTTCTTGCTGAGAAATACGACTGGATGGAATTCTTGATTCAGTCCTTCCTGCATTAAAACTGCTCCCACACCATGCTCAGACGCATCTGTAGTTACTAGGAACGGTTTGTCAAAGTCTGGGGCCCTTAGCACAGGGTCAGACATGAGTGTCGCTTTAAGCTGGTTAAAGGCCTTCTGGCACTCTTCAGTCCACTGAACTGCATTTGGCTGTTTCTTTTTGGTTAGGTCTGTCAGTGGGGCGGCGATTTGGCTGTATTGCGGTACAAATAGTCTGTAATAACCGGCCAAGCCTAAGAAGGATTGAACCTGTTTCTTTGACTTTGGGACAGGCCACTTTTGGATAGCATCCACTTTGGCCTGTAGGGGGTTGATAGTTCCTTGACCCACCTGGTGTCCAAGGTAAGTCACTCTGTTTAGACCTATTTGACACTTCTTAGCCTTAAAAGTTAGTCCTGCCTCCCTTATGCGCTCAAGGACTTTTTGTAGATGTTCCAGGTGTTCTGCCCAGGAATCTGAAAATATGGCCACATCGTCAAGGTAGGTGACTGCATATTCTCCCAATCCTGCTAGGAGACCATCTACAAGTCTTTGGAAGGTGGCAGGTGCCTTTCGCAGCCCAAAAGGGAGCACATTAAATTCATACAGCCCGACATGTGTGGTGAAGGCTGACCTTTCCTTGGTGGATTCATCTAGCGGTATCTGTCAGTACCCCTTAGTTAAGTCCAAGGTAGAGATGAACTGGGCCCGTCCCAGTTTCTCCAATAGTTTATCTGTGCATGGCATTGGATAGTTGTCTGGGCGAGTTACGGCATTTAGCTTACGGTAGTCCACGCAAAAACGTAGCTCCCCATCTGGTTGGGGAACTAGAACCACTGGAGATGCCCATGCACTGCCAGAGGGGTGGATTACACCCATCTGTAGCATATCCTGGATCTCCCGTTCTATAGCAGTTTTAGCTTGAGGAGACACCCGGTAAGGTTGGGCTCTAATTGGGTGAGCATTACCTGTGTCAATGGAGTGATATGCCCATTCAGTCAGTCTTGGGGTGGCTGAGAACATCGGCGCATAGCTAGTGCACAGCTCCTTGATCTGCTGTCGCTGCATACGCCCAAGGGTCATGGAGAGGTTCACCTCTTCCATGCCACCTGCACTTTTCCCTTCGTAGTAGACACCTTCAGGCCACTCAACGTTATCTCCTCCCTGCGCTGTAAACTGACAAACCTTTAATTCTCTGGAATAAAAGGGCTTTAGAGAATTAATATGGTACACCTTAGGCTTTCGGTTGGAGGTGGGGAATGCCATGAGATAATTAACAGCTCCCAGGTGCTCTTGGACCGTGAATGGCCCTTCTCACGACGCTTCCATTTTATCGGTCTGGAGCGCCTTTAAGACCATGACCTGGTCCCCTACTTCGAAGGAACGCTCTCTGGCATGTTTATCATACCAGGCTTTTTGCTCTTTTTGAGCATCCTGTAAGTTTTCTCTAGCAAGGGCTAAAGAAGTTCAGAGGATGTTTTGTAGGTTGGTTACAAAGTCCAGAATGTTAGTTCCTGGAGAAGGTGTAAACCCCTCCCATTGCTGCTTCACCAACTGTAATGGCCCCTTAACCTCGCGGCCATATACAAGTTCAGATGGTGAAAACCCTAAACTGGGATGTGGTACAGCTCTGTAGGCAAAGACCAATTGCTGCAACACTAGGTCCCAATCATTGGAGTGCTCATTTACGAGTTTACGTATCATGGCCCCCCAAAGTTCCATTAAACTTCTCCACCAGACCATTTGTTTGATGATGGTAAGGTGTGGCAACCAAGTGATTCACCCCATGAGCTTCCCAAAGGTTTTCCATAGTTCCTGCCAGAAAATTAGTTCCTGCATCTGTGAGGATGTTGAAGGGCCAACCTACCCTGGCAAAAATGTCCGTTAGTGCCTGACACACACTTTTAGCCCTAGTGTTGCTTAGAACTACTGCTTCTGGCCATCGGGTGGCAAAATCCATGAAAGTCAGTATGTACTGCTTTCCTCTGGGTGTCTTTTTCAGAAAAGGACCCAGAATATCCACAGCTACTCGCTGAAATGGAACCTCAATGATGGAGAGTGGCTATAGAGGGGCTTTGACCTGGTCTTGGGATTTTCCTACTCTTTGGCATACCTCACAAAACCGGACATAGGTAGAAACATCCTTGCCCATTCCCTCCCAGTGGAATGACTTTCCCAAATGGTCTCTGGTTCTGTTCACCTCAGCATGGCCACTAGGATGATCGTGGGCTAAGCTTAATAGCTTTACCCGGCACTCAGCTGTAACTACCAACTGTCTCTGAGGATGCCAGTCTTCCTGGTGTCCACCAGAAAGAGTTTCCCTGTATAAAAGTCCTTTTTCTACAACAAACCTGGATCGATTAGAAGAGCTGAGAGACGGTGGGTTGCTCCGTGCCGCCATCCAAGCTTTCTGGAGGCTTTTATCTGCTTCCTGTTCAGTCTGGAACTGTTCCCTTGATGCTGGAGACATCGGTTCCTCATTAGATTGTGGACCTAGGCTTGGTCCCTCTGGAAGCGATGCAGGTGATGGGGCTGTTTCTGCTGATGGTGAACCGCTCTCCGCTGGTGCTCTATGTGGTATTTCAGGCTCTGGCTGAGCCTCTTGTGTCGGGTCATCTGCTGCTGCTGCCAGTGCAAGCTCGGTGGTGCCCTCTGGTGTTGGGGCTGTAGGTGGGGTTGCAAGCGCTGGACTCAGTGCTGGCAATGGTTCTGCTGCTGGTTGCTTCGCCAGTTTCAGTTCGGGGACTGGCTTGGGCTGGGTCCCTGGGTCTGGATCCACTACTGCTGTTGCAGTTGTTGGCAGAGGATCCGGTTCCACCACCTCCATGTGGGTCTCTGGTAACACAGACGGGGCCCTGGTGGAAGGCTCAGGAACAGGGATAGATGTGGAAGCTTGCTTAGTCTGGCTGCGGGTGACCATTCCCATCCTCTTGGCCAGCTTTACCTTGTTGGCCAAGTCTTCCCCCAGCAGCATGGGAATGGGGTAATCATCATAGACTGCAAAAGTCCACATTCCTGACCAGACCTAGTACTGGACAGGTAACTTGGCTGGAGGCAAATCGAAAGAGTTGGACTTGAAGAATTGAATCATCACATGGGCCTATGGGTTGATTAAGTTGAGGTCCACTAAGAATTGATGGATAGCTGACACCTGCACTCCAGTGTCCCTCCATGCTGTAACCTTCTTCCCCCCCACCACTCACAGTTTCCCTTCCCTCTAAGGGTATCTGGGAGGCATCTGGGCCTGAGGACCTTTGGTGTGTCCCCGGTGCAATGAACTGTAATCTGTTGGGGTTCTTGGGGAAGTTGGCCTTCACATGCCCCAGCTCATTACATTTAAAACATCGTCCAGTTGGCTGGTCACTGGGGCGAGGTGGGTTGTTGGAGAATGGTGTGGTGGGACGATAAGGTGTCTGGGGTTTTCCTTGGGATGTAGGTGGGGCCTTGGGTTGCCCCCGGTGATAGGGTTTTGTTTCCAGTTGCCCCTTCTGATATTCGCCCCAACTGCTACTAGTTTTTTTCTTTTCTGCCACCTCCACCCATTTGGCTCCAATCTCCCCTGCCTCAATTACATCCTAGATGGGAAGCCCACAACTGTATCTTTCTATTTCCTCAGGAACACCCTCTGAGAACTGCTCTATTTGCATTAGGAAGGGCAACTCTTCTGGAGATTTAACACTTGCTCCTGATATCCAGGCATCCCAATGTTACACAATGTGGTGGGCATGTCGGGTAAATGACACGTCTGGTTTCCACCTTAGGGCTCTGAACCACCGACAGGAATGCTCGGGTGTTAGCCCCATTCTGACTCTCGCCTGGGTTTTAAACAGTTCATACTTGTTCATGTGTTCCTTAGGCATTTCAGCCGCCACCTCTGCTAAGGGTCCACTGAGCTGCGGCCTCAGCTCTACCATGTACTAGTCTGTAGAGATGCTGTACCCAAGGCAGGCCCTTTCGAAGTTTTCTAAGAAGGCCTCAGTATCATCGCCTGCCTTGTAGGTGGGGAACTTTCTGGGATGGGAAGCAGTACCTGGAGAAGGATTGCTAGGGTTTGTTGGTATATTCTGCTGAGCCTTTGCCTTCTCCATGTCCAGGGAATGCTTCCACTCTTTTTCCTTTGCCTCCATTTCTTTTTCCTTTGCCTCCATAGCTCTCCTGAGGGCAGCCTCTTAGGCTTTTTCTGCCTCATTCGCTGCCTCCATAGCTCTCCTGTGGGCAGCCTCCTGGGCTTTTTCTGCCTCTTTCACTGCCTCCAGTCTGGTTAACTCCAGTTTGTGTTGTGCCTTGGTTTCTGTCATCCTAGCCTCTCTGTTTTTAACTAACTTTACACCCAAGAGTTAGAAAGAAAACCACAAAACAAAAACAAAAAACCTGGCTTGTAAAATTTTGCTGTGCTGTAATGTGATACCTATGTTCTCTGATAGCTATTCTCAGCCTACAGAAAAATCCTTAAAAAAAAAAAACTAACACCTCTGTCTCCAGGCAAATAGACAGAAAACCCTCTAGCTGCTCTTAGCTTTAAAAAAAAACAACCTCTTCAGGTCTGTGAAAAACTTGTGAATTTCCCTGCAGGAGGTTAACTACCCTGCCTTTAGGTAGAGAAAACTCCAGCTCAAAAAGAAAGATCCCTTTTGTTATGCCTGCTGCTCTGTCCCCCAGGCAGAGACACAGAATTTACAGCTGCAATCCTCTTTTACAAAACCTTTTAAAATCCTGCTGTGCTTCTGGTTCAAAATGATCTCAAAAAAATCTCAAAATGATCCCACTGCTCTGCCACCATGCCAAGGTTCCTTCCTCACTCTGAACTCTAGGGTACAGATGTGGGGACCTGCATGAAAGACCCCCTCAGCTTATTCTTACCAGCTTAGGTTAAAAACTTCCCCAAGGTACAAACTTTGCCTTGTCCTCGAACCCTATGCTGCCACCACCAAGCGTGTTAAACAAAGAACAGGGAAAGAGCCCACTTGGAGACGTCTTCCCCCAAAATATTCCCCAAGCCCTACACCCCCTTTCCTGGGAAAGGCTTGATAAAAATCCTCACCAATTTGTACAGGTGAACACAGACCAAAACCCTTGGATCTTAAGAACAATGAAAAAGCAACCAGTTTCTTCAAAGAAGAATTTTAATTAAAGAAAAGGTAAAAGAATCACCTCCGTAAAATCAGGATGGTAAATACCTTACAGGGTAATCAGATTCAAAACATAGAGAATCCCTCTAGGCAAAACCTTAAGTTACAAAAAGACACAAAACCAGGAATATACATTCCATTCAGCACAGCTTATTTTACCAGCCATTTAACAAAAGGAAATCTAACGCATTTCTAGCTAGATTACTTACTAACTTAATAGAGTTTCTGAGGCTGCATTCCTGATCTGTTCCCGGCAAAAGCATCACACAGACAGACAGACCCTTTGTTTCCCCCCCACTCCAGCTTTGGAAGTATCTTATCTCCTCATTGGTCATTTTGGTTAGGTGCCAGTGAGGTTATCTTAGCTTCTTAACCCTTTACAGGTGAAAGGGTTCTGCCTCTGGCCAGGAGGGATTTTATAGCACCGTATACAGAAAGGTGATTATCCTTTCCTTTATTTTTATGACATGAGTGTATAACTCAGACTTTTAAAAACTCTTCAGGCCAAGTATATCTGAAAGCCTTCATTTGCCAGCACTCCTCAATGTACAGTATGTATCCTAGGAGTACTCTCCTCTGCCTGAAAGCTAATGGATATTTGATCTGTTAGATCCTACTAAGAACTTAAATTACTTTAGAGCGATAGTTGTGTTAGTCTGTATCAGCAAAAAGAATGAGGAGTACTTGTGGCATGTTAGAGACTAACAAATTTATTTGAGCATAAGCTTTTGTGGGCTAAAGCCCACTTCATCAGATGCATGCAGTGGAAAATACAATAGGAAGATATATATATATACACAGAGAACATGAAAAAATGGATGTTGCCATACCAACTCTAACGAGACTAATCAATTAAGGTGGGCTATTATCAGCAGAAGAAAAAAACTTTTGTAGTGATAATCAGGATGGCCCATTTCAAACAGTTGACAAGAAGGTGTGAGTAACAGTAGGGGGGAAATTAGCATGGGGAAATAGTTTTTACTTTGTGTAATGACCCATCCACTCCCAGTCCTTATTCAAGCCTAATTTAATGGTGTCCAGTTTGCAAATTAATTCCAGTTCTGCAGTTTCTCGTTGGAGTCTGTTTTTGAAGTTTTTTTGTTGAAGAATTGTGACTTTTAGGTCTGTAATTGAGTGACCACGGAGGTTGAAATGTTCTCCGACTGATTTTTGAATGTTATAATTCTTGATGTCTGATTACTTTAGTAACTTGCAGCTGCTGTGTTGGCAAGTGCAAGATTCTTTTGGCACATTGTATGGGCAGTACAAGTACAGGACCAACACAGCCCTGCGTACTCCACTATGTGCAACGGTACACAAGTATCTGAGAAAGAGCATCGAAGGCCAGGATTACAATATGTCAGTGTCGCTAACGCCAACTCCAACAGAATCTGCAAACACATTTGTCAAAACAGGATGAAAAGACTGAATTATGTTTTTGAACTAGAAAGGACCACCTCCTTGAACTGCACTCATTTAAATATGTTTGAATGCTCAAAACTATTTGTGAACTCCAAAAATGACCACATTGTTAGCCCACACTGTCACTGTACTATCATTCATTAACTTGTTGTCTCTGTAGTGCTTGGGAAAACCAAATACAAAAAGCAAAACGTAAAACACATTTCTACATCCCAAAACCTCTTAGGGAAGTGGTATGGCCATAATGTATTGGGGTTTTTCCTTGGGCAATTCCTTTGGTCATTGTTCCCTCCATTTAAATTTTAGCTAGCAATGGAAGATTTGGTTTAATTTATGCTGAAGTCTTACTATCTGCGTGGATTTGGTCTTCTCCTCCCATAACAGAGGCTATGTCTACATGACCGCAGTAAGTCGAACTACGCTACGCAACTCCAGCTACATGAATAACGTAGCTGAAGTCGACGTACCTTAGGTCGAGTTACCGTGGATCTACACCGCGGGGAGGTCGACGGAAGAAAATTTCCCATTGACTTGCCTTACTCTTCTTGTCGGGGGTAGAGTACAGGGGTCGAATGGAGAGCGATCTGCAGTCAATTTGGTGGGTCTTTACTAGACCCGCTAAATCGACCGCCAGTGGATCGATCTCAGAGCATCGATCCCCGCTGTAGTGTAGACCATCCCATAATATTTTATTCTGTTCTATTCTTGCTGTGCTTTAACAGTCTAGTAGGAAAAAAGAGGGAAGTGCTTGTTTCAAATATTGACTAGAGCTGGGTGGGAAAATGCTATTTCTGCTTTTATATACTGTGTGAAAAATATTTGGGCAGAAATTCTGTGAAGCACAAATTTGCCCCACACAAAACTCTTTCTTTTGTCCTTTGGAAAACCTACATGGGGCTTAAGACCTAGGTGAGTCCTGGGCCAAACTGTAAACCTTCTCTGTAGACTTTACAAGGCACCATTCCTGAAAACTCCTAGCAGACATTGGTTTGGCCTGTAGCCTCAAGACAAGTTTAAGCAAAGTATTCTGTTAATGTTACAGAAGAAAATTTGTTGAACCTGCAGTCTACACCTGTATCAAAAAAATCCACTTAAGGGATACCGCTTGCTGCAAAGGCGCTATGGGGAAACCTTAGTAAGGCCCTGAAATAGTAAAAGCACTTGAGCACATGAAGAGTCCCATTGGCTTTAATGGGAACACACACGTGCTTAAAGTTACATGTGTTTAAGTGTTTTGCTAGATCAACAATCTAATCTACCAGGGAGTCTAGGACCTATACAATGAAATGTTCAAGGTAATAATATGGGGCACAAGGCCTTCACAGAAACGTTTATTCATTTGGGGGTTTTTAATTTGCTGTTTTGTTTTTTTTAATTTAAGACTAGAAGAAATTCAAGGCACAGACTCTTTATGGTTCTTATGTCAGTCCGACTGAGCAATCAGGAAGAAGTCAATCACAAAACATCGGTTTTCACTACCAGTTTCTTCTCACATGCCAAAACTTGAGCCCCCAAAGCAGAACTGTCAAAAAGCTCAGTTCCCCAGTATCACTTTGGAGTGCAACCTTTTTGGGAGCACGTGTGTTATTAACCTTCATAGCAAAGAATTAAGAGAAGATCTGAAAATATACAGATGCACAGCATAGATATTAAAACAGGAATAAAACCCTATTTTTTCAACAGGTATTTAGGGATAGATCAGTTGTTACAGGAGTAGGTAGCACATAATTAGGGATCGGGAAAGGTTTGAGGTTTGAATGGAACTCTGTGCTATGCAGGGATACATTCGTATTTCCCCCCAAAAGCTATACTGAGGTGAATGAGTGCCTCTGTGTATAGTTTTCAGAGTAGCAGCCGTGTTAGTCTGCATCCGCAAAAAGAAAAGGAGGACTTGTGGCACCTTAGAGACTAACAAATTTATTTGAGCATCAGCTTTTGTGAGCTACAGCTCACTTCATCTGATGAAGTAGCTCACGAAAGCTTATGCTAATCTCTAAGGTGCCACAAGTACTCCGTTTAGTATTTATAGTTTATTTTTTCAGTAGTCTCTCTCCTCTTTTCTATTTCTGCTCCTTTTTTAAAGCCTCTTCTAAGCAAATGTGAACCCTGTAACATTTGAGTGAAAGTCAAACATTCAAATCCGTGGGGCCCGACTCACCCATGGTCCCTGAAGTCACTCCAACATGAGTTTGCCACACCGTTTCTAAGTGGATGTATAATTATTCCCTCTCCTTAGTACTAATCTTGAAATATTAGTTGGGGTCTGTTTAGAAATATACATCAGATGAAACACTGTCCAGTGAACATCATCAGCCTGTGAATGAAACTAGGTGATCAATTCTCTTTCAGGTTAGCATTATTAGTTTTCCTTTGTACTGTACCTAGAGGCCCCAGTCAGGATTTTGGTCCCACTGTGCATGGTATTCTACAAGCACAGTAAGAGACAGTCCCTGACCCTAAAAGCTTTCAATGTAATTTGAGACAAGGTGCGACAAGTGAGTCTGACAAACAAAAGGAGGGAAGGGGAAATAAGAATTGCAGTTACAGAGGTAATAGCCAACTGCTCAGTGATTCCTAGTTGCTCCAGCTAAACTTCATCTTCTTTGTATTTTTTTATTTTTATCTTTTTATTTATTTAAAGGCCATCAGCTACCCCGAGCAGCCACAAAACGTAGACATCCGTGCCTGGGTAATTTCTTGTAAACATCAGAGCAGAGGTGTGTCTGGAGGAGGGTTTGACGAAGTAGTCAATAACCTTTATGGACCAATTCAGGCAGGCAGTTCCATGCTTAAGGCAGCATGGAAGAAAGTGTAAGAGACATTTGTGGTAGAAAGTAATAGACAAACAAGACAGACATCACTGGCACAGTAGAGGACACGGGACAACACAATCAGATAAGAGCAAGCACACAGAGAGAGGCAGAGCTATGGAGGGACTTCAAGGTAAGGTCGGAGAGGATTCCTTCCTTTCCATACCACTAATAATTGAAAATACACTTTTTTGCATGCCATGAATTAAAAAAAAACCCACAAAAACAAAAACTAACAACCTTTTTTTAAATCCAATCTTTCTTGTAAATGTGTCTGCAATGGCCACAAATTGATAAACACATAAAACTGGTTCTTTCAGCTGAAAACGTATTGTGCGAAGTTAAGGCCTAATCCAAAGCCCACTGAAGTCAATGGAAAGGGTCTCATTGACTTCAGTGGTCTTACAATCAGGACCTTGCAGCTCCACCTACAGCATACAGACATTGCTGTCCAAGACCACTATTGGAAGAAAAAAGATATTAAAGAAACATTTCGACATACCCACATCTGCTGGAATGACACAGGTTGGTGGGGATTCAAGTGTTCCTAGTTGGTGCTTTATCTCTATCCACATGGTATATCCAGATAAAAGAAAAATAGGCTGAAATGTACACTCGTAATAATGATTCCTCTGTAAATGGCATTCTTTTGCCTCGGACTTTGGAGGAATACTTGGGAAGTCAGAACAATAGATACTACTCCTTAAAAGAGATGAAAACATTCAATTAATAATTTTCAACAAAGAGCTGTTTCTGTTATGAATAAAACTCCAAAGAAAAGTAAAGAAAATGCTGTCATGCTGAGGCTTAGAAATAATACTGCTTGGAAATCTTGAACTTCACATGCCATGTTTTAAGCCGAAGTCATAACAACATTTCTTTATCAACTGCACACTTCTCCTACTCTCCCCAAAATTACAGTAGAGGATCATCCTTTTCAAAGTAACATTGAAACATAAAAAGGAAATAATACTTTCAATTAAACACAGGGAAAAATATTTTATCCTCTTGGTGTCCAAGCTGTGCTTACAAAATTAGAACTGTTATAATCATTCTTGACTCAGTGTTTGAGGGTTTGCTTGGTTTAATTAAAATTGCACTCCATGGCTCAAGGCAATATGGTAATGAGACACCAAAGATTTTTTCTTGAGTTTACCACTTCAAACCTAGCCCACGCCTGACTGAAAGCAGTTATGGCTGTTGTTGTGGCCAATGTAAAATAAGTTGACCTAGAAGACAGGATTTTCATAGCACTTGATCATCTACACATTTTGCCACTCATTAACTGGCAACTTTTTGGGTGGTGTCGGCAGAGAGGAAAAGGAGTTTGGGCCTGATCCAAGGCTCACTAAAGTCAATAGGAGTCCTTCCATTGAAGTCAATGGGATTTGGATCAGGCCCTGAAAGGCCCCATGGATAATGAATTACTTTCCGAGTTCCAGAAGTATTTCCTCCAGGGCACAGTTAAGAATGCTAGCAGTGTAGTGTTAAGAGTTTACACTTTCTTTAAACTTGATGTAGAGATTGATAGAACTCCCTTCCCACCATTTCTGTAGAATCTGACCACCTCCCATATATTTAAAAACTGAAGCACTAAGAACACTCTCTTTCTTCCTTCCTTCCCAACCTCCAGGAGAAATTGCATAGTGAGTTCCTGGGGAGGGTGAGTGTGCGTGCGTATGCGCTGGGAGAGGGCGGGGGAAGTGATGAAATTACTGAGGTAAAGTTGAGTCAAAATAGGATTTGCACATTTAGTTGTGTGTGTGCCTGGGCTTTCTCCCTCCCATGACAGTGAACTTCATTGTCTAGTTCCAGCACCTGGGGCAGTTCTGTTGCCTGCACTCAAGAGCCTCTCCCTAGTGAATGACAGTTTCATTGGGCCAGTGGAATGTAGCTTTGGTGGGAGGTCATGATCATAAAGAACCAACCTCCTTAATAGCTAGGGCCAATCGCATAGAGGGCTTTGACTATCAATAGGGCCCTACCAAATTCCTGGCCATGAAAAACGCATCATGGACCGTGAAATCTGGTCTCCCACCATGAAATCAGGTCTTTAGTGTACTCTTAACGTATACTATACAGATTTCACAGGGGAAACCAGCTTTTCTCAAATTGGGGGTCCTGACCCACAAGGGTACTGCGGGGGGTGGGGTCGCAAGGTTATTTTAGGGGGGGTCACAGTGTTGCCACTATTACTTCTACGCCGCCTTCAGAGCTGGGCAGCCGGAGCACGGTGGCTGCTTGCTGGGAACCCAACTCTGAGAGCAGCACCCCGCCAGCAGCAGCGCAGAAATAAGGGTGGCAATACCGTACCATGTCACCCTTACTTCTGCGCTGCTGCCGCCCTCACAGATGGGTGGCCAGAGAGTGGCGGCTGCAGTCCGAGGGCCCAGCTCTGCAGGCAGCACTGCCAAAGTAAGGGTGGCCATACCATACCATGCCAGCCTTACTTCTGCGCTGGTGCTGATGGCAGCTCTGCCTTCAGAGCTGGGCTCCTGGCCAGTAGCCACCTCTCTCCAGCTCTGAAGGCAGCGCTGCTGCAAACAGCAGTGCAGAAGTAAGGGTCACAGTACCGTGACCACCCCCCCAACTCCTTTTTGGGTCAGGAGCCCTACAATTACAACACCATGAAATTTCAGATTTAAATAGCTGAAATCGTGAAATTTACAATTTTTAAAATCCTATGACCATGAAATTGACCAAAATGGACGGTGAATTTGGTAGGGCCCTAGCTATCAGGACAAAACACCTTGACCTGGACTCTCTGTTGAATGGGGAGACAGTACAGAGAGCAGCAACCTGTTCACAGGACTAGTATTGCTAAGCAGATAGGCTGCTGCATTTGGCGCCACTGGGAGCTTTTCCCAGAGGTGTGGCTTCTCTCCTAGATACAATGAGTTGGGATAATAAAGCCCAGAGATCACAGATGCATGAATCACCCTAGCCAGGTCTCTTTGGATACATGGAGGACTTCCGTTTCCAGAGCTATCAATTCAGCACTTTAGAAGAACTGAACATTCATTAAAATAAAGAAATAAAATAAGGGAGAGAGAGCTTCTCCTGCCAGTGTGGTGGTCAGTGCTTACTCAGTTATCGTTTTCCAGAATACAACCCCATAATTCTGTGCCCCATTAGAGCCCTTCTATAGCCAACTGTCTTGTTGATTTCTGACACCAAGTATGTAAGACACACTAATACAGTAGATTTCCTTCTATGTCCCAATTACCTGTTCAATTGTAGGAAGGGAAGTAAGTTCTCCTATTCTAGAAGGGCAATCAAGGATGTGGAGGTGAATTTGGGACACGGCAAAAGCACTAACTGGAATGGCCATTGGGACAATACAGAATATCAAAATTTGGCTCTCCATTGCCAGTTATAAGGTACATTAGACCATATTATTCAACCTTCTGATGCTGCACGGTGGCTTAAAGACTCTCAAAAAAGTGAAATACTAACACCTGAAATGTCTGACAGAATTTCTCTCATTGGTTCTCTCTTCCACACCCCTTGTGCATTTACCCCTCCCTTCCTTCTTAGTTATGTCCTTTTCCTTTCCTTCTCCATCCATTTCCCCTTCCTCTAGACCCGTCCTAAATTTCCCAATCTCTGTATTTCCCTCATTCACTCCTTTTTAGGTCTCTTATCCTATTCCTTCCCTTTCCCTCCTCTTCTGTACTTCCCATCTCTTTTCTCTTCCTGTCCCTTCCTCCCCTCCTGCCTGTGGTGCAAAAGTGTTGATCATCCAATCCACCAGGTCCACTCCACTTCTTCTATTGGACCCCTGTTCCCTCGGCCTGCAATACATAAAAGGAGTGCGGAATGGAGCAGAGGGGCTGTTGGGATGTGGGAACCAAACAACCAGCTCTTCCCCCTGCAAGACATCTTGGGGACATAGTGCAACAAGAAAAAACAGCTAAGGGCTTGTCTACATGGGGACACACAGAAAAGTTTATCCAAATTAACTACAGGTGTGAATTTGAAGTGGATTTGTTAAACTCCATTAAACCCACGTATGGACATTCTCAGTCAGCATTAATGTGGCCTTAGTTTAGTTTAGCTTAAAAGTTAAACAAGCCGTAAGAAAAGAGCCAGAAGAGAAGCGGGCCTATTAATGGCAGAAACTTGAAGAGCAGGTGTTAGAAGTAAACATCCTGGTTCAGATCCCCAGCTGGTGCAAATGAATATAGTTCCATTAACTTCAATGAGCATAATGCTGATTTGTGCCTGCTGAGGGTCTGACTCCCAAAGTGCAGATTGATGTGTGATAGGTTATTCTGCCTAACTGGACACACATGGCTGGAGCTCCATGAGAATGAAATCCCCTTTAAAAATCTACTCGGTATGGTGGTGTTAAAATAAATCCTAACAGGCTGCCCACAAGCATACATAGCTATCAGCTTCAGATGAATCACAAAGTGTGAACTGGGTGTGGGGGTGGTGCAAAATGCTCAAAGTGACATTTTGTGGCTAATGAAAAGAGGAATGTTTTCAAATTTTCCCTAAGATACTAGAATTTGCATCCAGGCCTGTGGAGCTCAGGCTTTTTGACCTATCCACGAGAGATGTAACTGGTTATTTAATTGGACCCTAAGAGGTACATTTAGTTATATTTCTCCTGTTAATGTCAATAAAACAACCGCATATTAAATCGCTACATTCTGCTCTAAAGATTTACCCCATCATTCTCGATTTTTATTAGATGGTGTGTGCTGTTTTTGTTGGCAGTGCCGATTGGTAGAGGAGGGTGGAATAACAGCCCCATCAAACAGAGAAAGGGCAAAATATTGCATCACACTAGAGTGTACAATGGGATTTTATTTGCAACATTTTAATTGCATCAGCGATTGTGAGGAAAACAGAAACTAGCACAACAGATTCATGCTTCTGGCAAAAAACAGGATTGATGCAAATATAGCATGTTTAACTCTAACCTTTAGACTCCAATTTTGAGGACGGCCTTGTATACCCCCAAAAGGACACTGATAAGCACTACATAGCCATTTCTATATATTAAATTATCTTCACAGTGTTTCTAATATCACCACCTTAGATTATTAAAACAGAAGGAATTTTTCAAATCAAAGTTTATTGTTAAATATTTACGGTGGCTGCTTAAATCTGGCATTTCATTCAGTTTGTGCAGTGAAAACAGAGTCGTCAATTTCACTTAGGTTTCTAGATTATTGCTGGCCAGTTACATTGTGTGTTCTTGTTCACAATGTTGCAGGCAACTGTTGAAAATAAAGTTGTCTGTTGTTTTAAAGAACCTGGCAATATTGCCATTAGTCAGTTTTTTAAAAATTTATTTTCTATTTTATTCTCACACAATGTTTTCTTCTCATTTAGATTTTTTTAAATAAAACTTCAATAGAATCAAAACAAAAACAAACCAACAAAAAAGCTGGTATGCACTTATACACCACGTTCGTGTCAATGCCTGACCTATGCATTGACCTCTAATGAGATTATAGATATTAGGAAACACCATTTCTCTCAAGCAAATTTATCAGACATGTTTGAGACCAACATGGAAAGATGAGGGAAGGAAAGGGGGAGAACATGAAAAGGTATTTATTCGAACATAAGTGGCTCTAGCAGGTAGTCAAGGCAACATTTAGCCCAGGAATCAACTAGTCACAATATAGTCCTAGAAAAGGTTTCCATATGAAATCCTAAGGGTTCTGTTTATTGTTCCATCCATGAAAGGCTTCACTATAGTGCCTATCACTTAGTATTTATGGTCCAATCCTACAAATACTGTTGAGCTCAGTGGAATCACTCACACTTCATACTGTGGGGCCCAATTCAGTTAAATCCATCCCTATTCAAGAAAGCATTTAAGCTTTCCTGAATCTGGGCTTTGCAGGATTGGACCTTAAATGCTGATTTAAGCTTCTTTGCCAAAAGGATTCTCACATGTCTGATCCAGTCCAGTAGGGAATAAACCCAATGATTTCTGCTCAGGGAGGTTTTGTTTTTCCATTTTATTTATCCAAGTACTAGCGCAGTTATAGGAATCTTTTGTGTTTAAAATTATGAGATGATGTGAGAGAGACCTTTTCATGGGGCGCTCCTGGCACATAGGTATGAATGGTGCATCAACTATACCACAGATTTTCCCCCTAGTAGCATTTCTACTCTGTCCTAAGGACACACAAAAATGAAAGCTTTGGGGACCTAAGGAAGAGACAAAAACATATGATATTCTCTGAAATTATTTGGTACCAGGGGATGACAGGAAAAAGTAATCATGACTGCAGAAAAGAACCAGTGGCTGGAGAAGCTGATGTAGGGAAAAGGGTTTAGGATATATTGAGCATTGTTCTAACTTCTGTGGTGAAATGATCTCCACTTCTGCAAATAGGAAACCCATCTCTTAGGTCCTACCTAGTGTGGATGCTCAGAATTGTTTTGAATTAGGAAATAAGGGGGAAACTGCAGGAACAAGAGGAAAACTGGGTCTGAACAGAACCTCGCTTCCCCAGCTCTGCAGCAGGGATTTGAATTCTATTGACCAAATGTCTCTAAGCAAGAGACCAAATTTGTTACACCAGAGAACATCTATGAAGATTCCAGTATCTTCACTGGCATAGCAGAGATCAAAATTTGGTCCTAAGATTGCATGTTCTTTCCAGTTCAACTATAAGATCCAAGGGCCAGGCCAAACCTTCTGAAAAATTAGACCATGAATATTAGTAGCAAACTGAAAACTGCTCCAGCCATTAAAGCTGTTAAAACTGTAAAGTAACAATCTGAACAAGATCTTTTTCTTTTGGAGTGAGCCAAATTCTGCCGTCAGATATTTAATCACCATGTATGTGTGGAAAGTTGGGTATAATTTAATACACATGAACAACTAGTCTCGGTCACACAAATTATGATTCAAGCAAATTTTCCCATTGTGAAAAGCCATACAAATCAAAATCCATTGTGGCAAAGCAAGGTGGGGATTTATATTGCAAAACTGGAACAGAGTTTGAAAGAAAACAGAAGGCTTAAAAGTATATTAGTTTGCTCTGCCAGGACTCAGCCCTGCTGCTAGTGGAATCAAACCAAATTCTCACAGCAGTTATTTAGTTATATTTTCTGCTTTAGTTTTTAACACGTTTTGTCCACATTTTCAAAGTTGGCCTCCAAAATTGTGTCCAAAAGTTTTGCAGGTGCTGAATAATGAGCAAATACAACCCCCATACTGGCTACTTTGATCTCTTATGACCTAATTTGTGAACACATGTGAGATTTGCTGGAACCTATGGGTTCCATTTTGGAAGCCAGCTGGAAGACCAGGTGAAAGTTTGATCCACAATGGCTCAGCAGATTTTATATTCACTTCTGTTGAGCATCTATTACTGCATTAATATTTCTAAAGTAACAGTTTCCAAACAAATATAATACATTAAAAACTATACACACCTGTAGTATTTTAACTGTAAAGAGCTCCCCACAAGCAATGTATTTGTGTTTGCGGACCATCTGCAAGTCATTTTAGTTAAGTACCCATCAGTTTCACATGTGATATTGATATTGACATCTATTTAAAACACATTAAAAATATTAATACAAATAAAGATAAAACTTAAGGAGACAAAACTATGCATTATTAATCACTGGTGCCTGAAAAAGCTTTTCGGAATCATAAACTGAAATGTTCTGACTTGAAAATATCAAGTATACTGAAGTTTATAAAAAAAAAAGTGAAGTTATCTGGAATCTTACCTACTACATATAATTCAGCATATCGATGATGACATTCCCTGTTTTGATTACAACAGTACAATGCATTATAGAAGAATTTTCCTCTAGGTTTTGTTGCATTCAAGTTGAAAAGAGTAACTCTGCTAACACGATCATTCACAAGTGTATACTGTCTCACTGGGATTTCTTCTGCTAAATTCAGCCACCAAACAATCTTCTTGGACAAAATCATCTTGTTTTTGTCATTATAGAGGCAATGAAAGGAAACATTAGAACCCACACTTGTCAGTATCTTAGGAGGGAAGTACATGACATCTGTTACAGGAAAAGAAAAAAAAACAGCAAAAGAAACTTTAAGAGATATGAAACGTCACACAAAAAGGGAGCTTTACAAAATTTTATAGGACAATCAGAAATGCTTATTGCTATCAAAATCTTGCTCCTAAACACAGGAGTCCAACTCTTACAATTTAATGAGGGTTGCAGGGTACAGGGACAGCAGAAGAAGAAGAGACCCCATGACTTCTTATTTCATCATTCTTTGTATCTATTTGAACATTTTTATCTACATGGACTTTCACCTTTAATATCCTTACTCATGAGGGAATAAATGCAATGGAACAAATGCAAGGTCATATAACATGCTGTATAATCTTACACAGGGAGTACATTTTAAGGAGGGTGCACCTACGTTACATACACAAACATGCAGTTGTACAAGTGAATGGGCAACTGTGTTGGCAAGTGAAAAGGAAATGCTGGTAAACTGCAAGCTGCACGAAGAGTTAGACATTATACTTCAGTGTGCTGACTTGAACATAAAAAGCCTCTGTCAATAGGCGTTCTTTCAAACTTTAGAAAAACAGTAATAATTTCAGTGTTGTGACAAGAGTTTGCAATATAGAACAGGCCCATCTATAGAGCATTAGTCATGCAAAACACATACAAAATATATTGTACAATCACACACTACAAAGGTGCATGTGCGCTCAGTTAAAAATGCATACATCATGGTGAGAAGATCCATATTTTAAAGTTTATTTTGAAAAATCCATCAACTCAACTATTTGGACCTATATATCTGCTTATATGCAAAGAGCATATAATAGGCTGAAGACATGCATCAACTGAACAATTCTCCTTAGTATCTCAAGGAATAATTACACTCATAATGGACCAAGATGCTCCCAAAATACAGTCTCTCGAACAGTGGTGCAAAGCACTCTCTCTTTGTCATCAGCATAGAGTTTCTGATTAAATACAGATCAGAGTATAATGCTAATCAGTTGTATAAAAATATAACTGCCTGATTTCAGCATTTTGTACTCCCAGTGTTAATGTGCTTGCATGAATGCAAAGCAGCCTCTTTGTTGCTACCAACTATCCTGCTGGTTTTACTGTTCTTCCATTGGTTAATGCTAACATTAGTCATTGGGAGACTAGGCAAATTTGAGCTCCCTGCAGAGAAGAAATTACTCTCTTTAAGGTTGTTATCACGCTTACCACAACATGATTTTTGGCCAGTGAAATGTGTTTAAAACAATTAATACCCTACAATAAAATATTAAATTGAGAAATTATCTACTGCATCTCAGTGTTTTCCATGAACTGTACATATTTGTATTTTTATATGTGCATATAATCTCTCTGAAGGTATATATGTACACACACACACACACCCCACGTATAGAGGTACAGTGTAAGTTTCCAAATGTGAGTGCTTAAAGTTAGGTGCATAAATATGGAATTAGGTAGCTAAGTACCTGACCTAATAATCAGAAGGTGACAACTCTCTTTGAAGACCACTCCCTCTGGAAAAATCAGGTTAATTTGAGGCACCCAGTTTAGAACACTTTGACCAGCGTGCGTCCACATGGACAGCACACTAATGGGCCTACTCCACTGCCTCCTCTTTGGCCTGGGCGGCCTGGATTGCCTTAATTCATCTCTGGTGGGCCCGCTTCTCTGCCTCTTTGATGGCTTTCCTCTCTGGCATTCTGAGCTCTGCCATCTGCATCTGGAGCTCATACGCCTCCTTGTCTCTGCAGAGCTGTTATTTGGTCAGCTCTACCAGAGTGGCCCTCTCCTGTAGGGAAATAAAATCTGGCTGGTTTCCCAACCCTGCGTCCTCTCTCGCCTTCTGCTCAGAATACTTCATGAGTCAGGTTTTCAGATCCTCCGCTGATTTCCCCTTCTGCGGTAAACCATATTTCTAACATAAGCTCCCAAGATGCTTTTTATCCATTGTGTCCAAGGATTCTAACTGGCTCATTTCCCCCTTTCTTTGTTCTATTTCTCTTAACCCAAAATAAACAGAAGAAAATAATAAACTTGTACTTTGCTCCCTTGTTTCTGAGTCCATTACAATCTGTTATTGCAAGTGGTTGGAGCGTGAACCTCTGTTCACTGATATTGGGGTGCAATTTCGGCAATGACTACACCCCTATAATGTTCTTGGGATCACCAGCCCATTAAGGTGTTGTCACCCCCTGCTTTGTAACGTAATGATATGCTGCTATGGCTGAGCATTTTGACACCAGTAGCCAGCTGACAAAGATTAGGTCCCACCCTGGCTTCCACCAGCCTACTTAATTCTCGTAGGGTGACCTCAACAATCCCTTCTGGTCCCAAGTCCTCGCAGATATATCTCCCCGAGTTCTTAACTACCAGACACACAGACTTTTCCCCTCTGGTTCGTCACACCCAAAGGTGTGAAACTTGCCCCCAATTATCAGTTCACTTTGGCACATACACTCCACATTGTTGAACAGAGACCTGCTTGCGGTAAAAGTAAACAAAAACTTTATTTAATACAAATATCATAGATTTAAAGATAAAATAGTGAGGAAAAACAAACACATACAAGTTACACAGAAAACAAAGAGGCAATCTCTGGCTTTACCCTTTTACTTTAGCTCAATTCCCTTTTCTAACACAAGTTACCTATTACCCCAGAACAGTTTCCCAGTATGCCCTCTGTCCTAGAGGGGATCCAGTGCTTCACAGACAGCACCCCGCTTAGAGTTTAGCCCTCCATTTCTGGATAGCCTGTACGCCAAATACCTTCCCTTTTAACAGCATTTGCAGGTTTGTTATTTTTCCCCCTTGTTCTCAGACTATGGAAATTCCTGGTTATACAGAAAGGATTTTCCCAGATGTGGATTTTCTTTTCAGTTTCAAGTTGTTTCAATATTTTCCATTAACTTTAATGGTCTGCCATGGTTGCTTCCTGGCTGGACAATGCTAGGTGCTTGGAGTCGGTTTCCTGTAAATACCTGGCCTGGCCCTGCCAGATTGCCTCACCACACTACTGGGAGGTGATGCTGTAGTTAATATAGTTACAATTACAATTTGCGACACATATATACATGCATGCATTCAGAACCAGAACCTGTATATAAATCTCCTAATAACTATCAAGTTCAGGACATTAGAAGCTTTCATAAAAGACCTTACTTGACATGTTTTGTATACACAATAACATTGTCTACAACCATCTGATTCAAGTGCTTATTTTCTGGGTTTCAGACCCCCTTTCTTCCCCCCCCGGTCTCTCCTCTGGGGAAGAACAGGGAAAACACAATGCAAGAAAATTGTCTGCATCCCCAGACTGACCATACAGGACAATTTACAATACAGTGTTGCTAATTCTCATGATTTTGTCATAAGTCTCATGATAATTATTGTTTTCCTTAAACCCCAGCTCCTGGAGTCAAGTGGACATGTGATGATTTCAGCCTTCATTCTTAAAGAATAAGTAAAGTTTCTGGCCCTTCTGGCTCCAGAGAAAGCTTCAAAATGTAACCTCAGTGCATCCTAAAGGCTCAAAAAGCAGAGGCAAATAAAAAGAACACCAAATCTATTATTTTTATATTATCTCAAGATTTTAAAGCCAATCTCGTGATTTTTGGTGAGGCTGACTCATGATTTTTGACCATTCGGAGTTGGCAACACTGTCAATATAAATGAGCAATCAAGATGAATGGATAATGAGTTGCCAAATAAATTCTCTCTCTCACGGTAGACTTTAACAATAGAATATAAGAGGCATTAAGGTATATTCTTTCAGTGGAACCCCCTTTGACCCAACCCATCTCATTGGCCTCAGAGGAGCCATTACCATGCAGCATGTCAGGAATCTGTGCTTTCATAACTCAAGTTATTCGCCTAATTGGTGTGTGTAATAAACTTTTGAAATTTTGAATTCTACATGCAAGTTTGTGCCAGTTCTGAAACTGATTTACTTATACCATCTGCTAAAAAAGTGAGTTTAAATTGCATTACTTAAACTTAGTAAAGGCTCCTCACTGAAGAATGGGAGGCTCCTCTGAATACTGTTTTGGGTTGGCATAATGACAATGGAACCTTTAGGTGTAGCCAAATTTTGGTGCACTATTTATAGCATTTACTATGCACCTTTGTTGCCTACATGTGCTATAGGATTTTGTAGTAGAAAGAATATATACACTTTATCCATGTGTAATACATATCAAATAATATATGCACACATTTATTTCCACAAAACAAAATAGGCCAGAAATATCTACTCCAGTCCTAACAATGGCTATTTAAATTATTGTAGAGGACATACCTTCTGCATTTAAATTATAAGGTGTGCTCCAATCACTCCAGAATCCTGGACCATGAAGACTCTTGCACCGTACTTGAACTAAATATGAAGAACCAACCAGTACATTGCCTATGATGAGGGAGGTTTCTGTGACAATCTCAACCACCTGTTAAATTATATCAGAAGCCATTAACATTATCATTTTGCACCACTTCAGAAAAATGAGAGAAATCAAAGGAAAGAAGCTGTTTATTTTGAGGGTTAGTAGGACTGCTCAAAAGCATTCAACTTTATCACATCTAAATCAAGCAGGTTAGAAGTTACATACGCCTGCAGAAAACAACTACAATATTTTGTTGTGTGCTGTTAAATAGATGCTGCTTTTCACCTCAGAGATAGCTGCATTGTGGCAGTGGGAAAAGTGATTCATTAATAGAACTATATACTACACACACACACACAGAGAAATCCTAGCTCCACTGAAGCCAATGGGAGCTTTGTGATTGACTTCAATGGGACTAGGATTTACCTGTGGACAGGGTTTAGTGATCTGTAGGTGAAACCCATACTATGAGGGGGGTGGGTCTTTGTCCCCTTCTAGTGGCTGCACCATATACAAGGTTTATGAGTCTGCTACTGCTTCCAGCTAAGCAACTTAGTCCTTTTGCTCATTCAGAGAGGCTAACAATTTCAGTGCTGTAGATCCTGAATTCAAAGCCTGCTGTTGATCCAAGCAGGTTTGGCGAAATGAGCACTAACAGCTGCCCCTGAGATGGATTCTTCCCTCAAGTTGTGATTAGATCATGGCCACTGTAGAATCTAGACAGACAGTTGCAGCAGACTCTCCTTAAATACAACATTAGAATGACTTCATCTTCAATAAAAATAAAATAATAATAATAATAGAACAAGTACACTCACCTGCCAGGCATTTTGAGTAGCATTCCCAGAAAACTTCACTTCATACTGAAGCGGATACGGTGTTATTACTGGGTTGAACCAACAGATCTTTAACTGTCCTTCGTCTGTCATTTCTAGTCGCAGGTTCAATGGAGGTTCAGGCTTTACTGTAAAAATATTAAAACCAAGCTTCTACTTTATCTGTTATAGTTACTGTCAAGGTTTGCTGGCCGCAATGTTTGTATTCACCACCATTCAATCAGTGACCTCTCTCTCTTTTAAGTCTTCTCCTTAAGCTTTATGTTTTAGAAGATGCTCTACTCTGATTTAAATATACTTACAGCAAATAACAGAAGCCTAAATTATTCTTAAAACTGAATAGCAAGCAGTATTTTAGCAAACATGGTTAACTATTGGGTCATGTTGTTGCAGAGATGACTGGAGCCTGCTTGGGGCGGGGGGCGGGGGAGGCACAATTTAAAGGTTTGGCCCCCAACAGCTTGAATCACACACCCCCTTACCCTCAGTGGCCCTTCTCTGCAGCTCCCAGGTGTTCGCTCCAGTGGAGAGGCAGCAGCAAAACAGCTGGGAGCTGCAGGGAGGGGCCGCTGCTTTCGCTCTGTGGCGAGAGGCAGCAGCAAAAACACTGGCTGTTCCTGCAGCTCCCAGCTGTTTGCCGCTGCCTCTCCCCACAACCACAGCTTCCAACTTGCCAGCTCCAGCAGCTGCCATGGAGGGAGGGGACCCCACAGCACCATGTGACCGAGCGGAGCCCTCAAACCCTGGCAAAAATCTAGGGGAGAGATGATCCCATATGACTCCCTCCACATCATCTCTGGAAGCCGGGAGAGGGGGTCTCGGGGATCAGGGCTGAAGCCATGAGCCCCAGACGATGTGCCCCAGCTCTCAAATTTCTGAAGATTGTCATATGTGGCTCGGAGGGTCAGTAAGTTCTGCCACTCCTGGCCTAGTAGTTGCCTTAAACCAGAATCAGCTTCTTGCTATCCAGGGTCCCAATTCCACAAAGCACTCAGACACACACAAATGTTTTGCTGAATGGGAGCTGGCTCGTAAAGTAGCCCCATCCATTTTACTATTATTAGGATTTTGGCCTTGTAGGAGACCTGAAATGAGGTGAAGGAAAATTAGGGTTTTGCAGGACTCTAACTGAGATAAAGAGGACATTTCAGAGGGAGGAAATGGACAACTACTTAGGAATAATAATCATGCTGGGTAAAAATCAAGAAGCTTGGATTCTACTTTTACCAGGTACTGAGTAAATTTATTTATCGCTGTTCACTGACGACTGTGGTTGGCCTGTCTTTTCGGGCACATTTGTTAAGAAAACACTGAGGTTCTCTCACTCAGGATAAACACCTTTAATAAATGGTGTAGCATTACACCCCATATTCTTTGTGGTAATATTATGATGATATGAGTATGGCATAATTGTGATGTATTTTGTGCAAGATAAGGCATGTGAGATATCATTGGAAAGGTTATAATTTACTGAATATGATTATCCTTCTTGTATGCATGTATCATTTTAGTATCTGAAGTTAGGAGTCTATGCATCTATTACAAACGTGTTTACCCCTGGAGAACGCCCACTAGAGAGAATGCAATCAGTCTCGATGACTGGCTGGGAATGGCCATTAGGGAAAACAATAGGTCTTTGAAGATGCTAATTTCTCACCGGGAAGCCTTCCAAAGGACGCTACTAACAGCCTCCAAGTTATGGCTGTTATGGCCCTACAGAGACATATGACCAAGTCACCTGATACTGGACTCCATTTTGGAATACCAGTGTTTTTCCACTGACCGGGCAGGGGAACAAATGGGGAAACAAAGGGGTCCAGCCATATACAAAAGCTGTTTAAGGCAGGAGAGTGACATAATCATGGTTCGTTCTTCACTGACTCTCCGCCCAAGAAAGAAGACTGCTGGAAACACCTGAGAAACAAAAGAATGAACTAGGCGAGATGGGCTGAACCCAGGCTAGAGGGTTATCTAGCCTGTGAAAGGAATATCTAGAGTTTTAAGCTGCAAGCAAGAGCAGCTTGCTTTCAAGAATCTCTGCAATTTGCCTAAAACAACATTTAGGGTGAGAATTTGCTACTTATATCCAATTTCTTTAGTATATTGAGCTTAGATTGCGTGTTTGTTTTATTTGCTAGGTAATCTGCTTTGATCTGTTTGCTATCCCTTATTATAACTTAAAATCTCTCTTTTGTAGTTAATAAATTTATTTTTGTTTTGTCTAAAACCAGTGTATGGAAAGCATACTTGGGGCAGAAAGCTGTGTATATTCCTCTTCACACTGAGAGGGCGAATTTCATGAGCTTATGCTGTATAGATCTTTGTGCAGCGCAAGACAGTATAATTTTGGGTTAACCCTCAGGGGGGTAGGGGTGCACTTGAACACTGGGCAGTTCCTTAGCTGAGCTTTCCCATGCAGAGCTGATTTCAGTGTCTGGGTGTTTCTGCAGCTGGGTGTGTCCCTACCTGTATGTGTGCTCATCAAGTGCAGTCTGAAGCCTGGGGGAGGGCTTGGCAGGCTGCACAGCAGTACAATGTAAAGGGAACCCAGGCTGGTTGGTCAGGCGCGCTCAGTGGTACCCCAGTTTCAGGTGGCACATCAGGGGGAACCCGCCACAAATGGTATTTTTCAGTTTAGAGTAAACAGCCAAGCAGGTGTCTGTAACCTGAAAATGAGGAACTTCTGAGTTTTGTAGTCAGTGCTTCAGAGGGCCATCTTAAAGGCAATACTGCATCCTGCAATTTGATCTGCATGCGCAGACCCCCTGAGCCCACGTGGAGCCTCTTTCACTTTAATGGAGCTCTGGTCAAATACAGGAGTCTACCTACATGCATCAGATTACAGACTTGGGTCCTTAAATACAAGGGGGTCATTTTCTAACCTGCTTATGCTACAAGTGGTCTCACTGAAATCAATAGGAGTATTCAAGGAGTAAGGAACTACTCAGCTTTGGTGAGAGTATCAGTACCTAGCCCAAATGTATCAATATTTGAGTCAGTGTAAACTAAATAGTTAGGGCCAAATCTCTCAGTCTGTCGGTGGCAGCTCTAATTCAGTCCACACTTTGACTAGCTTCAGGGGAGACAGGCAAGAGTAAAGGATTCAGGATGTGGTCCATTGCTTTAAAAACTTTATTCTGCAATTTTGATCACAGAATTTTTTGATGGTAGTACAGAAGCACTCTTTTAAAAAGACTGAACATTACCATATTGTAATTTAAGTGGTTGCATGGGTAGACAATGTTTTCTCATTTTGTTGCCATGTATTCTGTTGCTATGGCTTGTGTGTGCAAAGCAAACAACTCGCCTAGCTAATATTCATCTTTTTATTTTAAAACTCATTATTCCTTTTATCAAGATCACTAATGGGAGAACATATTATTATTAAAAATTATACATTTCAAAAATGACCTTCTGACCTTACTTATTGCTAAGAACATATTGCATGAATTATATCTGTGGTCACTTTTAATACTGGCAGATGCAGCTGTGAAACTTAAATCGATCCTGTGACAAAATTAAAATGAAATATCAGTATAATCACCTCATCTCCAAAAATACTAATTTCATTTGCAACTAAGATGAAGTTTTCATTCAAAAGGTTTTTAATTCTGCTTTCCAAAAACTAATATTAATAAGAAAATACAAACAGTTTTTCATTATAGCTAAAAAAGTCCCAACTATTCAGCAAATGGCTGTATATTTATCAACCATTAATTATGCAGATTGGATGGCAACAAAGTAACATCAAATGTATCTGTCATCTTATTTCACTGAGCTGATGGGCTGGTGAAATAGCAGAAATAAATCTTCCACTCTTAAAAAATGCGCAAGTTGTATCTTTAATGATGGAAGTGTCAAAATGAGAGCAAGAGAGTACATGCAAATGCTGCTGATGAGAATTTGCAGGTTTATTTTTAAAGCAAATAACAAAAAATATATTTTTCTGTAAAAAATTAGGCAATAATTATGAACCAGACCATTGTTCTCCACATACTGAACTACCTCCCTGCATTCAAAGTGAATGCTCAGGTACCTCAAGACATTGTTCCTCCTTCTACCTAGATTTGCACTGAAGAAGGGCAAAGACTAGGAAGACTGGGGGAGGGGATACACATCAGCCTGAAGAATTAACACAGCTGCAGCTGAAGTCCTTGCAAAAACTGACTAGTCCCAAAATGAGGACTTCCTGTTACTGCTTTCTATAAAAAAGGTGTACAATAAATTGAAAACTTACCAATATTTATGGGTCTGACGGACATTAAAGGTGACTGAAGAAGTGTTACCCCATTTATGATGTTTAACCATGTAATATAAGTGTAGTTGAGTTTCAGTGAAGATATGTGACATTCGTACTTGTCAGACCCATTGCAGTCGCAGGGAGTAACCATGAAATTGCCTTTTAGAGAATCTGTAGACATGTCTTCCAATGATAACTCTGATCTATATTAAAAAAAATAGATCAATATTTAAAAAGCATCACGTCCTGGACAATCTTCTGCATATTCTATTAGATTGACCTCTTTGGTTAAACAGTAGAAACAGTACTGAAAACAGCAAAGTACAAGAGACCGATCAGTCTGTGTGCTTTTTCTTCAGCTGTACCTTTGGGGGCAGAGAAGGAGCCGAATGAAAGATATTTCTGAGGCCTGATCCAACATCAGAATCGCCAGACTGGATCAGACCATCTACTCCAGTATCTTGTCTCTGACAGTTTCCAGAATCGGCTGCATCAGAGGAAGGTTTAAGAAACCCTCCATTTGGCAGATGTAGGATAATCTGTCACTCATGAAGGTCTCATCCCAATCCCTAATAGTCAGGTGCTGATTAAACATGAAACATGAGTTTTTATATCCCTTCCAAAATGTATCATTAAGTGTTATAATAATACAATATCCTGAAGTTATTCAGCCCAAACCAGAATTTTTGTGTGCGCAACAAGCTGCAGAATTTGGTCCAGGTTTAGGATATGTTTCTAAATTACTTATCAACTACACATGATTGTAACTGATAAATATTGTATATACACAGCACAAAGAATGTACTCTAAAAATCTAACTTTAAGTGATTACTTCCAAGATGATGAAGCTTTGTTTACTTTGAAGACATACCATGTTTATTTCTTAGATAATTTGACTTTTTCTTAGCAAAGCAAATCTCATTTAATCCCAGGCATCACTAGTACTATTGCTTTGGACTGGCTCGTGGAAAGTATTTAGTAACTCCCTCTTTAGTATTCTGTTTTGTTTCTTTCTAAACTGAAGTACAGCCCAAGAGACTACTTCTGGCTGAACTCTCCAAATTTGTTTTCATGAATTTTTCACATGCTGGAATACTTTCCTTGAGAGATTAGCATACAAATGAAAATAGTCTTATTACAAAAATCTTTGAAAAAATATATGGTTTAATAAAACCTTGCAAAATTTTAAATGGATAGCACTTGAACTGCTAACAAGAAATAAAGATGTTTATTTAACAAAAATAGTTGGATCAATTTTTCCAGTGATGGAAGAATACATTTATGCTTTCAGAATTTTTTTTAAAGGAAACATATGTAATATTTAGGGCATATTGAAATATACCAGCTGTACAACATATTACTGTTGATGTGAAGTCTTGTGCAGCATACAAATGGAGATGTATGCTGCTACACTGTAATTTAGGTCAAAACTCATTCAATTCTTACTAGTACCTGATTCAGACAGGCATTATATCACACTTCCTAAAGCATATGTAAAAGTTGCCTTTCAAGAAATGGCATCAAGACGACCCATTTTATAAACTTGAGAGGGCAGTCAGTATATCTAATGTACACATCACTACACAGACCCTCAATAGATACATTTACATACATACACACACACACACACACGTTGCACTTAAAACACCTAATTCTCCACTCCCTTGTATGTTACATTCATGTAACACCAATAACTGCAATTTACAGTAGTGTAACACAGAGGAAATCAGCCCCAAGGTTTCTTCCATTTTCAGCAATATCAGCAGTTCCAGCAGTATTCCTATTTTAAGTTAGGAAATATCTCTGAAACTGAAAGTATCTTTTAAAATGAAAGAAACTTTAGAAGTGGACCACTGCATACATTCAATTGTAGACAGAATGCATGACTGTCTAGTACTATTATTTATTGGCACGAATATTGGATTGCCACATTGGTGACGAATAACAAAGGCATAGGTGGGTTATACAGTTCACCACAAATGTCTTTCTAGGACCTCGAGCATATCAGCCGTGAATTCAGGGCCCTGGGAGCAAGGGTGAAGGAGTGATGTCTCTACACAAATGCGATAAGTATGGGAATAAACAGGAAGAACTGGCAGTATTAGCCATAAGCTAAATTCTGACTTATTTGACATCTCTATACAAATATCCTAGTCATGCTCCGGAAAGACAGGCTAGGAAAAAAGGATATGCTGTTGCCTTATACATCAAGTATATATATTGTTCAGAAGGAGGTGAGAGGCAGACCAGTTGAAAGTCCCTGGCTGAAAATAAAGGGGGAAAAAACCCGAGGGGTGATGTCATGCTAAAGGTCTACTATAGAACACCAAATCAGGAGAGGAAGGTGGATGAGGCACTGTTAGAACAGAAATATCCAAAACACAAGATGTGGTTGTAATGGGGACACTTTAATTACTCAGATATCTATTGGACATTTCCTCCACCTTCTGAAACAAAAAATTGTTCCCCAGTACATTCCAAGAACTAAGTGAACATACTGAGTTTTATGTATTACTTTTCCAGGGGGGCAGCCATTTTAGACCTGATGCTGAACAAGAGAGAGGAATTGGTTGTGAATCTGAAAGTTAATGGCAATTTGGGTGAAAGTGACCTTGAAATGATGATTTCAGAATTCTAAGGAAAAAGAAGGAATCAGAGCAGTAGAATAAGAACAACGAACTTCAAAAAAGCAGACTTTCACAAACAAAGACCTAGTAGGTAAGATCCCATGGGAAGAAAATCCAAGGGGAAAAGGAGCTCAGGAGATCTGGCAGTGTCTTGAGGAGACAATATTAAAGGCACAATAGCAAACTATATCCTGATGTGAAGAAAAGATAGGAAGAATAGTAAGAGGCCATATGGCTCTATCGGAGTGCTTTAATTACCCGAAAATCAAAAGATAATCCTACAAAGAATGGAAACATGGACAAATTCATAAGGACAAGTACAAAAAAATAGCACAAGCATGTACAGACAAAAACAGAAAGGGTAAGGTACAAAATGAGTTCCACCTAGCAGGGGAAAGGCAATAAGAAGAGGTTCTATAAATACATTAGGAGCAAGAGAAAGAGAAAGGAAAGTACAGACCCACTACTTAGCAGGGAAGGAGAGCTAACCAGAGATGGCATCAAGAAGGCAGAGGCGTTTAATGTCTATTTTGCTATAATCTCCACTAAAAAAGGAAAAACACAAGCCAGAATAGGGAAAAGAACAGATTAAAAAACATTTAGAGAAATTAGATGTATTCAAGTCAGCAGAGCCTGAAGAAATTCTTCATAGGATATTAAAGAAACTAGCTGGTGCAATCTCAGAACCAGAAGCTGGGAATGGGTGACAGAGGATGGATCACTTGATGATTACCTGTTCTGTTCATTCCCTCTGAAGCACCTGATATTAGTCACTGTCGGAAGACAGAATACTGGGCTAGATGGACCTTTGGTCTGACCCAGTATGGCCGTTCTTATGTTCAGAGTGTTCAAGGAACAGCTATGGCCTGGAGCCAACAGCAGAGTAGCAACCCAAGTGCTGTGTTGCCTACTTGCTGATGAAGAAGAGCAGCCTGGAGGGAGACTAAGCAAGGTTCAGCCCTTTACAATCTGAATGACTTGCATAATGGTGCAGGAGAGAGTAAAATGCCTTACAAAATTTGTGGATGACACTGCACTGGGAGAGATTGCCAGCACTTTGGAAGACAGGATTAGAATACAAAACAACCTTGACAAATTGGAGAATTGATCTGAATTCAACAAGATTAAATTTGATAAAAACAAGTGCAAAGTACGTCATGTAGGAAGGAAAAGTCAAAAGCACAACTACAAAATGGGGAATAACTGGCAAGGTGGTAGCACTGCAGAAGAGGATCTGGGAGTTACAGTGGATCATAAATTGAATGAGTCAACAATGTGATACAGTAGCAAAAAAGACTAATATTCTGGGACGTAATGAAAGGAGTGTCATATGTAAGACATGGGAGATAACCAGTGATGAGCTGCTGGAAGCTGAAGAACCGGTTCCTTCAGTCGCTCTGGGTCTTCAGCAGTACTGAAGGGCCCGCCAATGAAGTGCTACCGAAGACCCAGAGCGAGTGAATGATGTGCCGCCGAAGTGCCGCCGAAGGACCGCAGGGCCACCGGGTGAGTAGAAATTCTCAGGGGAGCCTCCCCAGCCGAGAGCTCAGGCAGGACGGACAGGACGGTCCCGCGGGCTGCATGTGGCCCGAGGGCCGGAGTTTGCCAAACCCCTTTAACAACCAGTTCTAAAACAGCTTCAAAATTTAACAACCGGTTCGCACAAACCCTTGCAAACCAGCTCCAGCTCACCACTGGAGATAACTGTCCCTTTCTACTTAGCTCTAGTGAGGCCTCAACTGGAGTACCTTGCCCAGTTCTGGGTGCCACTCTTCAGGAAAGATGTGGACAACTGCAGAAAGTTCAGAGAAGAGCAACAAAAATAATAAAAGGTTTAGAAAAACTGACCTCTGAGGAAAAATTTTAAAAAACTGGGCATGTTTAGTCTTGGGAAAAGATGACTAAGGGGGAACCTGATAACACTCTTCAAGTATGTAAAGTAGATGTTGATAAATTATTTCCCCATATCCATAAGAAGTAACTGGCTCAATCCACAGCAAGGGAGACTTAGGTTAGATATTAAGGAAAACCTTTCTAACTAGGGTGACCAGAAAGCAAGTGTGAAAAATCGGGATGGGGTTGGGGGGGGTGTAAATAGGCCTCTATATAAGAAAAAGCCCCAAATATTGGGACTGTCCCTATAAAATTGGGATATCTGGTCACCATATTTCTAACTATAGAAATAGTTAAAATCTAGAATAGGCTTCCAAGGGAGGCTGTGGAATCCCTATGATTGGATGTTTTCAAGAACAAATTAGACAAACACCTGTCTGGGATAGTCTAGGTCAGGAGTGGCCAATCTGTGGCTCCAGAGCCACATGCGGCTCTTCAGAAGTTAATATGCGGCTCCGTGTATAAGCATGGACTCCGGGGCTGAAGCTACAGGTGCCAAATTTCCAATGTGCCGGGGGTGCTCAATGCTCAACTCCTGGCTCTGCCACAGGCCCTGCCCCCACTCCTTCCCTTCCCGCGCCCTCCCCTAAGCGTGCCTTGCCCTCCCTCCTTCGCCTCCCTCCCAGAGCCTCCTGCATGCCACGGAACAGCTGATCGGGAGGTGCAGGGAGGCACTGATCGAGGGGGCTGCCAGTGGTTGGGAGGCACTGGGAGCGGGCGTGGGGGAGCTGATGGGGGGCTGCTGACGTATTACTGTGGCAATGTACATTGGTAAATTCTGGTTCCTTCTCAGGCTCAGGTTGGCCACCCCCGGTCTAGGTTTTCTTGGTCGTGCCTCAGCACAGGGTAGCTGGACTACAGGACCTCTCAAGGTCACTTCCAGCCCTCCATTTTTAAGATTTTATGAAAGCTACAGGATGAAATAGGTCTCTCCTTCCAAGGAAGTTATGCCATAAAAGGTAAGATGGCTCTCTGACAATGACTTCATCTCCATCTTGGCAGCCCTCCCGATACTAGTATCTTTTCTGCAGTATATTTTCAGAGTCCTGTTTGACTGATCTCTATTCTTCAGACCTGCTCTGTAATGGACAACATGAAGCACTTTCTGTTCATGACGACGTCAGACCAAGCCTATCATACTTGGGGATGGGTGAATCAAAAATCCTTTTTTTAAATGCTGAAACACTTGAGCTGTCAACGACCATATGTGAACCATTGAGGAGCCTATAACAAAACAAGGCCATTATTTTCATTGTGTGTATGGCCTAAATATGAGAATATTGGCACTTGTTCATGAATTGAGGCCTCCCAGAGAGAAACAAATGCCATGAAAGCATACTTTTAAAGCTGGGACTGTTTTCAAACTATTCTGGCCTGCATGTGAAAGGCATCAGTGAGTCAACAGGGGAAGCTACCCTTACCAAAATATGAAATAAACAAGTCAGCTATTCCTTCGGAACATCAGGCCTTGCTAAAGAAAACTATAATTGACCTTCACTCTTGGGAGAAAAAAAATACTACCACCACATGAGGAATGTTAAATAAGTTTGCTCTATAATGGTAAAAACAATAACAAAAATACTAAAGATAGTCTTTGGAGAGGAGACTGACCGCATTAGCAGTAAGTCGATAATTTGGAGGAGATGTGTAAATCAATTTAGGGAATCTGGAGTAGAAAGCTGACAAGTTTCTTTCAAGGTAACAATTACAGTAATTTTTTGAAGTGCCAGAGAAAATGATACTGAAGAGAGCAGAGCCTACAGAGACCTCAACCTTGGGTAATGGTGCAGCTCAAGGCAGTTGTTAATACACTGCTAAATTTCCCGGGCAGGGAAGAGCTTCATCTAGAAATTGGAATAAAACTTCAGATCGGGGTGGGCAAACTTTTTGGCCCAAGGGCCACATCGGGGTGCAAAATGGTATGGACGGCCGGGTAGGAAGTCTGTGCTTCCCCAAACAGCCTGGCCCCCGCCCCTTATCTGCCTCCTCCCACTTCCTGCCCCCTGACTGCCCCCCTCAGAACTCCTGACCCATCTAACCCCCCCGCTCCTTGTCCCCTAACTTCCCCAACCCCTATCCACACCCCTACCCCCTGACTCATCCACCCCCACACACACACTTCTTGTCCCCTGACCACCCCCTCCCGGGACCCCCGTCCCTAACTGCCCCCCAGGACCCCACCCCCTATCCAACCTCCCCTGCTCCTGTCTCCTGACCACCCCCCTCCCCGAACCTCTGCCCCATCCGACCGCCCCCTCCTCCCCCCCAGGACTGCACCCAGGGACTTCCTGCCTCCCCTACCCCTGCCCCCTTACCATGCCACTCAGAGCGGCAGAACAGGCTTGTTGGAAAGCCTGGGAGGTGGGCGGATGCAAGCTGCACTACCCGCATGGCAGCATAGCTATGGGGGAGGGGGCACAGTGGGGGAGGGGCCGGGGGCGAGCCTCCCTCGCCAGGAGCTCAGGGGCCGGGCAGGACGGTCCCACGGGCCAATGTGTCCCGCGGGCTGTAGTTTGCCCATTTCTGCTTTAGATCCTTGCAAAATCAGAAAATCCATGTTTTCCTGGACTACAGGATGGATCTGCAAAAGGATGCAAAATGCTTTTGTACTCTGCAAAACTAAGAGGGGAACAAACAGAAAACAGAAGTCTCATCTTTCGAGCCTCTCTCAAAGCTCTACAGGATAACCCACAGACTGTCAGGTCTTCTTGGCCCCTTTGAGAGTTTCTTCTGCAGATTCCGCTGGCCTCCCCAAAAAAATCAGTTCATCAAGCACTTGAAGCCTTCTGAATCTCTCTTGGTTTTTCTGGGGTGCTCCAGTATGTGTCCCCCTGCTCCCACTGTGGCTTGATGTCTTTGCAGCTCTTCTCACCTCATTTTCTACCTCTTATACGACTCATCACTTTCACTAATAAGGTGTAAGAGGTGTTTATTTCTCTCCTCTTTCAGGGTGGTGTGCCTGTGCGTCCATTTCACTGATGAATTTTTTCAGAGAGGCACAGCTAGCAGAAAACTCTCGATTACTGACAGAAATAGGACATTTCTTCTCAAAGATATAAGATGGTCTATCTGTAGAATACTACTGCTGGCTGATCCCAAAATACTTCACAAACGATTAGAATACACCACCACCGAAACGCACCCATCTGTGGGTGGTAAGAGAGCCTAACAGCACACAGTATGCAACATGGCTGCAGCAGGAGACCAAATTTTAGTCATGAACACCAGAGAAAACCTTCTATTCTTAAAAAGGGGATGGGAGTGTCATGAGGTCTTTAGTCATCCAGGGTCTCTGTTTTTAAGCTAAAAGAAAAGGAGTACTTGTGGCACCTTAGAGACTCACCAATTTGAGCATAAGCTTTCGTGAGCTACAGTCCCAGTGGCTCGAATCAGGTGGGATGGACTCAAGGGGATGACTAAGCGAGCGGTGTAACAGGGGAGCCTGTCTCGCGTGTCTTTGATGTTTTACAAAGTTACACACGAGTTTTTGCTTAGAAGGGGCGCTGGCCTTTTGTCTTCTGCATGTGAAGAAAAGCCCACTCCGCACTGCGGGGTAAATGCGATCCAAGAAGGAAGTCTCAGCAGAATCAAGAACACTGTCCAGAATCAAGAACACTGAATGCATCCGATGAAGTGAGCTGTAGCTCACGAAAGCTTATGCTCAAATAAATTGGTTAGTCTCTAAGGTGCCACAAGTACTCCTTTTCTTTTTGCGAATACAGACTAACACGGCTGTTACTCTGAAACCTGTTTTAAGCTCTTATTTGAAAAATGCACAGAGTGAATTGTATAGTTCTGAACATATCTGCCTTGGTAAGCCTTTTTAGCTCAGCTGGGATTTGAACCTGGGGGCTAGGCATGACTAATCTACTCAACTATCCCGGTCAGCTAAGATTTTTCTATTTAGTGATGAGCCCTGGTTGGAAAAGAATGAAAGTGGGAACTATTTTTAGATGTAATGGTACTTCAGACACAGAAAGCATAGAGAATGCTAGAAATGGAAGCCTGTTAAGACTTTGGCTTTAGGTTATCTTATAATGTTTGCCATTTAGAAGTCCACATTTGCTACCAGTTATCCCATTTATTTCCTATGTTCAGAACAGTAATAACTGTGGTAACTGGTATCTGTGGGTCAGCGCTGACTTTTTAAACAGGGACCATTGTCTATAAATCCCGTTTGATCTATTATTTATAATACAGGATCCATATGAGACCCAATTAAGAGTCGTGTCCCACTAGGATGTAATAAGAGACAGTCTCTACACCAAAGAACTTACAATCTAAACAGATACAACAACAAGGGGCGGGAAGGAAGTACTATTATCCCCATCTTACAGATGGGGAATTGAGGCACAGAGAGATTAAAGGATTTGCCCACATTACATAGGAAGTCTGTGGTAGAGAAAGGAACTGGACTCAGAAGATCTGAGTCCAAGTCTATTAGCCACAAGACCATCCTTCTTCTATCATTGTTAGTGGAGACTCCCCTACCTCAAGATATTATGCAGAGCTGAAGCAGAAGCAGGTGGCCTTCCAGCATGGTTCCTTACATGAGTATTAGCTGTCTGAAAATATTACATGAAAAGGGAATGCAGAAACTTAAAAGTGCATAAGGGATGTATGCCACTCAATCCAGCAGTAGCCTATAGAGATCAGCATGCTCTTGAAGTGTAATCTAACATTCACTTTTAAATCACTGATTTATTAAATTTAGTTTAAACATATTAAAAAGAGACACTAAAGCTCTAGGTGATGAACATATTTTACCCTTCAAAAGCATGTTTGGAACAGTGGTGACTTCTTTTGTGTATGTAAGAGCGCTACAGAGTGGTTAACTCTATAAGATGCATCAAAAATTCTAGTTTTTATATTAGGTATGGTATTAAAATGACAAAGAAGAATAAATTTCTTGAGGAGAGACAATATGATAGGAGGCAAAAGCACAAGCAGGCAGAACTAAGATCAAGCATTCAACCTTAAAAAATTATGGGTTGCATATTGATTGAGGAAGCCTTTGACCTAGTTAAAATAAAATAAGCAGTTTAATAAATATGAGAAAAGGATAGAAAGGATAGGAAATACCCTGTGTTAACCATTCAAGCCCTGAACATAACCTGACTGATAATTCCATACAGTCCTATCAAAATGTGGTCTAAAAATAAGAACAAATGGGCATATAGTATTTTATCCACTTGTACTGACTAATGCTATCACTGTGTTTCAGATCACAAATACTACTGTAAGACAACTCACTCATAGGACCTTTACTGGTGTTTTAGGATATCCTCATAAATGGGAAGCTTCAGATATATTTTACTTACAGAACATATGAAAGATTAATCTTAACTTCTCCATTCAAGTACGACTTCTTGTTAGACAATTTCAGGATACAAACAAACAGTTCCAGGTCTCCTTTAGTCCAACATAGAATGTTCCAACTTAAATCTAAATTTAAAAAGGTAAACATTTTCTGAATCACATTGAAACCAAAGACATTTAAAGAAATAAAATAAAATTTACCAGTAAGTCTTATGCATCAGCACATATGCTGCAGTGAAAGGAACAGGAAATTTCAAAGAAATAAAATCTCGTACTCTCTCATCTGCATTTGGGCTGCAACCAGGCAAACATTTAAGAATGTGTGTTATATTGCTCACGTGACCAGCCCTTTGGAGTTTGGGGCTATTCATGTGAGTAAGTACATCACCGCTGTTTGCAAGATTGGGGCATTAGTCCCAGATTTTTAAAAGATATTTGTGTGTTGCTGTATTCAGCATTGCAATACCCAACTGATTTAGGAGCCTAAATCTCTTTTTCTAAAGGGTTTTTAGGCACTTAGCAGGCAAAATCCCATTGACTGTTGGTTCCCAAGTGCCTGAATCCCTTTGGAAAAATATTTAGGCTCCTAACTCCAACACCTAATGCAGCAACATCTAAATACCTTTACAAATCTGGGTTGTAGTGATCTGGTAGTCTCTTACTATAGAGAATGTACAGACCTGGACATAAAATCAATGTAAATTATAATCACACAAATTTGTTTAAATAATAAACTTTCTTACTTGTAACTAGGGACAATTTTTAGTGGAGGGGGTAGGAGGCGAATGGGGTGTGTTAAGTTTCTGATATTCTTTAATCTTTTTGCGACAGTTCATGACCACAACCTCTATGCAGCATTATAAAACAATATAATTATTCAGATTACTTCTTGAAAAGACCACCTGACATATGAGGCAGTGCTAGAAATACAGGGTAAAATCCTGACCATACTTAAGACAATGAGACTTTTGGCATTGCCTTCAACAGGACCAGGATTTCACACAAAGATCCTTTTCTCCACCATGTACATTGTGTGCCAGGGGCAGGAGGAATAACCAACTACATTTCAAATTACAGGATGCAAGATAAAGTCACTGTGGATGATAACATGGACATGGAGGTGGGGACAAGATTTGCTCTCTCAAGCTAAAAATCCATTAAAAATGTCTACATCCTTATTTACAATTTCCAACATTCCTCTGACCTAATTCTACCATGATGCTCACAAGAAGTTAGCTGACTAATAAGTGGTAAAGGTAAAGGTAAGGGGGAGGGCGCAACCGAGGATAGTTACCTATATAGCTAACAAAATGGATTTATATTATCAAGATGTGGCGATTCACCACTTCTACCTCCTTATTTGCATGTTGTACCCCTTTCCCTTACCTTTAGTCTGCCTTTCTACATGGCAAGCTCTCCAGGACAGGAATTTTGCCTTCATTTATGTTTGTACAGTACCCCGCATAATCCAGGCACAAATGGAAACAAATACTAGTATTAGGAAAATATTTGAAAAACAACGAAAACGTGATGTCCATTACTGAGTCACTTTAAATAATTACACTACAAACCTACCTGTTTGCTGAGGAGTTAAGCTACTTATTTCTGAGAAAGTAAATTTCTTTGTTTCCATGCCTGCGGTGTACGAAGAACAATTTGCGTGTGTTTCACTCCAAAGGCAACAGAGGAAACTCTCTTCAGCCACCAGCACCAGAGAGTTGGTTTCAGCAGTTCCGTGCTCTCCGTGCAACCCAGGACTGCTCGCTACAACACCAGTAGTCAAAGGAATGACAGAAGTCTCATTCGGTGACGGGCAAGGCAACATAAAGCTCGATGCTGGAATCTGATGTACCATACAGTGAGCAACTGCCATTCGAATAAAATCTGGAAATACAAAGAAATAATGAAGGCAATGAGTTACACTACTTGGAACAATGAAAACAGAGCAGCTGCCGTTCTAAAGAAACAAGTGTGGTTAAAAATATTGGACAAGACTCTCCAAGTGCCAATCTCTTCTGAATTGGTATAGACTATTTTATTCAGTTAGGCTTCCAGAACTCATCCATATGCCTTATACTTGACTGAAGTCACCCTGCTCTTTTTTCCAAAATAACTGCATTTTTTAAAAAACCCAAGATAGTACAATATAAGAACTCGAGGGGGAAAAGTGCTCTCCTGGCTTAAATTGGTGTAAATTAATTAGAATCAAACATATTAAACAGGGATTGAAGTCAAAGGAGCTGCACCAATTTAGCAGAGAATTTGGCCCCAGATCTGGGCATACAGAAACTCTTGGGTCTTAAAATCCAAACCCAGGTCCACATTTTGCAACTATATTCTATATTTTTACAACCTGGATACACCCAACTTCGGGATATTCAAAAGCTTGATGTTAAATAATAATATATGAAGATATATTTTGTCCTCCTAACTAATGGGTATTATGTGAGTACAGAAATTGCATAAAAAACGTTATTTGTAACTGTGATAAAGAAAGTGGTGGGGGGCTCCCTTTTATGGACACCCAGCCAGCCAGTTAGCTATAAAGTCCCTCTTGGTGGCTGCTTGCTTTACCTGTAAAGGGTTAACCTGTAAAGGGTTTAAAAAAGTCCCCAGGTAAAGAAAAGGGAGTGGGCACCTGACCAAAAGAGCCAATGGGAAGGTTAGAACTTTTTAAAATGGAAAAAAAGCTTTTCCTTTGTCTCTCTGGGCTGCAGGGACAGAGCAGCAATGCTGTAAACAGTTTTAAGCCAGGTATGATCATAAATCATCAGTTCATACCTAGAACTACTTATCCGAAACTCCAAATGTGCAAGTAGATCAGAATGTTTAGCTGGACGCAATCAGGTTTATTTCTGTTTATTTTTAAGGGCTTGTGGATCTCCTCCGTGCTAACCCCAGATGCTTTTGTTTGCTTGTAACCTTTAAGCTGAACCTCCAAGAAAGCTATTTTGGGTGCTTAATTTTTGTAATTGTTTCTTTTAAGATCTAGCAAAAAGCCTAAGTTCCAGATGTATTTTTTTCCTTTTTGTTTTTAATAAAATTACCTCTTTTAAGAACAGGATTGGATTTTTGGTGTCCTAAGAGGTTTGTGCCTGTTGTTTGATTAGCTGGTAGCCACAGCTAATTTCCTTTGTTTCCTTTCTCAGCTCTTCCCTGGAGGGTGGGTGAAAGGGCTTGAGGGTACCCCACAATGAGGAATTCCCAAGTGCTCCTTCCTGGGTTCAGAAAGGGTTTTTTTGCATTTGGGTGGTGGCAGCGTTTACCAAGCCAAGGTCAGAGAGAAACTGTAACCTTGGGAGTGTAATACAAGCCTGGAACGGCTAGTATTAATTTTTTAAATCCTTGCGGGGCCCCCACTTCCTGCACTCGAGGTGCCAGAGTGAGGATTCAGCCTTGACAGTAACATTTTCTAAAGACATGCAAAACCAATCCTATTGTTTACAGCAACAATATAAAGAGCTCTATTCATAATATGTGAAATCTTGGTCCCACTGAAGTCATTGGGAGTTTTGCCATTGAGTTCAATGGCGCCAAGTCATTTAACATATCTTTTCTTCGTCTTTTCTTCCCTCCCCACCCAATCAGAGGCATCTGATAGGCTTTGTTCATTGTTACAGAGTACATTGCAGTAGTTTTTAAATGCTTCTACAATACTTTTGTTTGTGTTGTTACACCAGAAAGATACTATTTACAATTGTTAAATCCACAATTAAGAGGGTTGCCAGGCATCTGGTTTTCGACCAGATCACCCGGTCAAAAAGGGACCCTAGTGGCTCTGGTCAGCACTGCTGACCAGGCCACTAAAAGTCCGGTCAGCAGCTCAGCGGGGCTAAAGCAGGCTCCCTGCCTGCCCTGGCTCTGAGCGGCTCCTGGAAGTGGTGGCATGTCCAGCTCCTAGACACATGGGTAGCCACGGGGACTCCGTGTGCTGCCTCCACCCCGAGCATCAGCTCTGCAGCTCCCATTGGGAGCCAATGGGAGCTGTGGGGGCAGCGCCTGTGGGCACGGGCAGTGCACAGAGCCCCCTGGCCCCTCTGCCTAGGAGCTGGACACGCCAGCCGCTTACAGAAGCCACCTGAAGTAAGCGCTGCCCGGCTGGAGCCTGCACCCCAAGCCCCCTCCCACACTCCAACCCCCTGCCCCAGGTCGGAACCCCCTCCTGCACTCTAACTTCCTCCCAGAGCCCACACTCCAACCCACTGCCCCTAGGGTGACCAGATAGCGAGTGTGGAAAATCGGGACAGGAGGTTGGGGGTAATAAGCACCTATATAAGAAAAAGCCCCAAATATCGGGACTATCCCTATGAAATCGGGACAGCTGGTCACCCTAACTGCCCCAGCCCTCAGCCCCCTCCTGCACCCCGAACCCCTTGGTCCCAGCCCTAATCCCCACTCCTGCACCCAAACTCCCTCCCCGAGTCTGCACCCCAGACCACCCCCCTGCACCCCAACCCCCTTCTGAATCCCAAACCCCCTCATCCCCAGCCCCACCCCAGAGCCCACACCCCCAGCCAGAGCCTGCATCCCCTCCCGTACCCAAACTCCATGCCCCAGCCCTGAGCCCCCTCCTGCACTCCTCGGCCCCAGCCCTGAGCCCCCTCTGACACCCTAACTCACTCCCAGAGCCTGCACCTCAAACCGTTGGCCCAGTCCTCAGCCCCCTCCCACACCCAACCTCCCTTCCGGAGCCTGCACCTCACACACCCTCCCACACTCCGAACCCCTTGGCCCCAACCCTGATCCCCCTCCTGAACCCAAACTCCCTCCCTGAGCCCGCACCCCGGATCCCCTCCTGAACCCCAACCCCCTGCCCCAACCCGGAGCTCCTCCTGCATCTCACACCCCTTATCCCCAGCCGGAGCCCTCAACCCTTCTCACACCCCAACCCCCTGTCCCAGACCAGAAGCCCCTCCCGCACCCTGAACCCCTCATTTCTGGCCCCACCCATAGCCCGCATCCTCAGCCAGAGCCCTCACCCCAACTCTCTGCTCCAGCCCGGTCAAAGTGAGTGAGGATGGGGTCCTGCACTTAGGATGGAAGAATCCAATGCACCGCTACAGACTAGGGACCGAATGGCTAGGCAGCAGTTCTGCAGAAAAAGACCTAGGGGTTACAGTGGACGAGAAGTTGGATATGAGTCAACAGTGTGCCCTTGTTGCCAAGAAGGCCAATGGCATTTTGGGATGTATAAGTAGGGACATTGCCCCAGATCGAGGGACGTGATGGTTCCCCTCTATTCGACACTGGTGAGGCCTCATCTGGAGTACTTTGTCCAGTTTTGGGCCCCACACTACAAGAAGGATGTGGAAAAATTGGAAAGAGTCCAGCGGAGGGCAACAAAAATGATTAGGGGACTGGAACACATGAGTTTTGAGGAGAGGCTGAGGGAACTGGGGATGTTTAGTCTACGGAAGAGAAGAATGAGGGGGGATTTGATAGCTGCCTTCAACTACTTGAAAGGGGGTTCCAAAGAGGATGCATCTAGACTGTTCTCAGTGGTAGCAGATGACAGAACGAGGAGTAATGGTCTCAAGTTGCAGTGGGGGAGATTTAGGTTGGATATTAGGAAAAACTTTTTCACTAGGAGGGTGGTGAAACACTGGAATGCGTTACCTAGGGAGGTGGTGGAATCTCCTTCCTTAGAAGTTTTTAAGGTCAGGCTTGACAAAGCTCTGACTGGGATGATTTATTGGGGATCAGTCCTGCTTTGAGCAGGAGGTTGAACTAGATGACCTCTTGAGGTCCCTTCCAACCCTGATATTCTATGATTCTATGAAAAGCGAGTGACGGAGGGGGCGGGGTGGAGTGAGCAGGGGGCAGGGCCTTAGAGAAGGGGTGGGGCAGGGGTGGGGCCTCAGGGAAGGGGCAGGGCAGGGGTGTTCAGTTTTGTGTGATTAGAAAGTTGGCACCCCTACTAATTAATTAATGTGTTTTACACTAATACATGGCCAGTTAGGTAGATAAGCCCAAAAGAAGAATTTTCTACAAAATGAGATCTAGTAAAAGGTGATATTTTCTATCAAACTTAGATGCCTTGAAAATAAAACCCTATACAATGTAAGAGCACACTTGTTACACTACATGGCTACTGTTCATAAATCAGAGCTTGAAGTGGGCTAATAATACTTCTGATAATGATAAATAGGCCTCTTTGAATTAAAATAGCTTTACTTATTGAAATGCATGTAACTGATTTGTATGTGTCCTGGTTTTAGTGTAATGCCTAGAAAAATATATGAATATTTTAAACAGTTTATTACATACAAATTCATTCTCACTGAATGTTTTGCAAATGGATCCCACAGTAACAAGAGAGAGAATTTGTGTCTTTTGCCTTCACAGGCACAATCTGCTTGCTAAAATATTTACATAAACTGAATAGTAAACCAATGCAAAGTGAAAAATAGGTTTCTAAGATGATTAAAAGTAAACTCATGTTATTATCTCAGTGTCTGAGACATTCAATTTCTTTGGATATACACATTTTCTCATCAGCAAAACCCTCAATGGTATTTTCTCTTGTTTAACAAGGCAGGGTCTGTGCCTTGTTAAACATCAGCTTCATTAGGTTTCCTGGCTCCATGTAGAAGACTCAGTTGACTGAACAGAATATTAGTGCCTAATCCATGATGTGAAAACAAAATGAGGGACACGACTCCTAGGGGACAGGACATATAGCTAATATGCTACCCATTTTACAGCTGGCACTGAAAGGGGATTTCAGTTTGTTTTATACATGCATAGCTTAATTTTGAAGGCCAAATCACACGGCAGGATCTCACATGACAAACTAACCAAATCCCATAAGATCAGTGTGCTTGCCATTATTACAATATTTTTTTCATGAAATGTAAATGAAATGAATAAGCTACAATAAAATTGTAATAATATTATTTAGCATGAGATTATATATTTCATATCCCTTAATAAACACATAATATTTTGTTATAAATTAGTAGGCTGCATTAAAAGTATTCACTTGCCACTGATATAGGAATTTATTTACAGAACAGGTACAGCACAAGTAGCAACAGTGAAAGCTGTTGCTCATACAAACCTACATAACAGTGACTAAAGACAAACGGCTCTGTCTCCCAATGCAAGTCCCCTGAGCACTCCAGTTGCTCTGTTAAAAGATACTTCTGTAAATGCAGAGAATTTTTAGGTTATATTAATTAAGTCTCAACAATGTAGTGACCCATTTGATATTGAATGAATAAAGACATGAAGAAATTCTAAGAAAACCCCCAATTGCTGCAAAGATCTGAAAGATACAATTTTGAAACTTAGTGCATTGGATTAAAATATCTGCTTTACCTTTCATCAACATCTTTGGAAATTTAGAGGAACTTTTGCCAAATAAATAAAAATTACAGATAAAACAAAAATCAAGTGAAGTCTGTTCTACAGCATATACCAACATTAATGTGTCTGACAAAATTTATGCACGTCTGATTTAATCTACTCTGTTTATTTCTTCTATTTTAGAAAGGAAAACTGAAGTACTCATATTTGAACTAGTATATTTACCATGAATTGAGCACTCATTACAACAATTTTGTATATGAAGCAGGGGGACTGGTTTAGCGCAAAAACATACCTAATAAAATAAACACTTTGTGTAAAATCCTGGCTTCACTGAAGTGAATATAAGTTTTGTTACGACTTCAGAGTAGTCAGAATTTTACCCTCAGTTGTTGGTATTGTCCATAAAATTCTAACCTTGTATGAATGCTAGTTATGCTAGATGTTCTAGCTTGTCTTGACTAACTACATTAACTTACTGTATTATAGTTGCAGGTTTTTTATCATCAGAAAGTTATTGTCCGGTCTGTAAGGTACTGTGCATCCAACATTTTCATGAGAAATGGGGGCATTCAGCATCTTGCAGGATCAAGCTTTTACTTTGTCAAATCAATGGCTACAGAATTTTTATTTTTATTTTAAACAAACAGTTTCAATATCATTGTCTCAGGCAACTTACCCAAGTGCAGAAACACAGTCAAAAATTTATGCGAATACATCTTGTTCTGAACAGTGGATCTAAAAAACAACCAAAATTTAATAAATTAAGAACGGACAGAAGAGATCGTTTCCATTTCAGAGGTACATGTCTATTATTCTACATGGATCTTGGCATCTTCTAAATGAGTATTCTTTGAAACTTTTGAACTTATGAAAATATATTGCCTGAAAACACCAGGAGTCTGTGTAATTCTTAAATTAAAAAATATTGTGCACTTTATTTAAATCAATGTTTGCTCCTTTACAGGAAGGAAGACCGATCAGATAGCACCATAATAGAAAAGTAACACTGCTTAGAGTACTGATTAAATTTCAAACAGCCAATCTCTAACCATTACAATTAGGAAGCGCTCTTCAGTCCTCATGCATTTTCTGACTCACGTGGGGCTTATTTCCTGTTCTTCCTCTTCAAGGTATTGTGAATCCACAGTTAAAATGACTATGAGATAATAATTTCCAAAATACAGCACACATTTGAGCACCATGATTTCTGCAATCCATTTTCACCCACAAAGAAGTAATCTGAACAGTGGAACTTAGCTAAATACTCCAATTAAAACATAATGGATTAGTACCTATATAAGATGTAGTTTGGGATTTTTACCATGCAGTCTCATAAATTCTACTCAAACCCAATTACAAAACACATTTATAATTATGATCGAGGTATCTACATTTGCATAGATATGGATTGTTCAACAGGTGTCTTGGGTTTTCAGTTTAAGACTCACACAACTTGACTGCATAGGCGCCGACTCCATGGATGCTCCGGGGCTGGAGCACCCACGGGGAAAAATTAGTGGATGATCTGCACCCATCGGCAGCCAAGCTCCCCATAACCCCCGCCCCACCTCCTCCTCCCCCCCGAGCGTGCCGCGTCCCCGCTCCTCTGCTTACCTCCCAGCGCTTCCCACCCAGCCGCCGCCAAACAGCTGTTTGGCAGCATTAGCATGCTCCAGGAGGGAGGGGGAGGTTTTAAAAAACTTGAATGTTTAACTAAATTCAAAATTCAAAAACTCATGTACTTGTTTTGTTAAAATATTATATGTTCACTGTTGAAGAAAAAAAATCCAGAATACTTAATGTTGTTGTTTTAGTTAAATAAAACAATTTAAATGTCTGTCTGGTGATGTTCTCCTCCTAATACAACATGGCAAGAAAATCCTCCAAATATTAATGATTAACCTGTTGAACTGGAGATATTTATGAAGTCACTGGGAGGTGAACTATCTGCTTCAATTACCTTTGGTAAGTGAAATAACGAAACAATCATTCATTTTCTGATATAGCTGTAAAACTAAATATGAAAAGTTTTAAAAAAAACCACTTTAAAAATGTATAGCGTGTACCCTCTAAAAATGAAAACTACATCTATCTCTGAGTTGTGAAGAGTATGTATTAAGGTTATAACAAACAACAAGAATGCACTTTTATGTAGAAATCCATGATTAAATCGAGTCTTCCTGACTAGTGATTTAAATCAAATCCACTGTGGAACAAAGAACTTTATTATAATAAAGAAAACAGTATTATTGCTAATGCTAGCTTCTGTCTTCTTTGGTCTCACTGTGGAGCTTCTCGGTAAAACTATCTGCAGCCCCCACTACTGCTTGGCTTCCTGTTACAGACTTAAGAGACAACAAACACACACACATCCTGTATAATCAACAATCAATCTTCAACAAGTGTTCAGTTCAAAATCCTAAATTATAAATACAAATGAGTCACTGGCTTTGTCAGCCATCCAGATCTGATCATGTACTGACCTTGAGAAAAGTTTAGTCCAATTGATTCACTGATATCAAATTCCCAAAAGAAGTAGACTCCAGTCCAGTAGGTTCAGAACACTTCAACAGGATAATCTCCCTTCATTAAGGCTTTGGTGCCAGTACTCTTCCTACTAGGGCCAGGGTACATTTTGGGCTGTATCCCAATGATCAAAGAAGAGAGCCCAAGATCTCTTAGATTTAGTGTTTCACTGCCTCTACTTAGGATAAAGATTTTCCCTTCTGGTTGGTAGTGTTGTTCTAATCTGTCAAACCATAAACAGCTGAGCTGGGCTTACTCTGGGGACTGATGTGGGATTTCCCCTATAGTTCTGTAGAGTTAAGGTAGGGTCATATTAACACAGAATACTTATCTATCAGTACTTTTCCCTCCACTAGTCCATCCTCTAATAGGTGGACATGAAATCTTGAAGTAATATACCAGCTACAGCTCTTCCTCCAGACATGTCCAGAATTACCATAGAGTCTATGGTAATTCTGGACATGTTTGGAGGAAGAGCTGTAGCTGGTATATTACTAACAGATAGAAATGGGGGGGTTATATTTTACATGATATAATAACTACTACTAACATATACAATTATATATTTCTGTGGAAACTGGATCACAAAAGGGAAAGGGGGGGTTCCTCTTTCACCATGCACCAGGAATTTGTGGTTAGTAGGCCAGCTGTTTCTCAGCGTGAGAAAACAGCCCCTGAAGCACAGAAAACATACTGTGTTTGTTGTATCAGGAAATCAGACTTATATTGCACTGAAGTACATAATTATTGTTACTATCCATATTTTATAGGTATTATCACAATTGTGCTATAAAAGTATCTCATCTTGACTCTGGCACATCTTGATCTCCTGGTAGGAAATTCCACAGCCAAGAGAACAGGTCCTGACCCAAGTCCCTAGAGTTTCCTCTTGAGGACTGTCAGTCACAGAATTCCCATCAATAGCTGCCACCGAGAAGAGGCTGACACACACAGATATCTGGGCCCTATCCCATTAAAGGGCTTAAAAATCAGTGCCACTACTCTGGTTTGCATTAGATTCTCATGGTGCTACTTCAAAGTAGAGCATGGAGCATCAGTGAAATATGTGCTCTCATTTGTCCCTCTTAGTACATAGACCACAGGTTGATGTATCAGATGCAGCTTCCATGTTGCTTTCACAGTACAACCTAAGGAGAACACTAAGCAGGTTGACGGTGATCCCCACAACTAGATCCATAACCAAGAAAAAAAGTCATACTTGTCTGGTTAGAGGAAGATGACAAAGGAATCTCTGGTCACTGTTTCCATTCTGGGTAACCAGACATAATGATTAATCAAACAGGACTTTGAGACCAGGCACTAATATGACCACCGCTAAGATGTCCTGGACAGAAAATGAAGTCACAGCTCCTGTCAGTTCCTTAAAGTGCTTGCTTTTTCCTACTACCATCACATCCATCTAACTTGGATTTAGTTTGGGCAGCTGCTTTTTATCCTAGTTCCAATAACATTCAGAAACCAGGAAACAGTACTGTGCACATTTGTAAAGCAAACACAGAGCTAGGGGTCATCTGCAGATTCACTGAACCTCTCCAGAGCTCTGATATAAGAGTTGGGCAAAAAAGGATGACAGAACTGAGCCCTGTGGGATTCCACAGAGGGGCACGCTTAGGGTAAGATAGCAGCTGCTGCTCCTGTTGTGTTAGATTGGGCCCTGAGTTTAGCGACTCCCCCCACCCCCCAGTGTGAACAATGACTTTTTTTAAAAAAATGAAGACGACTAAAAAGAGTTAAGCGGGAAAATGCAAATATTCTAATAACAGTTACAGAAAATAGGGAGCAAAATATAAGCACTCTGAAATAAGCAGGTTTGTTACTTCCTTACTTGGAAATGAAGAGTAATTTTTAATGCCACACACTTGAAGCTGGATCTTTTATTGTCTCTTACATAATTCTAACTACAATTAGTTGGTGGGAAGGAGCAGGGGGAAGTCAAACCACTATGGCAATGACAAATCTACAAGTCATGATCTCCAAGAGACAAAGCTGCACCAGATACTGCAGGAACACTACTGACTACTATCACAAAGGTGGTTTAAGCATTTCTATTCTAGCCACCTGTTTTTCAGTCACTTTTCAAGCTGAAATTTTCCAGCCTTGGCCTCTGTCCAAATAAATTAGTTGGTACTCAGGCTTTATAAAGTGCAATGTTCTGTGGCTTGCCAGAGTAGAGAAATGGGCAGAATAATCAACTTTTCTAAGATCAGGTTCTGGGCTTAGAAAATGTTTACAAACCTAACATCACCCAGGGGCTACCATCCAAGCACCATCTATCAAGATGCAATAACAGCACTTGAGGTAAGTGTATGTACACATATGCAGTGCAGGAAGAGATAATACAAGAAGGCTGGCTATCTTTCTGCGCTGGTTGTGATGGCAATGGAAGGAGACAAATCTCCTGTAGCCTGTCCCTGTAGCTTAACATCCCGGGCAGGTGTCGAGCTATTCTACCCCAATGCACGAATAGTGGTGTTTTTTTTTAATTGCAATAGCATCTAGCACTATAGGGTCAGGGCTCCACCATCCTACACACTGTGAAAACAAATCATAAGTGAAAGCCCCTGCCTTGATTAGAGACAAGTATGACAAACAAGAGAATGGAAAGGGGGAGGCTGATGAAACTTAAGACAGGCAATTACAAAGGTGGCCTTTATTGCACAATGCATTGGGATGACTAGAAGGGGAAAGGATTCCAGACCCATCAGTTTTATAGCAGAAATGCAGTTGGAAACAGCTGGTGGTTTACACCCTCCTGCCTACAGGGCCTTTGGTAATTCGCAGATGAAGTGAGTTGAAAACTTTTAACTTTTCTTCTAGATTCTCTCTCTCCCGTCCCCCAGCTGCCTTGGTAACGCAAACATGTACTTTCTTTATACATTAAACATGCAATTTAAAAATAAGGGGTGCGATATCAAAAAGATCCAGCCAGTCAGAATATTAAGTGACAAATAGTGTTGAGTTACTTAAGCTGTTATTGTTAATTTGACCGACTGGTTAGGAGTTTAAGGCCTATTTTGCAACTTTTACCTATCCAAAGACAAAGGGTGACATCCTGGCCCTGCTGAAGTCAATGGTAAAACTCCCATTGACTTCAGCGGGGCCAGGGATTCACCCAAACATGTGAGTTAGAGTTTCAGGATCCGGGCTTTATTTTGCTAGTCGTTTATTTAAACTGGCTAAAGATTGACCAAGCTGGGCTCAGAAGACCCAAGAATCTCAGAGAGTGGATCCCACAGAAACGTAATTACCTGAAGATCATGTTTCAATTTTCTCAGTTTTCTTTCATTTGCTTACAAAAAAAAAAAAAATCTAACAGCTGCTAATAAATGGGAAATGGGAACATAATATTGTGAGCACACACACAGCCCCTGCCTTCAAAAATAAAAAACTCTACCACAGCTGTTTTTAAATATTAAATAGACTTAAAAACAAAAAAAACAAAAAAAACCCACACAGAACATCCTAGAAATAATGCTTATGCATACAGGCAGCAGGCTTGATTTTCAAAGGCACCGAGTATGTGCAGCTCCCGTTGACTTCAGCAAGACCTGCGGGTCCTCAGCCAGCACCTCTGAAAATCAGACCACTGGATTTTTATTAGATTTGTTCATTTTTGTATAGAATGTTCTAAGTAAATGAAATACTTTGGAAAATAGTGGTGAAACTGATTTTTAGTGAAAGTTTTTCTTATGGATTATGCCAAAATTTTAATCATAAAGACCAAGGTCCTTCATTTCTCCATACACTAGGTACTATATAGTCAGCAACAGAGCAAGTATCCCCACATCACCTCACCAAAGTGCCTCAGTTCTGAACCTCAAGAAACTATTGAATGAACATGAAGGCTAGGTAGCCCTTTAATTAGCCTCTCTTCCAAGACTGCCAACAAGAGCTCCGACTAGTCTTAAACATGGTAGTGGGTTCTCTGAGGCCACCTATTTATTAGGAACTAGACTGAGACCACCGGCTCATTTCCTAAACATCTAAAGTGCTGTCACATAACTCTCATTTAACATTCCACTCCTTGGAATCCAGGCCAAAATTTGATAAAAGAATTTTTGCACTTCCTACTCTGCCTTAAATATATTCTCTATAATCTATAGTTTACATAGGCTCATGATGCAAATTCACTGAAGTGACCGAGGTTTCCCAAATATTGGCTATTTTAAAGTACTACTAGAAAAAATTGTAACTGTTGTTCTTTGTAGGCACAAAATGTTTCCTTCGGCACTCAATTCTGCACTATTGAATGCGTTCACTTTATTCCCTCTATGCAGAGCTGCTGTAAGTATTTGACATTTGAAGCTTTCCTGTATAGCTGCACGTGGTAGTTAAGGGTTTTTCAGTGTTTTCATTATAAATGCTATTTATAACTTGTTTGCCAGTAATTAGTGGATTAAATTTCATGGTAAGTACTGTTTTGTCATTATGGACCCTAATGGCTCCTATAGTGTCAGTGATTCACAGATTAATGAACGGTCTACTGCATGTTCATTGAGACTTGTTTTCTGGTGACGTGGACATTAAACAGGAACCGGGTGGGGGAAAAGAGTCTGTGGCCTTCTGCCACAGATGCTAGCCACAGATGCTAACTGTCTTCGTGGAAGACTGACGTACTATCTAATGCAGAAACAGGTTTAAAAAAAAATCCACAGGGATAAGTTGTAGTTCTCACTGGAATACTTACAGATATTTTTAATTGTATATCTCTAAACTACATATGGGTCCTTTCCTACTTTTCCCATCAATACTAAGGGAGAAAGAGGTCCATGGATCAGGTAAAGTGCTCTCTCTGGCCAATTCCTGTAATTGATTTGACAGGTCACTTTTAGGTTACAACTTCTTTAAGAAATGTCTTCAGTGGCTGATTAACATAAGCAAACAGCACTGAATGTGTATATCTTAAAAGAGCTGCACTACCTCCATTCCTCTTCCCTATAACCCAAACTAAGGGCATGTCTACGCTTACCTCCGGACCAATCGATCCAGCGGAGGTCGATTTATCGTGTCCAGTGAAGACGCGATAAATCGACCGCCGAGCACTCTCCCGTCGACTCCAGTACTCCACCGAAATGAGAAGCATAGGTGGAATCAATGGGGGAGCGTCAGCAGTCAACCTACCGTAGTGAAGACACCACGGTAAGTAGATCTAAGTACGTCAACTTCAGCTACATTATTCACGTAGCTGAAGTTGCGTAACTTAGATCGATCCCCTCCCCTAGTGTACACCAGGCCTAGCAGTCAGTTACCTCTAAAAAGCAGGTGAGGAGCAGCACAGCTCTATAATAAAGAACAAACATTTTCTAATTTATCAAGTCACCTTTATGGAGATGCCTAAATTAATCATTTAGATGTACAACTTTAGGCATTTTTGACAAATGTAAAAAACCAGGGCACATTTATAGTAACTCCCAGCAGCGTAACTTCTGACCAAGCTACAGTATTTCTAAAGAAATATTCTTGTATTTTTGTTTATAAATAATCACAGTCTATTTTTTACAGAAGAAAGGTCTTTCTGTACAGATTCTGACCCTTTTTTTTGTAATGTGCAAGCCCCACATGATGCAGTGAAGAGTTAGCCATATTACACTAAGGAACCAAAAAAAACCCATCATGGAACAGGCCATCCAAGTGCCCTGAGAGAAATACAGAAAAAGAACCCCTCCACTAATCACAGTCCCCTACTTGTCACCTACCACCCCACACTGGAACCCATACGGGGTCTGATCGAACAATTGCAATCCATATTTGATGGGGGCCTTATCCTGAATTTTTTTCCAAACCTCCTCTTCTGGCCTGCAAACAACCCCCCAACCTCACCAAGCTCATCATCAGAAGCATGCTCCCCACAGACCAGGGCACATGAACTCATAGGGACACCAGACCTTGCCAGAACAACAGATGCAAACCCCGCGGACACATCTCTTCTGCTACAATGATCAATACTACCCCCCTCCCCACACACACACACACACACACACAAACACCTTGCAAAATCTCTGGGTCCCACAACAGGTGTACCACCTAATCCAGTGCATCAAATACTGCAACAACAAGAGTATATAGGAGAAACCAGACGAATCACTATGCTCTTGAATGAACTCACACAGAAACATGATAAAAGTCAAAACACCCTATCACCCATCAGTGGACACTTTTCACAGTGCAAATCACTCCATATTTGACCTATTAGTCCTCGTCCTCAAAGGAAATCAGCACAATGCCTTCAAAAGACCAACACAGGAACTTAAATTCGTAACTCTGCTAGATACTAAAAATCAAGGTCTCAGTAGAGGCACTGATTCTATGGCTCATTACAACAATTTGTAACATACTAATCCTCCTTTTTCCTATGACTGCAGAGGTGTTAATTGCGCACTTCATTTTAAGTGGTTTCCTCCAACATGTGTTATCCCTTTATGTTTAACAATCTGTCCCATCTTGTATTTAGCTGGTGACACTCTGGTCACTTTTTCAAGACCTGAAGAAGAGCTCTGTGAAGCTCGAAAAACTTGTATCTTTATCTTCCACCAACCGAAGCTGGTTCAATAGAAGATATTAATTACTTCCCCCACCTTGTCTCTCTCGTATCTTGGGACCAACACAGCTACAACACTGCAAACAAAAAAGTAAATATGCAGACCTATTCACTTTCATTTCCAAAGTCCTACTTATAACCTTTTGAAATTATTTCAGAACTGTCATTTTATTGGCTGTCGTTTTTACAATATTAGCAACACATTACTTTTGCCTTAGATAGTTACTCAGAAAAAAAAAATCAAAAATATAGGCTAATAGATTGTAAATAGAAAATAAAATAAATCAGATCATGGGATCTATTCATAGATTTGTATTTTTAAGCCTATATATTATATATATTATGACAGGGTCAGGCCAGATGGCTACAGGAGAGTAATAGAAGGCAGCTATATTAGCCCCAGATTAAGTAGGTCCCTTTTCCCTGGGTAAGGTAACAGGGAAGGTTCCAGAATAATCAGGAACCTTCTGGAGACAATTAAGACAGACAGGCTGATTAGAACACCTGCAGCCAATCAAGAAGCTGCTAGAATCAATTAAGGCAGGCTAATCAGGGCAGCTGGGTTTAAAAAGGAGCTCACTTCAGTTTGTGGTGTGTGTGTGTGTGAGGAGTTGGGAGCAAGAGGCACTAGGAGCTGAGAGTGAGAATGCATACTGTTGGAGGACTGAGGAGTACAAGCATTATCAGACACCAGGAGGAAGGTCCTCTGGTGAGGATAAAGAAGGTGTTGGGAGGAGGCCATGGGGAAGTAGCCCAGGGAGTTGTAGCTGTTGCACAGCTGTTCCAGGAGGCACTCTAGACAGCTGCATTCCACAGGGCCCTGGGCTGGAACCCGGGATAAAGGGTGGGCCCGGGTTCCCCCCAAACTTCCCAACTCCTAGTCAGACACAGGAGGAGTTGACCTGGACTGTGGGTTCACGAAAACGGCCACACTAAGGGCTGCCATGAAGCTCCAAGGCAAGCAAATCCACCAAAAAGTGCAAGACCTACCAATGTAGAGGAGGAACTTTGTCACACTATATATATATATATATATATATATATATATATATATATATACACACACACACACACGCGCGCGCGCGCCAACTTCAGACTTCAAATGTATCTCTTTGGCTAACGTCTGTTGCTGGGATTAATTCCAGGAGAACTCAACACATCACTTACTTGGCAAATGTCTGGTTCCTTGTGGAATTAAACTCAATAGCAAAGTGGACTCTGACTGTTTTGTTAACATTTTACACACTCCAACTTTTAAGAAAGTATGAAAGAAAGTCTATAGCAAGCTGGTCAAGAAGATGCAATGCAGAATGTCTTTGTTCCACGAAAACCAAGCTGCACTTTTCATTGCTATTAAGATAAAACAAGGCAAGCTGCAGTCACATTTGGTGAAAGAAATAAAAACACAGTTCAGTTTTCCTTTTACATCATTTCATTAATTGGCTGCTAAGAAAACTGGGGCTGAAGGCCATTTGGGGGAGAGCCATCACATACTACTGATGATATATCATTATTGTTTTTAAGACTATACACCAGGGTGCTGGAACAATTTTTATAGTGGGGATGCTGAGAGCAATTAAACCAAACTGTAAACACTGTATATAATGGAAATCTCTTCAAGCTGGGGGTGCAGCAGCATCCCTAACTCCAACTCCTACCAATATACACATATTCCAGTAGTGTCAAAAAGAGACACAGAAGCTACCCTGTCCATAAACAAGAGCCACCCTTACCTGTGTTACCCATAAATTATACTGTATCTATTGTAAACTCAGGGTTCAAACTTGGCTTTATTTCCAGGGTGTTTTCAGGCTAAAGAGTACACAATATTACTTTCCAACTCTTTTGTAATCATAGTTCTTAGAATTTTTAAGCAAGCCCAACGCTGGCTTCAGTCGCAGGCTGGGCACGCTACCACCTGGCTGAAAGGGCTGTGTCCAACTCCCGGACCCCCTTTCCCCACAGGGACAGTGCTGCCGACTTCTCGGAGAGAGATGCAGAGTTAACTAGAAGGCAGACCCTTCGCTGCACTTCTCACGAGTCCCGTCTGTCATGAAGCGTTCTATCACCTGCATAGTTCGTGCCCGACACCCGTCCTACAGCTGGACAAAAGTCACCCATCTCAGAAAGCGGGACTCGCAGGGGGATTTGTTCTGTTGTAATATGGAGGAGTTAAGTGGGTCCTAAATCCTGGCTTCATTGACCAGGCTGATCCTCCCGGGAGGAAGCAGCAGTAAGCTTGTTTTCATGAATACGTCGGCGGGGGCTCCCCCCCGCCTGGCTCCCGTCCAGCGGAGGGGAAGCGTCCCAGGCTGGGAAGCACCCTGCAGACCCTACGTCAAACGAAGGGGCTCCCCACGACACGGCTGCCTTGGGGGGCTCGCGCTCTCCCCCTCCCCCAGCGGCCGCCGCCAGGAGCTGAACGCGTTGCAGGGCGGGCAGCAAGCCCGGTCCCGGCGCAGGGGCCAGCACGTACCTTTCCGAGTGCACTCAGCCGGGCTCGCGGCGAGCTCAGGACTTTTGGGGGGGCGGGCGCCTCACCCCGCTGTGGCGACCCCTTCCTCCGCCCGGACTCTCCACGCGTGTCACCCTGCGGGGACCATCTCTCCCTGGGACGCCTCGTCCAGCCCCCCGCCTGCTGCCGGGCGGAGCGAGCTGGCAAAGCGCCTTCAGTGCACGCTCCGCAGCGGGGCGTGGGTCCAGCCGCCCGGAGGAGGAGCAGGGAGGCGGCCCGCGGGGCCAGGCGGCGGCTGCTCTCTTCTCCCCACCTGGGCAGCGGCCGCCGCAGCTCCCACTGCCGGGGCTGTCGGAAGCGGCCGCTGGCCAGGCGCTGGAGCGAGCATCACGTGGCGCTCAGCGGCTGCGGCTCGGCTGTGACCCAGGCCGTGAACCCCCCGCCAGCCCGGGCCCGCTGCGGGGACCCCGCGCGCACGCTGCTCCCAGCCAGCGTCCCCTTGCCCGTGGCGTCTGGGCGGGCTGCGGCCTCCCCTTCGAACCCTGCCTCCGTGCGCCTCAGGCTCCAGCCCCGCCGCGGGCAGGCTGGCCCCGCGGCTGTGCGCGGCCCGGCTGACAGAAGACAAGCACCTCATCCTTAACCCTGTGCCACCCCACTTCCGAGCGCCCCCTGGGCAGCTGTCAGGGCCTTGCCAGCTCCCTTCAAGGGGGAATGAGGGCGCCTTTGTTTTAGAAGGGAGATGCTAAATGCCTCCTTTAAATACAGCAAAATCCCGCTCCCTGGGACTGGCATGTCACCTTCCAACCCAAACTCCATCTTCACCAGACCTCAGCCACTGAGCTAACAGACTGGTGTTATTTATTGGTATTGGGGGTGGGGGGAGCGGCTAGAGGCCCTTGCTCGAGCTGTGCAAATAACTGATCTCTCAGCTTGCTGGCAATGCTGGGGGAAGAAATAGAAGGGGAAAAAACGTTTGGGATCAAATGAAACATTTGGTTTGACCCAAAATTAAGCTTTTCAGTTTGAGCTTTGCTTTTTTTGTTGTTGTTGTTCATTTCAAACTAATGTTCAGTTTCATTTAAACAATTAAAAGTTGCTTCAAAGTGACAAGTTTAAACGTTTCATGTCAAAACTGCAAAAGCAAAAGGCTTTGATTTTTTTTTCTGACTTCATCTAGCCAACGCCAATATCTATGAGCCACTGACTTGTGGGTTTTAGTTTATCTAGCTGAGGTTAGAATTCACTTAATATCTGTGAAGAAATCACATTTAAATTCAAATAAATGAAATGAAGGTAATATTTTTGGTTTGGGGGTTTCTGTTTTTATATTGTATTTCTTTCCTTAAGGATTGATCACAAACAGTTGACTGCCAATAATAGGTACTTTCAGAGTTGTTGAGGTGTAGTATGGTCCCAAGACAGAGAGACAAGGTGGGTGAGGTAATATCTTTTATTGGACCAACTTCTGTTGATGAAAGAGAGAAGCTTTTGAGCTACACAGAGCTCTTCTTCAGGTGTGGGAAAGGTACTTGGAGTGATCGATACTAATATTTAAAATGTAAGCAGTTGCTTAAGAGTGCCTGGTCAGTTAAGACATATGCTATTGATCCTGTTCCTCAGTCAGATGAGCACAAATGCTTCCACAGGGAAGCTTCCACAAATGTTTGTGTATTCATCTTTGAAATTCACTTTCTTCAAACATCCATGGTATTAATGCCGGACTGGTTGACTGGGCAGGAAGTAAGAGGGTGGGAGGAAGAGGGACAAGAAAAGCCACACAACATGAGTTTGGCCAAAATGAATTCATTTAAAAGAAAAAAAACAGAGTAAGCATTCATAGATTTATTTATTTATTTGCAGTATTTCCCTGTGTTAACCATGTATTGACAATACTTATCTTTTTCCTAATGCAAAGTGGGTCTGTTTTACCTACATTGAGAATTTGCTGGGAACAATCAGTGCTGTCTGACTCCATAGTAACGTTTGTAAAGAATTAAACTAATGTTCTGTTTAAGTTTTTGGTTAATGGTTTTAACCAGGCAGCATACACAAATATCCAGTTACTAATGTAAAAGATGAAATGAACTAGAAAGAGGAATGTTTGCCTACTATTTAAAACTACTTTGTGTTTCCTGGATGATCTTTATATTTTCACAAAATGATAAAGTAGTAATAAAATTAAAGTTTTCAATTATTATAACAATGTAAATATCCCTATTATTGTGTGAGTAGAAGGACAAAGATTATTTGCTTTTTAGGGGCCATTCAGATACTTCAGATCCCTTTACTCATGTTAAATAGCATCTTATTCCACAAATAACCTATCCACTCCAATAGGACTACTCATTGAGCTAGGTACTATTCAGTCTGAGTAGGGGTATCAGAATTTGGCACTAAATGACCTTATTTTAAAAAAGTGATGAAAATGTTAAAAGTTATTCCCAACTTGTAGAAAGTATGTAACAGGCATTGATCAGTGATTACATGAAGGTGCAACAAAAGGAAAAAAATTTGATTAGTTAACATTCGTATTTCAGATAATTATTATGCTCTCTAGCATAAAATGTAGGACGAAATCCTGGAAGTTTTGCCATGTTTCTTTAAAGCAGCCAGGGTTCCACCCCTACTGTTTTGGGCTATTATTGAATACCTATTTGGGCAGAATTTTCTTATTTTCATTGAAGAAGGTATATTTTGGGGTGTAAGTAGTCTGCAGGAGTATTTGTGCCTGGGACCCTGCAAGTAGGACACATTCAAGTGCCCCTGTTTTCATGTCCAGATTGGGTACATAGTTAATAAAGTACAACATTTGTTACTGGTTTGCTCACCCAAATCTTCATTTTCATGTGCAAATGGAACATTTAAATTCATGACTTTTGCATGCCCCTCACTGAAGGGCCACTGTAACTTTTAGACTCAAAGACATTCAAAAAGGGCCAGGCTCTGATATCCAACAGGAATCGGGTACCACCTTACTCTATAAGCAGACCCCTTCACTGCAGTTAGACTCTTGGGACTAGTCAGCATGATGGAGAGTATCACAATCTGGCCCAAAGTTGTTTTTTTTTTAAATATAGCTCTAAATTCACCATCCAGAGAAGTTGTTTGGGATTTACTTTCTCTTAAGGAAGGTACAATCTGGGGCCTAGAACAGGTTCGATGTTCCTTCAGAACATCCTTGTAGCAGATTTCCCATTAGAACTAATCTCTGGACCACAGAAAAACCAAGATAATGTTTTAAAAATAAGAGTAATGCTTAGCCTGTAACTCAGCCAATGAGCCATTAGGTTGAAAAATGTAGATAACTTTTTCCCCATGAATTTCTTGAACACTCATTTACATGAACTGTCTGGGTGCTGAGTGACTTTTTTCATCTCTCCTTTTATGCCTCTTAACTAATAAGATTTGCTATAATATTTCAGACATTTGTGGAAACGATCCATATATTTGTTTTTCTTTTTTAGTTAAAACTCTGCTTCAAATTGGTGAAACCCCACTGGTAGCAAAGAGAAAATTCAGTACCCAGAACTGAATTTAACTATGAATTTAACTTGAAGGGTTATAGTAAGTTTTACAAATGCTATAATTTGTAATGCCCACACCTTTTGCTGAAATGTAAAAGGGGAAGAAAAACTATAGATTATACAATATATAGTTCCTGGTTCTAAAATGAATGATGATACACTGTAGAAGCACTGTACTTTACCAAAATTACATGCCATATAGCTATATTTAGAAGTCACCTTCAATTAGTAACCCCAGCTCTGATATGTAAATGAAGATACAAAACAACCCAAACATAACTCTTATTTTCTACCCATAAAATGTAGTCTTTACATATAGTATCCTATCCTTTATAAATAGGTATTTATTCTAGTAACCCATATATCATCAGAACATACATATGAATTGCCATACTGGATCAGGCCCAACGGCTATCTAGTCCAGTATTCATTTTCCACAGTGGTCAGCACCAGATGTCTCAGAGGAAGGTGAAAGAAACCCCACAGAAGGCAAATTAAAAAAAAAAAAAAAACTACAGTAGGCAGATATCACACAATGCAATTTTCATTGAGACAAATACTAAAGCCACTGCCTTGTATGGAAATTGTACTTGAGATCTTTGTGCTTATACATGTATTTTTTCCATTACATTAAACCTTTTCCACAACTTCCATGGAAAAATATCTGGAATCTGCTCAACTACTGCTAAAGTTCCTTCCTTGCCAATCACTCTTTCCATCTCACTTCTCTCTCTGAATCCAGTCACTACCCCACCTTTTCACCACATCATATTTATGCTTCTTGTCCTCACCATATGTCTTTCACAACTCTGCCATCTCTATTTATCCACTCTTGTCTGTTATCATGTCACCTCCTGCCAATGGTACCAGCCTTTACCTCCCAGTTGTCCACTTTTCACATCTGTCTTCAGTCCTTCTTCCTGTCACCTCTATCATATTAAAAAAACCACCCTTTCCTTCAAATTCCTCCTCAAGATCCACTTCTCCCATAATACATATAGTCATTCTTAGCTGGCTAATTTTTTGGGTAAGAGGTATGGTTGGGAATAGTGGGTTATATGTTAGCCTTTTAAATTGTATATTTATTCATGTCGTTTACCTATTGCTTGTCTTCTTGGATTGCGAGCTCTTTGGACCAGGAACTGTGTCTATGTGTATGCAAAGCAGCTACTAAGCATATCGTAGGTACTACCTTAATACAAATCAAAAGTATGAATAAAATAATATCAATGCACCAGAATTAAATAAAAGATTCATCACTGTTAGAAGAGCAACATGTATTATTCCTGGGACAGCAAAGTAATAAGGCTTTAATGTTTGATGTTGCTTGTTCTTGTACTTTTTCGCTGCATAAACATAATGTAACAACTGTTAGGAGAAGCAGTAAAAAGAGAGAAGCAAATCTGAGAGGTGAGCTGTGGAAAAATGTTTACTAAATTATTTTTGCTTTTATTTTTAAAAGTAATCTTGTTGAAAAGAAAAAGCAGCGTGCCAGGGGAAAGCACATTTTGTCCACCTAATGCAAGCTATTTTACAGCCTCTTCTTTGTGTATCTTTTCTGAGTAAGTGGGCTTGAACATAATATCACAGTGTCTCGTGGACAAGCCCACTTCAGTCGTATAAACAAACAAACCTACTGGCTGATTTTAATTTGTTTATTGACTTTCCATAGTTCATGATCCATGTACACAGAGTAGTGTTATCGGACTCTTTACTTATTAAAATAGTCACCAACCTTCACTTAATAAAGATTTTAAAAGTATTCTTGAATTCTAGTATTTAATATGTTTTTATTGTTATAGTCCCCCCTAACGTTATTATTTTAACCAAATAACTTGAATAGTATTTTCTATAAACATGAAACTCCATCCATCTCCCGTTACCCTTTCTTTGAAACCTTTATCTTGCCATCCATCATACACTGTACTGTTATGCCCTTAAATATTTTTATCTTGATCATATGTGAAACCTCAAAGAAATTAAGACTTATTCCCCTCCCTTAACATAACTTATTGGGGAAAGTCCCCCTAGCTCCCAGTCTCCACGTCTAACTAATAGATCATCAGTTGCACAGCAAAGAATTTAAGATTGTTGTAAAAATACAATCCAGAGCTTTTCACAAAAGGACAGGGCAGGGGGAATGAAACAATGTAATAATATTTCCAAAAACAGAGTGGAAGCAAATTATAAAAAAAGAAGGTCTGAAACTTCTATATGAAGAGCTATGGCATCATTCCCCACATAACACTGAGATAAAAAAAGTTTTCTGAGAGTCTTATCTTTGCCAGATCTTCCTCAGCCTCCATGTTCAGTCTTGGACTCTCTCTCTCTTGAAAGATTAGATAAAATAGAAAAAGCCTCAAGCAGCCTTTCAAACAGTGACACATCAAAGAATGTTCACTATGAAATACCAGATTCCAAGTGTTATTGCAAGGCAATTGAGAAGACTTCAATGGCCTGCGCTTACACTTTACAAGGGATTAAGAACAAGAAATATCTGGCTCTAAGCAAAGGTTCACTAACAGAACAAAGTCACAGAGCACTTTATTCTATTTAACCTTGATAATATTTTTTAATGATGACATAAAAACAATCCCATACTTTACACCAATCCCTTTGGAGATCGGAGAGCGTGGCTGCTATCATTGTATCTAAGCTCTGCACAAAATTAAACAGCAGAAGTTAGAGACTGGTTGTGCTCTCTGATCTCCTCAGGAGGAGCAGTATGAATATAGTTATATATTCAGCGAAACACTATGTTTATGGTATGCTGTAGTAGTATTTGTTGCAGAAATGTAGTGTCAGATTGTACCATCCTTACTTATGTTGAATAGTATTTTTCACCATGAATAATTCCATTTAAGTCATTGTCCAGTGCCACAAAACTGATTGCAAATAGCCTTGAGTGCAATTTGAGCACCCAGCTAGATTAACTCCATGGCACACAAGAATACTTGAGGAAATATGCCCAACTAACATTCTGAGGTGCATCGCGAACCAGGGCCTTGAGAGGTTAAGACTGAGGGGGAATTCTAGCCTCCCAAATCAGTGCAGATTTATGTTGCCCTCAGCAACAGGTGCAAACAGGCAGCATGACCAGACAGAAATTGGCACCTGCTGAAAGGAGCAATGAAGAGAACCCCTGACCTGAACTGCTCTGCTAATGGAAATCCTGCCTTGTGCTATTACTATTCCTTGTGCAACAAATACACTAGGCATGATCTCTACTCCCCCTCGCTGCTCAAGTTGTTGGGTACATAGGAAAGCCAGGTAATGCAATTCCACATGAAGAGACCTGTACTTCATCTCAAATCATTATGTTGTGCATATGATACTGAATACCATCAATACTAGGGGATTTCAGTCTGAACTTATTATTGCAGTAGCAGGTGTAATTCCAAATCTCATTAGTTCCATTTTACAACTGCATTTAATTTATTGTATCACTTAATAGCTACATATTTCTTTTGCACAAGTGTGCAGTGAAAAACTGCTTTGAAGATTATTTTTTTCTAAAGTTTACCTGTATTGCATGAGTGGCTTCCAACCTGCGGATGAAACATTCTATTTTAAAAAAAAAAAAAAAATCTGTTTAATTCTGAAATGTTCATCTGCATGACTTTGCTTCATGTTGGGTGGGATTTTCAAGCCATCTAATGGATCCCCCGGAACATCCATTTTCACTATATGATAAATGCAAAGAAGGGCATTTCCTACTGTGGGCTATTTTAATTCAGTAGATAGTTTTGATGCGGTAAAAGTTTTTTGTACCCGGTCTGTGGCACCCAATTCTGTACAGCTAATCAAGGTTTCACATTAACAATGGGAGCAAGATCAGACACCCAGTTTGTGATAGATAATTTCTGGAGTTGAAGGTAATGACAAATAATTGGGTTGAACTAATTTATTTAAATGTTCATGAACCCTCAGAGTTGCTGTCAGCAATCCCCAGTGCAGATTAGAAATAGCGCAGGAGGAGTTTAGACATGTTCTGCCCAAAAATGCATGCCCTTTCTTGAGGGATTCATCTTCCATTATTCCTTGAGGCTGTGCATAGTCCCATGTCTTTATTTGGTATTATAAACTGGCCTCAAGTTGCAACTGTGGGAAAATGCAAACACAGACTAAGATTGTTTTGGAGCAAAGTCAAACTAAATACACCTATTTTAACCAGAAGAAAGTAGAACTGAGCAAGATTTTTTTTTTAAATATACTGGATAAGAACATATTGTATCAGACCAATGGTCCATTTAGCCCAGTATCCTGTCTTCTGACAGTGGTCAGTGTCAGATGTTTCAGAAGGAATGAACAGAACAGGACAGTTTTGAGTGAGCCATCCTCGGTCGTCCAGTCCCAGCTTCTGGACCTTGGAGACTTAGATACACCCAGAGCATGGGGTTGCATCCCTGATCATCTGGCTAATAGTCATTGGTGGACCTATTCCCCCTTGAACTTATCTAATTCTTTTTTGAACCTAGTTATATGTTTGGCCTTCACAACATCCCCTGACAAGGAGTTCCACAGGTTCACTGTAAGCGGTGTGAAGAAGTACTTCCTTTTGTTTGTTTAAAACCAGTTGCCGATTGATTTCATCAGGTTTTTCATCCTAGTTTTTGTGTTATGTAAGGGGGTAAATAACCACTTCCCTATTCACTTTCTCCATACTATTCATGATTTTAAAGGCCTCTATCATAACCCCCCTTAGTTGTCTCTTTTCTCAGCTGACCAATCCCAGTTGTTTTACTCTCTCCTCATATGAAAGCTGTGCTATCCCCTTAATAATTTGTTATCTTTCCCTGTACCTTTTCTAATTCTAGTATTTTTTTTTAAGATAGAGCAACCTGAATTGCGCACAATATTCAAGATATAGGTGAACCAGGGATTTATACAGTGGCATGATATTTTTCAGTCTTCTTCTCTATGCCTTTCTTAATGGTTCCTAACATTCTATTAGCTTTTTTGACTGCTGCTGAACATTGAGCAGATGTTTTCAGAGAACTATCCACGACGACTCCAAGATCTCTTTCGTGAGTGGTAACAGCTAATTTAGACCCTAACATTTTGCATGCATAGTTAGGATTGTGTTTTCCAGATGTGGATTACTTTGCACTAAACATTGAATTTCATCTGCCCTTTTGTTGCCCAGCCACCCAGTTTTGTGACATCCCTTTGTAACTTTTCACAGTTAGCTTTAGACTTAACTATCTCAAGTAATTTTGTATCATCTGCAAATTTGGACAGTGGATCTATCAGATATATCTGTGAAATTAAATGCACTGTGGTGGCTTTTAACTAGGAATTTTATTCTATTTAGTGTGTAGATTGTACAAGTAAATCTTGATGGGACGTACAGAGCTAAGATAACTTAAAGCGTCAACAAAATGGAATTTGTTTTTTCTTCCCTATAAGAAATCCAATCTTTTCTATAATTCATATACTTGATATTCATCTCAACAGCCAAGCCTGCAGCAGGCTTAAAGCTCTTTGTCACCTTGCTCAAAAAATCCATTAAATTCTGGCCAAAGACAGCCACACATATGGACAAGCTAATCACTTGGTTTATGAGGAAAGTTTAGAATGATCTAATGAAAAACGTAAACCTGATTGTCAAAAGTTATCTGTGCTGTAGCATCCGATCTGCTACGTTAGCGAAGTGGTATTCTTAAAGAGTTTTTGACACCTCATTGAAAGTGTTGAGAAATATATTTAGATGCTATTCTACAAACATGTACAGTATTAATCAGAAAACTTGTTTGCCTTAATTTTCAATCCACTTGGACACTGTCATTGTCCACTGCCATCGGACACTGGAGGTTGGAAACTGGAAGCAGCCCTTGAGCCTTCTGAATAGAGAGGTGCTGGTATTCAGATCCAGGCACAGGTGTAGGCTAGGTCTCCAGTTAGAAAGAGGAATAGAGTTCAGGCTTGGATGCACTTCTAGCTCAGGTAGGGGATTCTTTTATCCCTATTCACATAGGAGCTAAGGGAGAAGTGGAGGATCCCCTTAAGCAGGAGAAGAAACCTAGCTTCCTCCCAACCATCCACAGAACTAGGAAGGAAAGGAACAGAAGAATCAATCATAGTTTCTTCCACAGCTCCTCTTAAGATCTTTTCCTATTTTCCTCCTCTCTTTATCCTGGGGAAAAAAGAGAGACTAAAATATTGGGTACAAGGATCCCCATCTTCCTTACTGACTGTTGCCGGGGAGGTGGGCATGGGCTGAGAGTCTCCCTGAGAAAACATCTCAGCCTTGAGTATCAATGTGTCCCATTAGTAAAGAGCGAATGGGAGCTCCAACTGGGCAAAATAGGTAAGAACGTAGCCCTAACAAATGTGAACTCAACTTTAAACCAAAACACCCGAAGTTCTTGTGTTGCTTCCCAGGAAAGTTTTCTAAGCTCACAGGGGCCCTGATCCTGCAAACTTTTATGCAAACGAGCAGTCCCACTGAAGTCACTGTTTGACTGACCAGAGTCATGCAGTGGAGCGGATTCTCCTCTTGCTTACACCCAATGAGAGTAATTCTTTTGGAGGCAGTGGAAATTGGGGTCACTCAGCATCTCTGGTTTCAAGTCAGGCACTTGCTTCAATGCTTAAATATGGGTTTTGAGTGGGGATTTTCCAAGGAGGCCAAGAGAGGTGCCCAACTGTCACTGACAGTCAATGAAACTTGGGCACTTAACTCTCTTGGACTTCTTGGGAAATACTGGCCCTAGTTGCCAGATCTTTAATTATAGGCACCATTTTGGTCTTTTGTGCCTCAGTTTTACCAACTGTAAAATGATGGTAATTAGTTACCTACACAGGTGTTGTGTGGCTTTACTTTCTAATATTTTAAAGCATTCTGAAACCCTCAGATGGAAAGTTGTGTACTATATACAATGATTATACTATAACTTTTTCAGCCTAAAACTATTGTTGCTGCTCAGACAACACTCCCATTGGTTTCAGTGGAAGTAGTGCCTAAATAAGGAACAAGTAAAGACTACAAGATTGAACGCATGAAGAGTAGAAAACTGTATGAGAAAATCCAATCATGTTATTTGGTTTGTTAGCAGAACATCTCATTCTAACTGGCTCACTGTACCATGCCAGGTTCTTACAGCCAATATGTCATATGCCTTTCCCACAATGTTTTTGTTTGCAGCAAATGTTTAATAGCTTAATGCTATTTCCCTTGCTTACTCCAGAATGACACCAGTGTAACTCCATTGACTTCAGCTGAGCTAATCCAGATTTACAGCCTCATAACTGAGAGCAGGATTCTCCCCCGCACCTATACTGAAGGATATCTGAGTCATTTTGTTAAAGAAGAACGAAAAATATCACTTTCAACTTAAGAAACAATTGCTGGTATCCAAGTGCACATTTGTTTACCTTCTAGGACAGAATCATTCATCATTAGCTGTCTACCCCTCATTGACAGTGATTCACCCTGGAGGTATACAGGAATGAATCACAGTTTACTAACGACAGAGATGCTAGCAGCAAAGTAGGGACCTTCAAACCCTGACTCACTCTCAAACTTATTACGCCAGTATCAAGAGAAAAAACTTTTCAACAACACAGGCTTTGAAATAAGTTCTCCAAATTCTACAAGGAGCCGGCCCAGTCCTGTTCCTGTTGAAGTCAATGGAAGTTTTACCTTTTACTTTAGTGATAGCAGGATTGGGCCTGCTAGTGATTGATTACTTCATTTTTACTGCTCAAGGATTCAAAACTCTTAAAATAAATTTTAAGAAAGCTGCCTTGGCCTATAGTTCACATATACACCATGATCAAAATCAGATCTGGGTAACTAAAGCTATTACCTATGAAACAATAAAATCAGGGGCCTCATTTTCAAAGGTGCTGAGCACCCACAGCTCCCATTGACTCCAGCTGGGGTTGTGGATGCCGAATGAGTGCTTCTAGAAAGGCGATCCCATTGTGTAGCTTTAGGAAACTCTAGCCCCTCTGTCCACTACTAAATGAATCCATATTTCCTCAGCCTTTGAGCCAGATAGGTAGGTGTCTTTTTCCTACCTTATACATGTATGTTTCCTGAGGGGATATGCAATATTGGTGTAGCTGTGTTGGTCCCAGGGTATTAGAGACCAGGTGAGTGAGGTAATCTCTTTTATTGGACCCACTTCTGTTGATGAGCCTCAGGAGCTGAGACTTTAAAGGAAACAAAAATACAAAACAAAACCACAAAAAAGAGTTGGCAATATTGTAGTGGCAGCCCTTTCTCTCAGATCCATGCCTCACCGCATTTGCTATCCATAGGTCTTGTGACTTTTAGACTGGATTACAGTTTAACACTCAAACTACAAAGGGTGCAGAAAGCATTGCCTGATGATGCTATTCCTGCTGTGTTGGAGTTGTGGGGAAGTAGGGGGGGAAGTTGTGCTGGGGAAGTAGTGGGGAAGTTGTGCTGGGTTGGAGTGTGGGGAAGTAGAGAGCCCGCACAAGAAAACTAAGGACCCCTCTGCACATCATGGCACAGAGCTCCAGAACAATTTAGTGCTGCTCAGTGTGGAGGTGGGAAATCTAAGCAAGTCAAGGTTATGAAAGGGACATGGCGAGTAGATTCAAGGTCCCAAATCTCATGGGTGTACATGCACACACATCTGGTGTGGAGAGGCAGGGAGACAGAGACTCAGTAGGCCACATCTCATGCACTTCCCCATATCCAATAGTTATGACCATCATAGTTGTATATACACCTTTGTATTCCAATAGCATCTATGGGCCCCAATGAGGATCAGGACGCTGTTGTTCTATTTCTTGGACTGACTGAGATTTCTATTAATCTTATTTTGGGGTCTGAAATTTACATTGCCCCATTTTTTCAAGACTGAAAAAGAATACGCCGCATGTAGGCAATAGTTTCTGGCTCATTAAGAGTGTCAGCATAACCTATTTATACTAGGATAGGTCTACTACCCATTTTCCGGGGGGGGAAAAAAATCCAGGCAGTTCCTCTGCTGATGACTTCTGACCTTGTCATGGTTACGGGGGCTATTTGCACCTCTCTCTCTATTCTGGTCTCTCTGAGTGCATCTGATCAGATGCTAGGCCTCCTGCCCGACCTGCTTTGGAGTGGAATTTCACAATTCTCCCACTCTGACTGGGATCTGGATACAACACCCCCTCTGTGCCAACTGGTTATTACCATGGAGATCCAATGGAACACAAGCAATTCTTCTCTGTGGGAGCTGGTGACCAGAGCTATACACAGGTGGTAAAGAACCTTCTTAAAGCAAGTAGGTTTATTTAGCAAATGGAACAAAGCATTAGGAAAAAAAAAAATTAAAATTTCAAATGAACCACCACCAACATACACACATTTAGGCTCATCTAACCTTGTGCTTCACTACAGACTCAGGCTACAGCTATACTGGGAGCTAGGGCTGTGATTCCCACCTGGCGTAGACTTACTTGTGCTAGCTTTCATTGAGTCAGCATGCTAAAAATAGCAGTGTAGCCCTGGTTGCATGAGCAGTTGTAGGAACAGCAGTGATCTGTGCTATGCATCACCTGTATGCTCAAAAGGCCTGTTACGCTTCCCCCCCCTTGTTGTCTCCTCTCCCTCTTTGAATACCTGTGAAGTGGCTTTCCCCCTCCTCCTCCTTCCTGGAATGCTTGTGGGATGAATGGGCTGGTTGAACAGCTGAAGAGCTCCCAGGTAGACAAGGTGTCTGGGACTCTAATTAGGCAGCAATCACATGCCCAATGCATGGACACTGGCCCATGTGGAGTGTGACCAACCAGAGGTGGCCAAGTCATCTCTAGTTGCAGGTCATGAGGAGCAGGTCCTTAAAAGGGGAAGGGGCCATGTGCTCAGCAGTGCACTCACACGCTTGTACCTCCCCTGAAGGCTCTTCGCCTGGACACCTGGCCAGTGGTTTGCCACGTTGCATTCCATTGTGCCTCGGGAAGACTTACCTTCATCACACCATCCATCGCTGCGTTGTGGGACGCTTACCTTGAAGGATCCTGACATCTCCAGTGTTGGGCCTGTCCTGGGAGCATGAGTATGCAAGTGTGACTCCCCTCCCCCTTCTTTTGAGCTTAGCTATCAATATAATAAACATGCTGCTTTCTGCCAAACTCTGGTGGGTCATTAGTCCTCCCTAAGCTTACTAGCTGGCGCAATTTCAGGTAAAAGCAGTGGCATAGGTGCTGGAACTAGAGGTGCTGGGAGCTGCCGCACCCCCTGGCTTGAAGTGGTTTCCATCCTATACAGGGTGTACAGTTTGGTTCAATGTCTCTCAGCACCCCCACTGTAAAATTGTTCTAGCACCACTGGGCAGTGGTGAATGGCAGCACAGGCTAACTGCCCCCTGAGTACAAACCTGCCTGGACTCCATGGGTATGTCCATGGGGCAAGTATCTACTCACCACTTCCCATGCTGTCTCAGGGAGGCTACCCTTGTTAGAGCACTGTGTGTGATTCACAGTTCGAATAGACATACTTGTGCTAGCTCAAAGTGTAGACGTAGCCTAAGTTAAATGGGTTTTCCTCAAGTTACAGGAACAGAACACGCCCCACTTCTATTCTTTTAGCAAGCGCTGGAGTTCTTGGGACCTAGTCCTGTCTCTGCCTTCCAGAGAGTATGCACCCCTCTCTGCTCCCACCCTGCCACACACAGGAAAATTCCCTTTTCTCCAAGCCCCCTCCCCCTGCCCAGTGTGTGCCTGAGCCCAATCATCATATCGCTCAATGCTTTTCTGTTACAAAGCCTACCTGTGAAGTCTTCCTTCTACTCTGTTTTTTCCCAGTTGGGCAGCCTGGCCAGCTAAGATAATGCCCCTGTGATGGTTGGTCCATTGTTTAGCAGTTAGACCAATCACAGGTCTTGTGACAGGTGTCAGGAATCAGGGCTTGCAGTAGATCCACTCTGTAGGTAACCTAATGAGCACAACTGGCCTATGAGGCTACCTAATTGGCTATACCACCTGATTGGTTGGAAATGTCAGCAAACAGGCTCTTAAGCCCAGCAGCTGCAGCGCAAAATGTTTGCTCATAGCTACAATAGCTCCTGTGCTGGCCAGCTTATTCGCAGCCCTGTTCCTGCTTTACCTCATGCCAGGCTCTGACCTTCCACTCCAATTCCTGACCTTTGACTTCAGCTCTGGCAGCCGGTCTCTGACTCCTGCTCTGACCACTAAGCCCGATCGCTCATGTCCCTGTCATATGGCAGTGAGGAAACATAAAACTCTTTTTTTCCCCTGATGTTCCAGCCCTCCATCTCAGGAATCCTACAAAAAACAAACAAAAAACCCCACATTTTGGGGTCCAGATCACTATTTATCACAGCCTCTCTTTGGCAGAATGTGGGGTAAAGTTACACATGCTGTTCCTTGTATAACTGAGGTGTAAAAAGGAACTGCATATACCCCATTGCAACCTGCAGGTTCAATACACAGTCATCCTAGCCTTTCCCTGCAGGCTACTGCTGTAGCTAGCATTTAAAAAATAAGTACATTCACTGTCATGTCAAGAGTAAAGAATTACTGAAAGTCACTTGCTTCTAGCACTGAGCAAGGAATTTTCTTAGAAATGAGGTAAATCTACTCAATCTCCACTCTGCCTCTTTATACAAATAATTAATATAATTGTAGTGCCAAGAGCCCCAGGCATGAACCAGGAGCCCATTGTTCCAGGCACCACACAAACACAGTTCCTGCTCCAAACACATGAAGTACAATACAAGAGACAACAGGTGGATACAGATAGTCGGGGGGGAGCATAAGAAAACAGTGAGGAAATGTTGGACAGAGCTTTTGCTAGAATCTTTGCCTTCCCCAACCTTCATCTTATCTGACTTTTCGCTAGTTTTAAGAAACCGCATATGTATCCTCACACACGGCTGCATGATACCAGTCTCCCAAGGTTGACTTATTATTCCACATTGAATAGTCACTAACTCAGAGGGTGCAGTTAGAAAGATATCTAGCAGAGTGTTGTTAAAAGCCTGATGAAAAAAAAACCCTACCTCCACTCAGGGAAAAAAAAACAAAACTAACTGCCTCTGTAATATAAGAAATATTCTCCCCGAGACATTTATATGCAGCTATATATTTGGGATGTTCACTAGATAGAACTGCGTGCAGCCAAACATGAGATTTTCAGCGTGCAGAGAAAAAATAAATAGGACAGATACAAATACATACACAAATGCACATTGTAATAGAAGCTGCTGTTGCCATATCACCTTAAAGCTTCTGAGGCAAGAAAATATGTATAGAGGACGAGGTAATGAAGTGATGATACAAGACCCATAAGGAATCTCAGAGGATAATATAGAATTAGATAACTATTCATGATACAAGTGTAATATGTTTGACTCAAGTACTGCTGTAATTTCCCAGTTTTGCATCAGGCTTTCTTCACAATTTAGTAATTGAAGCCAATAGCCAGCATCAAGCCTCTAGGTTGTTTAGTTTTCTAATCCACCAAGTTTCAGTTGTACGCATGTAAACTAGTTTCAAGTTTCTAAAATATACTTATTTACTATCTATAAAGTGTGTGCAATTATATGTTTAAAGAAACGAAAAAGGCTGAAACCGGACAGCCTCCTGGGATTTCTTATTTAAGCTTATAGCCTCTTCTGGATGCATGCATCCCACTCCTGCTAGCGGATGTTACATCTTGTCATTAAAAGAAGAAGGTATTACTTACAGGTCAGTGTCGCAATTTTAGTCAACATATTACATTTTTAAATGTCTGGAAAAGTTATTGTAAACAAGGTAACTCGGAATATACATCTTTGCTTCTTTATAAATGTATATGTAACAGACAATTTTGTGGATTATTGCATGTATAGTGTACTATATTATGCGGAGGGAAAATGGTCTTTTGGGCAAAGCACTAGATTGAGACTGGATACCTGAGTTCCTAGCTCTGTCACAGACATCCTGCTGTGACCTTGGGGGAAGTCATAATTAGTTTCTGCATCTCAATTATTTGCCTATATTATAGGCATCATGTTCCCTCCCTCTGTCTTGTCTGTTTAGATTGCAATCTCTTCAGGGCAGGAATTTTCTCTTACAGTGCATGTGCACAGTGCCTGTCACTATGGGGGCACTGATCTCAGACTGTAGGCATTAGCATAGTATGATTATACTCAGCTTGAGGGAAGTGAATGGTACTAGGTATTTTGCCCTTGCAATCTTTAATACACGTCCTGGTCATGACATGAAATAGGGATTACAGTCAATCCACACTTTATTATCCTCCAGTTATACTTCTGTGGAGTCAAACTTATTTTTCTTTGCACTAGATCAGAACACAAGCATTACACACAGTCCTGTGTACAACTCATCTGTTCACTTCTCATAGTCTCCTTCAAGACCATAGCATTCTGCAGTGCATGTTACCTCTTGTTCTCCCTCCCAGTGGGTGCAGACCCTCAGAGTCTCTCTGCCCCATAACAAACTCTTGCCATTGCTGATCCAAGAGCTTTTTCCTCTGTAGCTCCTGTCACCTGGGCCAGCCTTGCTATATGTAATATCTTCAGTTATCTTTGAGCCGATTTTACATCTTGGAGGAAAAACATGTTTTTTATTTCTTGTTTCTAACTCTTACATTTTCCTTCCTTTTTCTAATATTTATAGCTCTCTACAACTAACCTGTACAGGGAGTGTCCTTACCCAGTATGGTTTCAGACTCTACCATGGCCTCAGTTTCTCCTTCCTGAGTTAAGACACTTCACACTACAGGTGTTCTTAATACCATTCCCTTTTTGGGCATGGTTTATTACCATACAATACTGAAAGCCTTCCAGCCCTCTTCCCTGGGGATCAGTCTGCCTTTTCAGTTTATAAATGAGCTTCAATATCAATATTCAGTTTATAAATGGGCCTCTTGGCTCGAAAGCATTCCAGTCCTTTATCAGGGCATCCTCTTCCATAGAGCCCACCCTCCAGGCTCACAGTCCTCCTCACTGGAGTTTCTTACCCATAACCCTTTTCTCTCAAACTCCAGCATTCCCAGCTGGTTCCTGCTTCTGGCAGGATGCATTCCCCAGACCTGCCACCAGGGTGCTAAAGAGACTCTCTTTGATCCCTCACTCAGGAACTCAAGCTACTTTTCCTATTTCACAGCAGGCCTGGTTCTCCATCACATACTCCCACCATCTGACTCTAGTGTCATTCCCATCACTTGGGGAGGTAGGCAACAAGGGAGGCTGAGCCCTGCCCCCAGGTCCCTTAAAAGCCCAGCTCACCCTGTGACACTTCCTGTCACTTACACTACAGGAAATACACTACACAAAGCCTGGTTGTATTGTATGGTTTGCCTCCCACATCTCCTTCCCTCTCAGCCAAAACTCCCTGGTCACATCGTGACAGCTCACTGATTTTCTAATTAGAGAAGCAGCACCTTCCACAACAGAAGTAACAATGGTATACAAGAGTGAAGCAACAAGGAAAGTAAAAATTTTGCACTTACCTGCTCTTCTCAGTCTATTGGGCAAACACTTGACACTCACAGATCCTTGGAAAAAGTTTTCAACATAGCAGGGCCTGAGCACAGATGTATTATTTAACTCATGATGGAGGTTCTCATTGAAACATGTGCAGAGTTGCATAAGTTATGACAGAAAAAGAAGCATGCAATGCACACATGATGCCAGAATAGAAATGCCCGCCCTCCCTTCGGAAAGCTGAGAGGATCAAGAGTTCCACTGCAGAGATGCGTACAGATGGAGGGCTATACTGTGCTGTTTAAGACACTGTACTGAGTAAGGGGTGGTATGATATTGCACTACCACGGGGGGCGGGGAAGCAGCAGAATGCTTGGTGCTTCAGGAGATGCAATGCCTGCCAGTTCTCCCCTGTTGTGCTGGGTCAGTAGAAGGCAAGGGAGGAATTTAGGACATTTCTTTATGCGGTACAATATATTCCCTCCTGCTCCATGTGGCGAGCTAGCTATGGTTGGAGAGCATCTCTAGTACAGCACCTATGCTCCCTCCTCCCCATTCCGCCACATGCCCAGAGCAGTGATCTGGGCAACCCTGACAAGCTGTGGGAGGAACCCTTGTTCCTTTCTGCGCCCCCACATGGGTGCAAAGGACCAGGGCACAACCTGGCCCCAGATGACTAGCACTGTCACCATGACCTTAACACTGGCCATTTCACCATTTTGCAGAAACATAGGTGCTGGAACTAGTGGTGCTGGGGGTGCTGCTGCACCCCCTGGCTTGAAGTGGTGTCCATCCTATACAGGGTTTACAGTTTGGTTCAATGGCTCCCAGCACCCCCACTCTACAAGCACCGTTTCTTAGAAATGTACAACTCAAAAAAATAGATAACAGGGGTGGAAGAAAGGGCTGGATATGCCAGTATGGATAATACATGCATGCGAGGAAGCTGCAGCATGACTACAATGTAGAACAAAAAAGTCCTTTTCTGGTGGGCTTTCCAGTTTAATTTACACATCAACAAGTTATACGGGTTTCATATGTCTTTTTACTGGCCTTTTAAATAAAAATACCAGTTACTATAGTAACATTTACATCACAGATTGTATTTACGGTGCCTCCAAGATACAGAAAACCAATCTACCATGTGAACCTTTGTATTTCACAGTTTTAAAGGCAAACCTATTATCCAAAAAACTGACATTTTTGTCCCTAAGGTTTTTACTACTCACATTACAATTTAAGATACATTTGGGCTACTTTTATTTTAAATGACTAACCTTAGAGCAGTGGCTCTCAACCACAGGTACACACATATGCTTGGGAATACACAGAGGTCTTCCAGGGGGTACATCAACTCATCTAGATATTTGCCTAGTTTTACAATAGGCTACATAAGAACGGCCACATTGGGTCAGACCAAAGGTCCATCTAGCCCAGAATCCTGTCTTCTGACAGTGGCCAATGCCAGGTGCTCCAGAGGGAATGAAAAGAACAGGTAATTATCAAGCGATCCATCCTCTGTCGCTCATCCCAGCTTCCGGCAAACAGAGGCTAGGAATACCATCACTGCCCATCCTGAGTAATAGCCATTGATTGACCTATCCTCCATGAACTTATCTAGTTCTTTCTTGAACCCTGTTATAGTCTTGGCCTTCACAATATCCTCTAGCAAGAAGTTCCACAGACTGCCTGTGCATTGTGTGGAAAAAATATTCCTTTTGTTTGTTTTAAACCTGCTGCCTATTAATTTTATTTGGTGACCCCTAGTTCTCGGGGCGGCATGTTTGTATAATTTTTGGTGGTGCCCAGAATGGGTCCAAGCCCCGCCCCCCCACACCTGCCTAAGGCTCTGGGAGGGAGTTTGGGTGCAGGCTCTGGGCTGGGGTGCAGGAAGTGAGGCAGGCTCTGGGAGGGGGTGTGGGGGGCAGGCTCTGGGCTGGAGCAGGGGGTTGGGGTGTGGGAGAGGGTGTGGCACTTACCTCGGGTGGCTCCTGAAAGCGACCCGCACACCCCTCTGGCAGCGTCTCCTAGACAGGGGCGTCGGGGGGTTTTGCGCACCGCTGCCTGTAGGCACCGACCCCGCAGCTCCCATTGACTGCAGTTCCTGGCCAATGAGAGCTGCAGAGTCAGCGCTTGGGGCGGGGGCAGCACACAGAGACACACCCCCTCCCAGGGCCGCAGGGATGCCTTAGCCTTGCTGTGCTGCCGGTGGTAGCGGCGGCTGGGGCGGGCCCCCCAAGCCCTTTTACATTGCCCAGGAGGCAGCAGGCGGGGCTGGGAGACGCTTCAGGGAGTAAACGGTTTAGTTCTAACTTTGGTTTTCTCTTGGGGGGAGGGAAGCATGTTAAAACAATGATTACTAATATTCCTTTGGGAGAATAGACTCTCACTCTGCCTGTTCCATTGCAGTAGCAACATGGGATGACTTGTAAGCGATCTCTGCACTTCCTGGTCCACACTGTCCCTTTTGCTACCTCTATATTCCTTCACCCTTACTCTTATGAATACTTTTCCATTTTCAGTTTCCTGCATCAGTCCATTATAGTCACATTGCCAGACACCTGTCAGTCTGCGTCATCACTGTTGTGCTCAATACTACAAAGAGCAGCCCATCCTGACACCCTTGCTTAACTGTTGTGTAGTGTTGCTTTTGCAGATCCTTGGCCATCTGTCTATCTGCCTCCCATCCTCTGGCATCCCTATTTAGGGCTGGAAAGATATAGCCTGCTTTGTTTAAGTCATGATGTCAACGCAAGTTCGGATGATACCATGGTCAGATTTATCCTTGTTCTAACTCCATGGAAACTGATGGGGTTAGATGACAGAAGAGGTCACTAACTATTCAGATCCACACCCACATCTGGATCCATACAGAAAAGGAACCTAAAATCCCAATCCCCACTGCTTGTTTCTAATTATGCACTTGGCCAGTTTCTGAAGGGCTTTCCCCTAATGCTTCCCTTTCTGCTTGGAGGCCAACATATGAGTCACATGCCACATATAGATTTCCAAGCTACAGCAACAGAATACGGTAATTCAAGACTTTCCTGTTTTGTACAAATGTGCTCAATACTTAATAGGCCATGTGTGCTCCCTATAGTGGTCCATTCTGAACAGAAGAAGAGGTCCTGAGTTAAAAAGGAAACAGGAGAGGAATATTGGGGGAGAGGGGAAGAAGAGGAATATAGAACAAATATGATGTAGTTTTATATGATGTAAAAAAAAAATTACTGGTGTATTAGCCAGGCTTCTTGATTCCAGTCAAAAAGCCTCTAGATCATGCACTTACCTGCCTGGAATTAGCTACTGGAGAATACAAGAGAGAGCACAGGCAGATAATTGAATGAGTGAGGATAAGCAGCATTAGTAATTCCAGACAGAACAGTCTCCAATGGACTAGTTGGTTTTTCCCCTCACATTTTCCTTCTTGATGTATGCTTTACTCAGACTATAGTGAAAATGCGCATGAATGGTTCAGTGGCACAGAAGGAACATTGCTGGCCACATAAAGTTCCTTTTAGCTGGTGCTGTAACTAAGTCAAAAGTAAAATTTGCTCATGAGTTTAAAAGGAAAAGGTATTGTCGAATCTATTAACCATATAATCCTCTACAGGAATAAGATTGAGGCTCAACAATATGCACCTGTCAAGGTTCCTTCCCCAGTCTGAACTCTAGGGTACAGATGTGGGGACCCGCATGAAAGACCCCCCCCCCCCGCCAAGCTTATTCTTACCAGCTTCAGTTAAAAACTTTCCCAAGGTACAAACTTTGCCTTGTCCTTAAACAGTATGCTGCCACCACCAAGCGTTTTAAACAAAGAACAGGGAAAGAGACCACTTGGAGATGTCTTCCCCCAAAATATCCCCCCAAGCGCTACACTCCCTTTCCTGGGGAAGGCTTGATAATAATCCTTACCAATTTGTACAGGTGAACACAGACCCAAACCCTTGGATCTTAAGAACAAAGAAAAATCAATCAGGTTCTTAAAAGAAGAATTTTAATTAAAGAAAAGGTAAAAGAATCACCTCTGTAAAATCAGGATGGAAAATACTTTACAGGGTATTCAGATTCAAAACACAGAGGATCCCCCTCTGGGCAAAACCTTAAAGTTACAGAAAACAGGAATAAACCTCCCTCTTAACACAGGGAAAATTCACATAAAACAAAAGATAAACTAATCTGCCTTGTCTGGCTTACCTATACTGATTGCAATATTGGAGACTTGGATTAGGATGGGTTGGAGAAGATGGATTTCTGTCTGTCCTCTCTCAGTCCCAAGAGAGAACAAACACGTAAACAAAGAGCACAAACAAAAGCCTTTTCCCGCCCAAGATTTGAAAGTATCTTTTTCCCTTATTGGTCCTTTGTGTCAGGTGCCAGCCAGGTTAGCTGAGCTTCTTAACCCTTTACAGGTAACAGGATGTTGCCTCTGGTCAGGAGGCATTTTATAGCACTGTATCCAGAAAGGTGGTTACCCTTCCCTTTATATTTATGACAGCACCACAATATCCAAAAACGAGCTTTATAAAAGTTGCTCTGGAACCCAGTTTCACAAGCATCTTGCATAGCATCTAGGTGGTAAGTGAAAATGACAGAATATTTTATAAAATTTCATACAGAAATATTCACAGTTTTATTCCTGGCCTTTTTTGGAGCTCAGAAGCCTTGCATCTTGTGAAACCAGGCAGGTTTGGAAAATTTCACATCAATGAATTCAATATTTCCATAATGAAATTCTGGTCCCATTGAAGTCAGTTGGAGTTCTGCCATTGATTTCAGTGGGGACAGGATTTCACCCCAGATGTGAAAGCTGGTGTTCGTCCAGACAAAATACCAAACATTTTTTGTTTTGTGGGAACCTGAAACTACCATTTCTGAATGAAAACAGATCCATTTTAGAACAAGATTTCACAGGCTTTTCAAAAAGTGACTATTTTGTAAATCAGACAAACAAGAAAACCTCTCCTTGCTTTGAGAACAACTTGTACAGCCCTATTCAGATGAGTTACCCTTCTGTACACTCATGAATAAATGAAAAGGAAGGGAAAACTAGAGTAAACACAGTAGTAAGTAGAGGAGCAAGTGTTCCAATATCCTAGAAAATAATTCCAGGCTAATACAAGGATATTGAAGACAGCTGCTCCTCTCTTTACTACGCTGAGTGCTTATCTTATTTTCTTGTGTCATGCTGTTTCATTACAACATAAACAAGAAGACACTTTAAACAAGAAAATAAGATGTTTCAATCAGTACTTAGTAGCAGTCCTTAGTGATTTTTAAAATAAAAACATAAAATAGATTTAATCTATTCCATTAGGTCATAACGTCAGTTGTAGTAGTAGTGCATCAATGGGATTATTCAGGAGTACCAGAACTTGTAAGATGGTTGAAGACACTCAGTTAAACATGTCTGAAGCATGAAAGGATCACATTATCATTTCATTTCTGAGCCTTAGGTATAGTGTTAAAAGAACATTGAGGTTAGTCTTTCAATTGATGCTTCATAGGTTTTAAGGCCAGAAGGGACCATTATGATCATCTAGTGTGACTGCCTTCATAATGTAGACCACAGAATTTTGCCCGGTGATTCCTGCATCAAGCCTAACAACCTGTGGTTGAATTAGATTCTAACCTAATAAACTAACATTTGTGCCGTGCATCACTTCTAGGCCTCATATTCATGGCCCTGCACAACTCTGGCTGAGCCTCTCTCTCAGCTCATGTCTCTTACATCCTTTCGTCATTCCCTCTGATCTGCCAGTAAGGCCAGTTTTAACATTATCTCTTCTCCCACTCCTGTTTCTGGAAGAAGGCACAGAGTGTACCTGTGCATAAGATAACCTCCCCATTCTCTTATTTCAGATCCATTCTGATGACTCATTTCTTCCACATTACCCATATCAAACATCACCTCTAATGTAATGCTGGGGTAGAGAGGAAGGAGAATTAGCTCAGAGTTAATACTTAACTTGGATTTTTTTTTAAACTCCATCCCTCCAAATGTCCTGGAGCATCTTCTTATCCCGGTGTCTTTAAGGCCAAACTGCTCAGGTAAAGTTGCTTTATTTTTGTGGCTCATACAGTACTGAACCCATTGTCGGTGTTCAAATAAGTACACTGATTAGCCTATAAGCTCTTTGGGGAACCTTGTGAGTTTATCTACATGTCTGGAATACGTTAGGCAATATAAACTCTTATCGGCATGGGTCTGGGATGGATGCATTACTGATGAGTGGTTTGCACACAGATCGTGTATTATATAACCTGCATATACATGTTGAATATGTTTATGCTTTTCAGAACTATGGCTGGAGCCACTATAGTTACATAGAGCATTTACTTTTTTATCACCAGCTGAAAAAATATGGTTCATATTATTTGGAATGATCATACGACGTTTAATACTGCTAATAAGGTGTCCCTTTTTGTAATTCACTTTTAATATGGCACCCAGAAGTCCATGCTACTTAAAGTTACACAGAACGTGTGTCAGTTCATACTTCTGTCCAGTTACTTACATGGCTTCCATCACTGTAGTATCCAAGCACATTGAAATATTATCCTATGGCTTGTAGTTCTGGTTAAACAACCATTGTAGTTTTCAAGTAACCATTATCTGTTTTAATGCGACTTTCTAGCCTCCTATTTACTTGAGATCTATCAGGCCTTCATTCTGTTTTGGTTCCACTTTATAATAGATTGTATGCTAACTGTACAGAGAACAAACTTTGTTCTAGCTGTGTTTCATAATTGCTTAACTCGCTCCAGAGTCACTGCAATGATGAAAACAGATCTTTATTTAAAATTAGGTCAAATGTTTTTGAGCAAGATCATGGCATTTTATGTACAGATTTGGAGTTTTCCCCCCACAAATTTAAAGCACTTAGTAATCAAATGCTGAAGAGATTTCCTACAATTAAATTACAAAAAGGTAGTGACCAAAATGTTAAAAAATTGGGTGCCTAAGATTAGGCACCTTGTGATGGGGTGTTAAACCCACACCAGAAAGGAAGGGGTTAAAAAGCAGCCTAGGGAGGCTGCACAGGCAGCAGCCAATAGGAGAGAAGCTGCACAGAGCAACCAATCAGGGCCCAGAAGGCTCATATAAAAGGGAACTGCAGGGCACAGCAGGGTTGACTACTGCAGGGAGCTTAGGGAGAGAGGACTGTGTTCCTAGTGGGCTTCAGGAAGGTAGCAGCTTGGAGAGCCCAGTTGCTGGCAGGGACCTGAGGAGCAAGAGGGAGCTCCTGGCTGGCTGATGAGACTTGCCGTGCTGGGGCTGCAGGGAACTGGCCTAGGAAATTGACATAGCACTGGTGGAGAAGTTAAGGAGAGGCAGCAGGAGGCTGCTATCTACAGGGTCCCAGGGCTGGGACCTGGAGTAGTGGATGGACCCAGGTCCCTCCACACTCAGCCCTGGGGAATTGGCAGGACTGGACTGAGCTATCCATCCTCACTCCCACCCTCCTCGAAGGGGGGCAAACATGGATGGGGACACAGCCAGAGGGCAGAGTTATTAAGAGGATGCTGTGGTTCCTGGACTGAGGTGGGTCTGCAAGCAGAGATAGCCGTGGGAGAGGTACCACCAGGAAAGGGTGTGCTAAATACTCAAGACTGCCAGCAGGGAGGTGCCACTCTGGTGAGTGAACCCCATCACACATGGTGGAGAATGCAGGCATTTAGTCACCGCTGAGGGAAGGGGACTGAGAAAGAGAGAGAGAGAGAGACTGTATATATCAGTTGCCCTGATACAAAAGGCTAGAGATAGACTGAGCAGGACAAGGACCCCAAAGGGAGAAGAGAGAACATGGAAATACCCCCGGTACTTTGCTGAGGGAAATTATCCCCTACCAGGGCGGATGCTCCCACAAAGGGGAGTAGGGAAGCAACAGGGGGTAGGTCTGTGCCACATGGAAACTGATTATAGAAAATCAGCAGAGACTGTGGGAAGTCCTGGTATACATCCTGGACTACTTGGGGAAGGTACCAGTTCACCAGCAGTATTCATGCTGGGTCACAGGAGAGAAGTGGAAGGAGGCAAAAAGGCCAAGAACCAAAAAGGCACTCTAGAACTGGGAGACTATAGGCCAAACCCCACAGGTATTATGGTTGTGGGAGCAAGAGGCACCTGCAGAGTATCCCCATGTAATTCAGAAAACTCAGCCATACCAAGAGCAAGCACAGAAGCAAGGGCCCAGGGGGCCCCACCCAGTAAAGGGTTTGGAAAAAAGGAGAAAAATCTTGTTTTTGGTGTGGGGAGAGTGGCCATATAAAGAGGCTTTGCCCGCACAGAAAGAGGGAAAAAAAGAAAGAGGCCCATAGGAAGACCAGTGAGGTGAGGAAGCCCAAGGGGCATATAGAAGAAGATGAGGAGAAACCGGGGCAAGGAGAGAGATCACCAGGGAGGAAGTTGAGAGATGCAGGGACTAATACCGGGCTCAGACCCTGGGAGAAGGGTGCTGGAGGACTCTGTGGAGCAGGTGAAGCAGCTGCAGGGGAGAGTTGTAGCTGCGGAGCAGACCTTGCAAGAGGCTGTGCAAGACATGGAGTTCCTGCAAAAGAAACTGAGGGAAGACCATGGATGATAAAGGGAAATTACTTTGCATGGTGGGTGAGATAAGGCAGGAGACGGATACTGTGAAAATGCAGCTGTGAGGGAAGAAGGGGAAGGGATACCCTCCCCTTCAACACTGGCCAACCTGGGTGGTGGGGTGTGTGATGGGGTGCTCACACCGCACCAGAAAGGAAAGGGTTAAAAGCAGCCTAGGGAGGCTGTACAGGGAATAGCCAATCCGGGCCCAGAGGGCTCACATAAAAGGGAGATTCAGGGCAGAGCAGGGTCAGTTGCTGCAGGGAGCTCAAGGAAAGAGAACTGTGTTCCTAGCAAGATGTAGGAAGGTAGCATCTTGGACAGAGGAGTTGCTGGCAGGGATCCAGGGAGCTCCTGGGACTTGTGGGCTAGAGGGGCTGAGATGAAGGTGCTGGGGCCACAGGGAAGTGGCCCAGAGAACTGAAGCAGCACTGGCAGAGAATTTAAGTAGAGGCAGCAGGAGGCTGCTGTCTAGGGGTTTCTGGGCCAGAATCCAGAGTAGTGGATGGGTCCAGGTCCTCCTGCCCACTGGGGAAGTGACAAGACTAGACTGAGATCTATCTTCTTCCCTGCCCCTCCCTGACCCTGGAAGTAGGGCAAATGTGGATAGTGACACCAGAGGCTGAGTCATGAAGAGGATGCTAAGGTTCCTTGACTGAAATGGGTCTACAGGTAGAGGTGGTGCTGGGAAGCATGTCGGCTGAGAGAGCTAATCCCCAAGACAGTCAGCAGAAGGTGCTGCTCTGGTGAATGAACCCCGTCACACACCTAAATCCATACCGACTAACCTAAATAGCTATCAAGTAACTAGTAATACCTAGCTCTTATATTGCACTTTTCATCTGTAGATCTCACTGTTCTTTATAGAGGGTATCTCCATATTTAAAGAGCGGAAAAGAGGGGTACGGGGACATGAAGTAACAGTTGAAGTGCCTAACCGTAGGCACTGAAGTTTGAAAATTTTGGCCAATATGTTTACTTCACAGAGCAATTGGAATGCTGAAGACAAACCGTAGGCAATATGCTGCTAGGTACTGTTATCAACTGTATTCTGTTTTAATAACCATGGACTTGATGCTCCTCTCAACCTAAATTGTGACAGGAGAGGGAAAAGTAGGTAGAAGAGAGCTGGAAGCATATTTAGAAGGAAGGGGCATGCCAACAGCATGCTCCCCCAGCCACATGGAAGCTCATCTGACGCTCACTTGTCACTGCGTGGTTGAAGCTGCACGGGTATATGGTAGTGCATTGTTACGCTGAGGCAGACAGATCTGGGGAACAGCTGTTCTATGTGGTATTCTTCCATTTCAGCAGAAAACCCACATGGGAATTAATGCTGCTTCAAGCAATATTAACTCCCGTCTTTGAGCCTCTCACACACATGGAGGTTAAGAGTCAATAGTTCCATTTTCCTCTGGCATCAAGATTCCTTTTGTGGAGTTCAGAGAGAACCACAGAGACTTAAGCTCTTTTGTATTCCTGCCTTGCGGTTAATGATGGAGTCCGTTGGGATAACCCCACTGACCCCAAGAATCCACAGGACACTCACACATCTCTGTCTGAGGTCAAACACCATGAGGTAAAATTTACGTTTCAAACAACTTTCCCCTCCTCCCGTGGGTTTTCCTGTGAAGGTAGACACTGCATACAAATTCATCCGAGCTATCCACATGAAATCACAACATTAGAGCCATGAGAAAATTCAGCTACAAAACATATTGCAGAATTTCACCTGTAGCCTATGTTCTTGGATCTTGTTTAAAAGATCATAGTCCTTGGTTTGGCCCTTTAGATGTTGTTCTCTCTGAATAACATGATCCCTCTTTATCAGGTGTTGTAATCAAAAGGTCTTTGCTTGAAATGTGTCAAATGCAAGTCTGATTTGATTCAGGTGAGATGGATCTTTTTCTAGTAAAAGGTCATATTTAATACAGTATTACTCCAACATACATCTTATGATAGGCTTTTGGAGGATTTTCTGTCCTGTTGCTTCATTAGATGATGATTTATAACAAATTACTTCAAATATAATTTAAATAGACCTATTAAAGATTGACACTAACAGTGTACTGGAAAGTAGAACTTTAAGATCCAGCAACATTGTACAGTTGTTAGATCTCATTTATTCCTGGGTGGTGCGAGTATTAGTATATGGCCAAGATTTTCAGAGGCGACAAGTGATTTTGGGTGCCCATCTTGAAAGGGCAGGCACTCTGCACATTCTGAAAATCTGGCCACCATGTGGTATCTCAGGTTGGGCACCCAAATATCGAGGCACTTAAAAAAAGGTCACTAGGAGCTAGTCATTTTGGAAATATTGGCTACATATAAATAGATCCTAGAAAGAGGATACTTGTGTAGCTCCAGAAGAGATTGTTCTATTCAAACAAGATATAGCAATGTATATGAAAGAGGTGACAAGAAGGCAACTAATGTAAGTGTCCACTGAAAGTGGACCTATTCATTGTTAATTTTAGTAGTCTCATTTCCAAGTCACTACTTTATTAATATCCTTGTGTATGTTGGGATTCCCTCAGAGACCTCTTTCCACTTGGCTTCCCAAGATCTCAGCTCAACTTCAGATTTTGTCACTCAGGTATTTTTATTCGGCATACAGCAAAGCTACTCAGAGTTGATCAGACTCAAGCACAGGGGGAGGATGCAGGATCCATAAACGCAAAAAAGTTACACAAACCCTCTTCCTGTATATATATTTACACATCACATTTATCATACATTGCATTACACATTTTGTGACTGACTTAGTTACTTTGTAGGAACCCATCCCTGTACAACATGTTCTGTCCATGCACGATTTACTCTTTACCTCATTTTACATTTCAGGCTTATCTTGTCTATTGTAAATGGTTCCAGGGGTTCCCCCTTACCCTTATCTTGGCAAGTTCAGACATGGTCTCAGTTAGCACGGACATATTTCCAGCCTGCTGATCTATTTACCTCCCTAATCCTGTCTCCCAAGAAATAAGCCCACTCCCACCATGTTGAATTACTCAAGTCAAGCCAGGCATACAGTGTAGCAACCACAAGTGTGCTGGATGCTTTAGAGATACATAGATAGCCTCATACCTGCCCCAAAGATCTTGCAGTTTAATGTCCTGAAACTGAATCTGCATGGACATCCCTGAGCTCGTATGGAGCAATATTTACTTCAATGGGGGTTCATCCAAGCAGAGCTAATTGCAGAATCAGGGCTTAAATATGAGAGCGCCTTATCTCAGCCTGTTAAACTGAAACTAGCAGTTACATTAACACACTAAAATAAGAACCCACACCACATCACAGGTATTTCCTCTCATCACTTTCTTGAAGTAGACCTCTCTTTTTTTCCTCTCTTTCTGTCATGTTATATCAATGGTGTTGAATACTAATGAGGAAATGAAACACATTGGTACAAATCCAGTTGGGGTGCTGGAACAATATTTACAGGGGAGGTGCTGAGAGCCACTGAACCAAACTGTAAACCCTGTATATAATGGAAACCACTTTGAGCCAGGGGGTGAGGCAGCACCCTTAGCCCTGGTCTACACTGGGGGGCGCGGCGGAGAGGTGGGCGGGAGAATTCAATTTAAGTTACGCAACTTCAGCTACATGAATAACGTAGCTGAAGTCGACGGACGTAAATTGACTTACCATGGTTTCTTCACCGCGGTGAGCTGACTGCTGCTGGTCCCCCGTTGACTCCACCTGTGCTTCTCGCGGAGCTGGAGTACAGGAGTCGACGGGAGAGCGCTCGGGGTCAATTTATCGCGTCTAGACTAGACATGATAAATCGATCCCTGCTAGATCAATCGCTGCCCACCGATCTGGTGGGTAGCGTAGACATAAGCTTAGTTCCAGCACCTATGAACTCAACCTTTCATTTTTAAATAATCAAGTCAGATACCACATTCCCAACCAGAGAGGAAGCATTATCTAGTGGATAAAAGCAAGGGACACAGACACAAGAGTCATAGGTGCTAGTGCTGGCTTGGACTTGCTGTGGGATGCTCGGCACGTCACTTCAAAAGAATGTTGGAAGGCTTAAATGTATTATTTGTAAGTCAGTTTGAGATTCTTGGATGAAAGATAGAAAATTGCAAATATTCCTGACCCCTGCTTTGTTCCCAAGTACTAAGAGAACCAGGCTTCCAGTGGGTATTTTTGGAATACTAATGGGCACCTAAATTAACGCCAACTACATTCTAGCCACTGATAATTCTACCAACACTTACCTGTGGTTTTCTTCTGCTTTGCCACTTGTCATTCCATCCGCTCCCAACCTACTGTGTGAGAAAGAGCCGGGGGGGGGGGGGGGGGGGGGGGGGAGGAGGAAATCAACTATCACCCAGAACTAATGAAAGTAACTTCAAAGACGTTTAGTTTTGGCAGGGAATTCTGAACCAAAGATGTTTAAATGGGAGCAAAATAGCCTAAAATCTGTTCCTATGCATCTTATTTAAGTAAAAATACAATAATAATAAATGTCTATTACTGCAATTTAAAAAGTTTGCAGAAAGCCAGGGAAATGCTATTGAGTTAATTCAATTACTAGAAACGCTACAGGAAAACATGTATTGACTGATCCTCATAATGAGTTTACCTACAGACTTCCTCATTACCTTCACATTACAAAAGAGATTTAATGTTGAAAATAAAATTAGTTTCAGGAACTTATACCTGGCACCATAACTTAGTGGAGAGGTACACAATAAAACGCCCATTTAGGTGTCAAAAGAACAAATGGAAGAACAAACAAACATTGGGTTTTGCCCTTTGATTTACTTAAAAACTCTTTTACAAAGAATAAGAGAGTTCAGTACTTCCCTATGGGAAGTGATACTGAAAGTCTACTTTTTGTTGATTTGTCTATTAGTCTAATTATTCTTGGCACTGAAGAAAATGTAATATGCATAGCCATGAGTTATTATTATTAGCTACTTATTCATCCATCACTTGTCAGCAGCAGCATTATAGAACAGAATCTGAAGTTAGAACTAAGTTAATTAAAAACTTCTGTCACATAAATGCATTTTTTTTTTATTTGAAGAGAAATCCCATGCCCTGAAAAGTTTCAGAAGACACCAGTATTTTCAGCTGGATCACATGTTAACACTAAAGTTAGACATAGACACACACAGGGCCAGGCCACGTACTTTGAGATATAAAACAGCTCATTCCGTTTTTATATTAAATACGGAACATTTTAAAAAGTTTAATTCAGAAAAAACCAAAATTAGAGATGACAAAAGTATTTTGAAACATTCAGACAAAGAACAAAACTGTTGTGAAAATGTTAAACATGGGGATATTTATCATAAACATTTCCCAAAATGCTTGTTTAAGTATAATGTAGAACATACTGTATACCTAATAATGCCATAATAAAAGGATCTAAAATTAGTCTTACAGACAACAGGCTTTTGAAAAAGTCATATACACCTCAACTGCCTCTGAAAACACAGCCATAACCCCTCCTTAGTTTGTTGATGGTAGAGTATTATATCTCGGCTGCTCTGTGGTCCTCTGTGAAACCTTTACTTGAGTAACTGATTGCCTTCCCCCCCCCCCTTGATATTGCAGGCAAATTATTCCATTATATTGTATCTTCTCATGAATCACTAAGTATATAATCAGTGTTGATGGGTCTAAAGCCAACTTGCTTGGAAGTCAATGGAAAGATCCGCACTGAAGTTGGGCTATGCTCATGATGTCCTTACTAGTCACATGATCTCAAATAGTCAATGAGAAGATAACTGCAGTGTAGCTGTAGCCATGTCAGTCCCAGGATATTAGAGAGATACGGTCGAGAAGTAATATCTGGTATTGGACCAACTTACATGATAAGAGAGACAAGCTTTAAAGTCACATATAGCTCTTCTGCAGGTCTGGGAAAGGAACCCCAAGTGCCACAGCAAAATGAAAGGTGGAACAGATTGTTTAGCATATGTAGTTAGCACACATGGTAAGGGAGGGCTTAATCCAAAGCCCACTGACTTCAGTTAAGTTGACTCAGGCCCCCACAGGTCAGGCTGCCTAATTTATTCAAGAGGAGTCCTACCACCACAGCTCAGTGGGTGGGTGAGGTTCTGTGCCTGCAATGTGCTACTCCTGGGGCAATTATGTGCCAAAAAATTAAATTCTGCAACAAAATAAATTCTGTGCACAATATTTCACATCCTGCATATTTTTTGTCAAAATAACACAATAGAATCACACCAGTTTCAATTATTTTTGTTCATTTATTTCAAAATACATGTCAACAAGCAGGTTTGTAACAATACAGACCACAAAAAAGATTCAGGAAACGTTTTGACAAATAGATTTACCAGGCATATTAATACAGAACTCAGAATAATAATTCATTTAAACTACAATACAGAAAATGTATTTCCCACACCCCTCAGAAGCAGTGCAAAGGTTTGGGGGAGTCAGGGGTAACTGAGGAGCTGAGGGAGAGGGAAGTAAATTGCTGGGAAGGAGCCTGGTTGTGAACTTGGAGGGTTGTTAGGTATGGGTGGGAAAAGTATGCAACAGATTGGGGTTTTTTTTTTTTTGGGGGGGGGGGGGATTGTTAAGGAGCTTCCCCCATGCAGACCCTGACTGACCCCTAGCCTCTCCCATTCAGTAAGGCACATCTGCCCATCCCCATGTATCCCTGCACCCTCTGTCCAGGTGTCCCTCCACCCCCAGACATCACCTCCCTGTCCCCATGTGGCCCTGTGCCTCCACTCCCATTCAGCCCCTGCCCCAGTCTGTCCTCCCCAACTAGCCCTTATGAGTCTTTGTCTGACCCTCCCCCCCCCAGCAGCCCCATGCTGTCTGTCTCCCCATATCCTGTCTCCTGACCCAGGTGCTATGAAGAAGGCAGGCTCTCTCTCTTCCCTAGCTGGCCAGAAGGTGCTGCTCTGTTCCATTGCCATAGTGCCCTCTGGTGGGCAAAAGGCAGAACTCCAGCAACTTTCCAGCAGAAGCTTTTTTCTGCACCAAAAAAAATAAGATTTGCACGGCTCATCAATTATGTGCGCACATAGTGGTGCAGAATTCTCCCAGGAGTAATGTGCAGGGGGTCAGACTAGATGATCATGATGGTCCCTTCCGACCTTAAAGTCAATGAGTAAGTGTCAGATTGCCAGTTTGTCCTCACCGATTTCAATTCTGCCTTCTGAGATGCCACCATATCTCTGTAACTTCTGAGGGCAGAAGTAGGCCCAAACTGTCTCAATATCGGGCAACTATTGCACTTGCTTAAAGATAACTTGCTGCAGAAAAAACAAAAGGCAGCATCCATATAGTTTCCAATGATGTTGTATGTCTATGTTCTCCAGTGGTGGGATAACTACAATAGGTGACTTCTTCTTCATCCTGGCATCATTATACAGAATTCTTTAAGCTTGAGAATATTTTCTCCCCTAGGGTTTGTTTCAGAGGGAGCACATTAAAGGAGGAAGTGAGAACAGGTTCAGCTATGCCCCTGTAAACACATCCTTGACATTAGCTGTCCTGAAGGACATTTTGTTAGAGACTCCTGCAATTATACACATTTTGGATGTTACATTGGTACATTAAGTACTATCTAGTCCCTAAAGTGGAATTAGATGTACAAAGTTATGGCAGTTTTCTATTAGGATCTGATCGAAAGCTCATTGAAGTCAACAGGTGTCTTTCCATTAATTTCAAGGGGCTTTACTGAACAACAAGATAATCAATCAGTGATCTTATTCTGGACACTTTTACTATGCCAATTACATCAAAATATGATTTGCAGTGGACCTTTTATATAAACAGGGATTACAGGCCTCATTCATCAACCACTTATCTGGATTTATATACAGTTTAAGTTAAACAATATCCTGTTCACACCATATATATATAAAAAATCACATGCATTAAAAGAGGGACATTTCCAGTTTGTTTGTTTTTTTAATTAAAATAAGGGCCTGATCTCTGAATCTGTTCCCTGTTAGATTCTGCTTGGCCCAAATACATTTTTAAAAGGGAGCACAAGATCTACAGAAGATGACATTCCAGGGTATTAGCCTTATCTTGCTACCTAAACCCATCAGTTAACCAAAACATTCTAGAAGAAAGCTATTGATTACAATTAGTATTCAGCAACTTCCATACATGCCCTTCAGTGCATCTCTCAAATCCACCATCAAGTATCTTTCTAGACAAGATGTTTATAACCTCATTCAATATAGTTATGGCAGAATGAAAATTCAAGCCTGAGTTTTAATGAAGTGATATTATCCTGCAAAAAAAACAAAAAACAGGAACACATTTACATATATAGATAGCCAAAATAAGTTACACAAAAAAGCATGGCCTGCCCCTACCTGCCCTATAGTGTCTTTGCTACTAATGAGCAAAAAATAGGGTAAGAATAGCAAGAAAGTCCATTGAGCTTGAATGGATGAACTGGACTTGCCAGTGCACATATTTTGTTTGTTTGTTTGTTTTGTTTTGCGCTCTCTGTGTGTGTGTATAAAGTCATTCTTTTACTGAGGGACAGCAAACACTCTTGTCCTTTCTCTACTTGACACAAATTATAAATTAGAAACTTAGGGCAAGGAGAGTCAAATCCATAGACAGCCATGGTGATTAGTATGGTATCTGTAAACGAGCTCTTTTTGAAGCTGAATTGCCATATGTCTGCCTTTCATTCAAACTGGAAACTTGTGGATACCCTAAACCATGTTTTAAAATGGCCAGCCTTACATTTGAAAGAAGTCTGATGACCTTGACCACCCTGTCCAACAGCCACCCAGATATGATGGAAGATGTGTGGCCTGTCTCCCAGTATGCTTCTTCTAGATGTCAATAGAGCACCTAAACATCTGTAATCTGACTGGGATACAGATTTACCTGGAATAGCCTTAAGAACACAATTTAGGTACAGGTTTCAGAGTAACAGCCGTGTTAGTCTGTATTCGCAAAAAGAAAAGGAGTACTTGTGGCACCTTAGAGACTAACCAATTTATTTGAGCATAAGCTTTCGTGAGCTACAGCTCACTTCATCGGATGCATACTGTGGAAAATACAGAAAATGTTTTTATACGCACAAATCATGAAAAAATGGGTGTTAATCACTACAAAAGGTTTTCTATCCCCGCACCCCACTCTCCTGCTGGTAATAGCTTCTGTAAAGTGATCACTCTCCTTACAATGTATATGATAATCAAGCTGGAAATCCTGGGCACCCCATCATCTCAGGCATTGGCACCCTGACAGCAGGATTGTCTGGCTATGTAGACTCCCTCCTCAGGCCCTACGCTACCAGCACTCCCAACTACCTTCGAGACACCACTGACTTCCTGAGGAAACTACAATCCATCGGTGATCTTCCTGAAAACATCATCCTGGCCACTATGGATGTACAAGCCCTCTACACCAACATTCCACACAAAGATGGACTACAAGCCGTCAAGAACGCTATCCCCGATAATGTCACAGCTAACCTGGTGGCTGAACTTTGTGACTTACCCATAACTATTTTACATTTGGGGACAATGTATACCTTCAAATCAGCGGCACTTCTATGGGTACCCGCATGGCCCCACAGTATGCCAACATTTTTATGGCTGACTTAGAACAACGCTTCCTCAGCTCTTGTCCCCTAACGCCCCTACTCTACTTGCGCTATATTGATGACATCTTCATCATCTGGACCCATGGAAAAGAAGCTCTTGAGGAATTCCACCATGATTTCAACAATTTCCATCCCACCATCAACCTCAGCCTGGTCCAGTCCACACAAGAGATCCACTTCCTGGACACTACTGTGCTAATAAACAATGGTCACATAAATACCACCCTGTACCGGAAACCTACTGACCGCTATTCCTACCTACATGCCTCCAGCTTTCACCCTGACCACACCACACGATCCATTGTCTACAGCCAAGCTCTGCGATACAACCGCATTTGCTTCAACCCCTCAGACAGAGACAAACGCCTACAAGATCTCTATCAAGCATTCTTACAACTACAATACCCACCTGCGGAAGTGAAGAAACAGATTGATAGAGCCAGAAGAGTTCCCAGAAGTCATCTACTACAGGACAGGCCTAACAAAGAAAATAACAGAACGCCACTAGCCGTCACCTTCAGCCCCCAACTAAAACCCCTCCAACGCATTATCAAGGAACTACAACCTATCCTGAAGGATGACCCAACACTCTCACAAATCTTGGGAGACGGCCAGTCGTTGCCTACAGACAGTCCCCCAACCTGAAGCGAATACTCACCAGCAACCACATACCACACAACAGAACCACTAACCCAGGAACCTATCCTTGCAACAAAGCCCGTTGCCAACTGTGCCCACATATCTATTCACCATCATAAGGTGTGGCTAAGTCATTATGCAAAGTAACCTATTTCCCCTTGTTTTCCTAACACCCCCTCCCCGCCCTCCTCAGACGTTCTTGTTAAACCCTGGATTTGTGCTGGAAATGGCCCACCTTGATTATCATACACATTATAAGGAGAAGTGATCACTTTACATAAGCTATTACCAGCAGGAGAGTGGTGGGGGAAGAGAAAACCTTTTGTAGTGACTAACACCCATTTTTTCATGATTTGTGTGTATAAAAACATCTTCTGTATTTTCCACAGTATGCATCCGATGAAGTGAGCTATAGCTCATGAAAGCTTATGCTCAAATAAATTGGTTAGTCTCTAAAGGTGCCACAATTTAGGTACAGATGGGCGCCTAGTGGGATTTTCAAAATCATCAGGACAAATTAGGCACTTAACTGATTTCAAGGGAAGTAGTTGTGCTTTTGAATATCCCACAAGTTACCTATCTGCATCTATAGGCACCTTTGAAAATCTGTGCCTTAGTTAAAAGATAAGTGCTATAGCATAACTAACTCCATACATTGTTCATTTTTCAGACCACTAGTAAACAAAGAATGCATTTTAGAGATTGTTTTATATCAAGATTCTTTTAACTAAACCTCTGTAGGCTAAATTAATCTCGTCTGCAGATGTTATCAGTAGGGGCATATTTGAATGATTAGTTAAGGGTTCAGCCATTTCCTCTTTGGATGGTGAATAAGATGACTGAGGGTACATCTGTTAGTACAATAATATGCCATAACTGTATGCCCAGGCCATCAATATTTTATTTTGTACAGTTTGCTTTGATTCCAAAGTAAAATGCAGATTGTTTATGTTACACTGTAAATGTTTTTACTACTTTAAAAACCAACTAAGGGTAAAATCCTTCTCTGACACCCACTTGTGGGATGTTATCTCTGATATTCTGATCTCCCGAAAACGTCCAGATCTCTCACTGCTGCCACTGAGATTTTACATATGTAGGAAAAGCAGACTATCAAAGGTAAGCTTGGGGAGTGGAGAATTTTGGTCTAAAATGTAGCTTAAAAATAAGGTGATCAGTTAAATAACTGATCACCTCAGGCTGAAGAATCAAAGTGAGGCTCTAATCCTGCAAACATTTGCTACCAGACAGAATACTTACTACCAGTGGTGAGCTGGAGCCAGTTCACACCGGTTTGCTAGAACCTGTTGTTAAATTTAGAAGCCCTTTTAGAACCGGTTGTTCCACAAGGGACAACCGGTTCTAAAAGGGCTTCTAAATTTAACTGGCCAAAAGTGGTGCCTTAGGCGCCGACACCACGGGTGCTCCAGCCTTGGAGCACCCAAGGGGAAAATTTGGTGGGTGCAGAGCCCCACCGGCAGCTTCCTGGCCCACCCCCGACCCCAGCTCACCTCCGCTCCACCTCCTCCCCTGCTTCTCTGCCCCCCCAGGCTTCCTGCGAATCAGCTGTTCATGTGGGAAGCTGGGGCAGACTGAGAAGCAGGCCGCAGCTTCCCGCTGAGCTGGGGCGGGGCAGGGAGGTGCAGGTGGGTGCAGCCCCGGAGCACCCAGGGAGTCGGCGCCTAAGGCGCCACTTTTGATGTAATCAGTGGGGGGAGCAGCCGCTCCTCCTGCTCCCCCCCAGCAACGCTCTCCCACCCCTAGGAGCCCAAGGGACCTGCCGGATGCTTCCTGGGAGCTACCCCAGGTAAGCACCTCCGGGACCCCCCATCTCGCCCCCCAGCAGATGCCTCTGGCTCTTAGGGGTGGGGTGGGCACCCACTACGGTGACACACGAGACCCTTCTGCCCGGTTCTGGGGGCAGTCAGGGGACAGGGGAGGGGGGTGGATGGGGCCGGGGAGGGCGTCAAGGAACGTGGGGAGGTTGGATGGGGCAGGAGTCCTGGGGGGGGGGCAACGACCCCCTCGTGGGGTGAGGAGGGAACCTGTTGTTAAGATTTTGGCAGCTCATTATTGCTTACTACCCTGAGTAGTCCCATCGATTTCATTGACACTACTGAAGACACTGAACACTATGATGCCTGAATTTTGCAAGATCAGCTCTTAAGCCAGTTCATGATGACTAATCAGTAATGGAACAGAGATGGAGTTTTTCCATGGCAGAACTTCGGAAACAAAGGGGACACATAATAAGAGGGGCAACAGAACTGAATTTAATATTAGCTTAACTATAAAGATCTATTCGAGTGTACTATATCATACAGTAACTTTGATTTGCTAGCAACAAAGACCATAAAACACACACACACACAATATTTTGCAACTTCAGTTTTTACAAAACCACAGGGCTCTCCCATTTGTAAACTATTAGTTATAGTGTGGTGTGCCTATCTTCTGTAGTCCAACCATTAGAAGGCAGTCATGCGTGAGCACATTCATTATAAGGCAGTATCAGGGATACACACATGGCCCAATCTGAAGGTGCACAGCACAATACAGGATCAGGCCCATACAGCTCAATCCTGCCTCCTTTTAAATCAATGGCCAAATTCTCACTGAGGATTTGGCCATTACAGCTACCACCACTTCTATTTTTATGTTGTGCAAGACCTTTTTTTAAAAGTTATTTTAAATGGAGGACTGGGAATAAAGTTTCCTACTGTGTTGTGAAATACCAAGTTTAGGCAGGAATTCAGTAAATAAGGAAACTTCAGTACGAGTTTAAAAAGTCAAAACAAAGGGTAACTGAAACATATAAGTGTCACAATCAATCCTCTAACTCCAAGCATAAGCTTTTGTGTAGCATAATAAATACCCTTTAACTTCTCCCCAATTCCTCAAATAGAAAAACAAAACTCCAAGCACAGTAATTCATTTACATGGACCAAGAAAACAACACTAACGTTATTCAGTTGCTGGTAAGTGAAATCCAAGCCCAAGAATACAAAATAAAAGTTCATAGTCATAGGTTTTAAGGCCAGAAGGGACCCTCCCTTATGATTTAGTCTGTCCTTCTGCATATTAGGTCACAGAACCTCACCCAGTAATTTCTGCATCAAGCCCATAACTTCTGTTTGAGCTAGAGCATCTCTCAGGACTGGATGTTGTTCTGAGATTTAATGACTTCATGTGATGGAGAATCCACCATTTATGCTTAGCATTTTTAACTTCACATCTGAATCAGTTCATCTAATTATAAGCATTCCCCAGGAAAACATGTCCTGGAGTAGTTGCAATAAAACCACAAAATAAATACAGTAAAACCTTGGTAATTTACACTAGTGACTGGAGACCCATTGCAAATGAGTGAATTAGTAAATGAACAGCCAACAAATGAAGGCTTCTGCATCACAAAATGAACTTGGATCACTGTAGTTTCATTTTAATTATTTGTGAAAATATCACACCGAACCTTAGTGTACAAAAGACTTAATTCCTACTTTTCAGACTTCACTCTACTTAATCTTAGTGTGAAGACTGTGGGGAAAGAATGCAGATTAGCAAGATTGTATTGTACATAAAATAGCACCACCAGCCACACCTAGCATCAAAAATAACAGAGACTGTATAAAGGGCCAATGAGCCTTAGTCCTCACCTTTCTCATGTTCTCCTCAGAAATGTTCCATTGGAACCAATAATCCCTTCCTCTTTCCCAATTGTTTTACCCCTCCTAGGTTCATAAATGGCCTAACAAGCATTAGAACACTGAAGGCGAGCAAGAGGGAGAGACATCTACAACCACAAAGACAAGGACTGATGGCCCTTGTAGAACGAAGTAGCAGGGAATGGTCAGTCAGTCTCTGTGAAACTAACCATTGGGTGTAAGCAGGGCTCAGATTTCAAGAGCTTTACCTGGTGTCCAGAACATTCATGGAAATCTAGAACTGGTCTGTGAGGATTCCAAAATAGCAGGAATAGCACCAGAAGAAGTTTTAACTCTGAGAAATAAGGAGCTACAGGTGGTTCTGGGATGGAGCCAGGACAGGAGTAGAAGCACAATCAAGGCAATCTAAGCATAATCACAAGAACTGCTGCACGTGCAATTTTAGGTAGAGGTCAGCTACTAGAATGGGACCAAGGATAGCAGAATAAGCACGACGATTGTGTCCTAAAAGTCTAGGGCCCAGATTTTTTTAAAGGTGTTTAGGCATTTGCTATGCTCAGCATTGCAAACTCGACGTGTCATTTTCAAAAGGGATCAAGGCATTTAGTACCAAAAGCCCATTGACTGCCAATAGGATTTAGGCTACTAAGTGCCTACATCCCTTTTGAGAATGAGATTTAGGCTCCAAAATCTGTTAGGCATTAAACACTGAACGCAGTAATGTTTAAATACCTTTAAAAATTTGGTCCTAGGTCCCTTAATAGCTGCATTGCGCTCTCCAGGAAGCAGATTGAGATTAATTTGAACACTTACCAGTCTAGGAGAACAAAATAGAACTCCACTGCTATTGCAGTGAATCCATAGAGAAGTGTTGACATTTCAGTAGAGGAATCAGGCTGGAGTCTATGGTGCCTGCAAGCCAACTGTAAGAAGGAAGAGGGGCTACAAACTGCACAATATATGGTGAAGTAGCTAGTTGGTACCCTAAGCAGAATGAAGCCAAAAAGAAGGGAGACACATTTTCAACTTGCCAGATCAGACTCAGGACCGGGGCAGCAAGGGATGGCCGGCCTATAGTTTCAGAGCATTATAAACCTACCTTTGGTGGAAGGAATTATTTGCTCCAGAGCATGAATGCCATTTAATAACACTGAGCTGCTGTAGTAAAGACACTTTCTTTCTGTAGATCAGATGGACTGTTATGGGTACAGCTAAAATACACCAGCCTTCCAAGCAAGCTGCTCTGCAGCCTAGGAGACTGTAACTGGGGACAGCTGTATTATCTAAGCAAGGAGGATGTTTTCTAGGCAGTACTTTGACTGTATATATAGATTGAAAGGGTATTTTTCCATTGCTATTCTGCCCTAGTAATAAACTGCTTTTCTGTTGAAATACTGGAGTCACTATTGTTGTTTTCTCTTCCACACTACCTCTAACACATCCAAAAGTCCTTGTAGGACTAGAACATCTGATTTCTAGCAGGCTCACATTTGCCCTCAAAATCCTTCTTTTCTGCTTTCCCAATTACCCTGCTCTATTGCTAAAACACACTTCATCAGGAAGGGTAAAAGCAACCAGAAGCTCAAATTATGGAATAAAATCATCATCAAATGCTTCCTTCTATGCCTAATTAGTCCTTAAGTTCCAATGTAGCCACAATTCACCAGTCAGCACTTCTTTTCATATTTTATTAAGAGGCACTGTCCCCATCACCCACCACCATTAAGCAGCTGTCATGTTTTAAGAGCCATTTAATCAATTAGCTGCTAGCACCTGTGTGCACCCAGCTTAATAAAATAGTCCTTTCATGCAGTATCACAGATCAAAAACAATTACAACAGAGCGAACAATGTCACATCTTAAAATCATTCTGTGTAAACAATTAAGGTCAGTTTTCTAGGAATCATTATAATGCGTTACACCATTTTTAGTTAAATATAAAATACCACTATGTGGCTGATTCTAGTGTGTTTGTTTTTGATTGTTTGCTTAACTTGTGTGTGTGAATTTATCGCTCATTTAAATTGAGAAACTAACAGCACTATTTAGAGGCAGGAACCGGGAACGTTTTTCTCAGGCCTTAGGAAAGTGGCTCCAAGTATAACCAAGCTGTGAATGTAAATGGATATAATTAAACTAGTGCAAACTCCTCTATGGACACCCTCTTATTTCAAAGTGGCTCTCTTCAGTTTAATTTAGGTCAGTTGGGAACAGGTTTAAGATAAACTGCACTAAACCACTCAAACTGAAATGAGAATCTCACAGGGATTTGCATTGGTTTAACCATCTCAATTGAGAAGACTATTTAAATTAAACTGATTCAACTTTCCATGTAGACAGCTCTGCTACTGTGCCTAGTGCATGGCCTGCAAAACCCTTCTACTTCTAGGCCTAACTCTCTTGTGTTCAGAGGCAGTTATGTAAGATTGTTCAGTGATATGTAACGTTCTGTAAAGTGGACAAATGATCACTAGGAGATAGTGTGAGATTAGAAGCCTCCTTATCCCTGGTGATCTATATCACAATTTGAAACCTGTTCCTTGGGGTTGAAATGCTAACACATTTACACACTGCCCACCCTCTCTTTCCATTTAGAATTGGGGAAAGTACAGAGAATGGCAACAAAAATTATTAGAGGTATAGAACAGCTTCCATCTGAGGAGAGATTAAGATGACCACCACTGTTCATCTTAGAAAAGAGACAACAAAGGGGGGATATGATAGAGATCTATAAAATCACAAATGGTGTGGAGAAAGTGAATTAGGAAGTGTTATCTATAGGGTTACCAGATAGCAACTGTGAAAAAATGGGGCAATAGGCACCTATATAAGAAAAAGTCCCCCAAAAATGGGACTGTCCCTTTAAAAACAGGACATCTGGTCATCCTAGTTATCTACCCCTTCATGTAACAGACGAACCCAATGAAATTAATAGACAGCAGGTTTAAAACAAACAGAAGGAAGTATGTCTTCACACAATAAACACACAGTCAACTATGGAACTCATTGCCAGGGGATGTTGTGAAGGCCAACAGCATAACTGGGTTTTAAAAAAATAGATAAATTCATGAAGGAAAGGTCTATCAATGGTTATTACCCAAGATGGTCAAGAATGCAACCCATGCTCATGGTGTCCCTAAAACCTCTGACTGCCAGAAGCTGTGACTAGACAATAGGGGATGGATCACTCAATAACTGCCCTTTTCTGTTCATTCCCTCTGAAGCACTTAGCATCAGCCACTGTCAGAAGACAGGATTCCGGGCTAGATGGACCATTGATCTGACCCAATATAGCCGTTCTTATGTTCAACATCTGTAAGGGAGGGGAGTCCTCTTGTGAAACATTCTCCGCGCAAGCTTTGAGAGGCAGTTATGAAGTTGAGGGCCATCATGGACTAACCTACTGAAAGAATGTCTGGAACCAGCTCCCATTTGATGGGAAACAGATGTTCTCTCAGTATTAACATATACCCAGACACATTGCTTACTCACTAGTGAATTAAATAATGAACTGTGTATGTCCTTTGAGAGTCCCATAAAGTGTGGTGACAGTCTAGGATTACAAAGTGGCTTACAAAAAAAATAAATTAGGCCTCTGAACACCCCAGGTCAATATTGTTACCATTTTATGGATGAAGAAACCGACGCAGAGGAACGTCAAGTCACTGCTCAAAACAGCACAAAGCAAGCTAGTAGCACAGCTGTTGAGAGCAGGGTTAGCGGATACGGTGGTAAAAACACTAGCGCTCAGTCAACATTCTTGTTACCACTCATGAAGCTGTTCCTGTGTTAGAGCAACAGAAGAACGTGAGAAAAACTTCTACAGAGCACTCAATTTATATTAGTGATAAGCTCTAAAGGAAAGACTAATTTCCAGGAGGGCCCACCTGCACAGCATTTTCATCAGGTTTAATAAGCACGCTAGAATGTGGTTTAAACCCAGGTGCAGTGGAACAGTGTTCTGAAGATGGTTATGGTGACAAGTGCCAACAGGATGCAAGCATGGCAGAACAATGTTCCAAAAGGTTCCATCTAGGCAGGAACCTTTACTAGATAACAGTAACTGTTCCTATCTGGATTAGAATACGGTTTTTGAAACTTGTTTCACTATGCGTTGATCCCATCAGCACTGACCATCTAGGCAGGTCATTATACTTGCTCTAGCATGTTAATTATGCTTTTGTTTCTTAGCCTCTCTCTTTGTTAGGTGTAATAAAAGGCAGTGAATTTTAAAAAACATTCAAAACAGAACCCACAAAAGACAGACACAGGACAACTTGAGTGTCATCTACATTTAGGCAGTTTTATTAGACAACTTGAAAAAAGATGAGTGCTTTAATTTACTAATGTATTAATAATTTCAGTAACCTGGCAATTATGGAAAGAAATATTTTACAAACATTACAAAAGTTGTACTCTATTTTGAAATACAGAAAAGGCTATTAGTCAACAGTAAAGATATATATTATGTGATGATAGTTTTTCAATCCGATTGCAAAATAGTTTTTTTATGTCTATGCCTTCTCAAATGTACAATAAATCTTGAGGCTAAGGCACTTTGGATATATATTCACTAGCATATAAGAAAAAACATTATAAGGAGACTGCAATAAATGGATGCTCTTATGCCTAGTAGTGGCTGTCAGCGCACCAGACTCTTGTGAATGGGCACAGCTCTTGACAAATAAACTGAAGGCTATTTCTTCCTACTTCTGATAATTTAACTAAAGATTCAGGCAAATTTAGATTTAAGGAGGCCAGACGAGAATTCTGAGATTTAAACTCTTCATTCACTTTAACTATTATTTCAACTTCTTTTAAAAAAGGAAAACTGTGATGATAATTGCATGGAAACTGACAGTGAGAATTAGTGTATGGAGCAATTTTTCGGGAAAAAATGTTTACGGTCTCCACCCAACTATGTTTACTGTCTCCAACCAGCTATCTACTGATTTGTAATGTACCCACCCTGATGGTAGCTAGGTGCAACACAAAAAGTCTTCAAAGCATTAGAGCAGCCTCAGTAGGACCTGGTTTTCTGTTCCTCCCATTCTTTTTAAAAGATTGTTTCTGATGCTGATTAAGAAGGGGATATTGATAGTTAATGTCTCACAGTCTCTTTATTTCCATGGAACTGCAACAAACCCCCCTTTTTGAGTAAAAAAAAAAAATCACCACCACCTTAAAGAAAATTCTTTGGAGTGGTAACTGTGAAATGTGTTTAGTGCATCCTCTTCATTTCTGTGTATCGAGTCCAAAGAGTGAAATATGAAACATTCATTTAAACCCCGAGTGACCAATCCTTTATTCAAATTAGTTCCATTAAATTTAATGGGGCAACTCACAAGCTTAGTTATCTGCAGGATCCAACACCATTTGTACTTTAAACTATCCTTTCCTTATTTTTCACTCAACTAAATGGTGGAGTGAAAGAACAGCAATTTGTGATACAAAAAATTACTTCTTCAAAATCCAGGCAAAACAGATAAACCAAAAGTGAATTTTCCTCAAACAGCTCAACTCGTAATTTGAGCACGTAACTTCCCTGAGTAATATTTTACAATTATAACATTCTACACTAAAATCAGCATAGTGCAACAAATTTTACACATAAGGATAGTGGCCTTGATTATGAAAGTCATGAACAAAAACACAAGAATGTTTGCTGATGTTTGACATCATACTCCTCTGTTAAATATCCTACAGTGAAGGCTAGCAATGATAATTTTAAAGAGGCCAGGAAAACTAACCTTTAAGGAAGTGTTTTACAAGAAAAATTGTGTTTCAGATACACTTAATGATTTTCAGTTTCCTTCAGTTTGAAAATGCAGCAAATAGCAAATGCTACATCTAATCTTCAGTGCTGTGGAAACTTTCATCACATCAATATAGTGCAGTCTCAACTTGGAAGATAAAATAACGGTTTTGTGTCTAAACAAATTTAAAACTATATCTATGTGAAATATATAATAAGCAACATATTCCTATCAGCAAAGTGAAATTTGAGTACGTTGCATTATTTGTGTTTCAAAAATATTTTCAGTTTACATTTTTTTCATTGATAAGAAGGATAAACCAAAGTCCACAGTCTCAAAGCATTGACATAGCAGTAATTAATTTTTAAGCCTTTATTTGTGTGGAAATCCACAGGATGTCAATTGTGGGAAGTTATTTTGGACATCAAATGCTTGTGCAGATATTTTTCTAGGTTAGGGGAGATAGCATACGTCAGTTCCATAGGCCAGACTCTTCATGGGTGTTGCATATTTATTCATGGTATTTTATTCTCCATATCTTCACAGGCTGGCAACATTCAGTTATGAATAAATAAGCTGCAAATATGCAAGCATGAAAATTGTTCTTTCTCAAATTGCTATTCCACAAAACTGGTTATTAAAATATCTACCCAATCTAAATATTCAGTTTCTTCTAATTGCAAATGTCAGAATTTGATGCACCCATTTTTCTATGACAAAATAAATTAGAGTTTCTAGTTCCTTGCTCCTTTTCAGGTGTACTGAAATTTATTACATATGCCTCTAAAGTTAAGGTCACGTCAGAATAAACCTCTACAAAATTAAATGCTTCCTTCACAATCTGAAGGATTCACTGTCTCAGAGTAGTAAAATTTGCTAATATAATAATAGTGTGATTATGTAAATGTTTATTAGAATAATGACATTTAAAATATATTGTACTGTTTGAATATTACCATTTTTTCTTACAAGAGTTGAAAGTAAGAGTTTGAGTAAAAGTATTTTAAAAAAATTGATAAGAATTGAGGAAATACCAAGTCCTATAGTATCTGCTGTATTAAAGACGTCTAACTGGAACACTTCACTTCTTTATAATTCAGGCATTTGACTCACAATACAACAGAGGTGTTCAATGCATTCTGATTATAAACTTTCTGACAGCAGTTTGAAATATTTCTTTGGTGGGGAAACTATACATAAGAAGTAATGTCAGTTTCTAACATGGTAAGACATTAAAATGGAGTTATTATCAGATTACCCCCAACATACACCCACAGTTACAAGTAGAGTAGGATGAAAACACAATATTTTCCTTTTCTATTTGTTGAATGCTGAATACGAGTGGAGGGGAGGGTGTTTGTTGAATCTACTTCCCTTTACCTGTAGTAGTGAGTTCCAAGACCAGATGTGTTTCTGGGGGTGCACTATGGGCCATTAATACAAAGGTGAGCCTGAGAATGCAGAGAAATTACAACACAGCATCCTAGAACATCCAACACTTCTCACTCTCCCTTTATCGTGGATTAGAAAAGAGAAACTTGGCAGCAGCTATTATAGGTATTCAATGTTTTTTTTTTTTTAAACTGAGAGAACAAGCTACTGAAAATTACAATTATCTGAATACAAAGGCAAATATTTGTTCCATCCTAGTCACAAAACGGAAGTTAATCAAGTTAGCAAAACCAGGAGACTAAACAGTATAGTCAATATACAGGCCCATTTTGATTATGCTGTTAAAAATGTCAGATATGTTAGCTGACTTCCAACATATATACCAATAGTATTATATCAAAATTAAAAACTAAAAATCAATAAAATAGTGCACACTGTGTAAACAAAGATTTAAGGACAGATTTAGCAATTGTGATTTCAGCTTATTCTGTACCTATTTAAAAAAGCTGTCAGAAGGCTCTTTGCCCTTAATTTGGCTGACATACAAGTGTAAAAAAGCATAATTATGTTCGGATAGCATAAGGCTACATGTGCAGGCACAAACATTCCAACATACACACATACATATATACAGTATATAAACGTGTGTGTTGCGTATCACCATCATTATAGTGAAGTCCTACCACTGCTCCCAGCTAAAGTCATCTCCTCTACCAAATACAAGAAAAAAGCCTAAAATGGTAAGAAAAATGACTGCGTTGCCAGCTAGCACAAGACCACAGGCTCCCCACTTGATCTGAAATACAAGATGAGAAGAAAAAAAATCCTTATTTGGTTTACATAACGTGTACAGTTCTGTTACTTTCATGCATTAGATAAGCTAAATGAAATATTACACATGGGTGCTAAAAGCATAAGGGAAAAGACCAACAAACAATTGATTCAGTTCAAGCATTCAATTAGCAACCACTGAAATAACTAGTATTATACTTATAAATTCTCCCTTCATTAGACAGTCTTCTTTAATACACTATCTTTCAGAACTAAATAATTATCTTAAAGCAGAATCCTCTTGGCGAAGAGAACAAATAATACAGTATACAGAGAATTCTTTCAAACCCAGTGCTTTCTCCTAGCTTTTATGCATTACAAATTGGAAGATATTCCATAAAATCAAGGCAAGGAATAACAATGAACAATAATTTGCAAAAATATATAGCAATAGCTTTTTGTAGCCAAACAATCCCATGCCCCAGTCCTAAAAATATTCTGCACTTAGGAGATGTTGCTAGGGATTAGAGTACCCTCTTGTGGGCATTTCTGGTTTTGCCTACTGTCAAAAACCTACAATTGCTAAAACAATTTGTTTTTATATAGGTTTCAGAGTGGTAGCCGTGTTAGTCTGTATCAGCAAAAAGAACGAGGAGTCCTTGTGGCACCTTAGAGACTAGCAAATTTATTTGGGCATAAGCTTTCGTGGGCTAAAGCCCACTTCATCAGATGCACGCAGTAGAAAATACTGTATTTTCCACTGCATGCATCTGATTAAGTGGGCTTTAGCTCACGAAAGCTTATGCCCAAATAAAACTGTTTTTATATAGTGTCCTTCATACAGAGCATTACAAAATACATTAGAATGAAGCGTACAAAAGCCTAAGCAGAAGAGGAAGTCTATAAAGTGATACTAAGAAAAAAAGTGTTTCAGTAGTTTAGCAGCAGGGAGGAAAGAGTTCCACGTACATGGCAAAGAACCAGTGTCAGACTGAATCCATCCCACAGAGGAGCAGCTCAGGGATGGGGCAGAGAGGAATGGAGTTAGTGGGTGGATAAAAGGTAGGGCAGAGCAAGTTTGAGGAATGTTTTGAAAACCAGGAAGGTAATTTCTTTAAACAAGAATTTCATTTTGGCCACATAATTTTGGAAACCCTAAATTGCAGTAAACAGAATTTTTAGAAAACCAGAATAAGAGAGCTGTAATACCCAAGACAGGAAAGGAACAGGCACAGATACAGATTTCAGAAGAGCCACTTTCAAGAATTCTGGAAATGGGAGTAGGCAGACTAGTTAAGGATCATAAGGGGTGAGAATGAAAGTTCATGAACAAAAATGACTCCCAAGATTTGAGCTGAAAAGAGCAACAATATAAGCTAGGCAGGGGCATGAGAACTGTCAACAAATGTGCAACAGTAGTAAGTTTCTTATCATAAGAAAGAGTCAGCAGAACGTACCGCTTCAACACGTGCAAGAATTATAGGCATTCCAAAGGCAGAAACAACAATTCCAGTTGTGAAGAAATATGCCAATTCCCTGCAGGCACTGCTAGCGGCATCAGTGTCATCGCTTACTCTTTTTGCAATGAAGTGAGGAATGGGACAAAGGACGTAAAATATCAAGACAAACAGGGGCCAGTACACACTGTGGGAGAAAAAGCCCCAAAAAGAAAAAGTTACTTTTCACATTGAAATCAAATCAGACAGACAACTTTATAGATTTCAAAGGGATTTTCACATATACAAAATTAAGTGTGTGTGTCTTTGTAAGATCAGGACCAATGTTTGTACTAAATAACCTACTTTTTAGCCTTTTGATTATCAGAAAACAATTGATATGTAAGCATGTTTAGTCACTATTGGAAAAGGTATATCTAATAGTTAATCTTAAAACTCAGTGAATTTTACAGTTATTTTTATATACTTTTTCAAAAATAAACCATCTGGTTGTTGTTTAGAATTAGTAAAATTTAAATATCGTTTGTATTTTTTTTAATGCTGCTTGTGAATGTCAGATAAATTCACCTCTACTCCATTCAGTATTACTATTTTAATAAAATCAGTAAAATATTAAAATCAAATCAATACTAGAGAAATCTATTGCAAAAATACTACTACAAAGTTAAAATTACAGACTCATTAAACAATACTATATTGCTACCCGAGACTCAGAGTACAATGATTTTAGTCCAGTTTTTACAGGAGTTAAACATCAATGAAAATAGTGGATTTACAATAACTATAGCCCCATTACCAACTGTTGGTTCTGGACCTTACAATGGTGTTCTAGGACAGTAGGTTTAACATGAATAATCATAATGCAAAGCTAAATGGGTTACAAAGCCATCCAATCAGAATCCACAATTCTTAGTTAACTACTGAACTTACCTTTTAGCTAATAAAACAATGGTTAAATGTGCATACTCCAAATTATATGGGACCGACATACAACTAGACTGCATGTGTATTTACATGGGCAGTTCAAGAACACAAAGTTAGAACAAAGTCAATTTTTATTTTTGAACTGAATTATTTCTTACCCATAATATTCTAGGGCACATCCCAACATAAGAAACGTTAGACCAATGGCTCCACTGAAGGATAAACCAACAAGGGCTGTACAAGAACAAAGAAATGGACTGTTATGCTGAAAACTCAAAACAAAACAATAATTATTATAACTTTAAGAGGAAGGCACCCTGACATTGTCACAGCAACACTTTCTCCAAGACTCAGTAAAAACTGCCCTTGACTTGAATCAGCAGCTGCAATGCAAAGTGATTCATTATTTCAATTCATTGTGTGACTTGGTTACAATTGATAATTGTAGCAGATACATTCCTCATTCGTTTGATTTTTATTCTGCACCTTTTCTGCTCTTGATACCATATTCTTCGTTGAATGACCATAGCAACAACTTATTGATGCTTCAAAATAGAATTTAAGGGATTTTTACTCTTTTTAAAATTTCATTAAAATCTAATAATAGCATTTTTATACCTTGTGAAATCAAGATACACACAACAGAAATAAGGCTTTTATTAGACTTTAAACCATTCCCTACATTGTTTGCAATCCACACACTGTAGCAACTTAAGAGTGCATGGAAAGCAAAAAATGAAACCAGCAAGTCTCTCTCATTACCCCCAAGGTAAAAAAGGCCAAGGTATCATTGGATCCTGATCTTTGAGGATAAGGCCTTTTGTAACATCACTTCAAGCCTTCCAAAATTATTCACAACTTTTACAGATGTCAGCCACTTCAGGGAACACGAGGGTGACCAGACAGCAAGTGTGAAAAATCAGGACGGGGGTGGAAGGTAATAGGAGCCTATATAAGAAAAAGACCCAAAAATCCGGACTGTCCCTATAAAATTGGGATATCTAGTCATCTAGGGAACACCTGCGGAAGGGTGCGGGAGCTGGAGAGCTACTCTGGAGGCAAAACGAGAAACAGGGGATCCAGAGAACTGAGGGGGACCAGATTCGGGGGCAGGGAGGATGGGGAAGAATCAGAGGTGTGTGAGGAGGCCACAAGGGAGAACTGGGGGTGTCCAGACTCGGAGGCGAGGGGGAACAGTGTGGAGAAATGGAGGTGGGTCCAGGACAGAAAGAATGGGAGAATCGGGGATGTCAGGGAGACTGAGAGGGGCAAGGGGGAGAGCGAGGTGAGGAGGAACAAGGACAACCCAGTGAGGGAGAGGCGACGAGGCTCGGGGAGGAGGGAACAGGAGGAACTCGGCAATGTTGTGGCTCAGGAGGAGGAATCGGGGTGTCCAGGCTCAGGGTGGGGGCAAATCAAGAGTGACAAGGCTTGAGAGGGTATCATGACTGGGCAGGGAGGGAATCGAGGGGTGACGAGCCTCACAGGAGGGAACTGGGGTGTCCAAGCTCGGGGGGGGGGGGGCAATTTGCGTGTCAAGGCTCGGGAGGGTACCGTGGCTGGGGGGGGGGGGGGGGGGGCAAGATCAGGAACGATGAGGCTCAGGAGAGTATCATGGTGGTGCTGGGGGAGGCAATTGAGGTGCCCAGACTTGCGGCGGGGAGAGGAGAATCAGGGTGTCCAGGCTAGGGTTGCCAACTTTGGTTGGGCAAATTCCTGGAGATTTCATCACATAACATAATCTTTAAATCCTGGAGACTCCAGGACAATACCCTAGTCCAGGCAACCCTAGTCCAGGCTCTGAAGGGTCCCGTGGCTGGGGGGCCAGGGCAGTGGCAGGGGGGAATCTGGGTGTCCAAGCTCAGCTCAGGAATACAGTGGTTCAAAGAGGAGGAATTAGCAGGGGGGGGAGGGGGGTTGGGGTTGTGACAAGGCTAGGGGGCAGGGGGGTGGGGGGATCAGGATGTCCAGACTCAGGAGAGTAGGGTGTCTGGGAAAGGAGGAAGCAGGGGTGAGGAGAATCAGGGGAAGGGGATCATGAGTGACAAAACTCGGGAGGATAGAAAGGTTGAGGGCAGGGAATCGGGGGGTGACGAGGCTCGGAATCAGAGGGGTTACGAGGCTCGGGGGGGAGGAATCGGGGGTGACGACGGGAGGAATCGGGGGGTGACGAGACTTGTAGGGGGGATCGGAGGGACGAGGGGGGTGACGAAGGAAGGAGGGTAGTTGACAAGGCTCAAGGGGGGAATCGGGGGGTGACGAGGGGAGAAGGGGCCTCACGAGGCTCGGGGGCAATCGGGGGGTGATGAGGGGAGGAATCGGGGGCTGACGAGGCTCGGGGGGGAGGAATCGGGGGGTGACGAGGGGAGGAGGGGGTGACAAGGCTCGAGGGAGGAATCGGGGGATGACAAGGGGAGGAGGGGTCTGATGAGGCTCTGGGGGAGGAATCGGGGAGTGACAAGGGAAGGAATCGGGGCGAGGAATCGGGGGTGACAAGGGGAGGAATCGGGGGCTGACGAGGCTCGGAAGGGGGAGTCGGGGGGCTGACGAGGCTCGGAAGGGGGAGTCGGGGGGCTGACGAGGCTCGGGGGGTGACGAGGGGAGGAGGGGTGCTGACGAGGCTCGGGGGCAATCGGGGGGTGATGAGGGGAGGAATTGGGGGGGGTGACGAGGCTTGGAAGGGGGGGATCGGGGGATGATAAGGGGAGGAATCGGGCTGACGAGGCTCAGAAGGGGGAGTCGGGGGATGACAAGGGGAGGAATCGGGGGGTGACAAGGCTCGGAAGGGGGGATCGGGGGATGACAAGGGGAGGAATCAGGCTGACGAGGCTCAGAAGGGGGAGGCCGGGGGTGACGAGGCTCGGAAGGGGGAGGCCGGGGAGGAGGAATTGGGGGCTGACGAGGGGAGGAGGGGGGTGACGAGGCTCGGGGGGATCGGGGGCTGATGAGGGAAGGAATGGGGGGCTGACGAGGCTCGGAAGGGGGGTCGGGGGGTGACGGGGGGGGCTGACGAGGCTCGAAGGGAGGAATCGGGGGCTGACGAGGCTCGGGGGGGTGACGGGGGGGCTGACGAGGCTCGGGGGGATCGGGGGCTGATGAGGGAAGGAATGGGGGGCTGACGAGGCTCGGGGGGGTGACGGGGGGGCTGACGAGGCTCGGGGGACACTCGGGAGCTCCCCAGGAGCCTGGGGGAAGGTCTCCGGGGCAGGCCTCGGCCGCCCCCGCGCGGGCTGCGGAGCGCCGCTCGGTACCTTTCACCCCCGCCATGGTCGCGGGGAGCAGAGACTGTAGCGCGAGCTCCGCTTTTCGGGGCGCCGAGCGGATCTGCGGTCTGCAGCTACTTCCGGCTTCCGCTAACGGAGACACCCCGCCCCGGTTAGCTCCGCCCCGGCCCCGGCCCCACGTGGCCACAGGGGGCGGGAGCCATTAAAGGGCCCACGGCCGCCGCTTCCCCACGCGCGGCCCCTCAGGCCCCGCCCCGCCTCGGCCGCCCCAGAAGGGGGCGCCCGTGTCCGTTCCCGCCGCGGCAGCCGCGCTTGTCCACGTGCCCCTCCCCGCGGATCTGGCGGGTGCTTTATTCCCCTCCCCCCCCCGGGGAACCAACCCTCGGGTCCCACTGAAACAACGAGGCTGTTCGGAGCCGAGCCCGCGAAAATCTCCGGCGAGGTTTGACAGCGCCTGGGCTCGTCCCCAGCGAGCCTCTGCGGCCAGCCGCCCTCTCTCGAGCCCCTTCGCCTGGGCCAGCTGCAGAGGGAGGGCGACCAGGCCCGGGGGTGGGGGAGGAGGAGGACCCTGTCCCGGGGAGACTTTTTCTCTCCCAGGTGTGCAGTGTAATAAGCCTTGGGGACACAAGAGTCTTGAGCAGGCTGAATACAAATTGTTGCAGCAGCATCAGGCTTTGCTTCTGTTTGCTCTCCTTGTCCTGCTCCTTCCCGCGTCAGCCCTACTAGAGTCTAGGACAAGCAGGTAGACAAGGCCTGCAGTCCTCACCTGAAAGCCTTCGGAAAAAGTTATTTTTCTAGGAGCCGTCTTGTAGTGTTGCCCCGACTTAGCCCTGGTCTACACTAGGACTTTAGGTCGAATTTAGCAGCGTTAAATCGATGTAAGCCCGTACCTGTCCACACGATGAAGCCATTTATTTCGACTTAAAGGGCTCTTAAAATCGATTTCCTTACTCCACCCCTGACAAGTGGATTAGCGCTTAAATCGGCCTTGCCAGGTCGAATTTGGGGTACTGTGGACACAATTCGACGGTATTGGCCTCCGGGAGCTATCCCAGAGTGCTCCATTTTGACCGCTCTGGACAGCACTCTCAACTCAGATGCACTGGCCAGGTAGACAGGAAAAGAACCGCGAACTTTTGAATCTCATTTCCTGTTTGGCCAGCGTGGCAAGCTGCAGGTGACCATGCAGAGCTCATCAGCAGAGGTGACCATGATGGAGTCTCAGAATCGCAAAAGAGCTCCAGCGTGGACCGAACGGGAGGTACGGGATCTGATCGCTGTATGGGGAGAGGAATCCGTGCTATCAGAACTCCGTTCTAGTTTTCGAAATGCCAAAACCTTTGTCAAAATCTCCCAGGGCATGAAGGACAGAGGCCATAACAGGGACCGGAAGCAGTGCCGCGTGAAACTGAAGGAGCTGAGGCAAGCCTACCAGAAAACCAGAGAGGCGAACGGCCGCTCCGGGTCAGAGCCCCAAACATGCCGCTTCTATGATGAGCTGCATGCCATTTTAGGGGGTTCAGCCACCACTACCCCAGCCGTGTTGTTTGACTCCTTCAATGGAGATGGAGGCAATACGGAAGCAGGTTTTGGGGACGAAGAAGATGATGATGATGAGGAGGTTGTAGATAGCTCACAGCAAGCAAGCGGAGAAATCGGTTTCCCCGACAGCCAGGAACTGTTTCTCACCCTGGACCTGGAGCCAGTACCCCCCGAACCCACCCAAGGCTGCCTCCTGGACCCAGCAGGCGGAGAAGGGACCTCTGGTGAGTGTACCTTTTAAAATACTATACATAGTGTAAAAGCAAGCATGTGAAAGGATTACTTTGCCCTGGCATTCGCGGCTCTCCTGGATATACTCCCAAAGCCTTTGCAAAAGGTTTCTGGGGAGGGCAGACTTATTGCGTCCTTCATGGTAGGACACTTTACCACTCCAGGCCAGTAACATGTACTCGGGAATCATTGTACAACAAAGAATTGCAGTGTATGTTTGCTGGCGTTCAAGCAACATCCGTTCTTTATCTCTCTGTGTTATCCTCAGGAGAGTGAGATATAATCCATGGTCACCTGGTTGAAATAGGGTGCTTTTCTTCAGGGGACACTCAGAGGAGCCCATTCCTGCTGGGCTGTTTGCCTGCGGCTGAACAGAAATGTTCCCCGCTGTTAGCCACAGGGAGGGGGGAGGGTGGAGGGGGTAGCCACGCGGTGGGGGGAGGCAAAATGCGACCTTGTAACGAAAGCACATGTGCTATGTATGTAATGTTAACAGCAAGGTTTACCCTGAAAGAGTGTAGCCAGTGTTTTATAAAATGTGTCTTTTTAAATACCGCTGTCCCTTTTTTTTTCTCCACCAGCTGCATGTGTTTCAACGATCACAGGATCTTCTCCTTCCCAGAGGCTAGTGAAGATTAGAAAGAAAAAAAAACGCACTCGAGATGAAATGTTCTCCGAGCTGATGCTGTCCTCCCACACTGACAGAGCACAGACGAATGCGTGGAGGCAAATAATGTCAGACTGCAGGAAAGCACAAAATGACCGGGAGGAGAGGTGGCGGGCTGAAGAGAGTAAGTGGCGGGCTGAAGAGAGGGCTGAAGCTCGAATGTGGCGGCAGCGTGATGAGAGGAGGCAGGATTCAATGCTGAGGCTGCTGGAGGACCAAACCAGTATGCTCCAGTGTACGGTTGAGCTGCAGCAAAGGCAGCTGGAGAACAGACTGCCACTACAGCCCCTGTGTAACCAACCGCCCTCCTCCCCAAGTTCCATAGCCTCCACACCCAGACGCCCAAGAAGGCGGTGGGGGGGCCTCCGGCCAACCAGCCACTCCACCACAGAGGATTGCCCAAAAAAAAGAAGGCTGTCATTCAATAAATTTTAAAGTTGTAAACTTTTAAAGTGCTGTGTGGCATTTTCCTTCCCTCCTCCACCACCCCTCCTGGGCTACCGTGGTAGTCATCCCCCTGTTTGTGTGATGAATGAATGAAGAATGCATGAATGTGAAGCAACAATGACTTTATTGCCTCTGCAAGCGGTGATCGAAGGGAGGAGGGGAGGGTGGTTAGCTTACAGGGAAGTAGAGTGAACCAAGGGGCAGGGGGTTTCATCAAGGAGAAACAAACAGAACTTTCACACCGTAGCCTGGCCAGTCACGAAACTGGTTTTCAAAGCCTCTCTGATGCGTACCGCGCCCTCCTGTGCTCTTCTAACCGCCCTGGTGTCTGGCTGCGCGTAACCAGCAGCCAGGCGATTTGCCTCAACCTCCCACCCCGCCATAAACGTCTCCCCCTTACTCTCACAGATATTGTGGAGCACACAGCAAGCAGTAATAACAGTGGGAATATTGGTTTCGCTGAGGTCTAAGCGAGTCAGTAAACTGCGCCAGCGCGCCTTTAAACGCCCAAATGCACATTCTACCACCATTCTGCACTTGCTCAGCCTGTAGTTGAACAGCTCCTGACTACTGTCCAGGCTGCCTGTGTATGGCTTCATGAGCCATGGCATTAAGGGGTAGGCTGGGTCCCCAAGGATACATATAGGCATTTCAACATCCCCAACAGTTATTTTCTGGTCTGGGAATAAAGTCCCTTCTTCCAGCTTTTGAAACAGACCAGAGTTCCTGAAGATGCGAGCGTCATGTACCTTTCCCGGCCATCCCACGTTGATGTTGGTGAAACGTCCCTTGTGATCCACCAGAGCTTGCAGCACTATTGAAAAGTACCCCTTGCGGTTTATGTACTCGCCGGCTTGGTGCTCCGGTGCCAAGATAGGGATATGGGCTCCATCTATGGCCCCACCACAGTTAGGGAATCCCATTGCAGCAAAGCCATCCACTGTGACCTGCACATTTCCCAGGGTCACTACCCTTGATATCAGCAGATCTTTGATTGCGTGGGCTACTTGCATCACAGCAGCCCCAACAGTAGATTTGCCCACTCCAAATTGATTCCCAACTGACCGGTAGCTGTCTGGCGTTGCAAGCTTCCACAGGGCTATCGCCACTCGCTTCTCAACTGTGAGGGCTGCTCTCATCTTGGTATTCATGCGCTTCAGGGCAGGGGAAAGCAAGTCACAGAGTTCCATGAAAGTGCCCTTACGCATGCGAAAGTTTCGCAGCCACTGGGAATCGTCCCAGACCTGCAACACTATGCAGTCCCACCAGTCTGTGCTTGTTTCCCGAGCCCAGAATCCGCGTTCCACAGCATGAACCTGCCCCATTAGCACCATGATGCATGCATTGTCAGGGCCCATGCTTTCAGAGAAATCTGTGTCCATGTCCTGATCACTCACGTGACCGCGCTGACGTCGCCTCCTCGCCCGGTAGCGCTTTGCCAGGTTCTGGTGCTGCATATACTGCTGGATAATGCGTGTGGTGTTTAATGTGCTCCTAATTGCCAAAGTGAGCTGAGCGGACTCCATGCTTGCCTTGGTATGGCGTCCGCACAGAAAAAAGGCGCGGAATGATTGTCTGCCGTTGCTCTGACGGAGGGAGGGGCGACTGACGACACGGCTTACAGGGTTGGCTTCAGGGAGCTAAAATCCACAAAGGGGGTGGCTTTAAATCAAGGAGTAGTTCAGGCAGGAGTTCATGGAGGGTTCCAATAAGAAATGGTGCACCTAAGTTACTCTTCTTATTGGAACAAGGAGGTTAGCGTGGCCTCTGATTGATACATGGCTAGATTTAGCTCGCTGCACCTTCTCTGTGAGTGACTGCAGTGTGACCTAGAGGAATGAGTCCCCTAGACAGGGGAAGAGGCAAATGAGTACAAAACAAATCTGGTCTATTTCTTGTTTCGATCCACTCCATCTATCTTTTACATCTTTGGCTGGCAGCAGACGGTGCAGAAGGACTGCATGCCATCCACATCTCATGGCTGCTCGGCAGAAGATGGTACAGTACGACTGCTAGCCATCCTCATCTCTTGCCTGCCCGGCAGAAGATGGTACAGTACGATTGCTAGCCATCGTCATCTCTTGCCTGCCCGGCAGAAGATGGTACAGTACGATTGCTAGCAATCCGTATTGCCTGCCTGATCACCATAAGACGGTTCAATAGGACTGACTGCAGGACTAAAGAGAATGACCTGGTCAAGTCACCAAAAATGTAGTCCCTGCGCCCATGTCTGCCCAGGCATTCCCAGCCGACGTGGCCAGGAGCACCTCGGACACGACGAGGACGGGTAACAGTCATACTGCACCGTCTGCTGCCAGAAGGCAATGGGTTGCTGCTACTGTGTAGCAATGCAGTACCACGTCTTCCAGCACCCAGGAGACATACGGTGACGGTTACCTGAGCGGGCTCCATGCTTGCGGTGGTATGGCGTCCGCACAGGTAACTCAGGAAAAAAGGCGCGAAACGATTGTCTGCCCTTGCCTTCACGGAGGGAGGGAGGGAACGGGGGCCGGACAATATGTACCCAGAACCACCCGCGACAATGTTTTAGCCCAATCAGAGTGCTCCATTGTGACTGCTCTGGACAGCACTCTCAACTCAGATGCACGATTGTTTGCCGTTGCTCTGATGCAGGGAGGGGTTACAGGGTTGACTTCATGGAGGGTTCCAATAAGAAATGGTGCACCTAAGTTATTGTTCTTATTGGAACAAGGAGGTTAGCCTGGCCTCTGATTGATACATGGCTAGATTTAGCTCGCTGCACCTTCTCTGTGAGTGACTGCAGTGTGACCTAGAGGAATGAGTCCCCTAGACAGGGGAAGAGGCAAATGAGTACAAAACAAATCCGGTTTATTTCTTGTTTTGATCCACTCCATCTATCTTTTACATCTTTGGCTGGCAGCAGACAGTGCAGAAGGACATATTGCCTACCTGCTCACCATAAGATGGTTCAATAGGACTGACTGCCGGACTTAAGAGAATGACCTGGTCAAGTCACCAAAAATTTAGTTCCTGAGCCCATGTCTGCCCAGGCGCTCCCAGCCGACGTGGCCAGAAGCACCTCGGACATGACGAGAACGGCTACCAGTCGTACTGTACCGTCTGCTGCCAGAAGGCAAGGGGTTGCTGCTACTGTGTAGCAATGCCATACCGCGTCTGCCAGCACCCAGGAGACATACGGTGACGGTTACCTGAGCGGGCTCCATGCTTGCGGTGGTATGGGGTCTGCACAGGTAACTCAGGAAAAAAGGCGCGAAACGATTGTCTGCCCTTGCTTTCACGGAGGGAGGGAGGGAAGGGGGGACTGACGATATGTACCCAGAACCACCCGCGACAATGTTTCAGCCCCATCAGGCATTGGGATCTCAACCCAGAATTCCAATGGGCAGCGGAGACTGCGGGAACTGTGGGATAGCTACCCACAGTGCAACGCTCCGGAAGTCGACTCTAGCCTCGGTACTGTGGAAGCACTCCGCCGAGTTAATGCACTTAATGCACTTCTGTGGGGACACACACACTCGAATATATAAAACCGATTTCTAAAAAACCGACTTCTATAAATTCGACCTTATTCCGTAGTGTAGACATACCCTTAGCGTGACCAGGTGTCCCAATTTTATAGGCACAGTCCCGATATTTGGGGCTTTTTCTTATATAGGCTCCTATTACCCCCCACTCCTGTCCCGATTTTTCACACTTGCTACCGGTCACCCTGTCCTGACTTGGCTCATCTAAGGAAACAGCCCGCCAGAAGTCAGCTGGTTTGAATTTAATAATAAAGTTGTGCTCTACAGCCCACTGGTGGTTTGAACCAGAGGTACTGCAAATCCGGATCAGGGGTTGCCACCTAATTGAAACATGAGCACCAAGTTTATTAATTTGTCTCCTATAAAAAACCAGCATCAAGATTATCCAGGTGCACTACAATGTATTACTTCATTGGATCAGTCTTGCTTAAAGTCACAGTCACTGACATGGGCCTATTAAATGGGTTTACCATTTGTATGGTAGCACTGTAGGAGTAGAGAAGGATAAACGTAGCGAAACAAAACAAATTGGTAGACTTTGTGGCAACTGAGAATTACACATTCCACTGTTCTTGGTGTATGTTTGACAGAAATGGAGACAATATGAAATGTTATGAATACTGTAGGAACTGCAGTGTATTAACCTATGAATACTGATATGTACCAATGGGACTAGGTCAGTGAGGGGAAGTTACTCGATATCGGGTTAGAAGACTTTCTTGTGTGAATACACTGGGCTAATTCTTAGTGGGGTTAGGGCAGTATTTATTATATGCCTAGACTGCTTGAATTCAGTGGGAACTGCACAAGAAGGCAAAACAATGTCTTTCCAGATACAAATAGGTATGTACACAGCAGAGACAAGGTGGGTGTGGTAATATCTATTATTGGACCAACTTCTATTGGTGAAAGAGACAAACTTTGGAGCTACACAGAGCTCTTCTTCAGGTCTGGGAAAGGCACTCAGAGGTCTGGTCTACACTACAGACCTATATCAGTAAAACTACTTCGCTCAGAGTATGAAAAATCCATCCCTGAGCCACAGTTCTAACCAACCTAACCCCCCATGTAGACAGCACTATGTCAGCTGGAGAGTGTTTCCCACCAACATAGCTACCACCTCTCAGGGAGGTGGATTAACTGTGCTGACGTAAGAGCTTTCTCCCATCATCTTAGAGTGTCTTCATTAAAGCGCAACACCTGGCACAGCTGCGCCAATGCAGTGTTTTAAGTGTAGACTGGCGCAGAGTGTCAGAGCTAAATACAAGAGTGGAACAGAAAAGGAGTTAACACGTTGAAAAGACCATTTAAGTGTCAAGACAAAGGAGTGTTATTGACTTATAGATTGTTGTAATGAGCCATAAATCCAGTGTCTTTATTATGCCATAATTTCTGGAGCCTAGCAGAGTTATGAATTAAAGTTCCCAGGCTAGCCTTTTGAAGGTGGTGTTTAGGTTTCCTTTGAGGATGAGGACTGAGAGGTGAGATATGGTGCACATTAGGAAGATAGTAGGGCCAGCTTCAAGATCCTGTATCTTGTCTCCAAGACAGCATAAGCCTTGTTTTGCCAGGCTGGTAACTAGAGACTAAAAACCTAGAGTTAAAAAGTACTGAGTAGTAGAAGGGCATTCAGTGGTGAGCAGCTGTCTAGGCAGGCAGACTCTGCAGAGGGAATTTGAAGGAATGGGGATTTCCCACACCCTGGGAATGGTGAGCATTAGGGAAAAGCAGGCGTACTTAGGCTGGTTTATTTTAAAGATTTATTTTCTCTTAAGTTCATTTGTTCTAAATAAGTGATACTTTGGTTTAAGGATGCTGCTTGGTCACCCATTACTGCTGTTCTTGGCCCTGAGGTAGTAGAATTGCAGGGTGTGAGCCCAAGTCAAGGCTGCTGCTAAGGTAATCATTGTGGATACACATGGGACTAGCACCCTGCACTTAGAGGGGGTATGCTCAGAGAGTTGTTATCCGCTCTCCTTTGACCTGTGGGGTTGGGCAGGGCAGGGCAGGTATGCAGAGTAGTTTGTTCATGTACATAGGGAAGGCCTTCATATCCTCCTAAGATCTTTCAATTAAACTTTTCTGGAGGTACTCTGCAATCCTCTCCTGAAGGGATGGCAGCCTTATTTCTTCCTCCACAGTAGGCAGCTTTACCGCACCACTCCGCAATCAGTTCGGCTGGTACTATTACAATAAACTAGATAACAGCATACCAGCCCAGAAGGCTTCGGGAACCAGCAGCATCTGTGCTCTCTGGGTATGTCTGACCCTCAGAAGATACCAGTTAAAATCACCACTGCTGGTAGAAAATAGTGCCAGTACTCCGTACTGTTGCCTGGTTCTGTACCCATGAAAATAGGGGTCACGATTTTATTGTTTCATTCAACCAAAAAATTCCCTCTTCATTTCACCCCAACCTCACCCTGGTGGGCCATGCTCCCCACAGCTGTGGCTGAAGGGCTGTACTGTGGCACTCCAAAGTTGAAGTGTCGATAAGCATGGCTTACATAAAAATTTTGTGGGGAAAAGGAAAGAGCACTCTGAAACTTAACTTTTGCTTTCCATTTGGACTGTAAATACAATACATCTGTCTATTTTATCTGTAGCCATGCAGCCTTCAAAGGTGCCCCATCCTACACCCAAATCTGCTAGCATTAGGGTTCCTCTGGGTAGAGTATTTGGGGGTAGGGCATTCTACCCTAGGGTTGTAGTTCCTATGGAGAGGGCTTTCCACCTTAGGGTTAGTATTCCTATAGGTAGGATACTTGGAGCTAGGGTGAGGATTCCTATGGGAAAGGCTCCCCACCCTAGGCTCAGGGTTCCTATGAATAGGGTACTTGGTGGTATGGTAGGAGGAGAAAGAAGAGAACAAGGGAGACTATGGTCAATAAGAACCTGCAAGCCAGTGCTACATGGACTGAGCTCAGAGTGTCTGGTGGGTGAATACAGCAAACACCATGGAAAAGAAAAAAAGTGGACAGGAGAATGGCCCAGGAGTCTCCCCAGCAAAAAGGAGAGAGAGAGATGCACCAGGACATAATGTGGCTTCTTAGGCAGCCAATATAAATACCGTAGACTAGTGTTTCTCAAACTGGGTCCGCAAGGGTACTCTAGGGAGTCGGCAGGTGCCGCTGATCAACTCCTCCCCCTCCCTCCCAGCACCTCCTGCAGGCTGGGGAACAGCTGTTCAGCAGCATGCAGGAGACGCTGGGAGGGAGGGGGAGGAGCGGGGATGGGGCACACTTGGGGGAGGGGGCGGAAAGAGTGGCGGCGGGGTGGAGCAGGAAGAAGTCAGGTGGGGCCTTGGGGGAAGGGGTGGAGTGGAGTGGGGGCAGGGCCTGGGGCTGAGCAGGGGTTTGGGGGTCTGTGAAAATTTGTAAATCAAAAATGGGGATCTTTGGGTTGCTAAAGTTTGGGAAGCACAACTGTAGACTCTTGTCGACAGAGAGGTCCAACAATTATGGGCTCACTTCCTCTTACAATCTATGGAGAGCTCCACTTTAGCACCTCTCTACCATCCCCTACAGTCCCCATTGTTTCAGGGGCCACATCCCTACCCTTACCAGGCCTCACCAGGGCCGATAATCACAGCTTCAAATACACAGACCTGTGAGAGCCAGAGTTGCTGTAGGTGTAGCCAAAGGGGACTGAAATGGACACGTTTTCTACCTTTCTAATTTTCAAGTTCTGTTAACATATTTTAGATGTTTATAGTATATTTGTTTGGTAGTTTTACATTTTTGCACTGTTTTTGGTATACAGTAAGTTTCTATTGTTTTGGCAGTGAATGCATTTTTATCACTTCACAACATGTACTGCAGAATGCCTAGTGCTACGCAGCATGCCTCCTGCTTGTTATTGCACAGAACCCACAGGTTCAGTGAAACACAGTGTGTTGCAGGGATCACTCACTGCTGGTGGCACCTCCCCTGGCTGGCTCTGGGGCTTAGCTCTGGTCAGGCATTGTGCTCTCCTCTGGTGATCTCTCTCCCACTGTCTCCTCCTTCTGCTCCAGGAACCAGTTTCCTCTTGATGACTCAGCCCTCCTGCCAGGTCACTTCGTGGGTCCCCCTTCTGAGGGGGTATCAAAGTCTTTACTGGACAAATCATCCCACACAGTCCACTGTCCTCTACCTGGTCTGTGCCGCATCTCAAGTGGCTGTGAGGGGAACCCAGGCCCACCCTCTAGTCCAGGTTCCAGCTCAGGGGCCCTCCAGCAGCCAAAGCCTGCACTGTCCTACGTTGTTGCTTTTTCCCCGAGCCTTATCGTACCTTCCTGGCTTCCCTTCTCTTTAGATTTACCAGCCTCCCACCTCCCTAGGAGCAGCTATAGACTACCTCCTAGAGTCCTGAACATACCTCCCTCCTCCCAAGGAGTGACTACAGCCTGCCTTCCTGCTGCACCCAGCACCTGGGCTTTACACAAGCCTCTCCAGTTCCTGCCCAGCTGAGTCTGTTTCCAATTAGCAGCCACTTCACAGCCTAAATCTCTCCCCTTGTTGCTGCTTAATTGATTGATTCCTCCCCCCCATTCAACCTTCTCAGGGCCAGTAGGGGGAATACAGCCCATCCCACAGTGTAGTAAGTATAAATGTATACCAAGCAGTGCATAACTCAGGTGCATTAAAAATGTGCTATTGATAAATTTACACCATTACACAATTCATAACAACCCCCAAAACTTCAGAGCCAAGTAAAGCAGTCCACCATACCTCACTACTGTGGCTGGCCATTAAAGGGATCTTTCAAGGCTTCCCTCAGTTGCATAGCTCTGCATTGAGCTCTTCTAACAAACGCAGGAGACATCTGCTCCAACTCTGCCACCTCCAGCAGCAAGTTTCCCCCTTTGCCTCACAGATGTTGTGCAGGACACAACAGGGAGGGATATTTTTCTCACTAAGGTCCAATCTAGTGAGTAACCAATGCCAGCCTCACTTCAATCTACCAAAAGTGCATTCAACTGTCATTCTGCACCTGGTAAGCCAGTAGCTGAATCTTTCCTTCATGCTGTCACAGTGGCCCATGTATGGCTTCATGAGCCAGAGGAGCAAAGAATAGGCTGGATCCCCCAGGATCATTATTAGCATTTCAATATTGCCTCTGGTAAATCCAATGGTCAGGAAAGAAGGTCCCCGCTTGCAGCTTTCTGAACATGTGTTCTTGAAGATGCAAGCGTCATGCACTATCCCTGACCGGCCCACACTGATATCTGTGAAGTGTTCTCGGTGATCCATCAACACTAGAATAACCATAGAAAAGTAGCCCTTCCTATTGATCTTCTCTGTGGCAAGGTGGGCTGGTGCCAAAATAGGGATGTGTATTATTGCCATCTATCATCTCACCACAATTCAGGAACCCTAACGCTGCAAATCCCTCCACTGTGTCCTGCACATTGCCAGGAGTCAGTGGCACTGGAGCCAGGGAGTCTAAATCCCTCTCACTTTTTGAAAGTGGACAGGCCTGGCCTCGCCACGTTTCACCAGGGCAGACCCTGCCCCTGTCCCCTCTTCTTCCCCCACACTCCGCCAAGTCCCCAACCAGGCCAGCATGGAGCCCAGCTGGGGAGCCCAGGCAGTTGGAGCTGTGCAGCCTCTCCACCTGTCCATGGTGCAGGGGGGCTGACAGCAACCCCATGTCTGTGTCCCTGCCCCCTGGGCAGGTGGAGGTGGAGGGTCCGCGACTCTATGCCAGCTCCCTGCAGCTCCCCACACAGCTCTCCCCGATCTGGCTCTGGCCGGGGGAGGGAGGGCTCAGAGCTGCAGCCCAGCCATGGTAAGAGCTGCGCTGGCAGCTGTAGGGGAGTAATGGATCCTCCACCTGCCCTGGCCAGGGGATTGGGACACAGGCTGGGGGCCGCTCTTGACAAGCCCCCCGCATTGCAAGCTCTTAACATGGCTGGGCTGCAGCTCTGAGTCCTCCCCCCCTCCATCCCCAGCTGGAGCCAGACTGGGGAGAGCTGCATGAGGACCTTTCCCCCCACACCTTTTGGGAAGGCTCCAATGTCCTGGCCAGGAGTCATAGTCCTGCATAGCAGGAGACAATTATTAGCCCTAAAAACTTGCATGATAATAGACCCCACTGTGGATTCTCCAATTTGGCATTGCAAGGTTCCAGTGTGAGATCACCACTCACTTTTCAACTATCTGCACAGCTTTCATTGTGGTATCCATGGGATGGAGGGCTGAGGTTTGCTTGGAATGTGGTCTTTCACATCTGAAAGTTCTGCAACCACTGCTCAGTGTCCCAGACCTGTATCATGATGTGATCCCATCAGCCCATGGTTGTTTCTCGGGCCCAGAAGTGGTGCTCCACCACCTGCAGCTGCTCCGTGAATGCAACCAAGAACCTTGAATTGGTTTTCACTACAGCCCTCAGCAATCTGTCCTTGAAGAAACAGTCATGCTTCCCCATTGTTGTGGTTCTCCCTGGGGCTTTGCAAATTGTAGAGATCCTTGGTCCTGTGTTTGCAACGTTCAGGATAATAGTGCAGAGCTTGTCAGAGATGGTAGGGAAGCAAAGAGTGCCACATGGGTTTGTAGGATTTAAAAACACACAAAAAGCTACAGGATGGGGATGTTATTATGGTACAGATAAAATTGCACAATGGAAACTTGACCCCTAGCTCCCAGTCACGCCTACAAGACTTGATTTCTGCCCCACCACGCATTGCGAAAATTTCCAGAAAGAAAGAGTGCACCAGATGGTGGTGCGTGCCACATTAGGATACCTATCCATGGTGCACCACACTGTGCTTTGACACAAGCATTCCTGGTGAGTACATGCAGCGCTAACCCAAGCAGCCAAGTGCGCATGCGCACACACAACACAGTAACTGCAGCGGCTTTCCACCAACATAGCTTATATTGACCAAAGTTGGTAGTGTAGACATGGCAATAGGCACAAAGCCATAATCACAGCAAGCACAAACATACAAAACTGGATTTCTACTTACATACATAAATGAAATCAGACTCTGGCCTCTTGGGTTTTTTAAAATAATTTTTGCTTTTTAAAAAAGTCATTTTCTAGTTGTGTATTTTTCCCCCCAATATACCTGTTCTTCATATACATCAAGATATTATTGCCCTATTAATCTAATTTGTCTTCAGCAATGGAAGCCAAAAGCAGACTAACTTCCTCGTGCAGCTTGTTTGCGCTAGAGCAGTGGTTTTCAAACTGGGGTATATGTACCACCTCTCATCAGGGGGTACATGAGAAAAATCATGTAAACGGCAGACAACACATTTTATTTAGTACAGTGGTTTTCAAACTGTGGGGCATGGCTAGGGGGGCACAGAGCAATTTTTTTTGGGGGGGGGAGGGGGAGAGAAGATAAGCGGTGACGCCAGTTACTCCTTTGAGTTACAATTTTTGCACCTTCTAACCTTGTGGGGTAGGGCTGGCCTGAGCCGCCTGGGATTGTCGCTTCCCTTCCCTCCCATGTTCCTCTGTGCCCCCCCGTTTAAAAACCTCTATTAGCTGTTGCTAAATGGAAGGCAAAAATCTCGGGGGGGGGGGGGGGGGGGGGAGGTTGCACATGCCCCTCCACATTGCCTCTTGCTATCTCAGATGGAGGTATGTGGTAAACTACGTTATTTGGAAAAGGGTACGCAGCCTAAGAAGTTTGAAAACCATTGCTCTAGAGGAAATGTAGCCTATACATAAGTCTCTAAGGAGCACCCAGTGTTGATTTGTTTCTCCAGGAAAAAATAGCAATAGTTACTTCAGGTGCATAGCTGAGTGGGTCCATTCCTCCTGAGAAGTGATTAAAAGGGGGTCTGTTTAGTCACATGTAAAAATCTTGCAAAATACAGTTTTAACTTCATCACTAACGGTCCTGCTTATACGATATTTACACAGTTTTATTCCCCAAAATTGTATTCAGAGTAATAAAGTGGATGTTTCTTTACAAGCACAGCACATACCTGAATTTATTGAATTTGAGCTTTTTAGTATATATACACAAATGTTTTAGACTAGTCACATTTTGAGTATATTTACAAAAAAATTACAATAATTTTAGACAAACAGTAAACCTGAACATTGATAAGCTCTGTCACTACGAGATAGGAAAATAAATGAATTGCAGAGTGAACTAATTCTGAGATAAGTAGGTCCCAAAACTTTCATGCATCCAAAAAAAAAAAAAAAAAAAAAAAAAGTTGGAGAAGAATCAAAGTTAAAATTTGGATGGTTTGTATTTTGTGAACATTACTGAGTTACCCAGAGCTCTCTGCCATGACAAACTTGATACAAAGCTAATGTAGTTTATCATTTAAAAAAAAAAAAAAAAGTACATTACATCAATGAGATCCTTTTATTATATAGGCATAGTTCACACAATATCTACAAACGTGAATGAGAAACAAAATAAATCAACAAACCACAGGAACATGATTCACATTCCAGTTATCTTTTTAAATAAGACAAGCACATACTGGATCAAAAACATTTCATAATATGTTAATAAATAACATCATTTGTTATGGTTATCTTGAACATTTTAAGGTCTTGCATATAAAAAGGAAAAAAGTGTGTTGGTATCACATTGTCAGTTCATGGTAATAAATAATGGACCAATACAACAAAAAGATGAAATTTTATACAGAAAATAATGTCCTTTGACATGTTGCCTTTGCCGTAAATATTTTGCCACTGGAAAATTAAAATTTAAAGTAAACAAAAGTGGATTGTCTTTAAAAACATCAGCTTTCCAAAGCTTTTCACATCAGATATAGATCTTTTCCTTAAAGAATTAATATGGAAACCTTTCTGCCCATCCTATGCATATGCTGAACTTTTAAAGCTAAAGCAGATAGGAGATTTCATCTCATCCATGAAGTGTGGTCAATAAACCATTATTTCTAGTTACTTTACAAAAGGAGAAATAGTCTGGGTCAAAGTAATTTGCTGCATAACTAGATAAGAAAGGCTTCAGCATCAGAAACGCCTGTATGTTGCCATTATTGCTTCAGACCAATGCAACTCAAATATGCAAACTGCCCTGTTGTTACCTCAAAGGCCAGACAAATTCCACATGCCTGGATAACTTGCGTACTGTGATCTGAAGAGTGAAGTGGTAACAGATCCCATTTCTATCATGACTCCTTCCCCAACTGTTCTGAGAAACTTTTGGACAGTTGGTTGGAACTGATAAACACGCTGATGCAAGATCTTCCGAACCCTCAAGTGGGAAATGTTTTTAACTAATGTGGGAAGCTTCTGAAGCAGCAGTATAACTGACACAGCAATCTTAAAAAACATGGGCTACTAGACCATTCTACTTATGGGTAGAGCTTCACCAGGAATGTGGTAAATCCTTACCATTCACGTTCTACAACTATGGACTCGCCCCACGCCCACACAGTTCACTTTTCCCTGAACATTGTGTCTTGACAGGTGTTTAGCTTAGGCTGGTGTATCATCAAATATTTGATCTTCAGTTTAAGTCACTCTGCTCTATGGTGCTGTAGAATTTGTTCTAAATATTGCACCTCTTGGCTGTAATGTGAAGTACAGTTCTCTGCTTAAGGCGTTAAATTGCCATATTGACTTATCCTGTTGCTCAGCTTTGCCTTTGAGAATATCCTAAAAGTGATTAGATATCAAATGATTATTAATTATTATTATTAAGTGTGCCTAAACCAGGTCCCTGGAGCCGAACACTTACATTTGGATCTCAGCTTGGACATACTGTCCAGTTATTGCACTCAGTTGCAGTGCTGTGTCTCATTATAATTCATTGTCAGAAGTGTGACGTCAAGTGTCCCAACACAAAACAGTTCCACCTTTGTCTAGAATGCGTTCCTCCCTCACCCCACTTAACTCTGGAAATACAGGATAAGCTTCCAAAGTATTACGAGCAATTTTAGCGACACAGGTCCCTTTAGGAGATATGTGGCTAAAATTCTCCTGTGCTTTTGAAATGTGTGTGATGTATGTATGAGGAAACATCCATTTTGTTCTTCGTGATAAGTGTTAGGTTCATGAGCAATTTTGAAACTTCCAAATTTTGGTTATCTGTGAAAATCGCAAAGTTGTGATCAGAGACTATACAAGCACGAGCACAGGTCTGAGAAAGTATGTTAATACAAAGGCTTTTGGCCTTGGTTTTCAAATTCTGACCAGGCATCATTTAGCTCCATGAAGATCATCTTTGCATACTGTTCATATGGCTGCCCTGTAGCCTAAAAGAGAACAAAGTAAAGAATCCATCACTGATCTGCTAGACCAGAATACATACCATTGACATTTAAACACTGTTATATTCTGAAGTACTTAGTAGTTTACTTTAAAAACAAACACACACACACACACACAGCTTCTCAGTTTGTTTTTGCTTCACTAAACCTAACTGCTCTTACTGAGGGGTTGCTCACCCTGGGCACAGCTTAATGAAACATCATGGCCCTCCTACTCCTCCATAGCTTTTCAGTAGACGAGGGCTACTCACAGCTAGTCTGCAACTTCAGAGTATAGCACTGCAGCCCCAAGATGAGGGCAATGAGGGTTTTAACCTCAGGTTTTCATGAAAGGACACTGAATTGGCCGTCACCTTACGTGCAATGGTGCTGCTGTCTGACAGCAGGTCCTTCCAGCTCCCCAACAGAAGCATCTCCCTCCCTATCTTGCAAGCCTCACTTGTTGCGGGTCACAACCCAAACATTCTTCTCAAAGGTCATCCCTGGTTATGCAAACCCAGTCTTACGGCCACGGGAAGAGCAAAACCAAAGCCACCATGCTCTCAAAGATAGGAGCATCCCCAGACTACCAGCCTGGGATTAATGGATCAAATCTGAACATCAATCTCCTGTTTCATGTCACACTGTTGACAGACTGTAGCCTGGGATTCTTCTATTTTCAATTATAAAAGGAAAGATCGCTTTAAAAACAGCTCTTCCCATCTGCATTCATTATAAACTAATGCTCTGCAGGACGTTTGATAGTATGGTATGTGACAAAGTTCCTCTTCTACCTTGGTGGGTCCTGCGCTTATTTGCAGATTTTGCTCGCCTCAGAGATTCACGGCAGCCCTCAGTTTGGCTACTTTCATGGCTCAAATCTGCCGTTCATTCAGATAACCTCATCACTGGCCAGCATGGGGGTGTGAGCGGGAAAAGAGTAAGAACGATCCCCGCAGTTCCTGCTGATCCACCATGCGGGTCGCGGACCAGCTCAGAGACCTTCACCTCTGGTGGAAGCTCCTGTGTTGGGTCAGGAATTGGGAGGTTTGGGGGGAAACTGGGCCCGCCCTCTACCCCAGTTCCAGCCAAGGGCCCTGTGGACTGCAGCTGTCTAGAGTGCCTCCTGCAACAGCTGCACGACAGCTACAATTCCCTGGGCTACTTCCCCTTGGCCTCCTCCCAACACCTTCCCACAGGACCTTCCTCCTGATGTCTTAACGCTTGTACTCCTCAGGTCCTCCAGCAGCATGTCCTCTCACTCCCAGCTCCTTACACGCACACCCCACTAACTGGAGTGACAGCCTTTTTAAACCAAGTGTCCTGATTAGCCTTAATTAATTCTTGCAGCTTCCAAATTGGCTACAGGTGTCCTAATTAGCCTGCCTGACTTAATTAGTTCTAGAAAGTTCTTGAGTGTTCTGGAATAGTCCCTGTTTTTTTACCCAAGGAAAAAGGGACCTGCTTAACCTGGAACTAATGTATCTACCTTCAACCACTCTCTTGTAGCCATCTGGCCTGACCCTGTCACAGGTAGCAGTTCATGGATAATTTGGCTTAAAAACTAAAATGTGAGGATGACCCAAAATCCTGAATCTGAACATCCTTGTATCTGGGGGAAGTTTGTACCTAATTTGAACTGCCTGGGGCTCATTTAAGGGGCTGGTCTTGAGAACACAGTTAGCAATTTTTTTATTCAGTTTCCCTATTCAACCATTTAACGAGTTGGTGCAATCACATCTCATGCTTTCTAGCTCACCTTTCATTTGCACTAGTTGTGCCTTATTCATGAGATTTTTTTTTTTTTTTTTTTTAGAATTAGAGACAGACAGACTTACTTTGTCAGGATGAACAACAAGCACTGCTCTCCGATAGACCTTCTTCACTTGTTCTGGAGTTACAAGATCTGCCATGCCAATGGGTTTCCATTTAGTCTCTCCGGCCCATAACACTGTGTGCATCGTTGACAGCAGTGCTCTTATGTTTCTCTCCTTCCCTTCAATCCATTCTAGGATCTGGAGATAAGAGACAATTCTCAACAAGAAAGCATCCATTACCGATGCAAAGTGTGTCAAATCCACATTTTGTCATTTGGATGGCAAGGGTTTCCAAGGATCACTCCCCCCCCCCGACACTCAGGCCCAGATTTTAGGACAGGTTGAAGGGCATGTTATCAGAGAGTCTCAAAGTAGGGAAAGCTTTTTTCTTTTTTAAAAGCACCTCTTACAGGGCTTGACTGTCTTTTTATAGCAAAGCACGGGTGGAAGGCGGCTTTAAAAGCAGGTAGCGTTTATCTAGGCAGCAAAACCTTAAAAGTTTGAGGAAACTATAGGAGAGTCCTGCTTTTCAAATTTTTGAAGCATCCATTTAAGGAGTTGGGAGCCATGCATCTGAAGTGGTTTTTTACCCACGAAAGCTTATGCCCAAATAAATCTGTTAGTCTTTAAGGTGCCACTGGACTCCTTGTTGTTTTTGTGGATACTGACTAACACAGCTACCCAGATACTTGACATCCAATTAGTCTGAAGAAGATTACAACTAGTTGTAATCAAGCTGGTATTACTGTTCATTTTGTAGGTTTAGAACATGTTGCACCTCTTATCTGCACATCCACACTGATCCCCAAGCCTACCACTGTCAAATTTAACACGAATTGTATTTTGCTGATGAAGTTTACTTGGTTTTGGATTGAGCTATTCCTCCTCCCTCCCCATTCTACCTCGATAGCTACATGGTTTCCCACCTGGAATGGCTCACCCATGACATAATCTGGCAATTCTATCAACAAGTCTGCTTCAAAAGATAAAGAATTTCAGCAGAGAAAACAGGAGAATGCTAGAGCATATGGGATCAACAAATACAGAGAACTAAATGCAGCCCTGACTTTAGCAAGTACGGCTAACTTAAGTCCTATGGCAGACCACCATCCATGGCGATGTCACTGAGAAAAAAAAACAAAACTCAGTTTACCACACAGACTGATCTAAACCATAAGCTAGAACTCCAGAGCTGCAGGAACATTCCCAGAGGAATGTTCTCAAATCCAGAGAAGATGTAAGGATTTACTGAAGACCTGAACACTGTCAAGTTCCTTCACCCCCTCACTATAGATTTATTGAGATGGGGGAGCAGGGAAGGTGGGGGGGAAAGAAGGGGAAAAAGAAAATCTTACCTTTGAAAGGCCACTTTTGAAGTTACAATAAGAATTTTCCAGCATGCCACATTATAAAGCTTCTTTTTTTTTTTTCTCTGGTACAAAACCACACAAAACCCACCAACCAACCAAAAAAACCCACAATTTGCTCAGCTCTATTCTGGACTAACATTTTAAAACAAAGTGCTCTTTACTCTAAATAGCAAAAAAAATTTATTTTATGATCTTGGATTTGAGAATTGGGATTGTCCAAAGACCACCTTCCCCAAATTGTGGTATGTCAGCAACCGGAACATTTGCTGGTGGTCTCCAGAGAGCTGACTAGTCACCTAGTGCGAGCTCTTCATTTCTAGCTGCTAAGTTGTATTAAGATGGCTAAAAATGCATTATATGCTTTCCAAGCATTTCTTTTCCATGCAAACGTAACTCACTGGTGTGTGTTACACGGCTCTCTCGGAGCCCAATCTGCACATGACGCAAGTCGATTACAGACACAGCTAAAAGTGGTGCCTCTTTAGTTCAAACTGTAGCAATTCAAGCTTTCAGCTCTTGGGGTATCTAGCTCAATCCCCAGTGTGCTGGCCAAGATGACAGATCTCACATAAGTAGTTAAGGATTGTGTGTGGAAAGCAGGGGAGTTAGTGATCGTTTGTATTTAAATGTGGCTCTGCTATGACAGTTTGATGTCTAGCTGAGGAATTCAGTGTGACATAGTAAATTTTAGTAGATCTTGGACACCAAGCATGCAGTAGATGAATGCATACTAGAATGAGTGAGTGTTAAGTGAATACTGGAATACCATAAACAAAGGCATTAGTAGTTTCTTGCACAGGAGTTTGTTCTTAAAAACTGAGCTTGTGGAGAGTTAAAAGTGACTAGTTTTACTAATTATAAAGGAAGAAACTGAGTGGGATTTCAGTCTTCAGTTTGCTGGAAGGAAAGTCTTTTCAAATGTGGGTACGGTTATCTTACTACAACAAGAATGCAGCTTACTTTTAACTTTTCAGGGTCCATCTCCTTAGCCATTTCTTCTTTTCTCATTTCAGCTATTGTTCTAGGTCCCTTTTTGTCTTTGTGGGCATTAAAGCCTTGACCAGATAATAGGTCTTCAAAATCAGCAGACACCTTTGGTTTTGAGTCTTAATAAAAATCAGAAAGCTTAAGTTAGAGTCTACTCTTGTAAATATGCAGTACGATTAAACAACATCTTCCTCAAGCTGCCCACCAAAGCAATATTCTGATCACAAAGCACATAACCTCTTAATACTTCAACAGTGTGTATGTAAACTCTCACCTCATGATGTAGGAACCCCACCCCCTAGAGTAAAAGGCATTTTCAGAAATGCCAACTAGTTGCATGTATCCAACTTAATACACTTGGGCTCCAGATTCAGGCATTCCAAGCAATAGGCTCCAAGTTGAAGGGAAACACATATGTTCTGCAATCAGACATGTCTAGCTGGACATTCAGACAGACACACACAAAAAAATCTACAATCACTTTTGGAACATAAGCGCAGCCATACTGGGTCAGACCCAAGGACCATCCAGCCCAGTATCCTGTCTTCCAACAGTGGCCAATGCCAGATGCCCCAGAGGGAATGAACAGAACAGGTAATCATCAAGTGATTCATCCAGTCACCCATTCCCATATGGCTGTAGAAGTGTTAGGAATGCAGAATTTCCGGAATACCACCAAACTTCAGAATCATCATTCCCCTCCATCTTTCCCCCTGCCCAAGTACAAAATGTAATTGCCCTTGGAGATCATACAATGATCAGTTTGGTTGTATTTACTCCGGCCATAAATTGTTTGTCTCTTTTTGCAATGAGCTACATTAAATAGCAGCAAACATTTTGGAAGTCATTGGGGGGGTGGGAGGGAGAAAGAGAATAAATAAATCTTACCAGCATTGGCTGGTCCTTTTCCACGATCATTTTGCCCACCAGGCATTGCTGAAAAGCTCACGTTGTAGTTAGGCCTGTTTTGTGGAGAGGCATGTGCTAGGTTTTGCTGGGATTTGGACTGTGATTGTTGCCAGGAGTATCCGGAACCTTGCTGCCAACCACTACCTCCCATTGGCTGGGGAGATGGTTTCTGTGGAGAGCCCATAGGAGGGAATCCTCCACTTATTCCCGTCGGTGTGGTTGGTTTACTGGCAAATGAAGACCCCCCTGCAATATAGGAAGAGGTGAGGAGAAGAGAAAATGTTAGCAGCATGTTCCAATAGACAGGACACTGGTCTTAGAGCTGGGAACAGAACCCAGTGTCCTGACTCAGCTATTGACCTGTTGTGTGACCGGGAGCAAGTCACTTCACTGGTTTCCTTTGGTCTTGTCTATATTCAGTTTGTAAGCTCTCTGGAGCAGGGAGTGAGTGTTCTTTACTAAGTCTGTACAGCACCTAGCAGAAAAGGACCCGGACCTGGACTGTAACCTCTAGCGGCTATTGTAATACAAACTAACAATAAGCACAGGAGCTCCTTGTGTGCTATACATGGTGGACAGTCCGGAACCAAACAATTTCTTGTGGTGGTTACAATGGCAAGCAACATTTACCATGAGATTGTATGCGTAGACACACACTGCTTCCTGAGGGGCATAAGTCACCAAAATGGCCAAAATAAAATAATGATGTAACAAAAAAAAATATATATATATATATCAGCTTTCAGAGCTTAAAGTATCAAGCTGAATTCAGATACATTTAATGTAAGTTTGGTCAAGTTCATGTGACCTAAAAACGTGAACTATGCTGAACATTTAAAGTCTGGGCCATATCCTATGGAGTCCAAGCTCTTGCTTGTTTTTAGAATCCATCATGTCACTACACAGATTCACTGAAGCAAGACCAACAACTGCTCTCTTACATAATGCCTGGCACTTGTTTGTTTTGCTCTGGCAGAGCAAGTGGCAAGCCAGCAGAGGGAACTGGGAAACCTAATTTCAGAACCATGCTGACATTGACACAGATGAATTTAAAAAAAAAAAATGGCAGCCAAAGGCATGTTAGTTTGCCCAATGTAAGAAGCAGAGGGCAGGAAGAGCTGGCAAATGAAAAAAAAATGTCTGCGTTTTGTAAAGTGCAAGCGGGAGAAAGTCGGAGATATTGAACACATGAGAGGGTCTTAAAAACCAATGTGATCAAAAGTCTTTCCAATAGTAGAGTTTGGTGGCCTCTGATCACTTTGAAGGCCAACCTAAGCTGAAAGCATTTTATCTAGGGGTCAGAAAGTGAAGCGTCATTTGCAGGGAGACACAAATTAAGGCAGGATCCTTGGGCTTCCAGGCCCCATCTTTAGGGAAAGTGTTGATGAAGCAGTGAGTCAGGGCAGAGCAGCAAGGACAGAAAAAAGGCATAGCCTAGAGAGGAAGATCAAAGCCCAGACAGAAGAAATAAAGCCCACTGAAAAGGCAGGTGGAGTCATTCCCAGGAACCCCTGAAATTTTTGGTGGTCCAAAACATTGGTTGAGCCAAGCCCCGTTTGTTGTTTTATCACGTTTGTTGACATCAGATTTAAGCTAAGGATAAAAATCAAAGCAGCAGCCCCTCGCAAGTTGAAACTTGCCTTTAGCAAGTCATTGACTTCATGTTATACCTTAAAAACCCATGCTGCCTAACAGTGGTGAGGTCCCAGCCAAGTCTTTCAACAAGCTCCTATAGATGTAAGCTCAGAAGAAGTCCAGCTTTGAAGAGGCATAAAGAATCTAGTCCACCCCTCCCTTCTTTGAAGCAGCTGTTTTCCAAAACCATCTCTGAGGTTCAAGTGTAGTAAACTGCTCCAACCCTCCCTCCCCCCAGAAATATGCTGCCTCAAACCCCAAGCTGCCCATTCTAACTCAACACTTCCACATTAGCATCTCTTCTAAATGGGCCAACCATATAAATTTGATTTGTTATTAAAAAACAAACAACCTGCTAAATTTGCACCAAGAGCTCCCAAATCAGCAAATGGATCCAGAGTTTGTGGTTTGGACTGATGCGTGGGAGTGCTATGGAGAGATCCTGTGGGACTTGTAGCGGCTGACTTGCTTCCCATACCAAGGCCACCTACAGAGAGAAAAAGAGTTTGTAAAGCCGATCTTTAACATCAGGTCTGCTCAAACTTACCATTAGGAGTCACACTAGTACATCATCTTAATGTTTAATTCAAGCCTGCTCTTTTAGAGCATTGAGGTGCCGTGTTTGTTGAGCTGACCTTTTATACTTTGAAGAGTAAATAGTTCATTATCTATCTCTCTCTCTCTCACACACACACACACACACACCCCATTCAACACCAACTATGCAAGAAAATATTAGGCTTGGTATTCTCAGACTGCTTCTACAGCAGCCATGGTATTTTGCAATCATATATAGTGGGGGCGGAGGGAAGTGAAACACTTTAAAAGCCTTGAATTAATTTTATGTAGTGGCTACCCATTAGACACAGTTAGGACTCCACAATGTATTTGAAGACCTCAGCAGCTGAGAAGTTTGCATTTCATGAGATACCTGCTACATTTTGCAGGGGTTTTGCTCAAAATGAGGACTATTTTCAATCAAATGGTTCAATTTTCAAGCTAAATCCTTCACATCTTCAGATCAATTTTTACATTGTAGCACGCAGGGTTTGGAAGTCTTGTACATGGATGTTTTAAAAAAAAAAAAAAAAAAAAAACACTCACCAACTGGCCAGCTTTCACAGATTGTGAGAAGTAAAATTTGGAAGTTAGAAGATGGCCATACAACCTCATTTAGACTTATTTTTTTGAACAGGGATGTGAAATTCTTCATGAAAAATGGTTTGCACTACTTCAGTGTTCACTGTTACTACAAAAAGAAAAGGAGGACTTGTGGCACCTTAGAGGCTAACCAATTTATTTGAGCATAAGCTTTCGTGAGCTACAGTTCACTTCATCGAAAGCTTATGCTCAAATAAATTGGTTAGCCTCTAAGGTGCCACAAGTACTCCTTTTCTTTTTGCGAATACAGACTAACACGGCTGTTACTCTGAAAACTGTTACTACAGTAACCTACAATCTTGTCATCTTCAAAGGACAGCAATTTCATTTGCATAGCTTTGAAGGAGGATGCACTAGATCCCTTAAGTTCAGGGGAGAATCTTAGTTGTGTGTTCCATCAATGGAGTAAATATAAATCGTTGTAATACAACATAAGTGATTACAGTTTTTAGGTAATGGAAGATTAAACCAGCTCTCTTCAGCTAGTGGTAATATTTTCCCTATTAAAAATTCACCTTTAAAAAGGGATAGAAAGTGGTACCATACAAACCTGATTTGTTGGACCACTCCCAGCCAGTTGAAACATCTGGTTGTATGGCAACCGTTGGTGTACTAGAAGCTAAACAAAACAATTGTTATTTATTAAGGTATTACAACCCCCCCCCAAAAAAAAACAAAAACAAAAACAAAAAACAAAAAACCCAAAACCCCTAACCCAGCCTTAGAGGAAAACCAAAAAAAGTTAAAGAAACCTATAGTGCAGAATGAAATTGCATAGTGGTACTCTGTGGTTGTCTAGGATTTGGTAATGATGGAAGTGTCATGTATTAAGTCACAGCTATCGTGACTAAGGTTTCTCTTTGACCCCACCCCATTATGTTTTGTAAAGTACGGCACACAGATTTAATGTCTGTTTCAAGTGACTCAGTTGTACAAGCTGTACAGTCCAATACAAACTTCTCGGATTTGGTTAAAGGCAATGCATAAAATCAATGTGGTCACCACCCATTAGGATTTTTAAGTATATAACTGTAGCTATCAAATGGGGATGATTTTACGCTGTTTTACTTTAGGCAACAAAGTTAGTTGGCTTGCACTCAATTTGATCTGAAATTAAAGGTTGTGCCAGTTTGAGATGCCTATTACCACACATTAGTTTACCTGAAAGAATTTAAGTAGTGACCAGAGCAAAGAACTACTGTACTGGTGGAAGGGCAGAGCACAAAGTATCTAGCACATTCAACAGATGCCTTCGTCTTGGCAAGTTCCAGCAGCAGAAGAATTCAAGTTTTGAAATGTTTGTGGAATCCCATGTTTTGTGGAATCCCATGTTTTAGAAGAGAGCGTGTGTCTATTAAAAAACGTGACCTGTCTTAGGACCTGGCTACACTTGCAGATGTAGAGTGCTTGGAGTTAAACCAGCCTTCGTAGAGCGCAGTAGGGAAAGCGCTGCAATCTGTCCACGCTGACAGCTACAAGTGCACTGGCGTGGCCACATTAGCAGCTCTTGCATCGGCCACAGTGCATTGTGGTAGCTATCCCAGCATGCAAGTGGCTGCAATGTGCTTTTCACACATGGGGGGGGGGTGAGGTGGAGTGTGACAGGGAGCGTAGAGTGTGTGTGTATTTATGTGGGGGGAGTTGAGAGCATGTCAGCATGTTGTCTTGTAAGTTCAGATACAGCAGACTCCCCCAACCCCCACCTCTCTCTCACACACACACACACACACACACACACACCCCATTCCACACTAAGCCCTGGTCTACACTAGGACTTTAGGTCGAATTTAGCAGCGTTACATCGATGTAAACCTGCACCCGTCCACACGATGAAGCCCTTTATTTCGACTTAAAGGGCTCTTAAAATCGATTTCCTTACTCCACCCCTGACAAGTGGATTAGCACTTAAATCGGCCTTGCCGGGTCGAATTTGGGGTACTGTGGACACAATTCGACGGTATTGGCCTCCGGGAGCTATCCCAGAGTGCTCCATTGTGACCGCTCTGGACAGCGCCCTCAACTCAGATGCACGATTGTTTGCCGTTGCTCTGACGCAGGGAGGGGCGACTGACGACACGGCTTACAGGGTTGGCTTCAGGGAGCTAAAATCAACAAAGGGGGTAACTTTACATCAAGGAGTATTTCAGGAAGGACTTCACGGAGGGTTCCAGTAAGAAATGGTGCACCTAAGTTATTGTTCTTATTGGAACAAGGAGGTTAGTCTGGCCTCTAATTGATACATGGCTAGATTTACCTTGCTGCACCTTCTCTGTGAGTGACTGCAGTGTGACCTAGAGGAATGAGTCCCCTAGACAGGGGAGGGAGGGAAAGCAAATGAGTACAAAACAAATCTGGTCTATTTCTTGTTTTGATACACTCCATCTATCTTTTAGATGTTTGGCTGGCAGCAGACTGTGCAGAAGGACTGCATGCCATCCACATCTCAGGGCTGCTCGGCAGAAGATGGTACAATATGACCATCCTCATCTCTTGCCTGCCCGGCAGAAGATGATGCAATAGGACTGCTAGCAATCCATATCGCCTGCCTGCTCACCATAAGATGGTTCAATAGGACTGACTGTAGGACTAAAGAGAATGACTTGATCAAGTCACTCCAAATTTAGTCCCTGCGCCCATGTCTGCCCAGGCGCTCCTGATCGACCTCACACAGGCGACCAGGAGCACCTCGGACATGACGATGACGGCTACCAGTCCTATTGCACCGTCTGCTGCCACAAGGCAATGGGTTGCTGCTACTGTGTAGCAATGCAGTACCATGTTTGCCAGCACCCAGGAGACATATGGTGACAGTGAGCTGAGCGGGCTCCATGCTTGCCGTGGTATGGCGTCTGCACAGGTAACTCAGGAAAAAAGGCGCAAAACGATTGTCTGCCCTTGCTTTCGCAGAGGGAGGGAGAGAACGGGGGCCTGACGATAGGTACCAAGAACCACCCGCGACAATGTTTTAGCCCCATCAGGCATTGGGACCTCAACCCAGAATTCCAATGGGCAATGGAGACTGCGGGAACTGTGGGATAGCTACCCACAGTGCAACGCTCCGGAAGTCGACTCTAGCCTCGGTACCGTGGAAGCACTCCGCCGAGTTAATGCACTTAATGCACTTAGAGCATTTTCTGTGGGGACACACACTCGAATATATAAAACCGATTTCTAAAAAACCGACTTCTATAAATTCAACCTAATTTCGTAGTCATCCCCTAATGGTTGCTTTGTCTCGGAGCAGATAAGCAGCCAGCTGTCAGAAATGGAGCTTTCAAAGGGCATATCCACATTCCTGCGGTGATTCAAAAACAAGGACAAGAGTGGCCACTTGACTTAAGGGGATTATGGGACGGTTCCAGAGGCTGATCAGAGCACAGCAATGCAACCCCTCGTTCACACAGATGCCCGGATGTTTCAGCCAAGGCGCAACCAGCATTAATCTTCTCGCTGAGGTGGAGTACCAGGAGCGCTCTAGCCGTGGAGTCAGAGCGCTCTACATGCCTTGCCAGTGTGGATGGGTAGTGAGCTAGGGCACCCAGGGCTACTCTAATGCACTCTAACTCGCAAGTGTAGCCAAGCCCTAAGGTAAAGAAAATAGTTCTAACCCAAGGTAGATCAGGATCATACTTTAATTCAGTGCTTTAAAATGAAGCAAGGCCTCATTCTTCCATGTATGTTATCTGCTCTGAAACCTACTACTATTTCCTTCTACCCTAGTAACGCTGACTCTTTTCATCTTAATTAATTAGCCTCTTACAGTTTGTATGGCAACTTCCACCTTCTCAGTATGTATATATCTTCTTACTATATGTTCCATCCTATGCATCCAAGGAAGTGGGCTGTAGCCCACGAAAGTTTATGCTCTAATAAATTCGTTAGTCTTGAAGGTGCCACAAGTACTCCTGTTCTTTTTGAAGTACTTTGGAATGCCTTTTGGGTGAGCACCACCAGGATACCTATAACTTACTTATAATCCCTTACACTTGAGTGCTTTAAATTAAAAAAAAATTCCAGAAATTGCTGAACTCAGCTGAATGCTGCAAATTTACAGACCCTTCTATCTTTTGCTGAGCTTTTTGTACTACTCTTGAGCGACAGGGCTGTCTTGTGAAAGTAAGAACCCCCTAAATATAGACATAGCAGCACAAAGGGAAAATGCAAAATGAAAGTCAAATGAAAAATACGCCTCAATATAAATAAGTCTCAAGATCATGATGTGGTGACTTGCTTTGGACATAAACAGCAAGCCAGAATAGTTGCTTATCAAGAGCTGAACCTAGTCAACATTATAAGTTTGCACTTTTTGAACAATACAGAAATGCTGCTCCAATACCATGGTGACGGGCACTGTTCCTAGATTACATATGTCCCCATTCCCACCACCAGGATAGTGCATGGATTCTCTTCAGCACTGATTGCACGTATCCTCCACGGGGTTTGGATGTTTGTGTTGGAAAGGGGGTGGGGGCTGGAGAACTGGGTAACCCTCACAGAAATTTCCACCCTCTCAGGAAAAATCAGCAGCCACAGAAACATTAAAGGAAAGCAAAGGTGTAACTGTATTTCAGAGGGGACAGCAAGTTGTTTCATTCTAATGAAGTGGTATAAAAATACCCAGATAAACCAAACTAGGTTTCTTTAATGCAGTGGAGAGAAACAAGTAGTCAGGTTTTCAAACATTATTGGACTGCACAACCACCTTCTGCCAAGTTCCCTCATTAATTCTCGACACTAGCACTGTAATTTAGTACCATAAAATAGCCAAGATACTGTTTAACTGCTTTCATTGATACAGCCGGCTCTGGCTAGGACTCAAGTGTCCAATTAAAGTTGATATGCCCAGTATCCTCCTCCCTTCCATGTTATGGCAGAGCTAAAATACAACAGTGCCAGTGAGATAAGAATCTCCTCTTTTGTAATACTAACTTTCCAATGAGAATATCCCACCCGAGAAAGGTGTTTTAGATGACAGACACGAGGATTAATTTGGGGCTGAATTTGTTTAAGCCAGAGAAGGCTACATGATCAAAAGTTCTCAGTATCTCAACAACGTGATATCTAGTTCACTTTGAACGAGAGACTATTTGGTGGTACTTGCCCCAATAAATGGGCATAGAGAGACAATATTGAGATTGAGTAGCAGGAGGAGGAGGAGGAGAGATCGCTGTCTGCAGAAAAGCTCCTTGCCTTTTCTTTTTTAAACACACAAAGCTTAGCATCAGTCTGATGGAGACTCAAAGATAAAATGAAACAACTAAACAAACAAGTTTAAAATAAGTCCGATGTGAAGAACCATCAGAAATCTAGATCCAGTATGATGCCTGACTAAAAATGAAGAGACTGGAGTTCTCTTTACCAGACTTCGTGTGCTGTGCCCTATTTAGTGCAATTAATGGTAATTTGGTTCATACCAGACCTCATAACCACATGAATACACATGCAGGCATCGCTGTTTAGCGGTCTGATTTCTTCATTTGCACAAATGGCTCAATAAATTAAATATAAATTGGGAGTGTAACAGGATTCAAATTAGAAATAAGCTGCAAATCTAGGGACTGAAAGCCCTTTCTTCTCCCTCCATTGAGCAGCTGTGCTCTGGTCATTATTTCAGAGATAAGTAAGTTTGTGCTTATTAATGGCTTGTTCCCTCACCATTACTTATACAGACACCTGTTTTAAATACCATAGATGATGCACTGAGTTTCTTACCCACGTGAAAAGGGTCACTGTGCACTGTAGGTGAAGGACTTCTTGTTGCTTGAAGGAAAGGATCACCAGTGGCATTTGATGAACCAAGAAAAGAACCCAGTAGATCTGGACCAGATTGCTTTGGGCTAGTTCCAAATGGATCAAAGGCAGTTGCTGTAAAAATGCATTTGAGGTTAATTTTTGCATTTCATACTATGCTTTCCCTTTCTAATTAGTCTGGATTAGATCTCTTCTCCTCAAAACAATTAGGCATCATTTCTAACTCCCACAGACACTAACAGGAGGTAGGATGCAACCAGGAGAGACAGACTGATAACTGGGATTTGCACTGAATGTATAAAAGTATTCCAACCAAGTGCTACAACTCTAGGTTCTGTTGGATATATCCATGGCAACACAGATGCACATCCCATCTGTCTTATCCAAGGAGGGTAACTGCTCCTAAATTCAGCTGAAGTGGGATGCTATAGGAAGGTATGTTAAATTCTGACTTGCACACTGTGTGGAGAAACGAGTGACTAGCCCAAAAACTTCAGGTGTTGGAGTCTGTCCAACCCGTTCCCCTTCCTGAAACTATTTGAGAAATAAAATGGGGAGTGTTGGAAGTTCTCTAAAAGCTTTGAAGAAACCCAGAGGATGTCATCAAGATTATGGAGTTTCCAAAAGGCTCTTGTAGAAATAGCTTTAGAGAAGCACTGGTGCCCTTCCTGTATATATGAACCATTTCCACATCTGTGACATGGTTCTGAGTTCAGCTCTTCCATAAATTCCATTTTGAGTACATGCTTATCCCATAGCATTTTAACTTGGAGAAGCTACCAACAACAAGGAGCAAAGTTTAAGAAGAGAGGGGAGCAATCTAATCTGACCACTCGAAACATTATTGTAACATGTGTTACAGAAGACAATTGTGAGCTCTGAACACTGTATGAAGTGAAGTTACTTATGTGGTAGCAGCATTGTTCATGTTACTTAACGATTGAATACTGGCTTACTGTTCTCATACTTGCTTTCAAGGTCGCACACAACCTAGCCCTCTTGTACCTCACTCATCTGTCCTCCTCATTCTGCCCAAGCTGTTTGTTTGACCACTGCCTTCCTGCCCCTTAACATATGGTTCCATTCTGCCTGGAGATCCTTTCCTGACCCTACTGGCAGAGCTAGTGCTAGGGGTGGGCAAGCAGGTCATTGGCCTGGGCACCAACTCCCAAGGGAGTGCCTAACTGCTGTGCTTTTTATTTTCCTCTGTTCTGCTCTGATTGGCTGGCTGGGTGTTTTATTGTTATTGCTCAGCTGTTGGGGGTGCCAAATGAGTTTTCCCACTGTGACTGACAAAATGTCTAGGGCTGCTCCTGACCATTGCCACACCCTACCCTCTTAAGAGGGTGCTCTCACAAATCAGCTTTGAGGCTTATAAACCACAATCATATATCAGAAGCAAAATACTCAGGATGAGCACACTGCTCACACAGGGAACCTGGGTACCTTAGCCTTCACTCACTTCTTCCTTCTCCAAATCTCTGTCAGTGTCCTTCCATCCCTGCACCTCAAAGATTTGTGTTCTCGTCATGGTTTAGATTGCAATGGTCGCAATTTTCAATCTGTTTTGTAGACACATCTGGTGTCTGTGCACTAGTAAATAAAAGATTCCCTCTAACAACAGGACACTAGATTCCCTTATTCTAGTTAGCTTTGAGATCTTCAGGAACTAGCTGCGAAAACCTCACATTTAGTGGGTGTTACTACAGTGAACTCTACTCAAGTCTGAGACCGGATTGATCTAGTGCACTACAAACGGATTTTAAACACCACAGCATTAACACTGTTAAAATGATTGCAGAGTGTATATATATGATCAGGAAGTTCAGCATAGGCAGTTCAGCATAGGCATTGGATGTATATATGCTGCCCCAAAACAGGTTTTTTGAAACTAAAATGGATAGTTGTGGGTTAAAAAGAAACTGTCACAGCCTTTACCATATATTTCTTTAACTGGTTCTGAATAATGTGGGTTTTTTTTTTTTTTTTTTTTTTGAGAGAGAGAGAGTAAAAAGGGAAGAAGTTCAGCTTTACAGCTCTCTCAAAACAAAAAGCCCACCCACAATAGGAAAAAGCTGCAATGAAAGCATTGTGCCCAGTGATCTGGAATAGCTCCTCCAAAGCTTGCAATCAAGTTTGACCAGGAGTTTCCATTCTCTGTGAGCTTGCAGCTGCCTGTGGCATAGTCGATTAACCATTTCTTAGAGACTTTCCATAATCTGGGCCTTTGAGACTCTTGCCTTCAGCATTTCCTTCATAGCTCCTCTTCATTCCTCCTTTCTCCCCCAAGGAGTCTGCCCCCCCCCCCTTATCTCTGACACTCAGCCTATGGGCAAACTTTGACACTCAATGTCAGTATCATCCAAACAGTCTGCCTTGTACTTTTCAGCAGGCAGGGAGAAGAGAGAGAATTTTTAAGGTTTCAGTATTTGCTGGCTGAAAGAGAGAAGGCAGAAATAGAGGGACAGACATGTGCATTGTTTCCATAAACTGGAGATGGACCACAACCACAGCTCCTCACCCCTCTGAGCTATGAGAAAGTGGAGATCCAGACTTTGCTATACAGGCCCATCTCTAGCAAAAATCCAACAGCTGGTAGGTTAGAGCATACCCCTACCAGCCCCCACAGTGTCTCTTTAATTGGAGAATTATGAGACATATCTGCTTGTTTTCACAGCTTGGAATCTATAATTTCATTTAGAGGGACATTGGGTCACTGTAAGATTTATGAATTCTAAAACATTCTCCTTCTACCTTTGTTACACAGTATCATTTTAAATAGTCCCCCATCACAAACTATAAATTTACAGAAATAAAATACTAAATGTCACTAATAACTAATTCACATGGACATGAGTGTAATGGACAGGTCCCTTCACCCAAGAAGTATGCACACATTATCAGGGACAACTGAAAATTCAGTATTTGAGATTCCTTAGAAGGCGATGCTCTGTGTAGTGCAAAATGCCTCGGTTTCCTTGCAAGGCCTCACAGATACTCCAAATCCCTCCCCGTGTAGAATCTCACTCGTCCATCATCTCTACTACAAGTCCAATAGCTCAGAAAGGCTCATTCTACAGTCACATCATCATACATTTGTACCAAGTCAGGGACTAGGCTAAGAAGCGTTACCTTCTCCTACTCTTGGGGACGGAGATGGGGATGCTGAAGCTGCAGAGCGTCGGGGGGTGGAGTGTGCAGATCCAGGCCCACCTACGTGAAAGACATCCTCAGCAGCTGCCTGTCCACCTTGACTGGGGGCCCTGGAACCACTGACCCCAAACAGATCACTCAGCAAGTCTGAGTTAGAGGGGAGAGCAGTGGACTGAGTGGGGAAATTCTTGCTCATAGGGCTACCATCTAGACCCAGAAGGTCGACATCCTCAGGTGGAAGTGGTGCTGGAGTCTCTTGCTGCTTTTTGCTGTGTTTTGGAGTCCCATGGGTTTTGTCACTGCTAGCATTGCTGTGCTGACTGGAAAGGGACAAGAGTTCATCATCCGATTGTTCACTCTCCTCATGCACTAGTGCTGCCCGATCCTCAGAGGTGGGGTGAGAACTGCTTTTGTCAGATTTCTGATCTAAGCGAGCAAAAGAATTTATGTTAGCTTCCGGTTCTTTAGGTTTTTACATATAAGCCGTTTATTAGCCTCCCATGGAAAAAAGGCAGCAATAGCAAAACACACGTGTTCAGCCGAATTTAAAATGGAAGTGCCTAACAAAGATTAGTTAAGTCCCAATTACTCTGTACTGTATGGAAATATTCCCACTTTACTGGTAGGGAAACTGAGCCTACAGAACAGAACAGTGTAAGAGCCTGGATGAGAACAGAAGCTGTTCCTGGGTCTAGATGTGGTGCCTAAACTGATTTGTCTCAGGTTTCATTTATGGGGGACTAAAACACAAGGCAAGGGCAAAAATGAAGAAGCATTTTAATGAAAGCATCACCTGAACTTTAATCCAGGTTTTTAGTTTGGTAAAAGGGGGAAATCCTCATGATGGATTCCTAAACTGTATGTTGCAATGATGCTGCAGGAGACTTGTGCTAGATATGCTATAGGAGAGGTTCTCAAGCTTGTTCACAGTGTGGAACATGTTCTATCAGACCATTACGTCCCACGGAATACCAGCCCTCCCATTGGCAGGCACAGACCATTTCTTCCCTGTACGTAGTCACATAAGGTGCCACAGGGATGTTGGACGTGAAAGAGCAATATTAGGAAAGGCAAGTATTTTAAAACTGTCGTTTACTGTGTATTAGCAGCTGGAATCAATGGCTTTGAGTTTGAGATTATGGACTACCTCAGTCAGACAAATCCAGGGCAAGCAGGCACAGTGATCTCACTACCTCAGAAGAAGGAAGGGAGTGTTCATTTTAAACTCAAAACACAGTAGCCCCTAGTGATCTAATGTGAAAGACAAGATTGCAAGCTGACCCTTTGCTTGAGCACATTCATCCTTTAAAAACTAGAGACAACTTTTTACAACACTGGCTGAAAATACTAGAGGCCAAGTCCAAGTACCTTGCCAGCTGAGAGAGGAGAGGAATGCCCCCTGTCCAACGTTTTTTATGTTATCCTGAGGTGCATCTACAGGGCATCGACCTGCAAGACAAAGAACCAAACGCACCAGGATAGAAGGAAGTCACAAGATAGCAAAGGGCAACGTCAGCGTTAGAAGCTGAAGAACCTGCACAAAGTAGGGCAGTTCTCACCTGCCAAGGCGAGAGCGTCTTGATGTTCCTGGTGAGAGGAGAAGAGAATGCTTGCATTGATGTCTTTTGTTGTGAAGTTCTCCCAGGGAGGAGTCAGGTCAGTCTGTCTATCAGCAGATTCTATTTCTATCTCCAGTGTAACATGAAACAGCTGGGGATATTTGTCTGGGGAGTCGCATGCATCCAGTTCAGGTCTAAATGTTGACGGAAAGTTGTTCAGTTAAAAGTGGTAAAGCAATTTTTTTTTTTTTGGCAGACAAAGTTTCAAGTCTTTAACACATGTATACGTCCACGTTCTTCATTTTTACACTTCCCCCAATCACTCCTAGCATCTTTTCAACTGCATGCAAACAGCAGCAAAGTGGCAAGGACGAAGCAAGTGTCTGGCATGTGTTACTATAAGATGAATCATACAAATCAGCAATGTATATATTAAGTTATTCCTTAGCTAGTTCCCAAGGAAGGGGAGAGCAAAAATTGTACTCTAAAGACTCTTGCCTCTACTTCATCCTAACAGTCCCCATTTCAAAAAAAAAAAAATCAACCTTGCTTGTTGACAGATTGTGCTGCTGTCCGCACTCTGTAGAGACCCAACAACAGCTGAAAATATAGACACTCCTGAAGAGAGAGACTTCATTTAAAATAAAATGGAATCAGTTACCCAAATTAGCGTGCTCCGAGTTGCAAACTCATTGCCATAAGGTAGATGTGGGCTAGGGCCCTTTCCCAAAAATCAACTATTCCATATCTAGACCTCGTCATTATACCAGAAACCACAACCGTGTTCTCCTATTCATCCAGTGATTGGACAGTCTGTAAATCAGTCCCCAAGAAAGTTCCTTGTCTCATCACATGGGTGTAGCCCTTGTCAAGCCAGTGCCCTCTGAGTCTGTGGAGCTGGTGTTCCCTTCTGTCTATTCTGTTACCTTCTCAATTATTGATTAGGGGCCTGAAGGCTGCATACTTCCTCCAGACTTGAAATTTCTGGTCTCACCCTACAACACCTACCATTTTCAGTTTCAGACCATTACTCATTTCTGCTCTCTGGCCCAGTGTGGGGTTTCTACACTCCATCACATGGATTAAGCTGCCTTCTGACTGGACTCTACCACTTTGCAGTTAGGAAAAAAGGCACAGTAATAAGCTTCTGTCACTGCACCATGTAAAGAGCATACTCAGTATCTGATTTTGCAGTCCAATGAATGCAAAAGTTGTAAGCAGTGAACATTCTTAGAGTACTCAAGCCTTAGTTTGGTTATTTTAAAACTTTATAAAACAGAGTTAATGAATATCAATAAAGCAATGGGAGACATTTCCCTTAAACACTTCTACAGAGAAAGTATCTTATTCCATTCACCCATGAAAGGGAACAAGATCTTACCTATTTTACTGTTCCCCTCATCCACCCATACTCCATACCACCATGCAGTCACCCTTGCAGGGGTTGCATACAGTCTCTGCTATATCTAAGGACTGTTTGTTTTAACTATTAAGTTACCTAGGGCGCTGAAAACAAAAGTTACATCTCAGAAATTAAGATATTTTCCTAGGATAACTCATGTTCTTGAATATTTTACCACAGTGCACCAGCTTTGGGGAAGTAGTGGGCATAACTCCCCTCCCCATTAAACAGACATAGGCGGACCTGAGCCATCTGAAGGGATGTCCTGGTATTAGTTATACTGGAAACAAAAGGGGAGACTTGCCTTTCTAGGGAGGCTCAGCAAGTCCAAGAGCATTTCCCCTTTTAGGGACTTTCACTTAGTAGGCAGCAAATATAGTAAAACATTCTATTGAATATTCCAGGTGCTCCAAACAACTCTCCTTCTGCAGAGTCGAGAGTGGCTAGGAGCCAGCAAGACAAGAAGAGCATACATCATGCATGCATTTAATATATTAAGTAACCTCAACCATTTAAAAAAAATAGGGAGGAAGAGGACCACTCATTATGGGAGGCCCACATATATTTTCTGCATCTTCACAATTGCCCATTATGTAGTTTGGGAATCCCTGAATGAGTGGTACCTAGGGAAGAGATGGCTCCCTCAAAGTAAAAGGAAAAATGGTCTGCAGAAAGCCCTGTTTCTCATTTCCCCAGCACCTCAGAACAGGTATTTGAGAGACACTGAAATAAAAGTCTGACAATTTAGTTCTTTATCAGTAATGTTGTCAAAGCTACTCAGGCAGAAGATACTAGAAGAGCTATTTATGCCCTATTTGTGTGCCAATATGCATTGGTTACAAGTCAGTGATGGTCAGATTGTATGCAGCTAACATGCTGAAGTTTGCATGCAGTACTGGTCTTTGCTCTAAGAGGTACTTACTTTGTAAATTTTAGCATAGTTGTTCCCAGTGCTATGAATCCAGTATGAAATTGAATCTGGAAGATTTGTGTGTTTGACATCTTAAAAAACAAAAACAAAACAAAAAAACAAAACCACCACAAGATTAAATATACACTTCTTAAATAAAAGGGAATTAATTCTCTAGATTTATATGACACACAGGCAGCTAATCGGTCCTACTTCACTAACTGTTACCATATAAGTGAATACCGCTGGGGGAATTCTACACCACTGCGCCTGCGCAGAATTTATGTTCCCTGCAGATTTCTTTGCTTCCCCACAGAAAAATGACTTTCTGACGGGGAAGCAAAGGGAAGCCACAAAAGCAGTCATGCGACCCTCCCCAGCAGCATATTTTGGGAGCCCAGGTCAGCCGGCAGAGAGGTAAATCATTGTGGGATGGGAGGCAGAACTGGGAAAGACCTGGCTGGTGGCTCCTATCCTCACTGAGCTCAGCTGCTAGTCCCAGTGGCCCTGTGGAGGATGGGATTTCCTCTTCCTTTGCATAGCATCTGGGGCTGGGTCAGACCCACCAGGTTTCTCCCCCAGCTGAAGGGAGCTCTACAAACTTCCCTCCCCCCGCTTTCTGCGCCCATTGCTCCTCAGTTGTACAGGAAGGAATTCACTCCTCCCCCTGCCAAACCCTATGCCCAGACCCCCTCATACCCAGACCCTCTCGCTGAGCCTCACCCCCCTGCACTCAGAACCCCCTCAATGAGCCACACTCCCCCTGTACCACCCCAACAAGCCACCTGCACCCACATCCCCAACAAGCCCCAACCAGCTGCATCTGGACTGAGCATCCCCACTGAGCCCCCCACACCCTCTTGCTGAGCTCTAACTCCCCCCACACCCAGACCACCCTGCTGAGCCCCAAGCACCTTCACCTGGACCCCCCTGCAGAGTCCCATTACTGTTGCAACCAGAAACCCCACCCCCCCCAGCAAGCCCCTGTGCATCCAGATCCCCCACTGAGCCACCCACATGCAGATTGCCCCACATAGAACCCTCCCAATCCACACCTGGATTCCCCCCCCCCTCCGACACACACACTTGGATCCTGCCTTACTGAGTCTGCCTGCTTACACCTGGCACAGAGGGGCAGGGCCCTGAGGTGTTTCTGGGGCAGGCCTGGTCCTTGCGCTGTGTCAGGGTTGGCTACAGCCTCACCACTGAGTCCGTTTCCCAGGGGGAGAGGGTGTTGTGTAGCTGCACAGAGATCTCCCACCTCTGTGCAGCCAGTGGCCTGTGCTCCCCAATGCCATACCACATTTATTTGACAAATATTTTAAAATTCTGCACATTTTACATGCAGAAGGTTTGTTTTGGTTTTTTTTTGGGTGCACAATGCTCTCAGGAGAAAAGTGAATGAAAGTCTTTACTGACAGTGACATCACCGGATTTGTTTTTCAAGCATACAACAGCTTTTCTATCTCAGAATCCAATATCTAATCGATTTCAACTCTTCTTCCTTGCATGTAATTCAGAACACCTCAGTGCCGAGTAAACATTTCTCCCCTTTGTTCTCATTTCTCAAGAGATCTTAGTTTTATTTTAGTGATTTTATTATACATCTGTTCTGTCAGACAACCATGTTGCCACTATGTATGTTAAAAATCTGTTGACCTAATCGTGAGAGAATGCAGGAACTTTCCTCCTGCAAACAAAGACTCCACTCCAGCCCAGTCCACCCAGAGGATGGTGAAATGGTACATTAGCAGGGCCCTACCAAATTCATGGTCCATCTCGGTCAATTTCACAGTCACATGATTTTTTAAAAAAATCATAAGTTTCATGATTTCAGTTCTTTAAATCTGAAATTTCACAGTGTTGTAATTGTAGGGGTCGTGATGCAAAAAAGGAGTTGGGGGAGGGTCACAAGGTTATTGTAGAGGGGGTTGAAGTACTGCTACCCTTACTTCTGCGCTGCTGCTGGCGGCGGTGCTGCCTTTAGAGCTGGGCAGCGGGAGAGCGGTGGCTGCTGGCTGGGAGCCCATCTCTGAAGGCAGAGCTGCTGCCAGCAGCCGCACAGAAGTAGGGTGGCACGGTATGGTATTGCCACTCTTACTTCGGCGCTGCTGCCTGCAAAGCTGGGCCCTCAGTCAGCAGCTGCCACTCTCCAGCCGCCCAGCTCTGCAGGCGGCAGTGCAGACGTAAAGGCGGCAATACCATACCATGCCACCCTACTTCTGTGCGGCTGCTGGGGGGCGGGGGTGCTGCCTTCAGAGCTGGGCCCCTGGCCAACAGACGCTACTCTCTGGTTGCCCAGTTCTGAAGGCAGTGCAGAAGTAAGGGTGGCAATACCGTGACCCCCCTAAAATAAACTTGCACCACCCCACCCCCACAACTCCCTTTTGGGACAGGACCCCTGATTTGAGAAACTTTGGTCTCCCTTGTGAAATCTGTATAGTATAGGGGTAAAAGCACCCAAAAAAAGACCAGATTTCACACGGGAAGACAAGATTTCATGGTCCGTGATGAGTTTTTCATGGCTGTGAATTTGGTAGGGCCCTATACATTAGGAATGTGGAAATACTGGCTTGTTGCCACCTCCTTCCCTATGTGGCAGGGCAGGAAGTCCAGTAGACCCTTGCTTCAAGCTGGTTACTGGCAGAGAAACTTTCAGTTCTTGCAGCTGGAAGGATCCTGCCCAGCCCCCTCCATACAGCACCATCAGCACTGTCACTGTCACTGCCTACTCTGAGCTTCACTCCCAGCCTCTCCAAGTCTTTAGGGTCGTGCTGAACATTTTTATGGCTACTTTGCCTCCTTCCACCTCAATCTTTGAGTGCCAGGGTCAGTCTTTGACTCCGTGTTTGTGCTGTGTGTATCAAAAGGTAGACAAACTATACTTTTGCTTGAAGTCGTCCTCCAATGGTTGATCTCATATGGTAGACAGAAATGACAACATCTCCATGAACAGTGACTCCTAATGGAATTATGACTTTCCCGTCTTGCATACGGAATTCCCTTTAAAACAAATGAGGAAGAAGTCTATTGTTATGCGCACTTCAGCAGAACCATTAAAGTTATTGCTTGTGTACTTCAAAATACATAATCTCAAAACTCAGACCGTGATTAGTGAGTAGAAGTAGCATTCTGTGCTCTTGCTAGTGGTCAGTTGAAACAGTAATGTTTCACATAGAACTACTAGTATGGTGCTGAAATATGCCAGGGGTAAGCCCCAGCACCTCATCATAGAAGTTCAGACAAGCTCTGGCAGTCGAGTTTTAACACTGGGCATCAACTTCCCAGTAACATTTTCACTTCTAGTAACATTATCTTGCCCAATCAAATCAGACAGGACCCCGCCGCCGCGCCCTGCCCCACCGCACAGCTTGGAAGTTAGATGTATTACAGTAAAAAAAGACTTTTATTAGCATCATTAAGAGGTAAGAAAGCCATAGTAACTTACTTCATTCTTTCATATTCCTGGGAGGTTGTAAAGATTCTGGTTTCTCCAATCAGAATGTCACAGAAGGGTCGACACCCATTTCTCTGCTTATTGAAACAGGGGACTGGACTGAGAGAGACTGATTTGATAGTAAGAGGCTTACAGTGAGGCTGGATAGGCTTTTCTACTATTAGATCACAAATGTATCCTAGGTATCTGCAACAAAAAGAGAGCCATTACCAAATGATCCCATCACTAGGGCTGTCAAGCAATTAAAATTTATCACGATTAATTGCACAGTTAAACAGTAATAGAATAGCATTTAAATATTTCTGGATGTTTTCGACATTTATATTTCTGTGTTTGTAATTGAAATGAAAAGTGAGAACTGTACACTTTGTATTATTTTTATTACAAATATCTGCACTGTAAAAAGACAATAGCATTCTTCAATTCACCTCATACAAGTACTGTAGTGTAATTTTTATTGTGAAAGTGCAACTTACAAGTGTAGATTTGGGGGGTTTTTGTTTGTTACATAACTGCACTCAAAAACAAAACAAACAAACCAAAAATCTACATTTGTAAGTTACACTTTCACAACAAAGATTGCACTACAGTACTTGTATGAGGTGAATTGAAAATTATTTCTTTTGTTTGATTTTACAGTGCAAATATTTGTAATAAAAATATACACTGATTTCAGTTACAATATATATGAAAATGTAGAACATCCAAGATATTTAATAAATTTCAATTGGTATTCTATTGTTGAACAGTGCAATTAAAACTGAGATTAATCGTGATTAATTTTTTTGAGTTAATCGCGTGAGTTAACGGAGATCAACAGCCCTACCCATCACACAATTATCACTTCTGTTTTCTATAAGAGAGGCACTTGGAGAGCATAAACTTGCACAGAGCTGCTTGTAAAGTTCTAGGAATGGAATTTTGTCAGTATTTGTACAATATGCATTTACTGCCGTCAAGCCACAAAGCAAGCAATGTAAGCATTTTATGCCAATTCTGCATTTATAAGAATAAATAAAAATAAATAAAGTCTATACTGAAAAACAAACAAACAAAAAACCACACATGGCAGCCTGTCTCAGAGTCCAGGACTACAGACTTGGTGTAGCAGGATTGTCTGTTTGGTCAGCAGGCCTAGGGGTCAGCACCCGCTTCTCCAGTCTCTTTTAGTTCAGTGTGTCCTGAACTCCTTGAATGGGGTTCAGCTGGATTGGCCTCCTTGTTGATAACCCCTTAGTCCCACCCCATCCCTGGGCTAGGCATAGGGGAATCTGGGGTAGTTAGGGGGACCCAGGCTCTCACTCCACCGGGTCCCAGCACAGGACCCTGAAAGGATGATAGCATTGTATGACCTACGCTTAGCCCACCTCCCCCACCCAATGCCTCAGTTTGAGGTGGGACTTCTGTTTACTTATAGTCCTTTGCTTTCAACCCCAGAGTCTCAGGGCTGATGCAGGTGACCCTACCTTTCGGGTGATGTCTAAAAGGCAGGGGAGGAAGACTCACAGCCAGACCTCTTTAATAAGAGCTTCTCCTCCTGTCTCAGGGCAGTGTTCCTCCAGGAAATGGCTTCTTTCCTACCCCCAGCCTGGGCTGCTGGAACTCTTTATACTCTTCCCCAGGAGTATGCTTGGCAGTACCTGAGGGGTGGAGCTTTCCTGACCCAGCACTGCTGCACCCTTTTCCCGGCTTAAGCCTTAGTGTGGCTTTGGAAACTATCACACTTGGACTCATGCTATGGTGCTAAAAATAGCAGTGCAGACGTTCCCACTCTGGTTCCAAGACCCACCCTCCTTGCAGGGTTCCAGAATTTGAGAGGGAACATGTACACTACTATTTTTAAGTGCCGTAGCAGGAGCCGGAGTCTGTAGACGCGGGCTCAGAGAGTCCCTGCTGCCGGTGGTTTTTTTGCAGTGTAGATATACCCTTAGAGACCAGTTAGCTTAGCTCCAGCTAAGTGGATTGGAGGGTTTGTTTCTATAATGACCTTAAACAGCACTTTTAGAAAATAAATAATGACAATTCCAAAACTTGCCAGGGCACAGCAATGCTGTTTTCAGCTTAACTAGGCTAAGAATCTTGGGGGTTTAAACTTTTGTTTCTACATATTTATCACTGCATTTTTTCTGTTCACTCGGTGGGAGCCTGCCAACAGGATATTCTTCTGTTGCAACACAAACCTACTGCAAACAAGATGTTTTTCACAGCAAGTTTCTGATCAGACAAACTGTAATTTTGGGGGAAGCTTGAAGCAATAGTAAGCCTTGTCTTAATTTTCTTTCAGCCTAAGGAACAAAGCCATCATAAAAAAAAACAAAACAAAAAAGAAAGCCTTCATCTATTAATCCTTGGCCACAATTTGAGGAAAACAGCATTCACCATTCTCACTTTACACAGGGTGAGGCTAGGACACAGAGGCTAAGGAACTTGCCTGACCCTACATAGCTCTGGCAACGTTAACATGCTAGGACTGGAACTCAAGCATTCCAGGCTCCAAACCCCTTGCTTAATACTTTAGACCATCATTACTCAGACTATCACATGGCACGTGAGCAGTTCCACTGACTTCCGTGGGACTACTCACAGGAATGTTTGTAGGACCCAGGCCTGGAAAGCTGAGGACATGGGGACCACAGGCCTAAAAACAGTTATATGTTTTCAACTATGTTGAATAGTGCTTGCCCGACTAACATACTCTACCTTCTGTGGGATGGCCAGAGTCCTATTCCAGGTCTCTTTGAGTTGAGCAACTGAATAGCTGGGACTGGACTAGAGAAGAGATGACAGAAACAGAACATTGCACTGACCAGAACTGCTGATGCTGCACGACCATCCTGTCAGATAAAATGCAAGAGCACAAATCAGAGACATCCTGTTAATTGAAGGGAAAGGATAGTCTATTTTAACCCAATCCATATTTAAAAGCGAATTTCAGCAAGATTTCAATGACATGGCCATATTAGAGCTAAAGGAGGAATGTCTATAGAAACTCTTGTTTTGGCGCTTTCATTTCTAGTAATTAACATTTGAACCAGACTAAATCCAGTTGATAGAAATGGATTCAGTTACTTTACAGAAGTGCATAAAAGAGTAGTTGAGGATTCACACAAGATTTTGAGGGCCCAGAAATAACTTCTTTCTTTGTATTGGAACTTTTGCTGTGTGTTTTAGTAATTTGTAGTTTGTAATATTAAACCACACCTGCAGATCTTGGTCTCACTGCAATCTTCTAAAGCAGTGATTTACCTTGATACAGGATTTGCCACCCCAGAACAGACTAAGGCTTAAGTATCTTGCTGAATATGGGCATGTGCTCAAAGTCAAAGGGACCACTCATGCCTTTTGAGCTTACATAGATCTCTTCTTCAGGGTTAGAGCTCTGTGTAAGCTCAAAAGCTTGTCTCTCACCAACAGAAGTTGGTCCAAAAGGTGGGTGAGGTAATATCTTCTAGTTTCTCGAATATCCTGGGACCAACATGGGTACAACATCATTACATACCTTGTGTTAAGCACTGGTTTAAGTACCTTGCTGAAGAGGGGCCCCCATATTGGTAACCTGCCTATCTTTTGGACTTGGCTGGCTGTACAAGCTAGTTGGAGGGGGACGGACAAAGAGAAAAATGCCCTTTGACATACAAAAAATTCATTTGGGCACTAAGCAGGTCTTGGAGCTCTGTCATGTTCAAGTCTTTTGGGTTGGGAAACTATATACCTAGAGAACTTATGTGTTTCTGATTTTCACAGTACAACTGTAGTCAAATGGAGAGAGACACTATTAGGCTTAATGTTTATCAGAAGTTTCCAGATGAAATCTGCCTAGATCAAAGAAGGTTTTTACTGCCCAAAACTTGACAGCCCTGGAATGACAGCCTGGGAGCTGAAAGTTAAACAGAACTCCTTCTGCATCATTATCAACCGTAAAGGTTCTACAGGCCAAAGAGTGTGATTGTGTAGGTGTCACTGACACAGTCTTCAGCCTACACTGTCCTCAACATCTGTGCAATTACAGGGCCCTCAATGGGTTTGCACAAGGCCCTGGAAACACTACGTTGTTAACAAGTCTGTTGATGTACAAGGAGGGACAGAATGTGGTTCATCTTCCTTAGCTACGCTGGCTCTGCAGGGCTAACTGGAGTTAAATCCATCAGACTTGTTTTTCATGGAAGTTAGTAGAACTGACTCAATACTCACAGGAAGTAGATCTGAGGAGTAAAACGTCCCTCTTGTTGCAGAGAGAATTTTCAGAATAGACCCACACTTTAATGGTAGTTTTAGTTATTCTTCTTCAAGCTCTCCTCCCCCAACCAAACTAGAAACTGCATTTAAAGTTGTGACAAACCATAACACTCAAAGCAACGTCTGCTGTTGTGTTGGGCAGAAAAGACTCTCAAACATATTGCAATACATAAGATTAAAGGCATGAAGCATTTTTAGCATCAAGTTGAATTGTCTCTTTATATTTAAAAGTTTAGGTTTTTGCATACTGGCAGATTGTATAATGCTTATTCTTCTGTATGGACTTACCCTTATTGTATCCTTGTACAATGGTGCATTTTGTTGCTGGCCAGTTCCCCAGGGAAGCAAGAGTTTATAAGCAGAGATTTCTCAAATGCAGCTACCGGCTGACTTACCATGCAATGGATGACACACACATTTTTGGGGTTCTGCTGTAACCAGTTGTGCATGTTCTTACATACAGCATAGAGATTATGCAGACTGGGTGCTTGTCTCATTGGCCAGCTACATTCAGATACCTAGGAGATCACATAATGAACAAACATAAAACTTCATAATCCCCTTAACTGAGACAGTTTCATGGATCTTTCCTGTCAAAAAGAGCATATCCCTTCCATACAAGGTAAATGATGTGCTTTAAAACCCTTCAGCCTCTTTTTTCATGCAGAACTCTGCTTAATGGGGGAGGCATGAATTATGGAAGGGGCAAGAGAATATCAATTTCATATTATGAAACAAACAAAAAGATCTTTTGTCCCTGACAATACATTTTAAAACTGTTTTGAAATATTTAGCATGCAGCTTGGATCATCCTTACTAACTATTTAAAGCACTGAATTCTCTTTGCAAGGAAGAGTTGGATCAAATTGCTGTGCTTTGATTATAGTTACATTGTAGTAAGTCCTGCACTAGGTCACAGGGTTGACAAGTTACGGCCTGGTTTTCAAGAGGAGCTGAGCATCTCTTGCTTCCACTGACTTAATGGAGTGGGATTTGAGAGACCTCCGCAACCCTGAAGATCAGGCCACTAATGCCTGGACTCTTGTGAGAGAGAGAGAGAGAGAGAGAGAGAGAGAGAGATCTGATTTCTACAGCAATCTTAATACTTTGAGTAATTCTTTGTAGAAAGGAATTGGGTAATAGTTACTAAGATGTCAGCCAGAACATTATTCCTCAAATGCTAAGCTGTACAAACAAGCAAAGCATTTCTAGCTATCACTCATCCATATACTCTCTGAACAACACAGTTGTCTCAAGGACAATCTTTGCAGTGCTGTGCCAAGTTGCAGATTGGCTCGCCTTCCACAAACCTATTTCTCCATTTGGCTTATTTTTAATTGAATTGCTTTTTAAAGAGGTTTCTGGCCAGAGGTAGGAAGCTACAGCACCAAGTTTCATTCTGTCTGAAGAGCAGTTTTTTCCCCAAGCAGACATTTGAATTCTACTTTAGGAATGGGGCTGGGGGAGGGAGGAGAAGAGAAGATGATGGTTTGGTTAAACCTTCCTAAATACGTGGAAGTTCCTTAGATGGATCATATAACCACTTAAAAGGAGAATGATATAAATTTGTCAAGGCAGCTTACTCAGACTCTGTCCATAACGTCTAAGCAATTAATTTGGGTTGTATTTAGTTTGAACCCTAATATTTGTAAGGGGATCTACAGCAAGGCTGGAATCCCCCTATAAGAATGTATTGTTTTCCATTGTAAGCACCTAGCAGAGTATCTGTTGCTGCAGTTAACCGTCTATAAACACAAATTCTTATTTTAAAGTATGTACAATAGTCAGAAATAGCCATTCTGCTCTATAGCAGATGAGCATACATTAGGGAGTGCTCACATGAAGTGCAATGAGCATTTATTTGGCCATTCTTTTAGGTTATAATCATGCAAACTGAAATGCATTTTTTTTCCTGGACAGTTTCACATCATGATTTTTTAAAGTGGAGTTGCTTGGACAATTAGTCCCGATTGTGTTTTGCTGTTCTCCAAGGGAAGCTGTTACTGACAATATGACCAACGACCCATGAACTAAATATCCTCTAACTAGGCCTTGAGGCAGCAGACTGTAAAGGCTCTGAAAAGCCGTTACCATCTATTAAGTAAATATGCATTTCCAGCAGTCCATAATTATGCATTTGCTTGGTCTGTAATCACAGGCCAGCAAGCAGATATGTAATTCGGAAATTTTTAAGTATATGTTATGTAGTTTTCTTTATTTGACATGCTACCTCAATATCATTAAGGAAACTCAACACAACATAAAAATAAGTGGAAGTTGAATACGGCTTTTGAAATATGGGGGCCTGTGGCCATGTTTATGATACTAGTGTTAGGACAGTAACATCAGCTTGTTTTTATGCATAAGATTTTTATTTTGAATTTCTCCCAGCTTCTTTGGGAAACTGCTGGAGAAGCCACTACCAGGGAAGTCACTAGAAGAATGGATTATTAAAGGACTAATGAGCATTATACTGTTCCCAGTTACATTCTTCCAGGGGCTCTACATTTTGCCTTGCTTATTTTTTAAAACTGTATCCTATCTTCAGATACGGCGGCTACTTTTCCTCTTCAGAAGTCTGTGAAAGAAGAGTTGAATAAGCCAGTAGGAGGCAAAAAGGGTTATGGAAGATGAGAATTAACAGCAACTATGAATTTACAACATTTTTATATAAAAGATTTATTCCTCTTGAACAAAAGGCTTAGAGAATAGGAAACTAATAATCCACTTTAAATAAAGAACAGAACAAGCAACTACTGTGCGTGGAGGGGATTGGGAGGAACACCTCTCAGTTAGTCCTGTGCCAAAGCCTAAATGGAGAATAGTCATACAAGGATTTTAGCTCCTTTAGGATCGATTAGTATTTTTCCATGTATACCATGGAACAATTTTACAAAATTATCTCATATATACACCTTATCTTTCCTGCCTGCCTAGTAGAGACAGACTATCCCAGCCCAGAACCTTAAGATGCTGCATTTTGATAAATGCTATTTATCATTTTCACCTCACGTCTTGAGGCAACAGCTAACAAAATGGCTAGTCAGTCTTAGTAGGTAACATACACAGTAGTAAATAAGAATATGAATACTATTTCCTGCCCTGCAGCATTCTTTCAATAGACAAGTACAGCAGCAATACCACTAAAATATTTTAAGTTGAGTGGCTGTAAATACAGATCCCACTGCATCTATGGATACAGAAGAGTCCTGATGTTAGTCCAGTTTTTTTGAGCACTCCTCATCTCAGCCCCATTGCCAACAAATATACCTGAATTTGTTAAGCAAAAGTGAATTAAAAGCTCCTTGATTATTTTCACCTAACAGGTTTTCCTGATTCACTGACAACATGCAACACCATCACAGAAAGGCCGTTTACAAATGGAGCCATTTTTTTTTTTAGTGATGTGCATTTTTTAGCCATGGTGTGCACACAAATGTAAATGGAATGGCTACCAGCGATCTACACAGTGGCTGCAAATAGACTCTTCAGTTTACCTAACAACTATAGGTCAGACTAATCTCTTGCTACACTAGCTTAAGTTTAGTAATTAATGTTGCATTTTGGTGGAAGACAGAGCTAGAAAGAAGGAAGAAGATTGCTTGTAAGAAAGTGCTTTTTTTTTTTTTTTTTAAACCAGTTATGCCTAACCTTGCATATCTACAGGGATCTCCAAATGCTTTAAAACCTTCAAGAAATTGTAGCCCAACACTTCTGTCTGGTATCATTCTGGTTTTACAGAGGAGGAAATGAAGGCAGAAAGCATTAGTAACTTCTCAAATAATAAAAGTAGGGGCAGAGCCAGATACACAACCCATATTTAACTTCCAGATATAACTTTATTTTGTGAGGGCAGGAATATCACTGATTGCATCAAGATTTTACATAACTAGAGAGACAGTTTTGCAGCACAGAAGTATGCTGGTTTATTTTAAAAGAAAACTTCTTTAGAAGCACCTTTGTTAGGATACCTGTTCTCACCGCTTTGCTTTTTTAATTCTAAGAGTCTGGTGAAGTGAAGTTTCCCTACGTACAGTACCAATACTGTAGGTGATTACTACGGTGACATCGCACCCCATATTCTTCATAGAAATATGGTTAAGATATACTTTATGTAAGATGGCTCGTGTAAGGTATCAATGGAAAGGTTATAATTTACTGAATGTGATTTTCCAATTTGTATACATGTATCATTTCTGTATCTGAAATTAGGAATATTGACTATGTAACAATTACAAGTGTGCATGTCTGGGAGACACCCACCAGACAACTGGCCATCACAGTCTTGATGGGCCATTAGGAAGAAACAATAAGACTGTAAGGATACTAATCTTTCTCCTTCCTTAGAGGCGTCCTGGGGCATAGCTGTGACACTACCAGGTCAGGTGATATCATCACCTGATACAAAATACCACTTTGGACACAACTGGTACTTTTCCTCTGTACGGGGATCAAACAAAGGTTTCCTGCCTTAGGTAAATCCTTTTTAAGGCTGGGTTGATCTAGACTCTCCTCCATTGCCTACCCAAGAAGAAAGATTGCTAAAAGTACCTGAAGGGACAAAGGAACTAACCTGAGAGGAAAGGCAGGGGTGAGTCCAGACAGACAGGGGTCCAGTTGGTAAGAAGAAATAACTGGAATTTTAAGTCACAGAAACACTGCAACTTGCCTAAAACAACTTTTAGGGTGAGAAATTATTTCTTGAAACTAGTCTCTTTAAGATCTGAAGCTTAGTATGCATGTTTTGTTTTATTTGTTCAGTAATCGGCTTTGTTCTGTTTGCTATCCCTTAATACTTTTGTTTTGTTTATTATTAAAAACAGTTTGTGCAATTTCTAACGGGGTTGGGGGTGGCAAGAAATGGTGCATCTCTCTCTTCACATTGAGGGAGAGGGGGAATTTTTATGAGCTTGCGCTGTGCAGATCTTTCTATACAGCGCAAGACAGTATTATTTTGGGTTTATTCCCCAAAGGGGGTGTGCACGTGAATGCTGGGTGAATCCTCTCACACAGAGTGGACTTCAGTCTGTGTCTGCAGCTGGGTGTGGCCCTACCTGTGTGCGTTGCAAGAGGCCGGAGAGCCTAATTCAGAAAAACAGGGAAGGGAATCCAGGCTGGTGGAGGAGGAGGGGCTCAGTGAAACCCCAGTACATGAGGTGGCATCCCAGAAGGAGGGGGTCTAACCCATCACAACTACCCTCTGCTTTTTAGGCCTTCAACAAAATTAGCACCTGAGTATTATGCTGTTAGGCGGTCATGCAGATGGGAGCTACTTTCATTCATACACACTACAATTTTAAAGAGTTGTGCAGCTCAGTCAGTATATCAAACTTAGTGTTAATAGACTGATAGTCATTCTCTTAGAAAATTCTCTGAAAAAGTGCTTATTCCTCACTCCTCTGCGGCAGTTTCTAGCAGCTGTACAGGAGTCACGAGTAGCATAGCAGCAACTTAAGTACCCCTACAGTCCCTCCCATTGCAAGCTCCAGTGCAGGTACATGCCAGAGCACAGAGCCCTCAAGGGCTGCTTTAACTTATGCCAGGGGCTGTTTGAGGCCCTACAGTAGGCCAGAATCCAGGGAGTGAAATGGGCATTTAAAGCCACCTTTGGTCCCCATCTCCCTGAGCCTTCTGTGCTCTGCCTCTTAGGAGGCACAGAACCTGCCCCCTTTGTTTTGTAAGAACCCTGAGTGAGATTGCTTCAGAGACCTCTTGCTGTCTGTCCTCCAAAGTTTGTGATCCTGGGCTTTGGTATCCCAGAAGAAAGCACTTACCCGGTTATGAAACTTGGCACTACGATAAGACTTCTGTGACAAATTGAAGACCGTGTAGTGGTCAGGATGTCGTGAATCTAAGAACGTTCGCACATCTTCAATGTGATTCCTGAACCCCAGTTCAACCCCTTCAGCAGGAAAAGACATAACTGTCAAGACCAAACACACACAAGAGTGAGTATGGACCACAACAGGGATCAGAAGTTGGTTCATAAACATGGAGTACTGCAGACAGCATGATTTCATTTACACAAGTGACTGACACTTACCAATGATTCTTGAGGTAACATAAAAAATATCTAGCTCTCCCTTGGTGTAACTAAAGAAAAGAAAGCAGGGAAGACACTTGTTAACATAGACACCTATATACAGAAGCCAAGACAACAATGTTTCTCCACGAAGACTCACTTCAGATTAGGAATGGATAACAAGGAGCGACAAACTACTTAGTAGTACACTTGGAAGTTAAGTCTAAACAAGACAGAATCAGAAAGTTTTAAAATATTGCTTTCCAACAATGGACTAAACAACCCTCTCTTTTTTATATACCCAGTTGTCTTTACACCATTGGCTACTTTTTGTCAAAAAGAACACCCTCCACTTTATCATCATCATCAGCTGCCTTGACTCCAATTTCTAATGGAAATTTTTCAGCAACCTGCACAGTCAGTCACTTCCACAGACACCTGAAAGCCACTCCTAAGATCATAGACAATTGCTCTGCCACCTCAGAGTTATCCCAGAATAGACAGTGTGCACCACAAGGCGGCACCAGAGCACAGTGCCTAGTTGAGGTGCAGTCAGCTGCAGTGATCAACAGCGTGCAACAAGTCAACAGAATTTTCTTAAAAGGTAGCGGTCAAGAATGGATTTAAGGATGGGAACAATAAGGGGGGCTAAATAGGGAGAAGTGAGATGTTAGCGAGAGGTTGTCATCTCATGTGGAACAGCAGATGGGTGAGGGAACAGAGGTCAGTCAGTCAGGAGAATCGGTATTTAGAGACAAAAACGGTCTTCGTAGGGTAGAAGTGGGATCGCATAAGGGATATAGAGGTAAGAGTAGTAAAGAGAGACTTGGAGAAGAGAATGGATAGGAAAGGCCCATCCCAATGTTCAGGATCTCTGACATTCATTCATCCCAAGGTTACAAATCTTGCTTTACTGGCCTTAGCTTCATTTAAACCATACACCCAATTATAAGACCGATTCATTCATAAAAGTCACATCAAACAAATAAAAGAAAAGCTTTCTAGATAACCTGGAAAAAGACCAGTTTCTTTTTCCAATGCCAGTTAAGAACAAAGTTTCCTTCCCACTAACATCCTGGAGCTGCAGTATTTGTTTTACCTGCACTGAGAGGCTTTGGTTGTACTATACCTGGCAACAGATTGCATAACTTTTGAAGAGGTATCTTTTAGGGTGTCCTTAAGGTTATCCTTCAAGTTGCTGAAGAGTCGCCCTGCTCCTCCTTTCACCATGTCTAGTAAGCCTCCCCCATAGGTGGATTCCATGTCTGGCGATGATGCTCCTTTAAAAAAATAAAATAATAAAAAAAAAAAAAGGCTACAGATGTCACTCATTCAGAACAAAGAACATGCTGCCAACCGGCACTCTGCTTTAGCCTCATGGTAACACAGCCGAGTGCTTTGCTTAAGATCAGGAAACAGGCTACTCTCGCTGGTCTCCAGCTAAATATCGATTTTCAGAGTTGTGGAAGCACTCCTGCTGGCCGAGGTGAAGATGTTTAGAAGTTGCTAGCGTTGTGTGCAAGGCATCAGGTTGACAGTCTATAGCAGGGGTGGCCAAACCGTGCCTCTTTTGCAGTTACAGTGCAGCTCCCAAAGCCTCCCACAGATCCACCCCACCTACCATTTGGGGGGGTATGGGGGGAAGCTGCTCAGGGCTTCTGCTCTGCGGCAGGGTGGGGCTAGGGGCTTCTGCCAGAGACAACTGCTGACTGTAAAGGGGCGGGGGGGGGGGGCACAATTTGAACGTTCAGTCCTCCCAACAGCTCGAGACATACACACCCAGGCACACTCCCCCTTTTCCCCCCCCCATGGCCCCTCCCTTCAGCTTCCAGGTGTTAGCTCTGCATGGAGAGGCAGCAGCAAACACCTGGGAGCTGCAGGGAGGGGTCACTAATTTAGCTCCTTGGGGAGAAGCAGCAAGAAAAGTAGCTGAAGCCCTGAGCCCCAGCAGGTGCCACCCGCAGGGCTGAAGTTTGGCCTCCTCTGGTCTATAGAATTGGCACAGTATCGGCAAGAGCAGAACAAGCTAGGCTACTTTTTGCCTTAACCCAGCCTCAGGATACAAGCAGAATTCAGTTTCCATTAAGGTTGCCCTTCCTATAACTGACTTCTCTACCATGAAATCTCTTTCAGACAGGCTAAAATATTTATTAGACAGCAACTCTTATCACAGTGACGTGGTCACAAGCCTGAATGCATCTCAGAAGTCAGAGGCTCTGTCTCCCAATTATCAATCCCTGAACATCTAGTCTCCTAGGAGAAATACAAACCAATAGCTTTTCTATTCTCTGCCTTCCATCCTTCCAATACACGCAACATGCAAGAGGGGAGATAGTCGGCATCCCATTTCACAGACAGGGTATCTTAGGAATGGAGATTGTCATGGGGTTACATGTTCCTGGCAATATCCATTGTCAATAGGCAAGACAGGCTTGTCAATTTTACTGAGGGATGGCAAGCAGAAGGAAGGGACATATTTGTGGGTCTTTTAAGCCATATATGTTTGTTCAGCACCTTGCATAATGGGCCCTGGGCCAGACTGGGGCATTAATGTAACGTAAACAATAAGAAGAGGCATGTCTTCACAGTTGTGATTTAATGCTGTGATAAAGTGAATATTCAAGAGCAAAACAAAACAGAGTATTAGTATGGTAGGATGCAATGTGTTCTTATACACAGTATATCCTTCACGTCACAAATAAAATCAGTGATTTGATGTTTATTTTTATTGTAATCATCAATAATTAAGTTGTGAAAAGCTTCGTTATGGATGCAGAATCTCTGTTAATTTCCAGCTGAGAGTATTGTTCTGGAAGTGACTTCCAATTGTGTTACAGATTGCAGTACACGGGTTCTTTTATTTCATTCTGCAACTGAACTGCAAAGCATCAGTCTAGCAAAAGATTTAAAAATCCTTTGATTATCTATAATTAAGGCTACGTTTTAGTCAGACAGTAAACAAAAATTCACAGCCCGTGATCTGTCCATGACTAGTATTATATACCCCGACTAAATCTTGGGGAGGGGGAATAGCCTAAGGGGTGTCGCGGGTGCTCTGGGTGTCGACACAGCCTTGTCGCTAGAAGTTGCGTAGTGTAGACAAGCCCTTAGTGTCCTAACCACTATCTACAAAACTCTGTTCTGTAGATGAAGAAATCAATAGAACTTCAGCTGTACTGTACCTACAGTTCAACTTCCATTTAAAAAGAAGAGATCAGAATGTTTGAGAAAGGAATTAAGCAGATTTAAAAAAAAAAAAAAAAAAAAAAAAGCTACACAACAACTTAGATCCAATTGACAACCTCTGCTAAAACTCCACTTAATTATGGTTTTCAAAACTGTTAATTAGAAGAATAATCAGTAGCCCTGGTGCAGTTCTAATGGAGACAATCAACAACCAAGGGTCATAGCTGCGTTTAAGGGCACACCTCAATATAAGCTGCTCTCTGAATACTCGAGGGAATGATTCAGAGCCTAACATACAGCTCAACAGATGGACACATGCTTGGTAGGGATGCACAGTTTGTGGCATAATGTTCTTTCAACATTCGGAAGAATCTCTATTTATGGGGGGGAAAAAAAACTAGAATACAAGATCATTCATATTTGGCAATAAGCATCCTTCTTAATATGTGAAGATAGCAGGCACATTTTGCAGTGTTGTTTGCACAGACTGTACATTACCAGGGTGGGGAACTAGGCTGCTGCACAAGACCATGAGATTCCTTCCCCCACTCCCCCCAGGAAGGACCAATTGCATTGCAAGTGCCCATTTGCTTGTGCTTTAACAATACTAGAATTATTAATTAAAGCTCATAAACATAGATGTGAAATTCAGTGTTAAAACCTAGTAACATTTTATTCTACAATGTTAGGAGTGTGCAAGTGTATCTTCATAAAAATACACCCCTGCAAGTTAGACTGGTAGGGGTATCGCACCCAGCCTTCAATCCAATATTCTGCACATTTACTCATAGCAATCCAGTTAACTTTGACCTTGTGTTAAATTACTGTCTGGTGATCTTATCCTTGTTTGTGAAGAACGGATTCTTGTGGAGTATGAGATTTTTGTTCTGTATGTAGCAGGAAACCTTTACTAATTCAATTATTGGATAGTCACTGAAAAGCTTAAGTATTTCAGAGAGATTGTCACTTTTGACAGCTTCTAGCTCTGTATAATTTGGTCATTATTTGCGATACAAGTTTTAGTCAAGGTATTTTGCAAACCATGACTTTTTACTTTTCCTAATAATGAAGAAAATTTTAATAGTGTTTTTAATGCAAGTGTGATGTGAAATGCTAGTGAAACAGAAGCTAACATGCCTCCCCTATAAAAAAAAATTACATTAGCAATGACAATTCCCCCCCCCCACCCCATCTTCTCACTTTTAAGATTTCCACATTAGTGGCTCAGACTGGTAAAGTGACAGTTTGGTTCATTTAGTTGACAAGTTCAAACATTCATCTGTCAGAGAGAGAAAAAAAAAATCCATTTGTTTTCAACAGGCAAACTCTCATTTTGAAGACACCATGCGCCCATATGACCAGGCATACATACCAGCTATTCATAATATAGCACGGCTATAGTTATAGGCACCTTACCATATGGGATATCAGCCACTCCTAGATTAACCTACAAAAAGGGGTGCAGCTGTTACTTTTAAATTTCTGCTCATTGCATCAGGTGTCTGCTTGGTTCTTGTCCTAGATAATCCCTGTGTGATAACCAACTAAAACGGATAAACCCCCATTCAGATCGCCCTCTCTGCTCCCCCCCGAAAAAAGTTTAAGATGTGCTGCTGCTCCTGGTAGCGTCCTTTACGGTCACTTACAATAAGGCAAGGCACTCAGAATGCTATAGAACAGTTAAAGATATGAAAACCAGTGCAAAGTCAAATAAAAGGGAGCCTTCTAAAAAGAGTGGGCGCTCATGCAGGAGTGGACTGACTGCAATTGAAAAGGTGGACAAAGACATTTAAAAAGGGGGAACAGTTCTGCCCCCTGGATGCCTCACAGAAATACAAAACGCAACTCCTGGAATACTGGTGCCCATTTTTGGGTGGGATGCTGAAGTTGCATCATACTGGGGAACCAGTCAATACACCTTTTACCCAACATAGATCCCTAGCCCAGCGTTTTCTTTTAGATGGCACCAAACTGGTGCCGGGGGTCACAGGGAAAGTTCCATGACCTTAAGTCAATTCCACCTCACCACTACAAATATGCTGCTGTGGGTAAAGAGATGGGCAGCGCCTTGAAACTCACCTTCTCTCCCCGCTCCTGATACAGCATCTAAATATAGCTGGCCACAGGAGCCATCTGTGTACAGGATTAAAGGTGCAGGAAGCAGTGCCCTATTCCACGCTTTCTGCTTCTACTCTCACACTATCCCATTTTACTGTGAGAGCAGGTGTCCCAGCCTCCAGATAACACCAATGGACCTCCCCAGGCATCAAGCAGCAGGTATCCTTTGGGGAGGGAAGGGACAGGAGGAGCAACAGAGGAGAAGACCAAAGAAGAACAATTACTTCAAAGTGGAAGGAAGACAAGAGGAGAAAGATTTGAGTCAGAAGGGAAGAAAAGGAACAGACAGAGTGCTACTGAACCACAGCCTGGCATAACGGGATAGACTAGAGGAGCAATGGCCTAATGGATGGACGCCTGAGCCCTATTCCCAGCTCAGCCACAGATTTCCTCAGTGACCTTGGGCAACTCATTTAATCTACCCTGTGCCTCAGTTCCCCCATCTGTAAAATGGGGAACACCTCAGAGGCATGAGGAGGATAAAAGCCATTAATGACCAAGGAGCACTGATGCTACAGTGATGAGGGCCACCTAAGTACCTAGACAGCAAGGTCTCTCCAACAGCAACACAAGGGTTAGGAACTACTGCCCTTCACTCACCTTTAAACTTCTTCCTTTATGATCAGTCTTATCTTGCTTATGCTCCTCTAGAGCCATTTAATTATTGGTCTCTCTCCAGAAGAGGAAGAAGTCTTGAGAGTGAAAAATGACAACAGGCCCACAGCAGGTTAGTTAAACCTATTGTGCAAAGGTCACTGCTAGAGCTGGGACTAGAATCAGAGCTGCGGGTTCCAATCCCGTGCGCTACATACGAGACTACATCCTCCCTGAACGCAGGGTTCTTAGAGACACTTCTTATACAGTGTGTTTGCAGACAGATACTAGGAGAGTGACCAAGAGGATAGATAGAGATGAGTTGCCTATATTTTGACAGGAAGCTTCCACAAGCATGTCACCTCAGCCTGTGAGAAACCCAGTGTGCTAGGACACATGTGCTGGCAGCAACAGGTGCAGGGCTAGGACACTTTCCCATTTCAGTAAGGGCTTTTTCTTATACCTTAGGAAGGAAACAAAAAGCCATTAAGCAAACAAGCATTTAAAATGCACTTTGCAAACTTCCAAGAGCTAGTCTGAATATTAACGTTGATAGGACAGTATTTAACTTGAAGTGGGGGGTGAAGGCAGACGTGCAAGGTAGGGAAATTAAGCCAGATAAGACCCTTCGTTCAGAGAACTCACAAACCAAGAAGTCCCCTTTAAGGCAAAGGCAAACAGAAGTACATAGAAAGAGAGCAAAGGAATCAGTCTTACTTCAGCTTACCAAGATCATTAGGGTCCTCTCCATAGCACAGCTCCCAGTCCAGGAACATTTTTCTTCCCTGCACTCTTGCACATGCTCTCTGCTCCCTTTTGAGAGAGACTGAATAGTCACCAAGCCTCCAGGGCTAACCCCACCCTGCTCTCTTGCAGATTACTGCAAGAAAAGCAGACAGCTGTGGTCCTGGCAGCAAGTTAACCCTTTCTTACTCACTTCCTCCAAAGAATCAGGAGTGTGTCTTCCCTCCTGGTGCAATGTAGTCCATTTCAGAATAGGAGGGGAGGGATCTTTGGGGCTTTATAAAAATTACATAATACCCATGGATAAGCAATCACTCTCAGGGATAATTTAGTATTAGCAGTATCCAAAGAGGGAGTTACTCTACCAGAAGCACAGGCATAGTCACCTTAATTGTGTCTTAAATATCATGGCAAAACTTTAACAAAGGAGCTCCCAGGAGTATGCTCCAGTGCCGTATGCTGAGAAAAAGTATCTTCCTGTTTCCCCTAGTGGTGGTGACTCCTGTAAATTGATGGCAGAATACATGTTAAATTTACTGTGGCAATAAAATAGAATATAACTTAAGTAAGAGCAGGAACTACAGATCAGTTCAAAAATCAAAAAATGGAAGATTTCCATTTTCTTCTATATATCAGTGCTGCTTTCATTCTGAAAGTATTAAATGCTCTAATGAATATACAGGGTTCCATGACAGAAGTCTGACACCATACTTAAAGGAGCTCAGCTAGTTCTTCAACTGACTTTGCACAGATACTTCAGTTCCCTGACCATTTACAAATTTCTGGCTCTTTATGCCACATATTCCCCCAAAGTACTTCACTTTACAGATCTTGGAATTGTTTTTTCCTTAAATCATTACCATGGCAGCGTCAGGGATGTCATTTGCGTTTTGTTTTTAAAACATACAAAAACCTCTATAATTATGATCCAGCACTTTTCTTCAACATTAAGCTACACAACAGCTCTGTGATATAGGCAAAAAGGGGTCTAATCCTGCATTCCCTGAGCCCCCAGAGCTACCAATAAAGCCAGTGAAGTTTCTGAGTGCTTCAGTATTATCCCCATTTTTACAGAAGGGGAAAGTTAAATTATGACTTGTTCAAGGCCAGAAGGAGTGTCAATAGAGATTAGAATTGAGGATTTCCTAATTCACTTCTTTCCTTAGACTATGAGTCTTGACTCTATCTTCCATGCTTATCACTTAGTGCCTTTCATCAGAGGATCTCAAGTCATTTTATAAACATTAATGGAAAGATACAAACCCACACTTAAATTGTGAAGGTGACTGGTATTTCTAAAGGACACTTCTCTGCACAGGTGACTCCTTTCAGCCACTGATAATGGATAATATTAAGAGCTGCAAGTGCTGCATTTGTTAAATATACTTGCAAGAGTAGCCATCAAAATCTAACAAGTGTTAGAGATAATCCTTTACCCATGCCTACTTTTAACTGCAAATTGGAGGTGATCAGTTATATGCTGTGCACCTCCGAGATTCATCTAATTTAAAAGAGACACTTAAAGCACTAAAGTGCATGGTAGTTTTATAAATGGAACTCACTCACATTGATGAAAGTTACCTGCATAAATCTCTCAGGCAGCCAGGAAAGATTAGACCCTAGAAAACCTGCTTCTAAAGAATTAGAAAATTTGAAAGAAGAAATATTTAAGCTATAGCTTTTGTTCATTTGATCCAGCTGCCCTTTTAATTTTTGTGTTAGATTTTCAGTATTGTTAGATTCCCTAGAATCCTTCAAGTACACGTTTACAAAAATTAAAACATGTATTGCTATTATAAAGCAATACCTGAGGTGCTCAGTCCCTCTCAGAAACATAGCCCATGAGCAAGATGTGCTCTGACAGAGTAGATCAGCAGAACTCAGTAATCAACTCCAAAGGTTTCATTCCTGTAGTTCTAGTAAATATCATCAAGACTTGCAAAGTGAACTTTTAAAATTGTACAACTTTTGTAGCTCTGTGATGTAGCGGCTTAGCAATGTTGCAGGGGCAGTCAGCTAACAAGCCAACAGCCTGTGGTTGCTCTGCTGTGACTGTATACAGCAGAAGAAAGAGGTTTGTTGCACCGTGGTCTAGTGCGGTGTTTCCCAAAGTAAAGTAGAGAGTGTACCCCTGACCCCCACCCTGGAGTGGAGGTGGGGGGGAGCGCACAGAGAGGTCTCAATTGTTCTCCAGAGACTCAGCTTTCTTTAGAAAGAGTCTCTAGTTGTTAGGGTTGCAAAGAAAACCTCAAAAAAGTGACCTGAGTGGAAGTAATGCAGTGATGTCCACTTGAGTCTGCAGACAGGCTGAGAAACAACTGTGCTGCAGTGTGAACTGCCTCATTTTTCCCCCATGCGTGCTAACTCAAAAGCCGATGATACTGTACAATGTAAACACTGTTGATGTTTCATTGCTGGTCTAGGAATGCAAGAAGATCTACACTGAGGGATCCCTCATTTTGGGTAGGCCTTGACAGCACAAGCGGGAGCGCAACTGGTTACATTCTCCTGAAGTGGGGCTCCACTTTCAAAAGTTTGAGAAATACTGGTTGAGTGGAGAATGCATTGGATTGGGAGTCAGGAGACCTGGAGGTCTATATCCAGCTCTCCCACTGATCTGCCATGTGACCTTGGGCAAGTCACTATCTGTGACAACTCTCTGCCTCTCACCCTTTGTTTTCTCCATTTTGGTTGTAATCCCTTTGGGACAGGGACACAGTATTTGTTTTTACAATGGCTAGCATGATGAGTTCCAGTCTTGGTGGGGCATCTAGGTCCTACTGTAACACAAATAGGTAAAAAGAACGAGTACTTGTGGCACCTTAAAGACTAACAAATTTATTTGAGATAAGCTTTCATGGGCTAAACCCACTTCATTGAATGCATGGAGTGGAAAATACAGTAGGAAGATTTAGATATATGTATCTACACAGAGAACATGAAAAAATGGGTGTTGCCATACCAACTATAACAAGAGTAATCAGTTAAGGTGGGCTATTAGCAGCAGGAGAAAAAAACCTTTTGTAGTGATAATCAGGATGGCCCATTTCCAACAGTTGACAGGAAGATGTGAGTAATAGTAGGGGGGAAAAAATAAGCATGGGGAAATAGTTTTACTTTGTGTAATAGGTAAGGGAATACAGCCTTTGACGAAGCACAATTGTTGTTAATTTTGATCAGAGAGGGTTCTAACTGAAAGTTTTGATTAGCTGTAAAGTAAATGACTTTTCTGGGTACTGTTCTAGAGAAAGAGTTATAAAAGGCAGTGACTTATCATATTTCTTGGCATTAACACTTGTTTATGAAGTTACAGTCTACATCTATCAAAGCACAGATGCATTCTCTCAGACATTCATCTAGAAAATAGCCAGTATATTGCTAGAGCACAGTTCCATGTAAAATGGCCATACATTAAGATCACCATCCAACTATTCCTTTATCAGTAAACATTCACGCTTTTTTGAAGGTTACAAGTGAGACAATTCTCTAGGACAGTGGTTTTCAACCAGTGGTCTGCAGACCTCTGGGGGTCCACAGATTATGTGTTGGATTTCCAAAGGGGAAATCTGCACCTCTATTTGACATTTTTTTAGGGGTCAGCAAATGAAAAAAAGTTGAAAAACCACTGCTGTAGGAAGCTGGTAACGTAACCAATTTACCTCTATGCTACACCCCATTCTCTCCTCCCTCTCAAACCCAAAGTCAGGAATAAACAAGGAAAAAGACTTATCTGACTTGACTGATCATATCCATTTCCCTTCATAATGCAGAATGAGAGTCCACCAAGTCAATGACAAGTCGATGATTACAAATATAAGAATTGCCATTCTGGGTCACCCCAGTATCCCGTTTCCAACAATGACCAGTACCAGAGCTTCAGGGGAAATGTACAGAACAGGGCAGTTTGAGTGATCCACCCCATCTTCCCCGATGGGCTTCTGGCAGCCAGAGGTGTAGGGTCACCCCAAGCATGGGGTTGCATCCTTGCCAATCTTGGCTAATAACCATTGATGGATCTATCCTCCATAAACTTATCTAGTTCTATTCTGAACCCATTTATACTTCTGTCCATCACAACATACCATGGCAATGAGTTCCAAAGGCTAATTGTGTATTGTGTGAAAAAGTACTTCCTCATGTTTGTATTAAAACTGCTGCCGATTAATTTCATCAGGTGATCCCTAGTTTTTGTATTGTAAATAATACTTCTCTATTCCCTTTTTCCACACCAATCATGATTTTATAGCCCTCTATCGTATCCCCCCTTAGTCGTCTCTTTTCTAAGCTGAACAGCCCTAATCTTTGTAGTCTCTCCTCATATGGAAGCCATTTCATACCCTTGATCATCTTTGTTGCCCTTCTTTGAACTTTTTCCAGTTCTATTATATCTTTTTTGAGATGGGACAATCAGAACTGGAGAGAGTAGTCATGGTGTGGGCACACCACATCCTGATATTAAACAGATATTATATTTGATCTTAGATGAAAGTGTGTGGGAGGAGGTTGGGGGAGAAATAAAGGATGTGCAGGCACAATCTAAAAATGGATCCCTAATCACAATTTTGTCTTAAATTCCTACATGATGGTGGTTTATAATTAATATATGATGGCACCAGCACCCCCTAAGCATGTTAGTTTTATTGTGGTAAGTAATTTATACTTATTCCTGCTAACTTAGTCCTTCAAAAAAGGTTAATTACACATCAAAGCACCAGCCTGTGAGTATTACATATTAGGCATCAGTAGAGTGCTGATTCTGGTATGTATATGCTCACGACTGAACCTTCAGCTTCTGAAAAGCTAGTGTGAAGTAATGTTTTCTCCACTGGACCAAGGAGTAAAATTGTATTTTTTCATGCTTTTAGCCTCAGTCAATAAGCATATAATGGTTTCCGATACATTTAGCTGTTAAATAAATTTAAAACATGAAATAAATTTGATATCCCAAAATGCACAGAGCGACAGCAGTGTATAAATTCTATAGTCACCATGACACGGGTGAGATGAGATTTGAGGTGGTGGAAAGAATTGCAAACTACTGAGGCAAATTCAAGGGACAACTCAGAAAGAGCAAAGATATTGCCGGTAAAATAAAAGAATTTGTAATTGAGATTAGATTCCTCATTGGCAACAAGACGACACAAACTGAAGAAAAGCTAAAATTACATATATATTTAAGAGGGGATCAAGGAGTGATAGCGCATACCGTATATCTAAGCTTAGATGAGGAAAGTTTCTGTAGTCACTGATTAGAGACAAAACAAAACATCTGGAAAAGTACAGACTGGGAAAAGAGAGCATGGATTAATAAGAAATCATGACTACATCTGATAAGATCCCCACAGTGACAATAAAACACAGGAGTAAAGCAGTAGACACTTCACTGAGATTTCAAGAAAGTTTTTAATGTTATGCTGTACAGATAACTAGCAAGGTTTATAAAATGTACTGAAAATCCAAATTTAAAACAAGGTCTTTGTAACAGGTTAGTGCTCATTGGGTACAACTTGGGTAAGACTAGGCACATGGCAGAGAACTTTGTTACATCCACTTTTCACGCATACTTTACATCACCAGGTGTAAAGATGTCACACAGTATACATCTGCTGTATTGACTCCTTGAGAAGGGAGACTGGAGCATCTGCGTGAGTGTCAGGAATGAGGCCCTGCAGCTGCATCTGTTCATTCATCAGGCAGTCAATGAGCACAGTTGGGCGACAGCAGGACCACCTGATTGGCTAAGGCAGTCAGGTGGCTTGCTCTTCAGCAAAGCAGCTGTACAGGATCAGGGCTACTCAATGCACACACCTGTGAATTCTCTGCCTCCCTATGCTCATCTCATCCCAACCCCTGCTCCTGCCTAGATGTGCCCTGCACCCAATCACGCTCCAGTCCTGCCTTTGCTGTCTCCAGATAATCTGGTTCTACCCTTCAGCTCTGATGCCTGGTGCTGACTCGATCTCAAACCTTGCCTCTGGCATTTGGACTCTGACCACTAGGCCTGACAATGAGACAAAGTACCTTAGACATGAACAAATGAAAACTTAAACACTAGGTAAAAAAGACCAGTATTCAGACACTAACTCAAGAAAGGGAATGGGGCAGGGAAGATGCCACCAAGCAGGAACTTGAAGTTCAATTTTAATATTAGCCAATGGTTAAGAAAATCAAGTATACACTCAGATGTATAGAGAGATGATTAGATCACAAATCCCATGAGATTATAACAGTGTTAAAACAGCTGGCGCTCCTTCATCTGGAGAATTGTGCACCGTTTGGCCATTTTACAATAATCATCTTGAAGACAGTAAAGTTTAAAGACAGAAGAATAAAGGGTCTTGAGTATAGGGGGAAGCTAAATTCATTAGAAGAGGGTTGACAGTACAGGGTAATGATTGAGATGCATGCAGCTCACCAACTACTGAATGGAAAGGAAATGCTCCTTCACTAAGCTGTTAAAGAGAGTCTTCAGCTATCCCTCAATGCCTCATTGTCAGGAGACTGGGTCACAGGTGGCCAAGAAGGTTTAAGTGGCTGAGGAGCCCGATTCTTGCCCTGCAGATTTTCCCACAGAGTGACAGGGTCAGGAACATAAAAAAAGATACAGAATAATTTTTTTCTAAGTAGGTAATTAGTATAAGAAACAGACAAAGTGGCAGTAATAGAAACTGCATAAAGAATGCTAGACGGGAGGGTGACACACTACAGGATACAAACACTGGCTGAGAAGGTCGAGGGGTCAGTATGAGCTGCAGGCTCTTCTGTAATCTGATGAATGTACCCAATCTGTATAACTGTCTATGAGTGTATTTGAAAGTTTTATAATTAAATGTGTACCTGGCTAAAGTGAATAATCATGCACGGTCATTGTAGGAGGTCTGATGGGATTCATGGACATCAATGAGAAACTGAATTCTAGCAACATGCTACTGTTCGCATATGTTAAGGCTGCCTCCAACGTACACTACCCCATTTTACTGAAGAACAGCATTTTAAGCCCTTCCTACACTCTTAAGGCCTGAATTCCTCTCCTTTCCTGAATGTACAACCACATTCTTCCTCTATTTCAGATTCACAGCCTTTCAGCAACTGAAGCATACCGATGTCATAGAATCACAGGACTGGAAGGGACCTTGAGAGGTCATCTAGTCCAGTCTCCTGCATACATGGCAGGACTAAGTATTATCTAGACCATTCCTGACAGGTGTTTGTCTAGCCTGCTCTTAAAAATTTCCAATGATGGAGATTCCACAACCTCCCGAGGCAATTTATTCCAGTGCTTAACCACTCTGACAGGGAGTTTTTCCTAATGTCCAACCTAAACCGCCCTTGCTGCAATTTAAGCACATTGATAATTTACATGACAAATGTGTGGGTCTATCATGTAGCACCACACTGGCGATTCAGCCCTTAACTACCGCACACTGAAGCGGGAAGGTGTTTGCTGCATTGTGCTAAGTTTTAACCAGGTCAGCGGATTTCCCTCTGTGTTTTAGCCAGTGATGTGGCCTGTAAGTAACACTACACATACTTCAGTTACAGTGAAGCCACCCATATATACAAACACAATCTATTTCATGCAATATAGCCAAGATTCCAAATTGGTTTGGAAGCAGCAAACTGAAGGGATGTAGGCACAGTACTCACCAGGCTAGGTCTCTGGTAGGGTAGCTCTCAAGTTAGGCCACGTCTACACTTGCACACTTCCCTGGCTACTTTTCCATGTACTGCTAGCCCATGTACTTTGTGCCTGCACCAAGTGTCCACGTACGCTGTGCTGGGGCACAAGTATAGACTGGGTACAGGCATATTCCCACATACACATTGCTCCTTTTCAGGACCTGACGATAGCACTACCATTTCAGGGACAGTGTCCCAGAATCCTCTGCATCACTGGAGACACTCTGGGAACTGCCTTGCTGTATGTTGCTGGTACTGTATGCCGCCTTCACACATTTTGCAACGGCAGCTCCCAGTTCTCTCTCCCCTCTGCCAAACTGCACTGGAAGACATCGAGCAAGTCCAGAATTATGTCATTCTGCTACTGCTCGTGGGACAAATGTTCATGTGGTCCAGTACTGGCTGCTGGATGGAATGGGTCCAGAAATATTTGAGATGCCAAAAACGGCTGACCAAGAGGCTGAATGATAATCCACTGCAGTCCCACGGAACAGATATCTTCAATGCTGGGATTGCAATAGTATGCCCATAGGTGGACCGCTGTTTCTGGTCCTGAAGAACCAGCACAGTGTGGTGGGACATTATCTTGGAGTCCTGGGATGGTGACCAGTAGCTGCATAACTTCCAAATGAGAAAACAGACATTCATGGAGCTGTGCAAGCAGCCTGCACCAACGCTCCAGTGCCAGCCCACTCGTTCTTGGAAATGCATACCACTCCAGAAGCAGGTAGTAATTGCCCCTTGGAAGCTGACAACACCTGACAGCTACCGGTCAGTTCCAAACCATTTTGGGGCTGGGAAGTCAACTGTTGGGATGGTGGATGTGCAGGTTGGCTATACTGTCCATACTGTAATCTACCCACAGGTGGTTACCATAACTGAAGCCCCTGAATTATAGTGGGATTTCTGAGGATGGGTGGGAGGGCAGTTCTGAACCATGCAGGGGGCAATCCCAATACTTTGCCCCTGAAGGGAGCTGGTGAATATGTAAACCAAAAATGTTACTGTGCATTTCTTCTCCAAGGCTTAGTGGGCCTCAGGGATTAGTTCATGAACACCAGTGCTGGAAAGGTCCATGATGCCAGGAGCTCAGGATTGTATTGAGGGGGAAAAAGGAACTTCATTGCCCAGAAACTATGTGGTTATATGCAGTGTTTCTGTGCCAACAGTTATTTTGGGAGACCCCACATACCCAATCCTAACATGGCTCATGCAGCTGTACCCCAACATCACCAACCTAAGAAAAAGGGACTTGAACTACCGACTGAGTAGCTGCAGAATTGTGTTGGAGTGCACCTTTGAGCATCTGCAAGCTCATTGGCGAAGCCTGCAGATGCACGGGAATGCCATTGTAGCCAGCACGGTTCACATTATCATGGCATGCCATGGCTTGCATAACACGTGCGATGCTAAAGGGGAATACTTCCAGAGCAAGTGGGCACAGGACAGATCTGGTTTTCAAAATCTATAGTCAGCTGGATCCCTCCCTCATGCACACTGCTCCTGGTTCCTGGAAATTCATGATGCTATTTGCTCACACATTGTGGATCACTGTGCAGCCAGAGTGTGACGCGACGGTGCTGCTGGAAAAACCCGATCAAACATTGCTACATAATTGTGTTGTGATAAACCTCAGTGGGTTTTGATCCCCTGCAGACGACGTTAATGTACTAACTCAAAGCAGGTAATTAGGCAGGGGCCTGCAAGGTTAACACCTTTGGCGGTGGTTTTGTGCCATGGAGAGTATATATGCACTTTCATGCCATCATTGAGCAATGGTTTTTGTTATAGGGTAACAGTTCTGTTTCAGGGTGCTTTATGGGGAGCACTGAAGCATTGTTAAAGTTATTTAAAAATAGTTCTGCAAGGTTTGCAGAGGGGCTTCACACTTTCCTTCCTCTCAGTGTTTTCTGATACCGTTGCTCATAGCGCTTATCCTAGAATCACAGAACTGTAGGACTCAAAGCAACCTCAACAGGTCATCTAGTCTAGCCCCCGCACTGAGGCAGGACTCAGAGTTATCTATACACCCTTGGCAGGTGTTTGTCTAACCTGTTCTTTAAAACCTCCAATGACGGAGATCCCACAACCTGCAAAGGTAATTTGCTCTATTGCTTAGCTACTGTTACAATTAGGACATTTTCTTAATGTCTAGCCTAAATCTCCCTTGCTGCAATTTAAGCCCATTACTTCTTATCCTGTCCTCAGTGATTAAGGAGAACAGTTTATCACCCTCTTCTTTATAACCACCTTTTACATACTTATGTAGACTTATGTCCCGCCACAGGTTTTTCTTCTCCAGACAAAACATACCCATTTTTTTCAATCTTTCTTCATAAGTCATGTTTTCTGGACATTGAATCATTTTTGTTGCTCTTCTCTGGACTTTCTCCAATTTTTCCACATCTTTCCTGAAGCATGATGCTGAGATCTGGACATAAGACTCCAGCTGAGGCCATATCAGTGCTGAGTAGAGTGGAAGAATTACTTCTTGATTATAACACTCCTGCTAATACTTCCCAGAATGATGGGTGGTTGATTTTGTTTGTTTTTTGTCACGGTTGTTTTTTTGCAACAGTATTACATTGCTAACTCATTTAGTTTGTGATCCACTATAATCCCCAGATCCTTTGCTGCCACACTGCTTCCTAGGCAGTCATTTCCCATTTTGTATTTGCGCAATTGATTACTCCTTCCTAAGTATAGTACTTTGCATTTGTCCTTATTGAATTTCATCCTATTTATTTCAGACCATTTCTCCAGCTTGTCAAGGTCTTTTGAATTCTAATCCTGTCCTCCAAAGTGCTTGCAACCCCTCCCAGCTTGGTATCAACTGCAAATTTTATAAGTGTACACTCTATGCCAGGGGTGGCCAAACTGTGGCTCACAAGCCACATGCAGCTCTTTTACCATTAAGTGCCTACCAGACTGAGTGTGGGGTGCTTGGGACCTCCGCCTTGCAGTGGGCTGGTAGGGTAGGAGCTTCTGTCCAGAGGGGAGGAAGGTCTCGGGCCTTCAGCCCTACAGACGCACCTGCCAGGACTCAGGACTTCAGCAGGAGTGGGGCTGAAGCCCTGAGCCTCGGCTCCTGGCAGACGTGCTCTGGCTCTCAAACTTCTGAAGATTGTTGTATGTGGCTTGGAAGGCCAGTAAGCTTGGCCATGTGTACTCTATGCCAAAATCCAAATAATTTATGAAAATACTGAACAGAATGAGACCAGGACATATCCCTGCAGGGACAAATCCCAACTCAATATGCCCTTCCAGCTTGATTATGAACCATTTATAACTACTCTAAGTATGCTTTTCCAATCAGGTGCACACCACCTTATACTAGGTTAGTCTAAGCTATATTTCTCTAGTTTGTTTATGAGAAGGTCATGTGAGACAGTATCAAAAGCCTTATTAAAGTTGAGATATATCACATCTACTGCTTCCCCTCTATCTACAAGGCTTATTACCAGGGCTTAAATGCTCACAGATTATTTCCAGAAGCTGCCCATGCTTCCCCCCATTTGGGGCTTGGGACTTCAGCTTCATGGGGGTGCGCCAGGTTTGGGGCTTCAGCCCCGGAAAAATATTTACCGGAGCTCTGCTCCAGACAGCTCTGGCTAAATTTAAGTCCTGCCTGTTACCTTGTCAAAGAAGGATATTAGGTTGGTTTGACATGATCTGTTCTTGACAAATCCATGTTGACCTTACTTTCTTCTAGGTGCTTACAAATTTGATTGCCTAATTATTTGTTCCATTATGTTTCCGGGTACCAAAATTAAGCTGGCTGGTGTATAATTCCCTGGGTTGTCCTCATTTCCCTTTTTATAAATAGGTATTATATATGCCCTTGTCCAGTCCTGTGGGATTTCTCCTGAGTAGATCCCAAAGACATTTCTTTACAAAGGAGGTCAGTGTCATTATTCCCATTTTACAGATGGGGAAACTAAATAGATGGTGTCATGACCCACAGGTCTCAAATCTGGTTTGTGGGAGCAGCCATGCTCCAACCCTCCACCTGGCAGCCTAGAAGATCTCTCAGGACCTGGTCTCAAACCATGGTCTTGAACCCAGTATCATTAGTCTCTTGGGAATAAGCCTCAGCCATCACACCACACCAACTTATGGCCTGATGGGGGAGGAATGGGTGCACATCATTGTGCAGGGGGACGAACAGGGATGTCTCCTGCATGGGCTTGGGGGCCACACTCAGGCTGGGCGACAAAGACTGGATTGGGCTCCTCATTCCCTTCCTTAATGCTTGGGGAGCGGGGGGGGCGGGGGGGAGAGGTTCCCCTGAGAGGTGCCAGCAGAAGATGTGCTGGGTGTCCAGCATGCTCTTCTCTGGCAGCGATGGTGATCAGATTCACTGCCTCAGCAGCAGCAGCCTGGGTGGCAGGGGGAGGAAGAGGAGTAGCACGAGCAGGAGGTGCTGGCTATTCTGGAGAGGAGCAGAGGCCATGGCATCGGGCAGGCAGGCTCCGAGTGGTATGAGTTGTACCAGTGACTGCATGTGTGCATGGTCCCATTCCATCTGGGCATACTCTGCTCCGTGAATCAGTTCATCAGTGCCTCCTCCTGCTTAAGAGCCTGATTCTCCCTTGCCCTAAGGAATTCAAACTGCTCCTGAATCCTGCTGTCAATGACAATCCACAAGTCCCCCAGAGTCCTCCTCCATCTGCTATCTCTGCTGCTGCCCTCCCAGCAGAATGGTTTCCCTATTAGAGGGGGAATGTCCTGGTAAGTCAAAGAGAAGGCTAGCATTATATTTCATTTCTCCTTTGGAGGAACCTAAGCAATTCCATCACATAATATAACAGTGCTGCTGAAGGCTACAATATTGATGCCTTTTAGCATCCCAGGAATGCAACTGCTACAGTCTCCTTCCTTCAGACTATTTTTGCAGCCCATGTCGAAGGAGCTGAGGGCAAAGTGGTAAGATACCAGCAGTACTGTTAATAAAATGTTCCACGGTTTACAGTGCATCATGGGAATGGTTGAGGAGGAGTTTGGTTCCTTTCAGGGATTACATTACTGGTTACCTATTTCTTCTTTAGAGGCTGGCCATCATTTGGAGAACATAGCAGTGTTCATGGAACGGAATGAAGAAGTGGCTTTCCAGTGCGGTGGAGGACACCCGGCCACCTCTGCCAGAGCGATGTTTCTGCTAATGCTCACCCCTCTACATATTGCTGAGTGGAGGGGTTGGGTGAGCTACGAAGATAGACCAGGCCCATTTGCCTTGCCCTTAAACTTGAAGAGACAGCTTGAATTTTTGCCACACCAAATTTGCTGAATTATGTGAGAGCACTAGGAGGGAACTTAAGAGGAAACTGATCGTATTCTAAACAAGCAGACAGAGTTCCCATGGAAAAGGGCCAGAGGACCACAGAAAAACTTCCACCTAACCCTTTGTCTTGCCAGAAAGTCCAGCCCGAGTCCAGCACACCACATTGAACGGGACAGGAAAACAGTCAAACCTCAAGTGTATTTTCTTCCCAGAACTTTTGCATTAACCCTGCAAGCAAGTTGCCTCTTCGCTACTAAGAAACTCAACCTTGTGTTTGTGCAAGTGCTGGAGGGATGTTACACCTACCCTCATACTCCACATCTTCTGCAGGGTGGCTCAGCACAGGGAGAGGATAGACACCAGGAAGAGAGTGGGAATGGTAATAACCATTTGAAATGGTCACAGTGGGATTGGACTGCTCTGATGTTCCTTGGACAACTAGATGTTTCCCTTTCAGGACCTAGACAGCCCCACACACAAGCAAGCAAAGACCCTGCTTCATGCAGCTCCTATACGGAAGGGGAAAGAAAAACAGTGGTGGGGGGAGGAGGATGCTGCGGTGGGGTGTTTACACAACCATAAGTGTCATGAAACTGTTCTTTCCTTACTGGGGGCCTTTCAGAACCCATCCCCATCCTCCCTCCCCTTTCCCTGGACAGCACTGCCAGAGTGCCGACCAAGAACTGCACAGACACGGGCACAGGACTGCTCCTTAGGAATCTATTATAGCTTCCATTGAGTGCTTTACTGGGCTTCATGGGATTCTGAGCAAGTCATTGGTTTACAGCCTTGTTTTGCTTTGGGACCACAAGGAGCTGGGGCAGGAAGCAGCTTCAAGTATGTATTACCAGAGCAGGGGGATAGTTCCAGGGAGTGTGAAGGTGCATTGTAACTAACCAGCCTCATGAGCTGTTTCCTACAGAGGCTCTGGTTTCTCTTGGTGGGGGGGGGGGGAAGCTTTCTCAGTTAACCTGGTAGAAATGCAGAATCACATGCTCCTCTTCCTCCAGGGTCCCCACTGCCTCCTCACTGTGCCCCTTAATGGCATCTGGTCATACAATAAGGCCAGTGGGATTGAGGAGAGGGTCATGAGTCTCACTTAAGGTCCATACTTGCAGTCCTGGAGGGTGCCCGGTCCAGCTCATCATAGCATGGGCATGCGCTAGGTCCTCTCCTGGAGTGATTGTTGAGTCCTTCACTCTCCACTACAAGAGCCACGGGTGTTTCATGTGCAATGGGCTGGAGTCTAGTGAATCCTGTCTCCTCCAGCCTTCATGAAAGGCCCTGTTAGAAGAGTATGTTCCTGCTGATCCGAGCACACACTGATCAGAACCCAGGTGTGTTCCAGAGACCAGAGGCAGCTCTTGGAACATGATCCATGGTCACCTGTCCTGAGCCATAGAGTTCATGGGAGAACTTATCTGAAGTCCTCAGCACAGGTTGCTATACCCCGGCAATGGAAAGCGGGGGGGCGGGTCAAGTCTGAGTCCTTTATGCCTTTGGGTAAGGGTCAGGCAGTATGTAAAGGGATGAATGCATTGTGGGAATAGCCCTGGAGGACTATCGATACCCATGACCTGGTACACACCCACTGGCCATGTCGGCACTGCACTACAGGGCTAATATGGGGCCATGCCACAATAGAGGCATGTACCTACTCAGATCCCTCATGCATGTAGCTTTCGTTCTGTGCGCTATCATTCAGGAACATGCTTCAAGATTTCGGATATGGGCAACAAGGAGGTTATGACACATCAAGGCACGTGTAATGGTGTAAAGTCACAGTGCAGGTGTAGCCTTCCAGGACATGTGCCAAGCTTCTCTCCTCTTCCACACACTTCACACCTTTTATGGTTCCTATTTGTAGAACCTTCCCCCCCCCCACCCCACACACTTCCAAAAAGGGAGATTCACCCATCTCTCATTTTCAAACAAGAGGCATTTCTTTACGTCCTGTGTGAATTATATAGAGTCACAGAAATGCAGGGCTGTAAGGACTTCTGAAGGTCACCCAGTCCATCCCCCCCACAATGAGGTGGGATTAGACTATCCCTGACAAATGTTAGTTTAAAAAACCAGTTAGGGATCACCCAGCCTCCAGGAATGCTGATCACTCAAATGAGGCAGTATTAATAAGCAACTTGCACACCCATCCCTAGCATTTACATCAATTTAAATATTTTGTCCAAATACTGATTTTACTAAACTTGTAACTTCCAGGAAATAAGCTGTCATCATGTTTTGGCTACAACTTTTATCTGGAGTTCTGTACACATCAGGCAGAAACTGCCTCTGGACTTCATATATGTCCCAAATGGTTTCAATGACTGCAAAGGCAAGTTCCTGGACAGTCTACTTTTACAAATAATGTAGCTCCTTTTGGAAAGTTGTTGGGCCTTATTCTCTCCTGTAGGGGCATGAGTGACTTTGCCTGAAAGGGAGAATAGGATGCCTCACAGGGGTGTTGTGCAGATAAATGCATTAAAAGATTGCAAGGCACTTAGATATTAAGGTAATGGGGGCTATGTAAGTAACTAAAATAGAGCTCTTGAATATAGTAACACATGATTCTGTGCATAAGAAGTTGAAGTATTGGCCATGGTGGCCACGTATAAATTGAAAGGTGCAGAGCATTGTTGCAGGTTCTTGCCATGCAGGACAATGCACTGTAACAGAGACTACCAGAGAAATCTTCAATACTTGCAGGAATGAGCTTTGTTTATTATGCAGTCACTGCTAATGTACAGAAAGGCTACGTCCAATCCTAGACAGTACGTCCTAGTGGCTAGTGCAATGGACTGGGAGTCAGGAGACCTGGGTTCTAGTTCTGGCATTGCTAGTGATCTACTAGATTACCTTTAGCAAGTCACTTTCCCTTCTCTCTGCCTCAGTATTCCCACCTGTAAAATGGAGATAATGATACTGACCTCCTTTGTAAGGCACTTGGAAATCTACCAATGAAAAGTGCTACATGTGAATATTCTAGCAATTAAATTTAGCAAATGTAATTTTTCTTCAGTTTCTTTCAATTTCAAGTCATCATCCCCCGCCAGCTCATGTAAACATACAGCATTATAAATTTCATGGATAATCCTTACATTTGTATACTAATTTATAAAACCAACACAAAATGACCATATAAGTAAATTTTTTTTCTGAGTTAAGCCTTAAGGTTTTATAATCAGACTGCCTTCATATAAACTTCATGACATTTTTGAGAACTCTAGGAAATATTACTGCTGTTTCTTCAGAACTTTACAAGTTTTCCTCGTTATCTAAACAATATTCTTTCACAACAACAAGCAGATATATTTTAAGGGAGAAGTACAAAATAGCCCAGTGTTACAAGTACCCTGAGCAAAACATCTGCATTGTGAGCAATTCCCCTCTCCCCCACCCCCATTGGTCAATCAAGTTTATTTATACCGCATGAAAGATTTTCCTTGTTTGTGAAATTTACATTATGATGAGAAAAATGTGCTGGTAGTCAAAGTGATTAAATGCTGAAACTTGTTGAAGCCATGAAACTTGTTTTTAAAGTTTACACTAAAACTAAAACAGAAAAAACAGCATATAAAGCTACTGCCACATCACATGCAAGAAGAATCAGGCCATGCTATTCAGTGTTCAAAACAAAGAGGCTTATGAAATGGAACCTTCTCTTTTAAAAATGCAGAGCACAAAACAAAGCAGACATTGTCTGAGAGATACTCTATCTCATTGCCAGTGATATGGAGATATCTCTCTCCTGACTCAGTCAGGAGTAAGCACCAACACACAAGGTTTTGATTGGTGGGTATGCAAATTTAAAACAGTTAAAGAAATCCTGACTTTACACTGCCAATGGATTTTAGATAATTTTCAGATTATGAATAATTTAAGAACTGTACAACACTAATGTGAACAGCAATTTCATTAGTTTTATTAAGTGTGTTCTTACTGTTACTCATTTTCTTTCAATATTCAGCTTGTTAGTGTGAGAGAGCATTACTTTATGTCACAGAGGAAGCAAGAAGGTCATTTTACTCCTCCATTGCCTATTCCTCATTCTCTAACCACCTTCAGCCATCCATAAACTCTTCGCCATATTCCATATCAGATAGACCTAAAATATAAAACTCTTTCCACTTTTGCTCAAATCTTCCATTGCTAACTTTGTCATTTTTGTCCTTGTTCTAAGTTCAGTCCACTCTAATGCTGTGTACACACTACCTCTTACGTCAGTATAAATTATGTCACTCAGGGATGTGAATAAGCCACTCTCCTGAGCGACATAAGTTACACCGACCTAAGCGCTGGTGTGGACAGCGCTATGTTGGCAGGAGAGCTTCTCCCGCCGACAAAGCTAGTGCCGCTTGTGGGAGCTGGAGTAATTAAGTCGATGAGTGAGCTCTCTCCCATCAGTTTACAGCTCTACACTACCAGCGCTACAGTGGTACAGCTGCACCTGTTCAGCTGTGCTGCTGTAAGCTCTGTAGTGTAGCCATAGCCTAAGATTCCTCTCTGGAGGCTGGTCGTTCAGATTATTCTCGAACAAAGATAAGCAGTGAACCTATTATAATGACATAGGGCAGTCTTGTAGTGGTGGCAGTCTTGTAGTGGTGGCAGTCTGGGACTATTTTCTGCTCAAAGTATGCAGCCCTTGTACATATACAAATACATTATGATACAGTTTTTAGTTACAGGATCACAGAAATTTCTCACTAAAGCATGCACTGTCTGGGTAGCCCTAGGAGCGGTGAAAGGCTGGAGCATGCTCAGTGAAGATGGAATCTTTTAGCAGCAGCAACTCTCTACTGAGCATGTACAAACTAAGATTTTTTTCCGAAGACTTATAAATTGGCCAAATTTGGGCAGACTTTTTACAGGGACAGCAAAAGGCACATCCCTGATACAAAGATCAACCATATTTCAAGTCCCTGCTCCAAAGCATGGGGGTGGTAGAGCTGGTCAAAGAAAAGGGCTCAAGATATTTTTTTTTTTAAAATATGGGCAAAACAATGTTTTCTCCCCTAGCCTTTTTCTTGGCAATAACTGGACCATTTTGCCTTAAATTTTCTTTAAAAAATTCAGATACCCAGCATGGAAATTTCAGCTAAAATTATTAAAGTTTGGCAAAGTTATATGCAACTGAAAACAGGGTCTTATAATGGAAAATGTTGGTCAATCTTAATAAGCACTGATACCAGCCCTATCTGGAATATAGTGACTGAGAACAAAAACTATGAAACTATGAGCTAAATCCATGAATCCTACCAGTAAGCATACAGCATTACTGTGGGTCATTTATACCTTCGCATTCCTACTTAATCAAAACAGAAAGTAAAGTCAACACCAGGTATCGGCAACCTTTGGCACACGGCCCATCAGGGAAATCTGCTGGCAGGCCGGGACGGTTTGTTTACCTGCAGCATCTGCAGGTTCGGCCGATCGCAGCTCCTACTGGCCGCAGTTTGCCATTCCAGGCCAGTGGGGGCTGCGGGAAGCGGCGTGGGCCGAGGGATGTGCTAGCTGCTGCTTATTTTTATCTTATTTGTTAAATAAAACAAATTCCCTACCTTGTATTACCAACATCTTAAATTATTCAAACAGGAACTTTCTCCATTTCACTCAGCTTGGACAATGGAGACAGACCAGTCAGGTCATCTCTTCTTTTCATGTGCTAACATGATGTTGTGGGGCTTGGGCCAAACCCATTTACATGTTACAGAATCAATGGAAGGGGATGTTCAGATCAAAACATGACTTATTTTAATTAAAATCTCCCATTCTAGAGATATTCCATTTTATAATTTATTATATGTGTGTATATATATATATATACACACACACACACACACACCCATCTCTATTTGCCTGAAAGTGCTTTTTTCCCCCCAGATATGCCAGAATATGGGTTTAGTAACTTAATCCTTCAAAAAAAATTTAAGGTATTCTTTCACTATATCAGCATAAGTATCTGGGAAGTTAGAATACAGCCTAAAGGTTTGGTTATTTTTATTGCAAGGAGTTATTTATATTATTGCAAGCCTATGTTTAGACCTACTTTCAATCTTTAAGTACCATCCAAAAAAGGTTTAGGGTTTTTTTTGTTTTGCTTTTTAACTAGAGGTCCAGATTCTGAGCTGGGATAAGTTAGCACAACTGCACTGACTTTACTACACCAGCTGAGGTTCTGATCCAGAATTCCCAATGTTATGCCTTCACCATCATCCTTCACCACCTTCAGTTCCCTGATTACTCTATAATGTATCTACACTTTCCTATGCTTCTAGAGTAATGAAGCTACCTTAAACTTAATGTTGTCAAAATGTGCATCTTAAACAACGTTTTCTTCACAGAACAGAAATAACATACAGTGCCTACCTGGAATAAAAGGAATATATTTTGTACATCTGTCTATATTTCACATGGTCCGTCTCTGGGCACTCCTCCTCCTTCTATGCACAAACAAGTCCCTTTAATCCTACATGACTTGAGAAGACAATATATTATACCTGGCAAACCTAAAACACCAATGCGATGGGCTGGATCACAGAAACCCCCTTGGGGATGCCAACTGATGTGCCAAGATTACTTCTGCCCCTGCTTTCCCTGCCCTGGCAGCTTGGGACTTCAGTGCCCTGCCTGGTTTGAGTCCGATCCACTAGCCTGCTGCAAACCCAGCCCCACGTCTGAACCATGTCCCCTAACAGCTGTAGGCTTAACTGAAAGCAGCTTAAGAAGTGTTCCTATCTTTAACACTCAGCTGCTCAACTCCCAGTGGGGTCCAAACCCCAAATAAATCCATTTTACCCTGTATAAAGCTTATACAGGGTAAACTCAAAAATTGTTCACCCTCTATAACACTGATAGAGAGAGTGAGGCACAGCTGTTCCCCCCCCCCCCCGGTATTAATACATACCGTGGGTTAATTAATAAGTAAAAATGATTTTACTAAATCCTACTTTCTGTATTTAAGTGGTTCCAAGTAGTAACAGACAGAACAAAGTGAATTACCACGAAAAATAAAATAGAACATGCAAGTCTACGTCTAATACAGTAAGAAAACTGAATACAGATAAAAACCTCACCCTTAGAGGACCAGTAAGCTTCCTTTTACAGACTAGTCTCCTTCTAGTCTGGGTCCAGCAATCACTCACACCCCTTGCAGTTACTGTCCTTTGTTCCAGTTTCTTTCAGGTATCCTTGGGGGTGGAGAGGCTCTCTCTTTATCCAGCTCAAGACAAAATGGAGGGGTCTCCCAAGGGTTTAAATAGACTCTCTCTTGTGAGTGGAGACCCCCCTGCTTCCCCCTGTGTAGAATCGCAGCTACAACATGGAGTTTTGGAGTCACATGGGCCAGTCACATGTCCATGCATGACTCAGAACTTACAGGTAGCAGCCATGGTTCACATGCTACCTTGAACGTCCTCAAGTAGACTTTTTATGTGGATTGAAGCATTCCAAGATCCGTTGTTCATTAAGTGCTTCTTGACTGGGCACTTAATTTGCACATTCCTTTCTCAAGAAACTGACCAAATGCTTTACTAAGGCTACTTAAAAATCAAGCAACTACACAGTCAATATTCATAACTTCAAATACAAAAATGATACATGCATACAAATAGGATTAATAGATTCAGTAGATCATAACCTTTACAGAGATATGTTACATGGTATATGTAGCATAAAACATATTCCAATTACGTCATATATACATTCGTAAGTATATTTCCATAAAGCTTTATGGGGTGCACCGTCAAAACCAAAACAAGTGAAAGCCAGAGTTTGATCAAACCCAAACCCATCTATGTCATGAAGTGCTGGTAGTTACATTGGAAACATATAGTCTATCCTAAGTTATGCCCCAATTTCCGGCACTATTTTCTCCTCTGGGTTTTCCTTGTGTAACTGGCACTTTATTAATGTACTATTGACACAGTGAAGAGCATTCTTAAATGTAATACTAAGAAACACTATCAGCAACATAACAGCATCAAAACTATGGGTCCAGTTCACTTCACGGCTAGAGGAACCCAGACTCCAGCACCCTAGTGCACCAGGAGTGCAGGTGGTACAGGCTACTGCTAACACCTGCTCTCCTGAGTGCCCAGGCCCAGCGAGTAAGCCCCTAAGTGGGTATAGCTTGCCTAAGAGGGATCCAGAGTAGGTCAACTAGAAAATGTGCTCATGGAGCCTCCATCAATGAGACTCCTATGGAGCTCCAGACAGATTTTAAAGCTGCCTTTCCCCATTGGAACACCTGCAGGAGAGCAGCAACGATTTCTCCTCAGCCACTGGTGTAAGTCTGGTTTAATAGGAGGGGTTGCTATTTGACTCTGGAAACTTCTTTCAAATGTACTGATACAGCAAAGAGGTGAAGGACCAAATTCCCAGCTGTTACTCCAGTTTTACCAAATGGTTCTTTGGTGGAGTTCCACTAGTGCAGAAGTGACGTGATGCAGTGAAGTATCAGGTCCCCAGTCTTTCAGTACACCCAAAGACATGCGGGACAGAGGTGCAGTAACAACTGCCTCAACCAAACATGCCAAGTCATTGCATTTTTGGCATCTTGTATTCTGAACAGTCCAAAGATGCCTGACAACTTAAAGCTACACCCAGTGATCACTTTGCTTACCACCCAAATACAGCCAACTCCGTGACAGAAATATGGCAACTGTTCCAGAACAGCATACCAACACTAACACTAAACATAATTTAAGATGGGAAGTGAAGAATATTGTATCCTGTTGAAAAGCCAGGGAAAAGTCATGTGGGTAGAAAGTAAATGAGTTATAATTTGGCCAGAAGACTCCATCATGGATTATATATTGTGTATTCTGAATGTACAATATGTAATCCATATTAAAAAAAAATCAGGAATCACTTTCTCTCATCCAAAAAAAAGCATAGCACAATTTTCCTTAACACCGTGATAAGGCATTGGTTTAGAGAGAAAAGTACTACCCACTGAATCAACATCACTTCTTGCAGCATTTAGGTGTTTGGGATTGGCTATCGGCTACACTGGCCTGTACACTGGCTTGTTCTGACACTAACCATCTTGTGACACTGCACCACAACTGTTTTATACAAATTACCAAGAAAAGAGATTATCTTGACACTTTTGCTGTGTGTTCCCTTTGATAGGATAGCTCAGTGGTTTGAGCATTGGCCTGCTAAACCCAGGGTTGTGAGTTCAATCCTTGAGGGGGCCATTTAGGGATCTGGGGCAAAAATTGGGGATTGGTCCTGCTTTGAGCAGGGGGTTGGACTAGATGACCTCCTGAGGTCCCTTCTACCCCGATATTCTATGATTAACCAGTTTTACTAGGTTAGGTTTACTGTTTGTCTTGTAGGACTATCTAATTTCACCCACCTACCCATCCAAATTTGTACAGCTTTAAAAACAAATTATGTCCTTACATTCATGAGCAACTTCCCAGTGGAAGTCGATGGGAACCACATGCACACCTGTGAGGTCGTTTCAGCTCTTAAAACTTGTTTTATTCTGCCGATTAGCTAAATTATATATGTATGTATTTACTGTAGACTACAACTGACAAAATCTCTCATTTGTCAGCATAAAAAGTTTAATTGGAAAGACCAAGTGGAGGAAATGGACATCAAGTTTTAAGCAGAATATCACAGTTGATCCAGTATTCCTGATCTTGTTGAGAATACTCCATTAATCCAAAAATGGTCTCATTTTTAGCAGATACAAGTCACTATCAAGAATCTCATAAGCCAATTTCAATAGCATATAAACAGAATATTCTTGTTGCACTGTCTGGATACACTGTTGCTTGCATCAAATGGATATTATTAATCATGCTAATTACAGCAGTGCTCATGGGCCAACCAAGAATGGGGTCCTAATGTGCTAGGTGCTGTACAGAGTAGTAGATGACCCTTGCCCTGAAGCACTTACAGTCTAACTAGACAAGACAGACACAAGGTGGGGGGGAAGAGGCATAACACACAAGCAGAGTGAACAATGTGATGGCACCAAACTGCATGTTCTATGATTTGTTGGGAGGGATGGGGGTTTAGGCCAGTGGGGATCATCTAAAGGGGGAGGAAGGAAGAATGAGGGGTGGACAGGACAGATGAGAAGAGGACAAGAGAGGCAGGTGTGGAATAAAGGTGTGGTGAAGAGACTGTAGGAGAGGAAGAGGGTTGGAGCACTCAACAAATCAATCAGCACAGGGCAGAGAAAGTCCAGTGAAACCTGTAAAAAGTTCTCTGAATGTCCAAAAGATGGAGTGTCTGGCTGGTTCCTCTCTGCAGTTTTTCCCCCAAGACTCCTTTGTGGTGTAGAGCATGAGGAGAGGTGGGCAAACAGACCCGCCCAAGAGGGCTGGGCAAAGTAACAACAGCAAAAGATACTCCCAGTGAGAACTGCTGACTGAACAGAAGGAAGTGCAAAAGGCTAATCAGATTTCTCAACCATTAAAATTGAATACAACACAAGTGTAATGCCGAAGTGTTGGAGAAGTCCTGGAAATAGCCCTTCATCATTCAATGTATTTTGAGCATGCACACTCTAGAAGTTCATAATAGGAGTTATACAGTTAACCACACAGGGATTCCTGATATTTACCAGTAGAACTTTTGATATGGCTGAAAATTGCATGAATACCTTTATATAGAAAAATACTATGTAACCACCACGAACACTTGTTTTTACTGAGAGAGGAAGTGGTGAAAACTGAACAAATAGCAGAGCAATTGCAAGAACACTCAAGTAACATACAAGCTAACATTAAGCAAAGGTCACCATCTGACATTTACTATACACTAAAAAGAAAAGGAGTACTTGTGGCACCTTAGAGACTAACAAGTTTATTTGAGCATAAGCTTTCGTGAGCTACAGCTCCGATGCATCCGATGAAGTGAGCTGTAGCTCACGAAAGCTTATGCTCAAATAAACTTGTTAGTCTCTAAGGTGCCACAAGTACTCCTTTTTTTTTTGCGAATACAGACTAACACGGCTGCTGTTCTGAAACCTTACTATACACTATTTGCCAGACCTGGCTAGATATAAATATTATCATCTGCCACACTTAGTTCCTCTATTTCCATTATTCTAATCAACTCCAAGACCAATTGCTTTAATAGTATGTCAAAAATACAATATATATTAAGTAGACCATAGCCTCCAAGTGTCTCGATGGGTGCCAATATGAGAACCTAGACAGCTGAACTTAGCAACCTACTGTGAATAAGCATCAGCTGACATACTGAGTCTAGCAAGCAAGTCTAGCACCGACATCACGCTATTAACTTAAAGTAGATTTCTAAGTTCTCTCAGAGTGAGAGGCGGTTGGTTATAAACTAGAAAGACATGATTCATTTACAAAAACCCTACATAACCTGAACTTTCCCCATATGTTCACAAACGTAACTATTTCTCTGTATGGTACTTCTTATGCCATGAATTCTTTTCCGCAAGGAAGAAATTTTAACGTTAAATTATTTTCGTTACTTGTAGTGTCAGACTTAGTTTGACAGGTGTGCCTTGGGACTGAACTTCCCATCCAAAGAATAAAGTATTCAAGGAGACTGTGGCAGTGCAAACTTCCCTATATCATCCTCTAAGAGTGCGTAGACATCAAATTGGACCCCTAGAGCTCAAAAGGGTACTTCTATGACTACTCAATATACGTTTCCCTCTAAAGTTCTCTGAAAAGACTCTGGGTAGTAATTGTGATGTGACCACATGGCCCACTAGGAACTGGACTGAAACCAATCCATTTTGCAAACACTGAAAGGCCATCAGATAACTATGTTCAAATCACTAGTGACTCAGGCAAATTTGAATATGTGACCTAGAGGTGAAGGGCTCTATATCCTATTAGGAATCACATGGGCCATCTGGTCCCTCCACTGCAAGATTTCACACACACACGCACAGTGTTCGTACAGCATGCATCAAAATTTAATTATATGAGTTGTTTTTAGAACAAAATGATTCCCAAATGACTTCACAAGAAATCAATAGACTATATTCAGGATTTCTCCCCCTTTTATTTATTCCCATTTACAATGGTTTCACAACAGCTTTTCTTCTCTTTGGGGGAAATGACAAAGAAATCAGTTGCAATCATAGTCATTTGCTTTTAATTTTACACTATCAAGAAGTGTTTCTGATTTCCAGCTCTGGTGAAATTGCATTGAATCTATGAATGACCTGACCACCACCCAAAGCACCTAGGTTGTTACTGCTCTTATGAAAGCTCTTAGGCCGGACAAAGGACTTCTGTTGTCACTTACCATACAGGCTCATGATCATGGTGCCTTATAAAGGCAACTCCACCACTGTTTAGTTAATCGATGCTTACAACACAGCACAAGCATCTTCAGGATAGTTGTTTCCTATTCAGTATATCTAGCTGCACAACAGCACAATGCATTTCTCATTTAGATAATGAGCTCCCTTCTGCTCTCCTAAACATGCTCATTTCGAAAGATTTACCATGCCTGGGAAATGCACAGACTGCATTCTGATGACGGTACATTTTCTTGCTATGGTTTTCAAAAACGTCCTGCCATAAGAAGTGTCAGCAACCCCCCCCCCAGGAACAATACATCAGCCCCCCTCGTCCATTAGCAGGGCAGAGCAGCGGCACCTGGGCTGTGTTGATTCATTGGCTAGTAACGAAGAGCTCTTTAAATTTGCAGGACCCTGCCATCTCAGGTGTCCTCTCCCTAGACACCGGTGAGGATCACATCCAGTGCAGCCGGACGCCCCGTCCCTGCCAGCGCCTGGCTGGGCCAGCTCAGTCAGCCCCAGCGGGGCGCAGGAAGGTGGGCCTGTACCACGGTCCCCGTCCCCGGTCAGCCCTGGGGGCGGGACGCGGGAGAAGAGAGGCCCCTTACCTGAGCTGTCCATGGTGCTGCTGCCGCCGTCCAGATGCTGCGGCTGCTGTCGGGCCGGGCTCCGGGCTGCGGCCAGCACGGCCGGGATCACCCCTTGCTTGCTGCCGCCGCCGGCTCTCTCCTTGCTGCCCCCGCTGAAGTCACCGTTGCTCTCCACCAGCTGCAAAGATTCGTACCCGTCATTGCTGGGCTTTTTGCGGTAGCTCCCGAGCAGGCTCATGGGCGAGTCGGCGGCGGGGAGGCTCCGCGGGCAGGGGCGGGAAACCGCGCGCGCGCCCTCGCCTTCCCCGGGGTGGGGTGGGGGGAGCGGGGCCCCAGCGGGGCGCTGTGTGCTGGGCGTGGGCCGCCGGCTCGGCTCCGCTCCCCCGGCTCGGCACAGGGACTCCACCGGCGCGGCCTTGGCACAGCGCTCCCCGGCGGCCGCCACAGCCCGGCGCTGGGTCCTCGCAGGCTCGGCTCCCCTGGCCGGGAGCCAGCTCCTGTCTGGAGCCCGGGCTCGGGCGCAATCCAGCTCCAGGGGGCGTCTGGCGCGGGCCGCGCCCTGCCTCTCGCGGCCTGGGCTGCGCCGCACCGACAGAGAGGGGCGGGGCACGCGTGGCAGCGGCCCCCGCCCGGCAGGGCAGGGGAGTGAGTGGGCCGCTCTGCGTGAGGGTGAAAAGGCCCAATGGCGGCCTGGCTCAGGCTGCGGCTAACAAAGCCTCTTAAGCGCCCAACCCCTTTTTAAAGGGTTTGACGGGCGTGATTTCAGTCTTAGGCCAGAGGCCTCGCTGCCTCTGTTTGAAAATTCTGTCTCACCTGTGTGTAACCCCGCCCCCCCCATATATTATGTTATCTACACACACCCTATGTGTTATCTACACACGCACAGCCTATATTATCTACATACACACCCCACACCCTATGTATTATCTACTCATGTCTTCTCCGCTCTTTATTCTGAACCCAGTTTTCTCTTAGCCGTCAAGGAGTTTAAAAAGAAAAAAAAATCGAGAAAGTCTTTCTGATTTGGAGCCATAATTCACCTAACCTAACCATACCATGGACTGTAAAACCGCAGACAAACTGCTGTCACTGGTACTGCTGGGACACTTGGACCAAACCCCCTCAAACAAATTACACCGGACAATTCTGTCAATGTCACCTTTCTCGCCATAGGGCTTAGACTAAATTGATAGTGGTAGAAACAGAAGAATGGCCACACTGGGTCAGACCAAAAGTCCATCTCGCCCAATATCCTGTCTTCTGACAGTGGCCAATGCCAGGTGCCCCAGAGGGAATGAACAGAGCAGGTAATCATCAAGTGATTCATCCCCTGTCACCCATTCCTAGCTTCTGGCAAACACAGGCTAGGAACATCATCACTGCCCATCCTGGCTAATAGCCATTGATTGACCTATCCTCCATGAACTTATCTAGTTCTTTTTTGAATCCTGTTATAGTCTTGGCCTTCACAACATCCTCTGGCAAGGAGTTTCGTAGGTTGACTATGTGTTGTGTGGAAAAAATACTTCCTTTTGTTTGTTTTAAACCTGCTGCCTATTCATTTCATTTGGTGGCCCCTAATTCTTGTGTTCTGAGAAGGAGTAAATAACACTTCCTTATTTACTTTCTCCACACCAGTCATGATTTTATAGACCTCTATCATATCCCCTCTTAGGCATCTCTTTTCGAAGCTGAAAAGTCCCAGTCTTATTAATCTCTTCTCAAATGGCAGTCGTTCCATACCCGTAATCATTTTTGTTGTCCTTTTCTGAAACTTTTCCAATTCCAATCTATCATTTTTGAGATGGGGCAACCACATCTGCAAGCAGTATTCAAGATGTGGGTTTACTATGGATTTATATAGAGGCAATATGATATTTTCTGTCTTATTATCTATCCCTTTCTTAATGATTCCCAACATTCTGTTAGCTTTTTTGACTGCCGCTGCACATTGAGCAGATGTTTTCAGAGAAAGCAGATGTTTTCAGAGACAAAAACAATTTTTTAAAATGCTGGCTCTCTCCCCGTTCCTCTTCTCTCCACTCCCAAATAAATTTTAGGAGCGTTTGCTTTGTTTGTGAAAGGTGCTTATTTGATAGCCCTGGATCATGAAATCCCAAATCCCTGAGTTTATTCTCTGAATGTTGACTATGCCACTATCCTGAATATGTGCTTTAGCCCAGTTCTAGGGTTACCATAGTGCAGGTGCCCCTGTGCTGAGACTGCCAAACAGGATCGGAAGGATGGCATAGTGTTGGCATGCTGGACTGGGGCTGGACTACACCCAAATCACTGCAGCTGTGCCACTGTAGCGCTGCTCGTTCAGACGCTCTCTGCCAACAGCAGAGAGCTCTCCCATTGGCAAACTAAATCCACTTCTGCAAGTGGTGGTAGCTATGTCAATGGGAGAAGCTCTCCCGCTGATATAGTGCTGTACACACCGGCACTTAGGTCGATGTAATTTACGTGACTGGGGGTGGCTTTTTTACATCCCTGAGCAAAACAAGTTATACCAACATAAGTGCTGGTGTGTAGAAGACCTGGGACTCAGAAGACCTGTGTTCAGTTCTTGGTTCAGATACAGACTTCTGGTGTGATCCTGGGCAAATCACTTAATCTCTCCTCCCCATCTGTAAAAAATGGGTACATTTCCCTACTTCACAGGGGTGTTGTCTGAATATAATCCATTAACGATTGTGATGTGCTCAGATACTAACTACAGTGCTGAAGCCTATGTGAGTATCTAGATGCAGAGATCGCCAGCCCATACTAGATTAGAATGGGTGGCATCAAGTTGAAATGTTTGGTTTTTATCATGAATTACTAGCCTATCTTCTGTTTGCTCAGTCCAATTGATTTTTAGACATTTGTATAGGTGGATTTCTCACTGTATAATGCAGAAGAATGTCCTTGAACAATACAATAGTCACATGTTGCTCTGCATTTATATTTTAAGCACCCTAGGTAGTTTACATTTTAGTCATTTTCATTTGTAGTGATCTAGGAGTGTCAAATCTGACACACGGAATATAAAAAAAAAAGTTTATCCACCATGAAGCTTGCACAGCCCAACAAAGCAACCAAGCAATCTTATTGCTATACATGTGTGTCCTCCCCACATCCTGCCCTACTTGTTGTTTCATCACCTTTTGGACATAGCAAATCAAATTGTGTTTTCCTGTAAAGCAGTAGTCATGAAAGCAGTAATGCCAAGAAGAAATTCTATTGCAATTTCCACAATTTGAGGTATTAAAGACACTTGGCTTTCAACCTTATGCTTAACACTCCAGGAGAGGGGGCAGCTGGTACAATCATAACTTGTCATTCTACTATTGATTATATAACTCCTCAAATTCTATATTGCTGGGTAGAGAAGATTCTAGGCCACAGATGCACCTATGCAAGGAGAACCCACAAGTTTGAAAGTGACAAAATAAAGGACACCATCTCCAAAGATGTAATTTGGAATAAAAATCAAGACTAATTCTGCAGAAGGTTTGTATAAGTTCTTCCCCTTCATTATATTGTGTTAAAATACTGTATGAAGTAAAATGCAGAGAGCAAATCTTGCCAATATGCTTCATGTGAGAAATATGATGACAAGAAACCAACCTGAATATCCAGTAGAGAAAAACTCATGTATTTTTTTCAATTAATCTTGACTGGATCCTTACAGTGCTGAGAGACACACTTCACATTAGGCAGCCAGTAAATCCTGAATGATTCCTACACTGCCCTTATGCAAGCTGTGAAATTTGTACAATCAGTCAAAGTGAATTTATTTCTGTTTTCTTTATTCAAAAATACCAAACTGGTGTCCCTGCTCAAAGTGCGACTATTCAATTTTTGCAGTGTTTTCTGAAAGATTTCATGGTCCTGTTAGTCCTTGAGTAAAGCCTAGCCCAAGTTGGAGTGGAATAGCCATAGTACTAGCTGCCCCACTCTAAGTGGCGGGACATCTGCCTTGTTTAAGCAAACTGTTCCCTAGTGCACTTACTGATCTGTTTTCTGTTATCTTTGTCCAGTCGTAGCACAAGAACATCAGTAAAGGTGGAGCCAGACCCTAAATCTTAACTCATCCTGGGCAAGTAAATACTGAGAATCTCTACTGGACACTCCAATACACAGCCTTTCCTGTTATAAAGTGCAGTGGGAACCTTACTTTGAAGTCATTTTTCATTAAACTGTTTCATTGCAAGAAGAGGTTCACTGTAACTGGAATTGTAACTTACACTTCACTTTGCACTGAAACAATTTGATATTTGCATTATACTTCATTAGAAATGGAGTTTCCCTATATTCAAGTTTGTTATCAGGTTCCATTGAAATCTGAAGCACATGTTTTTCTGGCCCAAAATTTACATTTCCAGTATTTTACAGGCATGTTGCACTTATATTAGACAAAGCTTAATCCATGATTCTTCTATCAGTTCTTTCCTTCACATTTTGTAAATGAGGATGGGGAATCCACAGAGGGATCCATCCTTCATGCATGGATCCTCCCCTTTTATTAATTATTATTATGGATTTCTTTTATTACCGTAGAGCCTAGGAACCCTAGTCGTGGAACAGGATCCCATTGTGCTAGGCACTGTACAAACACAGAACAAAAAGACAGTCCCTTCCCCAAAGAGCTTGCAGTCACTGATGGTGCCACCTTTAGTTCCATTACTTTTCTGCAAAGGCCCCTTCACAGGGTGGGATTTGACCAGGGTGATGGTGGCCCCATGTTTGGTGAGGCCTGAACACAGAGATATGCATCATGCCCTGTGGACAGCTTAATGAAGAGATAGTGCTGCAGTCTAGGGCCATATAATTTTTTTCCCCAGAGATCCCCTATAAGACGGAGTGCAGAAGGAGCAGCCATAACTGGTCATTGGTATCATAGTTCCAAGGGAAAAGCAGAAGGATATTTGTCCTTCCTTGAGGTCTATGTAAGATCAAGAGTACCATATAAGACTTAAGTATAATTATCTACATCATGCAGAATTTCCAAAAAGCATAGCACAAGAGAAACACAGCACGCTAGGGAAGCTCATTAAAAGTGTCAGGATTTATTGAACAAGAGCTAGTGATATTAAAAATTTGAGATAGACGGTATATTCATGTCTGAACACAAACGTCATAAGGTGCCATAAATAGTATGGGAGTTGGTAGCAACCTACGGAGGCAGCATCTCCAGTGGCTAGGACATTGGACTGAGAGTCATAATAAATGGCCTCTATTCCCTGCTCTGTCGCTGACCTGCTGTGTGGCCTTGGGCAAGTCAATTCACCTTTATGTGCCTCCAATTCTTTGTCTTATCAACTGCAAGCTCGTTAGAGCAGAGACTTATGTGTTGCATGAGAACGGCTATACTGGGTCAGACCAATGTCCATCTAGCCCAGTATCCTGTCTTCCGACAGTGGCCGGTGCTAGAGGCTTCAAAGGGAATGAACAGAACAGAGCAGTTACCAAGTGATCCATCCCCTGTCATCCAGTCCCAGCCTCTGGCAGTCAGAGACGTAAGGTATGTCTACACTGCAGTTAGACACCCGTGGCTGGCCCAGGCCAGCCAACTCAGGCTCGTGCGGCTCAGGATATGGGGCTGTTTTATTTCAGTGTAGACTTGGGCTACAGACTTGGGCTTGGGCAGCAGACCAAGCTCTGGGTCCATCCCACCTCTCAGGGTCCTAGAGACCAAGCTCCCACCCAAACCTGAACATTTACACCGCAATTAAATAGTCCTGTAGCCTGAACCCCACAAGCCTGAGTCAGCTGGCACGGGCCAGCCATAGATTTCTAATTGCGGTGTAGACATACTCTTAGGTATACCCAAAGCATGGGGTTGCATCCCTGACCATCTTGGCTAATAGCCGTTGATGAACTTATCCATCATGAACTTATCTAATTCTTTCTTTAACTCAGTTATAGTTTTAGCCTTCTCAACATCCCCTAGCAATGAGTTCCACACACTGACTGTGCATTGTGTGAATAAGTACTTCCTTATGTTTGTTTTAAATCGGGTGACCCCTGGTTTTTGTGTTATGTGTTTACACAGTGCCTCGGACAATGAGGCCAAATCTCCACTTGAAGCTTTAGGCAATAGAACTAAGTGGTGTGCTCTCAATTCTTCACTGATATAGTTAAGCTGTGCAGTGCTAAGAAAAGTATGACTCAATTTAATGAAGGTACAAGTATAACTTGAAAGTTAGTTTGATATCTTAAACGATTCCTTTACAAAGTAAATTTTATCTATAGAAAATATGTATCAGCTCAAAAGTTATTCCAGTGTGAACAGTGCTGACATATCTCATTGCATAAAGGCTTCCACAGACCAGATGTTCCTGAAGCGAGTACATGAACTGTAACTGACTCCTTTCAGAGATGTACATAGGTGGAAAAATAGTGGTGTGTTTTGAATTGTTGGACACATAAGAGTGATAGATGTGCTATTTTATAGGATGCCAGCTCCAGTTCTTTAAAAAAAAAAATCTTTTTACAGAGTAAAACAATTAAATGCACCCCCAAATCTTTTTTTCTTATTTCACTAAACGTTTGCCCCAACTTTTTAACTCATCTTTCTCAAATATGTAAACATCTTCAGCTATGTAGCTCTTTTATTTTATTTAAAGTGATTTAGTAATGTATTATACCACCATGGATTCAGCTCTGCTGGCTACAATTTCAAGCTCTACAGAGTGAACTTCATTTCTTCTACTTGCTTCAGATTTAGAGCCTCTAGCATCACATAGAGCCAAGGATAGTGACCACACATATATGCACAAGTACAAGGTCTAGTCTGTTTTACAAGTTCTATTAAAGTCACAATTAAAGTTATGATTACCTATGCATATAAAGACCTATGCTCAAGTTACAAATATAGTCATGCTCACATCCTTAATGATATTCTTAGAGTCTGATGGATGCCTTGCCAATTGATCATCAGTAGAGGGATGGTTCCTGCTGGAGTTTTCCCATAAGGAACTCATTTTACCCAATCTGGTTGCCCTCTTTTTATCTTGTGTTTCTGACTACACCCAACACTCTGCACATGCACATGAAGGTGTCCATCCTCTTTTTCCTCATTTGTATTGTGTTCCCCAAGAATATTGTGTACCCCATTTTTAATAGGTTGTTTGTAGTCCCTTTTATTCTCATTACCATCAACACACAAAGTGCACTCTGTGGTTAGGGCCTGTGTTAGAAAAAATGTGCCTCTAGGGCATTTTGGGATCTAAAATTTATCTTACAGCTAATTTTTCCCAATACCACCCATTGGTACATCTGTTCCCGTAATTTTGCAGCATAGGGTCATTCTTTGGTCACTTACTTATGTCAAGCATTTCTTATGCCTATGGCCTAGTATGGTTAAGTTAAAATCTTACAGGCCTCAGCATGTAAGCCTTGCATTTTAGCCCTTCATACTTAGATACCTAATACATACTTATCCCTTCTAACTACTAATTAATCCAATAGTTCTATAATCCTACAATTTAACTTTATTTAACATACAATGATTATGTATAACCTGACATTAGTTAATCAACATCACACAATAAATGAATGATAAAATGAAGTAATTGGCTACTGCTAATAACATTCCTCTTTGACTTGTCTTTAGCTAAAAGCCAGCGTTTGGAAGAACTTAGTTAACGATGCTATGTAATTTCCTTCCATCTTGCCTAAAAATAGGATATTTCCCATATACTTAACTAGTAACATTGATCATGAACAATGCATGTAAGTATCTCTCATCATAGTATAACAGCTACATGGCTAACCAAATATCCTAATGTCTGACAAACAGGTCGCTCTGTCTGGTTATAGAGGTGAGGGCTGTGAGCTACGCCTGAGGAGAACTGATTAAAGTCTATGGCAACTCTAAATAAGGCTCGCTAATTTCATATCTGAATATTTCACTGGACTCTATCCCCGTTAAATATATAAAAAATTGCCTGTATCAGTACAGTATTTACATAGGATATTCATTCCCTTTTATTAGTCTATTCTGTAATGTACAAGAAAGTTTTCCTGAAAGTGTAACTCATTTGTATTCTCAATTAGTCAATTAAATTGGCTCTAAATGCTGTTTAAGATATGTTTTTGTTTCTTTCATCAATGTAGTTCAGAACAATACTACACATGCAATAAGGAACTGAGAAGCAGAACAAAGCCAACTTTACCCTAGCTACAAAAATTTATGGTTGAAGTTTGCAACTAACTTTTATATTTAGAAAAGACTGTTGAACAAAAGGTGTGTAATTTAAGGAAAATAATTTTGCATCCTAAATCATGTTGCTTTGATTACTACATTCAATTCCTTTGAAAAGTATATATTATTCATTATTCTGTTTTACCGTAGTGAAACCAAGTTAGTGAACTTTTGGGGGCACTGTTGAAATATTCACATATTTCAACACATATTGGGCTAGTCTCCAAATGTTGTTCTATGCATTAAGGGCCTGATCCTGCTACCATTGAAGCCAATAGAAAAACTCCCTTCAATGGGAGAAGAGTCAGGTCCTGAAAGCCTCATCCAAAGCAAAAACCTTTCCACTGACTTCAGTGGGCATTGGATCAGGTCCCAAATGAGGCTGGATTTACACTGATGTTTAATATGCCTGTGTTTTGTGGAATACAGTCTAGACAAAGAATGCAGCTTTTCCATATTATATATCCTCAGTTTCCACTGATATGACCCTCTCTGGTTATTCCAACAGATAGCACATATTTCTGTCAATCTGAACATACTTCATTGAATGAAGCTCATTAAAGTACATTCAGATTTTTCATTCAGCATCTGAAGTGGCTCCAGCTCTAATCCCATTTCAGTTTCAGTTTCAGTCAATGAGGCCTAATGAGGCTCTTTCCGTGGCTTTCTTGTGTCACAGCATTTTTTATTTGAGGACATATGAGCAAAAGGGAATAAGCAAATTAGTGGTCATTAAAGCAGCCCTTTTTATGGCAAACTGCTGCACCCCAAGGGTTGCCCAAACCACTAAAGGAATTAGTGTCTGCAGCATTAAGAGGCAAGGCCCAGGAGAGCAAAGAATGTAGAAGGCAGATGACAGTGTCAGAAGGTAGAATCCCTATAGCAATTCTGCCCTTGGATACCTATGACTCAAATTTTGAGATTCTGAAGTGCTTACTGGCTGTACTTGGAACTCATCCCTGGAAATGCTTATTCAATGAGAAGTCCCAGCTCAAGCAAGAAGTCACATTGAACTCAATAGGACTTACCCACATGAGTAAAGGTTTGCCGGATTATGCCCTTAATCTGGCAACCCACCCCCATGCATCATGCAGTTATTATAGTCTAGTGCCAGGGTGGCCAACGTGTGGCTCCGGAGCCTCATGCGGCTCTTCAGAAGTTAATATGCAACTCCTTGCATAGGCACCAACTTTCCAATGTGTCGGGGGAGGGGTGCTCACTGCTCAACCCCTGGCTCTGCCACGGGCCCTGCCCCCACTCCACCCCTTCTCCCAAGGCTCCTGCCCCTTCCCCAGATCCTGCCATGCCCTTGCTCCTCCCCCTTTCACCCAAGAGCCTCCTGCATGCTGTGAAACAGCTGACTGTGGTGGGCAGGAGGCATGGGGAGGGAGAGGGAGGCGCTGATCAGTGGGGCTGCCAGTGGGCGGGAGGCACTGGGGGCGGGGAGCTGATGGGGAGGCTGCTGACATATGACTGTGGCTCTTTGGCAATGTACATTGGTAAATTCTGGCTCCTTCTCAGGCTCAGGTTGGCCACCCCTGGTCTAGTGGTTTTAAACATGTAATATCTGTGCCATCCTCCAAGGAAGAGAATTCCCCTTAGTGAAAATAATTAGTTTAATAAATATAAGAGGGGAGTCACAAAGATAGCTTTCCCCTTGTTAAATGTTTAAGGTACTTAGAATCTACAGCATAGTAGCTAGTATATATTCGATAGTGAGGAATTGTATTCCTTCAATTCCCATTTTGTTATTTTGATGTTTAGTGTAGTTAGACTGCAAGAATGTAGCGTAGTTAAGACTCATCGTTTTTGGAAAGCTAGCAGAATCCTTTCTAGCATTCATAATCTACCTAATCTAACCTTTTTACTCTAATACCACATTCATCTCTTTGGTATCTGCACTGCATCATTTACATGTTAAAGGTCCAATCTGCTGAGACACTGGCTGCCAGTTCTTGGTACCTTACAGAATTAGAATCCAAGACTGGGTTTACATTCTCTTTCAGACTATTTCAAAAACACTTTAGTCTCTAGTAGCGGTCATTACTGAAGCAACCATTTTTTTTACACCCTTTTAAAAAAAATATAAAAAAGCATGACTTAGTTTTCTTCTTCAGTTATAATTTAGCACTGGAGATAACTTCATTGTTATACAAACAGTTGGATGCCCCTTGAACACTAGAAAAATACTATTTTATCTTTTTATTTAAAAATAAAATGAAAACCTCCCAACTGGACTTATTAGTTCCACTCATGCACATCAGTTCCATTTCTCAAGACCCTATCTGAATGCTTGAATAGCATATATATTTTATATGCACCCATACCAGAGATGTACCGGTGCTGCATGGGACTTGAGCTCCATCATGACCTGCATATTATGTAGCCCTTTGCAGTAGTAGTAAGATGTGCCTCTATTTGAATTATTGTTTGATGGCTTGTGCTAGGACTCCCAGGCTCTTAGCTGCATAGCAGGAAGCTGGAAGCCCTAGCCCTAAAACAGTCTGCAGCTCCCAGAAGCTGCAGACTCTGGCAGTCCAAGCTCACCAGCAACCTACCAGGTGAGCTGGGAGGAAACTAGGCAGGTTTCTAGTAGAAAGCTGCCTGTGTTGGGCAGCAGATTGTTGAAATCAAACTGTTGGTTTATATGAATTGGCATTTTCCAACAAATGTTTCACTGGAAAATTCCTGGCCAGCTCTACCTAACCCACATTCGTGTCACCCTTACCCATTGTACTATTGGAAACATTTTCAAAAGTGCCTAAGTTGCATGGACAACTCACGCTTGAAAATGGGGCTTAGGCTCCAAAGTCAGTTAGGCGTGTTAGAAAATTTTACTCTCTGTCTAAATTCAGGCCCTGATCCTGCAAACTGTTTAATGTGGGCAGACCCTAGGCCTACGCTGAGTTCTCTTGACTTCAGTGGGCTGTAGAGGGCTCTTCCCACAAAGATCTGATTACATGGCCACGGCCTTAGATTATGAGTTCTGTGGTACAAGGAGCTATGCCCATTTATGGCATTTTATGGGTAATAAAATTGTCATCAAACCATGGAAATACCAGAATGGTAGACTGTATCAGAACAGCATGTATAGACTGAGAACACAAGCTTATAAATTAAATTACAATTATACTCAGACTCATAAACTTTAAGGTCAGAAGGGACCATCATGATCATCTAGTATGACCTCCTGCATATTGCAAGCCACAGAACCTCACCCACGCCTGTCAGACCCCAAATCTCTGGCTGAGTTACTGACATCCTCAAATTGCGGTTGAAAGACTCCAAGTTACAGAGAATCCACCATTGACACTAGTGTAACCTACAAGTGACCCGTGCCCCACGATGCAGAGGAAGGCGAAAAAAAACCCAGGGTCTCTGCCAGTCTGACCCAGGAGAAAAATCCATCCCGACCCCAAATATGGTGATCAGTTAGACCTTGAGCATGTGGGCAAGACCCAGCAGCCAGACACCTGCGAAAGAATTCACTGTAGTGACTCAGAGCCCTCCCCACCTAGTGTCCCATTACCAGCCATTGTAGATATGTACTGCTAGCAGTCGCAGATTGCCTACAATGGCATGTAGCTAGTCTGATCATATCATCCCCTGCATAAATTTATCACGCTCTATTTTGAAACCAGTTAGGGTTTTGCCCCCACTGCTCCCCTGGGGAGGCTGCTCCAGAGCTTCACTCCTCTGATGGTTAGAAACCTTCATCTAATTTCAAGTCTAAACATGTTGATGGCCAGTTTATATCCCTTTGTCCATACACATGGAATATTGATATAACAATCAAATGCCAGTAATAAAATCAGTGTAAAGGAGCTTTAGCTCTATTGGTTCATCTCTTGTAAGAAATACAATAGGATTGCCTATTATAGTACCATTTGGAATGTTCCTCTCCACAAAAGTGATAGTTTTCCACTTGTTCCTGTTTTCATGCTTCTCCTTTATTATTCTTTGCTTTCCTTCTCCTTAGTTCCCTTCTTGTCACCCTTGTTCGCCTTCTCATATATTCCCTAGATTTTTTTCCATTAAACTAGCCTTACCTCTGCACAAATTATTTCTGAAAGTCCTCTCACTTGAAGAGTCGTTTCTAGTTCATTTCAGTCTGCACTTCACCCTTATGCTCTATTTGCCCAGAGAGAGCATTTCTCTCTCACTCTCTGATTTGTATGTGGGAAAGAAATCAGCGATTGCTATGCAGTAGCTGACTCTAGAAAGAGTTTGCAAAGTATATTTTGAAGACATTTTCAGTAGAAGTGTGTATCACCACTGAGGACCATAAGGTGTTTCCACAACAAACTGCTTTACATAAAATGTAATTTCTACCAAATGACCTTTACTGTACCATTAAAAAAAGTGTATTGTTACATTAAACACAGATTGTGTGTGTGTGTGTTAAAGTTATGTTACAGGTCATAGCCAAACCATCAAAACCAAGTACATTCTGATGTGAATTATGGCTGTACAGAGTCCTTGTTTCCGCATTCTAACACTGTATGGGCCTCTGTCATCAGTTCCCTCCTCACCAGTAAGTATTGTCTACTTTTATATTCAATTCTATCGTAACCATTACATTACCACCAGTGCCGGTCCACCAGTGGGAGCTCTAGCATAAGCTCCAGCCGCTGCCTGCATTTTTACGAGCTGGCCTTTGATAACTTTTCTTCAAAACTAGTCAGACACAGGTGGATTCTGGAGAGCGTATAGCCTTCTAGATCAGCTGCAGCGGTCTCCAAAATATATAATCTCCTAGGAGCCTTACCTAGAATTCTTATGTCCAGTCCACACCTTCAGTGAACTTTCATTGAGGTAAACAGGAACTTTGTAGGGGTGGGGGTCTCTGTCTTGCCAAGAGATTGCAACACTAACTTATGCTCCAGTAGACATGCAGCTAACTGATAAAATATGGATTCAGGTACCATCCTATCTGAATGGACACTTAACACACACTTGTGGTAGAAGCTATATGTAGTCATACATAATATGAAGAAGCGGAGTCTCATGGTTAAGGTATAGGAGAAGGAGTCAGTCCATCTGGACTCTCTTCCTGATTCTGACACAGAGTATGTGTGTGACACTGGATGACTCAGTTAACTTCTCTGTACCTCAGTTTCCTCATCTGTAAAACAGGGCTGATGCGCCCCTCCTTCATGTAGAGTTCAGAGGCTTCATTAGGCACTGGTGAGATGCTATACATTGGCCAATAATATTTATGCAGACACATTACTCCCAGGCTTAGTACGTGAATAGTGTTTTCAGGAAAAACAATGAGGAGTCCTTGTGGCACTTTAGAGACTAGCAAATTTATTTGGGCATAAGCTTTCATGGGCTAAAACCCACTTCATCAGATGCATGGAAAATTTTAACGTTTGGAAATTGTCACTGAAAAATAGGTCCCTTTTTCTTTTGGATCCAATCTAGTACCAAATTGTAAGGGCTAGGTAGGATCTGGTGATCTGAATCCTTGTTCCCCTCTCCCTGAAATTCAAAACAATTTGAATTGGCTGTTCCTGTTTCGCCCATCTCTAGTGAAAGGCAAATGCAGAGGTGAGAAATGTTTCAGATTTGCCTTTGAACATTGAGACATTTGACTCATGCATTAAACATTTGTTTTCCCATGTCAGATGAAACCAGGAGTGCTACTGTAGCAAAGTATAAAACAAACAGGGATCTCAAAAGCCTTGTTGATGTTTATTGGAGCAGATCAAACACCTCAAAAATAGTTACAAACATTTAAGGCACGAAGTCACTTTGGTGACTATTCAAGGCCCTTCTTATTAGTTTTCCACAAATATCTGTATCTGATCTTGGGTTAGCAAGAATATTCAGCGAAAGAAAGAAAGTATCACAAACACATTTGCAATTGTACTCTCTCAAATACTTGCACCAGAAGTGTTCATGTAGCCATCCTGAAAGTATTTTGTGGGTTTGAGAGTGAGTCAGTCAGGGAGCAGATCCATTCCCATGTGACTTATGGTGTTTGCGCTAGGAGGTTGTTCCCTTAAGCCTTTCCTGGCAAGTAGTCCACAAGTAATCTACAGCCAGAAATGTTTGTCTAAACTATCTGACAAATAATTTTGAACAAGTTTGTAAAAATCGAGGTCTGAACAAGAATGAGTCACGAAAAGAGCAAAGGGCGAGTTTAATCAAAAATCACATGCTGAATAGTTGGCCCAGCTCTACTAAGAATCTTTAAAACAATTCATCTGAATCTGAAACTCTTCTAATTCTCTTTCCCTATGGGCCTCCTTGAGCCTTGTCCCAATTGTTATCTGCCCTCAGACAGTACCCATCATTAGGTCTAATCTTCACTATGGAAGGCTCTACCATATGCAGAACTATCCCCTTGACATAGCTTCCTTCCTCATTTCCTACTAAAAAAAATTCCTCAGCATTCTTATATCCAAGGTTTTGTAGTATGACTAGTGTTGGCCCCATAATTATTATGGTCTTCCTTCCCAACCCTTTCTTTCCTTGTTTTGACATTAGACCTCATTAACTGGGTTTGCTTGTCTGAATTTTGAAGGGTTGTAGTCATTGTATTTTAATCTTGTTAAAACTTTGGAGAGGAAGTATGGAATGCTGGTCTAAGTACAGGATTTAGTATTAGAAAATAGGCATTTTTGTTCTACAGACTGTGACTTCTTGGCCACGTCACTTAACCTCTTTGTGCCTGTTTGCACTTCTGAAAAATGTATATCTTAAAGCACCCCTAACTAACCAGCTAGATTTGTGAAGGGTGAGAATTTTAGAAGCACTCACCGTTGGCCTAATTGTGTTCCCGTTAAAGTCAGTGGGAGTTTTACCATTGATTTTAACAGGAGCAGAATCAGGTCAATGTGGAGTGCTTTGGAAAATTCCAGTTCAACTTACTCAGCTGTTTGCCTCAATATTGTGCAGCAGTGAGTCACAAAGATTAATTAGCCATTTTGTGTATAAGTAATGTCTATAGCTGCATGTTGCATTATAGGATTTTTCAGTTGTGCCTAAAAGAGCAACATCAACAACGCAAGAGTTTAGGAATCAGTTTTTGCTTAGAAGTATAACTTTGCAGTGCTTAAATTTCTTTTTAAAATGGGATCATTCTCAATGAAACAGTGCAACTAGCTAAAATAAAGATTAAAAACATCAGACTGCCTTTTAGAAATAACGGCAAATAAGTTATCACTGGATAATTGCAATTCCTGCTGCTGTAATGTTCAGTTTAGGGCACAAAAATAATTGAAACAGAGTTTTGGTTCAGTTAAGAGAAAATTATTTAAATATAAATAAAACCCAATTTTTTTTAATTTAAAAAAGTTTTTTTTAAAGAAAAGCTTAAAAACCAAGAACCTAATAGATTTCCTTTAGGGTATATTTGAGATCCCTGAGCATATTTGTTCAAATGTCATTTGACACAATCAGAACTGTGTGTCCAAAAATCCTCATGACCTGATTTTCAGAGGTGTTAGGAACCTTCAGCTCTCATTAGCTTTAATACTCAGTACCTGTGAAGAGAAATCAGGCCATCTGCTCCCCACTAGCTATGATGAAATCAAGGAGAAAAGTTCAGTGTATAAAATGTTTTAATGAAAATTTAGAGAAATGTAACATGGCATTCACCATATTGCATCAGATTATTATTCCATCACATTTTATATCCTACCACCTTGGCGGTTGCCAATGGCTGATATTAACCCACATTGCACCTAGCCTATCATTATTTGTATGATGAGGTGGTACCGAGAGGCCTCAACTGAGATCAGTACCTTATAGTGCTAGGCACTATAAAATCCACAGTAAGAGACATGCCATGCCCCCAAAGACTTACAGTCAAAACAGACAAGGAGTCAAAGGGAAAATAGAAGCATAAAGAGTTGAAGTGACTTGCCTAAGGTTGCACAGCAGGTCAGTGGCAGAGCTGATAACACAACCCAGGTCTCCTGACTCCCAACCTGGTGTTCTACCCACTGAACCACAAGTCTGCAATAACTATGTGAAGCTGTACATGAGGGGGCGAAGAGAGGGCCCTTCTTTCCCCCTTCATTTCATCAGCTTCATTGCCTCATTCACTTAGCTGACCCTGCAGAATTGTCCCCAATGTTATTGATGGTACCTGGTAATATCCACTGGCCAAAAATGATTAAATGTGGGTCAAAAAGTCTAATAGCGACTGTCCCAAGAAGCACATTTCCTTTACCTCCAAAGAAAGGCACGGAGCAGGGAAGAGGGAATAACACAACTAGGAGCATTAGAAAAAAAAGAAAAGTAGAAGTAGTAACCAGCAACGGGGCTGGAAGGCAATGGCAATGAATTCACTAGTTGTGTTACAAATGTACCTATACACACCTACCAGGCTACATCTTTCTTAGTAAAAATTCCTTTTCCTCTACTTTGTCTTTCTTCTGACACTTTCTTCCTCCCCCTTTTTGTTCCATCTCTCTTTCCACTCTCTCCCTTTTGCTTCATACAGGGAAGGAACACATGTGAAGAAGCTGTTTATATTCCTCATGTCTTAAACTCCCAGGGGTGCGGAAGGAGCAAGTTCTTAGAGCCACCGACGCTCCCTCCAGCATGCAGGCCACATTCGAAGGGGCATCTTCAGATCAACTTAGGCTCCATGTTTAGGTTGTGTGAAATCAAGGTTTTGGAAAACCTAAAGGTCAAAAGCTTCCATTGCTTTTTAAAAAACCCTATTTCAGTGAAATGGGTTTTTTTTCATTTAGTTGGTTTTAAATGTTTCCCTGCAGGGTGTACAAAACCCCCTTTGCTGCAGTGCCATAGAAAAGGAAAATCAAAGCAAAACGAACTTGTCTATTTTCATTTTCCAACCTGAGTGAAATGCAAAGGAAACAATCTACATTCCCAGTAAAAAGAGCAAAGCAAAACTTTAAAATTCCTTTGTAAACAGTTCTGTTTTCACAGGCTGAGGTGCTAATCCTGGGGGATTATTTGTGAAGGGGGATCCCTGTGCCTACATGAAGCCTCATTGATTTCAGTAAAACAACGAGGAATCCAGTGGCACCTTAATGACTAACAGATTTATTTGGGCATAGGCTTTTGTGGGTAAAAAACCCACTTTTTCCTCAAGAAGTGGGGTTTTTTTACCCATAAAAGCTTATGCCCAAATAAATCTGTTAGTCTTTAAGGTGCCACCGGACTCCTTGTTGTTTTTGTGGATACAGACTAACACGGCTACTCTGATACTTGATTTCAGTGAGGCTCTGTGCAGGTTCCTGGGTCCTCCTGAGAGGGGATCAGCTTACAGGACTGTGGGGCCTTAGATGCTAATGCAAGTAAGAAAATGCCATAGATTTCCCTCAATATGATTTCTAAACTGACAGTTTTCCTTGAACAAGTCCACACGTGAGGTCTGGCCCATGAGCTATAGTTGATTGTAGCTGAGCCAAACATTTAAAGATTTGCCATCTGTAGTAACTCACCCTATCACTGTTTTCTTCATGAAAGTTTCTCTACTCCCTTGTAGGACCCCATCCTGTTATTATTATATATTATATATCCCTAGTGCTTACTGAGGCAGTGCCCAGGGCCCCCTTGTGCAACATGCTGTACAAACGCAGAACAAAGATGGTCCCTACCCCAAATCTGCAGCACTCCTAAACATGCCATGCATTTGCTCTAGTGGATGGAATTCGGAGGTTCAAAATTGTCACTCATCTCTCCACTATCTCCAAAGTAGTTATTCACCTGTACAGCCCATGCTGCTGTTTAGGTTGTGCCCTCTCCCAATCTGTTGCCATCAAAATACAGAGTAGCATGTAGCTATGGAAGAACAACTCATGTGCACATCCAGTGAAGAAACATTTTTGCTCATTGGAATGGGAACAACTTTTGGCATCGCAAGATGAACCCTCATCACTGGTGCAGGGACCCCGGGCCTGAGTCACAGTCACAAAGAGGGTATGCCTTCACCGCAAATTAAGGTGTAATTGTAGGGCATTTGTGCTGGTTTTAGTCTAGCTAGCCCAGGTAACCATAGTAGTGAAGTTGCAGTACCATGGATCCCAGCGTGAGTCAGCAATCCAAATGCACAGCCAGAGTTCTCAGTGAACTGGTATTGGAGTAGGTAGTAGTCCACTCTGCCTCATTCTCACTATCCCTGTTACCAGTGCTAGCTAGATTAAAGCTAATACAGGTATGCCTACCTGCACTGCAATCATACCTTCATTTGCAGTGCAGATGTCCTCTGAGGCCCCTTTATCCCCCTGTGGTAGTGTAAGGGGCATTCAGATGGGTGCAAATGTCATTTGTGCACACTTAGAGGCCCCTCTACACTGGGCAAGTGGAGTACAGAGACCTTAGTGTAAATGAAAATCAGGACCCACCTCATCTTCTGTTTTGTTCACCACTGAGCTCACTGTTGGTGTTTAAATGATTCTTTTGTGGATTACAAGGATTTGGAGTCTGCCCTGTGACGTGTCTTGGCTTGCATTCCTGAGATGTATTTTGATGTTGTACAACAAAAAGAACTTCAAGAACATTTAAATGAAAGCAGGCTTTGTCCAGCAGAAGGGATTTGCTTCTCATAGAGATGTGAAGTCACATCTGCCTTCTGCACCTGGTTAAGTGAATCAGCAAAAATTTTGTTGAGCCACAGGATTTGACTTTGCCTCTCCCTGAAAGTGTGACTAATAGTAGTGAAGAACAGGGCTGAGGAAAAGGCTTGAATCTCTCAGAAAATCCAGTTCTCCAGATAAACACACTTCAGGTTCTTTGCTACCAGTTGGGATAAGAAACATTTAATTTACAATCACTCAGATCAATCCTGAAAGTTAACTTTGAGGGGTCTAGTTCGCACAACTCTAGCTGAGACAGTCTTTAAATGATCATGAACATAGAGTTTGCAATCTAAGGCCTCAATCATGCAAATATTTATGCACATGCTTAATTTTTCTACTACAAGAAAGCCCATGGGATTAGGGCGTAAAAAAGATGGTCTCCTATCCTATATACCAAATTACCTGATTTATTATATGCTTTAAATGTGACCTTGCCTTAAAATTTCAGCAACATTAGTTACCATCATCTGAGGGGGTCTCTTTTCTGATAAGGTCATGTGACCCTGTCTTAGCTAATAGCAAAACAGGGACTAGCTGTAGGTTTTCAGACCTTCCATTTAAACAAACATTTGGCCTCAAACAGTTCCCTCCTACCTCTGTGTCCCTTCATCTCCAGGATGTTGCTAAATCTCCAGCACATGTTCAAGGAATCACAGCCACATACACATATTAACAGGGAGGCCAAGAGTCAAAGCACAACTCTCCTGGACTAGAGTTAGAGGGTAAGATCACTTAGGGAATTCCCTCTGTTGCAGCTTGTTGTTGCTAGAGTCAGATGAACTTTACCCAGAAGTGGGGTAATGCTCTGCCATTAAAATCTTAACATTCACCTCCTCAGGCCCTGCAGTAATTTAAATGAAAAGATGCTGTGGTACTCAGTGTGGAGTGGTGAACGAGTTGTTAATGGTGCCTACTGTAGGGGGACATATTTTTAAGGTTCCCACAGCTCCAAGAATGGTAACTGTGGACATTCTGAATTAAAGTTAATGAAATTTCTATTTTAAAAAATAATTTCTACCTATATTATTGGCACACCTCCAGGGTTCCTTACGGGGCAGGATGGTCTGCTTATGCCATTGGATTGGGACTCAGGAATAGGGCTGTCTGGAAAAAAAATTTATTGTGCAAAATGTTTCTAAAACAGAAAAAAAATTTATCTAAATTTTCCACAGAAAAACATTTTTGGCAGAAATTCAAATAATAATAATAATAAAAACATTCAGCCAAAAGTTTTTTTGATTTCTGGGCATTCTGTTTTTTTGATTGAAAAAAAAAATCCCACGGATTGCAGACATTATTTTAACCAAAACCGCAATTTCTAATTGAAAACAAGTTTCAGGAGATCTGGGTCTAATTCCTAACTTTGCCACAGCCTTCCTGTATGACCTTGTGCAACTCCCTTAATCTCTCTGTGTCTGTGCCCGTGCCCCAACTACAACACAGGGAGTGCATCTCCTCTCCCAGCCTTTGTATTTTTTTGTCTATGAAGTTTGCAAGCTCTTCAGGACAGGGACTGTGTCTCACTATGAGTATGTACAGAGCCTAGCACAACGAGGCTCCAGTGTCTGCTGAGGCCTTAACATGCTATTGTAATATAAATAATTAGAGTTTATAAAGTAATATTTTCATGTAAGTGGCTTTACACAGATGCTTATGCATCAATACCAAGGTGTATCAGTATCTCATTACATCTGATTTTTAAAGTGAATGGAAATTATGGCACCCTATTTATCTGGTAGTGTTACAATTGTGGTTTATAGAATACATTGTGCATGTTTATAGAGGTTTATTCTCCTCTCTGTGCCTTAGCGTTAATAGGTGTGTGACACACAACGAAGAATAGATTCTCACAATACCTTAGCATTAGTTAATACATTTCTGAATGCTTCCAAAGCATATTGGCTCAAGAACAGTAATCACTTTCCAGATTCTCTATTCATTAGTCGTGTTGATATTATGTCCTTATCTACAGTACACAGGCTCTAACACTGATAATTGAAATGTAAACAGACCTACAGTGACCTATACAGAATCGTGAGTGTGTATTAGATATTAGATTGAAAGCACCGTCATTTATTTATATCCTCTGAAAGTGTAGGATTGGTTTGTTTAATGTTGATCCAAAAATCCCCTTTACAGGGCATTTCAAAGCTACACTCTCTCCACCATCAAAGTATACGGACTTTGACAACCGTTTCCTGTTATGTTGCTCATCCAAGTAGAAGCAGTTTTAGAAAATTCTTATAAAAAAAATACACAACTCTGTCAAAGAGATTGGGGTGGGAATAAAAACATACAGCAGGAAACAGAACAGGTTTGGGGCCTATGCTATATGGCTATATCCAGGATTAATCTGCACCAGGGTAAAGCCGTATGTGAAACAAATTTGTTCAGTCAGCAATTGAACGTTTGAGCTTACACTGCCAACGACATGCAGTAAAAAACAGTACTCAAGGGCAAAATTTGATTCCTCCTTAAAAGACAGAGCTCAAAAATACTGCATGTATCAGCTGTTAACATTTCTGGGGCTACAAACAAGCAGGGTCTGTCACAGCTGACTAAATATAGCACAGCCTGTGTTGTCTTAATGCTGTGTGTACCATCTAAATTACTTGATTTTTTTCCCCCTTGAATGATGCTGTGACTCAGAGAAAACCCTCAGTTTAGGGGATGTTAGAAGATGGAGGCCCTAATCCAAATTCAATATCTGAATACAGGGTTCAATTTTCTAGTGCTGCAGGCCTTTTTCATTCCCATAGTATCCAAAATATGGACAGCAATATAGGGCAAGAATATATCAGGAAGTAAAACATTTCATGTTTTAAAGCCTGAGGAACGTAGAAACACTACAGTACGGAATATGTACCTTCGAAATGGTATTTAATTCACAGCCTCAGAAACATACCTGACATTCTGTGATTATTTGTTTCTGCCTTCACCTCTCAGAGCAGTCTTGTTTGCATCTGTCTTAATAAGGTCAAAGCAAACTACATTTAACTGAAAGTGATAAAGTCTTTTCTGAACTGAAATACAATTTTCAAAATTTTCTAGCTATTAAGGTCAGTTCGACCATATGTCCTGAAAATACATATGCCTGTATTTCTTTATATTAAATATTTTATTCTTAAACATATACCTGGTTAATCTTTCCCTCAGAAGCCAAGATGCACTCGGCTGCTAATCACACCATGCAGTTATTATTTTAACCTGGAAACATCACATTATTTTTCTCTATTGAAGGTAATATGCTCAGATGATGACATAATATTAAATATACATTTAGGTAGTCAAACAAAGCTTTAATGGTCTATATATAATTAGCTAGGTATGTGGAAAAGAGGATGTTTTTTCAGTTATTCAAATGCTAAATATTCAGCTATGCACTTGCTAAATTCAGCATCTTAACTTGCCATCAAATGGTAATATGTGATATATTGAAATCAGAAGCAGATGTTGATGCAAAATCTTTCCCTCAGCATATTATATAACTGCATTTCTTTTTTTTACTAGGATCTTTGCATCAAAGATGCAGGATGCATTTTTAAAATGGTTATTCAGCAGAATATAGTGTAAACGGTCCCACTTATTTAATTATGCAACATCTCATTTTTCATCTATTGTACGCAATTCCCTTTATGGTCTTTTCTTACCTTTATTTTCAGATTCTTTCATTCTCTTCTTCCTCCTCTTGCTGCAGATCAGCAGGAAGCCCAGCTGATTTGCGAAATGCTGACTTTTGATTTGTCATTCACGGCCAGTCATAGGTCATGCAGGGTATGTCCATCAAGCCAGGGCACTGATGTGTGATAATTGTATGCAACTGTGTATGGTATTGGGTTATAGTTAGAATTATACAGAATCAGGGAAGGATGAGTATGTAAGCAGACATAACACATTTTCTAAAACGTGGCATGGAGTAGGATCTGGAGTCAAAGGATTTTCCCTTAATTCAATTCTGAATCAAGTTTCATTTTAAAAAAAAATCTAAATCCTTTGGAAAAAATCAGTGATAAAGGAGCATGGAGGCAAAACAGCATCCAAAAGGTGTTCTTTGAGGAGAACCTTGAAATCAGAAGGCATCTAATCAACAAGTGAGATGGATTAGAAATACAGATACATTCATTTCTCTGTTTTGTCATTCCCCTGGGGAATACACTTGTGTCTACAGATCATAACAATTCTAATCCCTTCTTGCATTAAACAATCAGTGTAAATCCAAAAAAATATTATGGAGTAAAGGAGAGTATATTGTGGTGGACTTGAAGCATGACCCATGTTTTGTGGATCTATAAATGCCCTAGCTAATTATTAGTATAACTTGATTACTATTCATCCCATCATCCTGATCACAGTGCACCTATGGCTGCAGCAGGATTATGAGCTATGCATTCTGTTTCTTCTAAGCATGATGTTTTCAAACTAGTTCCAGTGATAGTTTTACCTATCCTTAAAGGTGCTTATCTGGCCCTTATTACCACAGTATCTGAGCAGCTCACATCTTCAATGTATTTATCCCCCCTTACCAACACCCTTGGGAGATAAGGAAGTGCTATTATCCCCATTGTACAGAACTGAGGCAGAGACACTAAGGCACTTGCACAGTGGCACACAGAAAGTCTCCGACAGAGAAGAGAGCTGAATCAAGCTCTCCCAGGCTAGTACCCTGACCACTGAATAATCTTGCCCTCATTCTGCCATCACAACACTGTCCGACTCAGAGCATGAGGAAGCTATCTGTAAAATAAATGTATTTTCATCCCAATTTTCTGCCCCACTAACAATTCATCCAGGTTACAAAGTCAGTGAGAGGGGGAGCACTTCAAGGTGCGTGGTAGCAGTGCTTATCCAGGTAGCGTTCCTGAAAGCAGCAGCAGTGGAATCCACAAGTCATGGAACAGCCCACAATCTATTGAACAGAAGCCTCAAAAAACCTGCGTTTTCCCCAGTCCCTTGTGGTGACAACCAGCTTTAGTTAAATAGCATATGGGTAACTAATACATTTTGTAGGACTCTGACTAAGATTAGCCTAGAAGTATCACTGGGAAGCACTCTTCAAAATAAAACTTTAGAAGACTCTTATTCAGTTTTGATAATAGATTTTTTCTTTTTTTAAGATTCATTTCATAGTTATTTTTTTAAATGTCTGTTTATCTATACTGGTACCTAAGGCTTTGTGATTGTCACTCATGCTGCCCACTTGCAACTGTACAGTGGCAGAGTATATAAAATCTGGACCACCTCCTCCAAAAGTACAACCACTCTTGCTTGCACCATGGGGAATCTTCTTTACCTTTTGGCAGTATCAGGCCTGTGACACACAGCTGAGAAATTTGGAGTCCATCCATTACAGGATACACATACACCAGCCAGATTATGATTCATAAGAACAAAGGCCCAGTATATTTGCCAGGGTTAGATAGGGAATGTACATCATTATATGTGGGGGGTTTTCAGATATGGCCCGTCAGTATTTATATAGGACCTGAAGAACCAGAGTTTCAGAAGACCTCACCTCCCATTTAGGCACCAAAGTCAGGGGTCAAATTTTCACATTGGATACTGAGTTATGTTGAAAATCAGGCCTGAAGTGTATGAGTGGGAGCTTCTGGGTGCTAAAATCTTTTGAAAATCTGGTCCCAATTGTGAGTACTTAAGCACCTGAAAAATCTACCCCTGTGTGTTCCTGGGGCCATAAATAATTACAAATTTAGTGAATCACACTCCCAGCCCTAAGGAGCTTGCTTAATCCAAGATTATCTACAGATCAATAAGGTGGGTGAGATATCTTCTATTGGACCAACTTCTTCTGGCGAAAGAAACACAGAACTCCTCTTCCGCTCTGTGTAACTCGCAAGTTGGCTCTTCATCAGAAATTGGTCCAATAAAAGATATTACCTCACCCACCTGGGATCAACACAGCTATGACAACTCTGCAAACAACAGAGTAGAGTGGGATGTAAAAGAAGGGGCACTTGCTGGAGAAGTAGGAGCTTGTTCCAAGCATAGGGCAGCCATACTGAAGGTGGGAAGCTGAGAGCACATGTGAAGGAAACAAAGGCTGTGCGTCTACACTAGTCTTTTGCAGGGGAAGTCTCACCAGCACCGGTGGGAGCACTTGAATGGTCAGGGCTCTGCCTTTTTTACCATCATGTCGTCTAGACCTGCTCTGAACAGGGCGAGATGACACCATGGTAACACCACCAGCGTCCTCTCTTCACTAACTCTCCCACAGACAGTAAGGAAGTCCTGGGACACTTCCCCAGATAATCTAGCATAGGCAAGACCAGAGAAAGCAGCAAGGGGAAAGGACTGAGAGGGACTTAGAGAGGGAAAGTGCGAAGGATCCTGGCATTGGCTGGGGTAGGGAAATGATGCTACCGAGCATTTTTCCTACTGTACATTTCTTAGTCTGCTCCAGGCCGCTACATAAGTACTTTGGGTTATTTCTGAAGATGAGGCCCTTGAAGTGCTCTCAGGCCCAGCCAGAGGTTACCTGACTCTTTGTCCTAAGGCTGGGAGTCTACACTAAGAAGTCAATGTAGTTGTATAGTTGTTTGTCCTCCTGGCACAGCCCAGCTTCACAGAGCTCTCCTCCTTGACCCGCCTGTCGAAAGGCCATTGTACACAGGAGGTTGCTTTTAAGTATTAGACACTTTGAATATTCTGATAAAAATAAACCCAAGCACCTCATACTCCAGAATGAATCAGATACTGCAACAGGGACCTTTGCAATTCCTATGCTTATTTTTCACTGTTCATCAAAAGTTTAACTCAGGTCCACTACAGGTTTCAATGTACATAAAGAACAATTTCAGGCAGGTTCTTCAACAAATAGCCCAGAGTGATACAAATGGCATTAAATTGTTCTCTCTTTGTTTTCTTTGCTCCTACACAATGTACTCAGTTCCCAGTGAAACTTTGGACAGAGCACCACAGACACAAAAGTCACATCTCCCGGTTTTGCCAAACCTCCTGTTAAATACTGACTCACTGTCCTTGTGAATCAGGCTAGTGAACTGAAGCTTTCCCTCCAGCTCCTAGCTGCAGAAATGAAAGTGAAGTTTCCTTTCAATTTATATCTTTACATGTGCAAAGGAAAACGGGCTAGAAACTTTGTCTGTAACTGGAATCTCCTGTATATCTCCAGTTCTCCCAACTCTGAGAAGACCTCATGGGGCCCAAAGACCCAGCTCTGAGAAACATCATAGCCAAAAGGAACAATGAACTAAGTAGAATACAAGCAGTAAAGCTAAATTAGTAAATATTTGGTTTTCATGCAGCTTGATTGTACACATGGAATTCACAGGGGAGGGAAGCTGAACCACGGTATTCCACAAACAGCAAGGACTTGTACAAATCTGGTTCAACTGAACAAACTAAAGACACTACTTTAAGCAATCTTGGTGAGTAAGAGAGTGCTAAGCACCAGGAAGGGAGCAGATGTATATTGAAATATCAGGCTGTTGCTCCTGAAATTAAGTCACCTAGATGAATTTCAGAGGTTCTGAGCACCAGCAATTCCCATTGATGTCAATGGAGAATGTGGATGCTAAGCACCTCTGAAAAAAAATCAGACCTCTGATGAAATGCCCTGTGGTAATGCCTGCTGGCCAGAGAACAGCCCTAGACCCAGGGCATGTTTTATACATTAAATGGAATGGAAGGTAACATGGTAGGAATTGGGGGACAGGTTTTAATAAGGCAAAAATGTAACCCAGAACTTGTACTATCTAGGCTTGGAATTTAATGACCACACCAATGAGAACTGATTGAACAGACAGCATTGCTGAAGGGGATAGGTGAAGAAAGCATTTGGGTGAGTGTTTGTTCCTGTAAGGAAATGGGCATTCACAAACAAATGGAAAAGTAAAAAATTTGTAACCAGATTCTTTTGTACAGGCTTTTTAAACTCAAGATGCCTCCTCATATTACTACCCCCATTTAAAAAAAAAAAATCCATAAAACCAACCATGCACTGCTCTTGCTCACTCGGTCACTGGGGAAAAATAATTAAGCAACCAGAGACACAATAACCCCAGGAGCAGAGGGATGTATTACTATTAGAGAGGCAGAAGAAGGAGTTACCCAAAAAGCAAGTTCTTCGTTTGCTGACAATATTACCTTCCCAAAGTAGCCCCTGTAAACTCATCCTGCCAAAAGCATGAATACATCTCTGCACTGATCCAGGTGTTCCCATCTCCAAACTGCCAAGCTAAGATCCTTAAATCCCCAGTGAAAAATTAAAAATAAAAAGTGCCCATGTAGAGAAGTTTGAAGGACAGGGGCCGTAGATTGCAAGATCCCAGAGGCAGGGACTGTCTCCTTCTGCACAAACAGGCGCAAGTACACAGCTGGTGCTCACCGAAGAGTGTGATCTTAGTGCCAGGTCTTGCCACAAATTAAACACTACATAAAACAGGTAGAAGCAGGGAAAAAAATTTATTTACATCTATCAAATGGCAATATAGCTGTAGTGATTCTCCAGGGATGAGACCATCCAAGAATGAACTCGCTGTTACATTTCCAGCCATCAGCAAACATACAAATACCAAATGGTTCCCCAGGAGAGAGGACAGACAGAGGAAACCTCCTCCTTCCAACCCCCACTTTGGTTTATTACAGAACTGTCACCACTTTTTTAAAAAAACAAGAACAAAAAACCACACATAAGATTCACAGTAAAGTACCAAAGTCAGGGGATGAAGTGGGAAATTGTGTTGTGTTCTGACAGGAAGATTCAGACTGTAGGAGAAAGCTGAAGTAAAACAACTAACACAGGTAGGTTGTGTGACCCAAGTGCAGTGGGATAGTATGCAGTTCAAATTGAAGATGTTTGTCCCAGCAATGATTGGATCCATCCTTTAAAAACACAGTACAAGTATCTATAGATAATTTGCACACCAATATTTAATGAGTGCATGCCCTGTAAAACTAGACCTGTTCCTCTCTTTAAAAAAAGTGGATTTATTTAGGACCTAAAACCTCTAACAAGCCCTCCCATAGCAATTCTAAGGTAAATACACACACATCCATTCCATCCCTTTAACTACACTCCAAACACCCCACCCCTTTGCACACAACATAGACAACTAAAAAGGTAGAGCTGGACTCTGGGATGGGAGGGATCATCATAAATTGTTGGATTTGACACAGATTGCCAGGTTGTACCTAGTTTCAAGTGAGTTTTGGGGTTCCTACCCCAATTCAGGGTCTCCTGAATTCTGCTTTGCACTAAAGAACAGGTGCAGCAGCCATTTTACAAACTCAAAATTAAAAACCTAGTGCTGAAATGACAGTGCAACCATGTGTAGTGTATTGGTGTTAGTATACTTCCTGAAGTCAATCACTACCACTCCAACCCACAGCATCATTAATAAACCCTGAGGAATGCACATGCTGTGAGTGCCAACCCTTTGAAATAAACAACACTTCATGTCGATCCACCAATGTCCTGCTGTGGTATGTAAATATAGTATTATCCCCAAGGTGATCAGGTGTCAAATTGATGTAAAGAATTTACAACTTTTTAAAAAATTGACATCAAAAAAGTTTGTAGATGCCACAAAGAATAGAGATTGCTATTTTCATAGATTCACAGATTCCAAGACCAGAAGGGACCATTGTGATCGTCTAGTCTGACCTCCTGCATAACACAGGCCATAGAACTTCACCCAAATAATTCCCAGACTATATATTTAAGAAAAACATCCAATCTAGATTTTAAAACTGCCAGCGGTGGAGATAGTATCAGTGAATTTAAAATCTAAGAACATTAAGAGGGGACGTGGTAACAGTTTTGAAGTACATAAAAGGTTGTTACAAGGAGGAGGGAGAAAAATTGTTCTTCTTAACCTTTGAGGATAGGACAAGAAGCAGCAATTAAATTGCAGCAAGGGAAGTTTAGGTTGGACATTAGGAAAAACTTCCTGTCAGGATGCTTAAGCACTGGACTAAATTGCCTTGGGAGATTGTGGAATCTCCATCATTGGAGATTTTTAAGAGCAGGTTATATAAACACCTGTCAGGGATGGTCTAGATAATACTTAGTCCTGCCATGTATGCAGGGGACTGGACTAGATGACCTCTCAAGGTCCCTTCTAGTCCTATGATCAATGCACAAAGTTCTCTCATTCAAAACAACCTGGACATTCAACAATTATCTTCTAAATATGGTAACTTTAAGGGAAACCTAACAATTAAAAAAAAAAAAAAAGTTTGCAGAAGAAAGGCCACCAAGAATGAGTTTGCAGCTACTGCAGGGGAACAGGCCATGGACGCGCCTCCAACAGGTAGTTTTGTCACTTCTTCAGCAGAATGTTACACACATGTAGTCCAATGCACTGAGCACAGGATTACAGCCCCATGCTCAGAGTCAGCAAGTGACCTCTGGCCAGTCACATACCTCCATCTGCAAAATAGGGGCAGCATGCACTGCCTGGAGACTAATGTTTATAAAGCACAATATGAAATATTATACATGCATGTAAAAATGGCTAAGGCTACTAATGGACAGAGAGAGAGAGGCATAATAAAGTGAAAGGTGTTCTAGCTACAGTTCAAAGGTGCATGTCTCCATCCATCCAGGAATTGTTGTGGCTCTAGCATGTCCAAATGTTGTTCTAAGCCATTCATCTTACATAACTGGAAGAATAAATTTCCCTAAGGGGAAAGATGCAGCATAGGATGCCCAAAAGAGCCTCTTGTCTGATGAAATACAACAGCCTGAAAAACAATGGGAACAGCAGCATTTGCACTTTCATAGGTTTTGATAAAGATAAGGAGAATGGTCTCAAGGAAGACTCTTAACTGTGTTGAATGTGTTCAATACAGAGAGACAAAAAGCAAATAAAATAATGGATACAAATGAAAGCCCCAAACGTCACTGTTCAAATATATCCCCCTGAACGGCACTGGAGGGTAGGACAGTAAAGGCAGTGAAATGAGACCCTGGATTTGAATGCTTGCTTAAAATGGAGGAGATTACACGGCATTTCCAACAGGCGTTTAACACCTATTGGCAAACAGAAAATATTCTCAAATGCATCCCTTCCCACACACTTATTTTTCCACCAGTGTTTTCCTCCGACTCTACAGTTGCATCAGTTTAGCAACTTTGATAAAGTTTATTTCAGATATTAGGAATTTTTAGTCAGGTCACATTTATTCTCTTCACCACCTCCTACAGCAGCTGCTTTTCAAGGGCTCCATCCATACATCTCCCAGACCCAGCACTCCCTCCATCACACTTCTCAGTAGCATGTGGGAATGTGAGTGCTCAGAAGACTCCTCCCCTAGCACCTTCCCTTCTGGCGGTCCTCATCCCAGAGAGCGGACACTCATGGCAACAAACAGGGACTACTACAGCATATGCGATTCCTAACATGGCTAGAAATCCAGCAGTGGTCTGTCTCATGCAGTGAGCGGATCACACCAGCATTAAATGTCAGAGATGTGCACACAAGCAACTCCCACTGTCCCTATATTAGCATATTTTAAAATAATTTAAATACCCTTTACCTAACCCCTTTGTGAAAGAAGAGATTTTCCAGGAGCCTCATTTGTTTCTTCAAGCAGCAGTTTTACTTTCAAATAACCCCTTTTGTTGCTAACATGTATTATGAATTTGAGCCATTTCTTTTGTTCAGAGTACAGTCCTGTTAGTGGAAAGAACCAACCATTAGAAGTATGTTTTAACTAGATGGATGGTAGATCCCTTCAAGGACCTCCCCACCCATACAGTTAGCACAGATCTCCCACGTGCTCTGCGGCTGTTCCCTGTCCTCCCACACCATGAGAGAACCTGGTTAGCCCTGTAATTCAGTTCTGCTCCGCTCGAATCAGTGGGAAGTCTCCCATTGAGAGCAGGCCTTGGAACTCCTCAGTGCCTCCTTTAGACCATTACTTTCAGTGGAAGGCAACTAGGGGAGAATGGATAGGCAGCTGAGAACCAGGCCTCCCAACCCGGCAGATCCATAACTGGTGCTACATCTCCCATTCTTGGCCCCGCGCCCAAAATCCTATGGATTGATATGCACCCTGGTGCATAACATGGGTTCCCAGGCAGGGTTGCACACACGTCTTCATGTCCTCTAGGTTGTTCCCTCCACGCACCTCAAAACCCTGCCCCATACACAAGTGGAGAGATCAGTTCAGGCCATTAGGGTTTTTCACTCAGCCTTTTCATACCACATCAGTGCAGTTCTGCTTTGTCTCACTTAGAAAGGGATAGTAATGACATTTCGAAAGCTGTCTGATCCCAGTCCAAAGCCATGCATTCCAACTAGGAAGGCACTGACCTCACCACATTGCATAGTGGCTCTAAAATCAAAATAGGGTCCAACTTCCTACTTATACTACTGTGAATGCAACAGTCACAGTCCCCAGTAAGAGATCGTACTGTGCAATACTGCTCAGTATCATCATGGCTAACACGCAAATGGTCACAGGATGCCAGCCTGTCTGAGGGGCTAGTGATGACAATGGCCGACTGGCTGCAATACTCTGGGACTGCCAGAGTGTGCCTTCTACTGCCAGGAGCAGGAGGGGGCCACGATTTATAGAGAAGAAAATGGAATTCAGGATAAGGCTGGTGGAAATCTAGTGCACTACTGGGCCAATGTCATGTGAGTGGTACGAAAGAAGGGAGGATGCGAACATACCGATAACTCATGTCTTCCCATCACAAAAGAATGCCAAGACAAAAATTAGCAGCTTCCTGGCTGGGAAAAAGCATTAATGTAGGATGACAAAAAAAAAAAAAATTAAGTAAAGACGACTTCTACTCAAACAAATCTCTCCAGGCCTCAGAAAGCCAAAGTAAGTTCCACCTAAGAATCCTCCCCCTTCAAACTTACAGCCACTCTTCAGGAGCGTATTTTCAAGATCCAAAAGCAGGAACAATGACATTTCAGCAGCAGACACTTGCCCTGCTTGTTAACTGTTGTAATTAATCAAGTTGTCTATTGCAGAGGTTCTCAAACTGTGGCCCGCGAACTCCATTCAGGTGGCCTGCGGATAGTTCCCTCAGGTACACGCCTGGGCGGACACACGCGAGGGAATGAAGGGCCACCCGCCTAATTAGTGGAGCCGCGCAGGCGTGGCTCCAGTGGCGTAGCTAGGTGGAGCGAACAGAGGCAGCGGACATAAACAAAAAGGTGCCACCCGCTTGTACTCACCAGACGGCGCTCCGGGTCCTCGGTGGCACTGAAGGCCCTCGCTGCTGAAATGCCGCCGAGGACCTGGAGCAAGTGAAGGCCCCCGCCGAGCCGGAGCACGTGAAGGCCCCCGCTGTCAAAGACCTGGAGCGGCGGCAGGTGAGTAAAAATTAAAAAGGTGCCTATAAATTAAAAAGGCACCACTTGTGCTCAGAGGGGGAGCAGCCGCTCCCCCCACTCCCCTCCTGGCTATGCTACTGTGTGGCTCCACTAATTAGGTGCCTGAACCCTGGAGAAGATGCACATGTAAGGAGAGGTGGTGGCCTTGGGGGGAATAGGGAGTAGGTGGGAGGGGGCAATGGGGTGAGAAGAAGGGGTGGGCGGAATTTGGGATGTGCAAGGCTGTTGTGGCCACAGAAAGAGGCAACTTTCCCCAGGTCCAGGGCTGCGGCTGCTGGGGAGAGGCAGTCCTCCTTCCCAGCCTCAGCTCGGAGGCTGCCACAGCGAAGAAGAGAGGGAGTGACCCCCCCTCCTTCCCAGCCCAGCTCGGGGGCTGCCACAGTGGCGGGTGGGAAGATAAGACTACTGATATTAAAATATGAGTTGTGTGCTTTTATTTGTAGAATAAAAAATGTTAATTATTAAGGTTGTTTTTTTTTTTAATATAGCGCTTTTATCCGAAGCACTTTACAATAGTTAGCTAACGGTACAAAAAACATTTGGAAAGATCATTAAGTGGTCTGCTGAGACACTCAGCAATTTTCAAATGGTCTGCGGGGAAAAAAGTTTGAAAACCACTTATCTATTGTAATATGGAGGTAGCCCCTCTAGTTGGTTACTGTGGACTGTAGCGAGCTATGCAACTGAAACAGCTTGGTATAAAGTTCTCTAAAAGCTATTCTGTAAAATTCAGCTTATTTCTCAAAAATACACAATCTTGGTTTTTCTTAAATAGCTTATAAAATAAGGCAACTTAAGGAGACATGGCCTTACGAGGTAAATCACACCCCCTGTTAATTAGGTACTGTAAGTATTAAAGATCAAGTCAAACAAATTTACAGTAATTCCAGTTTAGAAAAGCCACCACTACATCTACCTTCATGACTCAACACATGAAAATAGGAACAAAGGAAACTGAGGAAGAGATTTCATACACCTTAAAAGGTGTTTGTTTACAACAGTTCATTCACATGTAACATTGTCAATCCAGGAACACTTATATTTCCTCCCCTCAAGAATCACTAGTAGTTAGTTCACAGTGTTTCAGATCACTGCAGCTGTAGCTGTAAACTGGAAATTAATGTCTACAGAGGACCAAAAAAAAAAAAAAATTACAGTAAAGCTTTACCATTCCATTAGCTCTAACCAGAAACTAAAAATCTGAACAGGGAAAAAAGCCTATGTAAAACTCGAGACACCTCTAGAAAAATGCAGTGTTTTGTTCAGTGCTTGGAAATGTTTCTGGCAAGTGTTTTTAGATGAGCTGCATGCTTAACTGTACATAACCTCAAGCACAAGACTAGACTGAGCATAAAACAACAGAGACAAGGTGGCGGGTGAAGCATTGTCTTTTAGTGGAGCAACTTTCAATAAAAGCTATTACCTCACCCACCTTGTCTCTCTAATCTCCTGAGACCAACACAGCTACAACACCAATGTGTACAGAAAGTACCAGTCAGTTTTGCCTGACCATCAAGGAATGTACAAGAACAAACAATTGCTTTTGATTCACAAAGTGCTTAAATACCACCAGTTGGTTGCGACTCTTGCCATCCAACGCAAGTGCATAACTCACAGATGTCAATGAGAATTGTGTCTGTGTAAGACCTGAAGGACCAGACCCTAAAGTGTTCCATTATTATGAGAAAAAGTAATCCCCTGCGAAAGGTATTTCCCCCCAGAATGGCCCCTGTATACTGAGAGAAGAAAGAACCTCAGTTATAAGGCAGAATAGATAGATACAATGAACTTTTTCCAGATAAAATTACAAAAAAGACATTAGAATAAATCTTTGGGACAAACTAATACACTATGCCCATATCTTGTAGTGTTAAAGTTATAAACAACCAAAGCACAAACTAGTGCAACTCATTTCTCATGGACAAACTTAGGCTTACTCAGTTTCCTGGTCTATTGGTTGGCATGCATCATACCACTTAGTGAAAACTAGATCATATAGCAGCATTTATTTTTATTTTTTTTTGGAGGACAGCACAAGTATGTATTTAACCCCCAGGACTTTTTTTTCCTTCTATGTTTATTAATACTGGAAATGTTGTCTTCACATTTGAGCTTTGCAATGTAAATATTTTCCATGTTACTCACTGATTCCCCATGGGGTCAAAGTCTGCCTTTAGGGTTTTTATTTCTCAGAGAAAATAAAGAAGTTGCCATGTAGAGTTAGCTCAAGGAAAAGGGTGTTGTGGAGCAATGGAGCAGCACATTGCATATGTACATGGATTCAGGGAGGGAACCATGATAGGTTAGATATACTCTAAGTCTGTCTAAGTCTGAATCATTGATTAGGGTTCCCGGATCACATCAGCAATACTTTGTAGCATGAAAACTAGAATTTATTCCAGCAGACTTCACCTTTTACAGAAAGGGTTCTTTTCCACCCTGACGCTGGCTGTAACTGCATTTCCAGAACTGTAAACTCCAGTAAAGCCAAGAAGTTGTTCTAGACATTGTACTATCCTCTAACTGGGCACAGCACCAATACGGCACAGAGAAACAAAATGAACAACCATATTAAATTCTTGATCCTTTACACAAGATGGTTAATTAGCTTCTTTGGAATGGACAGGCCGGATCTTGCTGGAAACCAGAGTGTAAACATAAGGCCAGATTTTGTTGGTCTCTGTCCCAGAAAATGAGTGTAGGACACCTCTGCTCCTGAAAAATATAATTAAGATTAGAAATTAGTATAATTTGATTGAAAATTCTGGAACACATTAGGACTATGCAGTGTCTGTGATCAAGAACAGATGCCTTCACGTGCAAAGGAGCATGACCAAATGAAAATGAATGTAGCCTAAGCTCTTGAATAACCATTCTAGATTGCAGGTCAAGTTTCGGGTCAAATTTTTGGTAAGCTCTGTGTAATTTATAGTAGAAACAAAAAGCTGATTATGCTTAATGTTCATCTAATCTACTCATTGATTCTTCACTACTTAGGGTATGTCTACATTGCAGCTGGGAAGTGTAATTCTCAGCTCAGGTAGATGTACATGTGCTACAGATAGCAGTGTGGCTGCAGCGGGAAGGGCGGCAGCTTGGGCTACCTGCCCCAGGATGTCCCTAGGATCTTGGGCAGGAGTGTACTACATTTTATATACAAGAGACATATCTAGTCTGTCCCTCTGCAGTGCAGGTTTGCTCATTACAGTATATTTCCTAGCGCATAACAATGGATGTGTCATCAGAAGAACAACTGCAAGGTAAAAAAACCAATGTCTGGTTTGCTAGTGTACATATAACTATGGAGGGTTGAGATAGTCCTTTCCACTTTCCCCCGTTGTTCATGAGATAAAACTGCATTTGAAGGCAGCTGGTGTGCTGAGAACACCGCCTAGCACACTGACACCATACCCATCTGTTGTCTCTCATCTTATACTTAGATTGTAAGCTCTTTGGGACAATGGACCATCTTTGTTGTGTTTGTACAGCGCCTAGCACAAGGGGGTCTTGGCTCATGACTGGGGCTCCGAGGCACTATAACAATACAAATAATCCATGACTCTGTTTTAGCTCTTAAAGAAAGCTGGTGTGGTCTTTGTGCCTGGAACATGCTGCCACTCTCAGTAAGTAACTAACCTCCATTTATCTGGAGTCTTAAAACTGATTTTTTGCTACACTTTATGCACAGGTTTTCTTTTGTTGTGTCTCTAAACTTTTTTCTTTCTCACTGTCCAGTGCTTGAGAGGCTCTACCTAAAGAAGTTAAAAGAATCAGAAATGTTAAATTTTAAAATCTTCCAGCTTCAATCAAATACACAGCATCCCTAAGAGACAAGTAGGGATCGTTCCATTTTACAGATCGCTCCATCTCTATCCTCCAGTCAATAGATCACAATTCCTCTCAAACATCTGCTTACAGATACACGGCTATTGCAATCATGCGATTCCACCGGCACAATCTAAAGCTGACAGCTGGAGTGATCAAAGGAGAGGGGGGAAAAAGGGAACTAGACAGAAAGCACCTTTAAATAAATAAATAAATATATCTAGATTAAAAACCATACATACAATTCTTTTCTCTCAGAGACATGTGTAATAATTTGTATTCTTTATCATTTAGACGGCATCCAAAAATGTGTTAGCCACTTTCTAAACACAACACTATGTACACTGAAGAGTCAACTGTTCTTACGCAGCAGATTAAAACATAAAAACAGAGAAATGGTGAATCTCCCTATAATTAAATTTAACAGCAAAATTAGCCTCATCCTCTAAACTGAACCCAAGGCAGGCTCTGCTTTTGGCTGAAAAGAAAGAGGAAAGAGCACAGAATCTAGCTAGCCAGAGCAGAAAGAAAGGCAAAGGAATCACATCTCACTGCAGGAGTTCTGGCAGGAGAGAGATCACTTGATCATTACCTGTTAAGTTAACTCCCTCTAGGGCACCTGGCATTGGCCACTGTCGGTAGACAGGATACTGGGCTGGACAGACCTTTCGTCTGACCCAGTATAGCCATTCTTATGTACTGTAGGGCTTGAAACAGGCCCTGGCATAAGGTACAGCAGCCCTGGGGTTTGTTCTAATTTAAGGCAGCTTTTCCAGGGCTGCTCTGCAGCCAGGAATCCCCATAGCACCGAGCAGAACAGGCAGACTCCTGCTCCTAGACTCACCCCTTCCACTACCGCTACACTGCTCCTGTCCTGGGAGAGTTCTTTGGTCCACTGCAGCCTTTACACCTCCCATATGCCACTCGAGTGGGGCCCTGAATCCAGCCCCAAAAGGTATAGCATATGGCTGCTGATTATGGCCAGGCCAAAAATCTTAACACATACGCAATTTTACTTGGGAGAGACCACATCAAGATATCCCTGAGCAAGCCAAGAACAGACTTGTGGAGATGAAAACTTAGCACTTATTTTTACAGGCAGGGTCTGTATTACTTGCATGCGTTCAAACTCACTTATATAATTCTATTACTGGCTTTGCAGCTTCTTTGTATTTTCTTAGTCGAGCAGCAACAGCATCAGGTTTATCATCTTCCCGTTGAATTAATGGTTCACCCGTGATGTCATCGATCCCCTGTGTACAAGACAAACAATACATCATGAACACTGTGCCAGATTAAACCAGTGCCACACAGTGAGCCATGGGGGTTATATGGGTGTAACTGAGGATAGAATTTGGCCAGCTACAAAGAACTTGCATTCATGTCAGATGATATCACTGCAAGACACTTTACTTACTACAATATATATAGTAGATAAAAATCTGAGTTAAAGGGATAATTAACATTGATCTATGACACTAGTACTAGGGGGGAGGGATAGCTCAGTGGTTTGAGCATTGGCCTGCTAAACCCAGGGTTGTGAGTTCAGTCCTTGAGGGGGCCATTTAGGGATCTGGGGCAACTATGGGGGATTGGTCCTGCTTTGAGCAGGGGGTTGGACTAGATGACCTCCTGAGGTCCCTTCCAACCCTGATATTCTATGATTCTATGATTCTATGATCCAGTTACTGTAAGACACCTTGTATTCTCCCTTGATAACAATGGCATCTGTGTGCTAGCTTGCATAACTCCCAGGATAATCATTTGTGCCATGACTGCACAATAAAACACTGTGATATTCTGGACCACAGTAAATTATAGTAGGACATTTTCTTACCCCATGATTAACATAAATCTCATTTTCCTAAATAAATATTGTCTGATTGGAAACTGCCTTGCACACAATCTTTCGGCTGCCCCCTTAAGGCCCCCGAGCATGAAAAACCTAACTAGTTTTCTAAAACTTATCTAGCAAGAAGAATTCAACTCCCATGCATTCAGTACTTATTAGAATATAATAGGATTTCTCCCCCTAATATTTTTAAAAAGACTAATAAGGCATTCTCAAGTGGAGACATCTTCACTGATCTAGAAGTAGATTTAAATTTTCTCCAGCTAAATTAGTCTTTAATGTAGTAAATTCTCTTACATGTACATCAGGTGGGTTGAACTCCATATTATACACTCTTCCACTAGCTGGGTGAATCCAGCGAGCGCTTAGACGATCTTTTAGCGTCTCAAATGGGATGTTTAAATTGATCACTAGATCCAGGTCACAGATTCTGTCAAGTGCTTCAGCTTGCACCAGTGTCCTAGGAAAACCTGAACAGGGGATGGAGGGGAAGAGAGACGAAAAACAAAAACAAACTCATGCCATATGAACTAACAAAGGCAACTACTATTTATTGGATGGTGAAGAATAGTTTCACAATATCAGTGCTGGTGTTGAAAACCGCCAGTCCTCTGTTACAGCAAAAGCAATAAGTATCCGAGGCGTTGAATATATGTACACTTAAAACAAATTAACACAAACACAAGAATTTACACTCCATGCCTTAGACAGGCCACTTTATTGCATGCATAGTATCTGTTAATTGCTGAATTCAAGCGATACAAGGTATGTTCACCTTTAAAGCTTCATATGACCACCCTGCGTACCCAAGTTCTTAACTGTTGACTTGACTGACTACCTGCGAATAGCTCTGAAGTACAATCATCAGAATGCTGGGACTCTGATCTGGGATCAATTCCCAGCACTGCATCGGTGACATTTCGGCCAAGTCACCTAATCTCTGTGCTTCAGATTCCCATCTGTAAAACTGGGATAATACTTCCCTACTTCAGAAGGATGTTACAAGGGTAAACACATTCAATATTTGTGAAGGGAAAGCAAGCTGCATAAGTACTGAGACACGCCAATGCCAAGTATACCAGAGGCAGCAAGATCTCCAGGAGTGGGAGGGAAGGGAAGACGCCCCGGATATTGCATGTCCTATTCTCCAAGCCATGTGAAGAGGGAGGGAGGGAGGAAGGGCTGGAGGGAGTCTTGGCTCTTGTAGATATTAATTGCTCAAGGGAAGAAATGGCCCCACCTTTAGGGTCAGTCCATAGTCCCAAGAACAATACTGACGAAACAGACCTATTTCCCTCATGAAAGTTTTGTCAATCTTGAGCTGTGCAATTCAACTAGTGACGCATGCAGCTTAATGTACAAAGCATGCGGTACCACATCAGAGATGCGTGAAGTGTGCAGCTCTCAGGGCCTGGTTTTGCTTATTCATGAAGGTGTTGATCTTGCATAATCAAACTTAATGGAAGCTTTGCCACTGATTTCAAGAATCAAACTGTTGGGTCTTAATCTGGCACCCACTGGAGTGCTGAGGGTACTGAACTGCCACTGGAATCAACAGGAATTGAGGATGCACCGCACTTCACAGGATCAACCCCTAATAGTGTAAAAACTATGCAACTTAATCAGCAAGTTACACATCTATTGGACTTGACAAGAATGGAGATCAGCGACAGGTCCCCCTGGGCCAAGAAATTAAGTAATGGGATGATTAGGCCACATAACTTAATTGCCACGGTATAGGACTTATGGATTATTAATTAGTGGAGCACGCCGTTTTCCTGAGAAAGGGAATAGTAAGGAGACCTATAGATGAAGGGCACTACATGGAAAAATTACTGGGGTTCTAAGTCTTTATCTCGAGCTCCGTTTTACTTGGGGTTGAGCGTGTTGCAGAGGGACCTTTGAAGAAGAAGAAGAAGAAGAAGAGGGACTTCCCTCAGGTAACTCAGCAGTGACTTATCTGGCCATTTAAGCAGTGGTGATAAGGCTATGCATCCCCAGCCAGGCCCTCACTCCCTATCCACCCCCTGACTGCCCCCCTCAGAACCTCTGACCCATCCAACCCCCCCTGCTCCTTGTCCCCTGACCCCCCAACCCTAACCACCCCCCCCAACCCCCCCTCCCCTGACTGCCCCGACGCCTATCCACCCCCCGACTGGCCCCCTGGGACTCCCACACCTATCCAACTGCCCACCCCAGAACCATCCAACCCCCCCTGCTCCTTGTCCCCAACCACCCCCTCCCAGGACCTCCCGCCCCTAACCACCCCCAAGGACCCCACCCCTTTCCAACCAGCCCTGCTCCCTATCCCTTGATTGCCCCGCCCCCTATCCACACCCCAGCTCCCCCAGACCCCGCTGCCCCTTATCCAACCACCCCCCGCCCCCTTACCATGCTGCTCAGAGCGGCAGGAGCTCACAGCCCTGCCACCCAGCTGGAGCCAGTCACACCACTGCGCGGCCCAGCATGAACAGCGGGCCAGAGTGCGGGCAGTGCAGCGAGCTGAGGCTGCGGAGGAGGGGGGACAGCAGGGGCAGGGCTGGGGGCTAGCCTCCCTGGCCGGGAGCTCAAGAGCCAGGCAGGACGGTCCCACGGGCCAGATGTAGCCTGCGGGCCGTACTTTGCCCACCTCTGCTTTCAATGTTAGTATATGTCTAGTAAGTACACTGCCGGTGCTATACAGCTCGATTTTTGCAGGCTACAGGATATTTCCATTCCTTTGCAAATCTCATCCTGCCTCATGTATAATCAGACAGATGCAGCACAGTCATAATTTTAATTGCCGTGGTCTGAGAGGAAAAATATTTTGAAGTTCCAAGGAACGGACATGTTCAAAGGAAACCTTTCAGCCTGGCGTGCCTGCCTCCTCACCACCATGGGAGAAGTTTTCTTCACACAAAATGTCCTGGCTTCAATCATATTTGGTCCCTAGCAACAATTTCATTTAACCACACTGATTGGGATTCCTAATACCAGAGGAGTTGGTACTTACTGCTACCACAATTCTCATTCCATATGCACCTTCCCCTTGCACTACTAAAGCCGAATTCTGAGGAACTAATACCTATTCATCCAAGAGTGCTACAGTAATTGAGACCCTTCTTTCCGAGTCATATAGCCTAGCTACTTTAAAAACAAACCACACAACTAAATGTACATGCTTCATCCCTTCCCCCAGTCAGCGTTCCCTAGTACAAAACTCATTCCCAGTTATGGGCATTGAGACGTTACACTCCTTATTCTTTATGAAAATATGTTTAGGATATGGACATGACATAACTGAGATATACTTTATGCAAGATGGCTCATGTAAGATATCACTGGAAAGATTATGATTTACTGAATGTGATTATCCAATTTGTGTGTTTGTATCATTTCTGTATCTGAAATTAGGAATATTGACTATGTAACAATTACAGGTGTGTGTGTGTGTGTGTGTGTGTGTGTGTGTGTGTGTGTGTGTGTGTGTGTGTGTGTGTGTGTGTGTGTGTGTGTGTGTGTGTGTGTGTGTGTGTGTGTGTGTGTGTGTGTGTGAGAGAGAGAGATGCCCACCAGAAAACCCGCCATCACAGCCCTGATGGCCCATTAGGAAGAAACAACAAGGCTGTGAAGATACTAATCTCTCTCCTTCCTGAGACTTCTCTTGGGACTAGCTGTAAACTACTAGGTCAGGTGATCCTGCCACATGGTACTAAACACGATCTTGGACTTCTAGTAATTTTCCACTGACAGGATGGTCAAGTTTGGGAAACAAAAGGCTTCCCACCTGATGTAAATTCTATTTAAAGCTGGGAGAGAAGGCATTCCTGACTTTCCCCTCCATGGCCTACCCAAGAAGGAGGACTGCTGAAAGAACCTGAAGGGACAAGAGAGACTAACCTGAATGGAAAGGCAGGAGAGTCCAGACTGAGACGGGGTACAGTCTGTAAGAAGAAATAAACTCTGAGCTACAGAAATTCTGCATCCTGCCTAATTCAACATTTAGGGTGAGAAATTACTTTGCATGTTTTGACAGGTTTCAGAGTAGCAGCCAAGTTAGTCTGTATCGTTGTGTGTTTTGTTTTATTTGCTCAGTAATCTGCTTTATTCTGTTTGCTACCCCTTTAACCACTTAAAACCTGCCTTTTATAGTTAATAACATTTGTTTTGTTTGTTATTAAACCCAGATTCTGTAATTTCTAAGGGGGGGAGGGAGAGTAGTTGTGCATATCTTCCTCCACACTGAAGGAGGGTCCGAATGTATGAGCTTACGTTGTGCAGATTTCTCTACAGCACAAGACAATAAACCTTTGGGTCTACACTCCAAGGGAGGTGGACACCTGAGTGCTGGGGCAAGTCCCTTAAGCTGAGTCTTCCCACAGCTGATCTCAGTGTCTGTGTCTTTGGGAGGCGGGGTGTGTGTCTGTGCGCACGCACTAGAGGAGGCTTAAGAGCCAGGCTCAGCAAGACAGGTTAAAGGGGTCCCATGCTGGCAGAACTGGTGGGCTCAGTGGTATCTCAGCACATCAGGTGGCATCTTGAAGGGGGCAACCTGTCACAGGTATGATGGCAACAGATTGTGCTAAACTGCATGTATTAAGAGAGAAGTTCCACAGGCAACTATTATCTACTTAGCCATGTGATGCTGTGATTAGAGATGGGTCCAAATTGCATTGGTAAGACCTAGAGCAGATATTTTCCAAGTTTTAGGGGCAGTCAGATCTCGGGTTTTGAGTCAGACTACTCTAGCTGGGATTATGCATGTATAAGCACTTCCAAGACCGGCCACTCCTGGAAGAATGCAGGATCCAGGGGTGAGCAAGATGCAGTTCAGGGCTGGTTATAATTATAATTCCACCTTGATTGCAGGAGTGTATGAACACATTCTGAGGCACACGTCATGTATTTTATTGCAGTTCACATCTCCTAGAACTGAAAGCCACAGAGAATTAAAAAAAAGGCTTTCTAGCCTCTAGTGTATTGCGTGTTAGTGTAGATGCATTCTTCCATCTACAGAAGTGCCACTGTCACAGGAAGATAGAAAATCCAGAAGCACATGTAAGCATTTAGAGGGTTTTTTGGGGAAGGGGGGGGGGGGGGGAAGAGTCCCTGTAGGAGCTGACTTCTATAAAAAACAGTTCATCTGACAGCATGTATAATGTATTGGTAGCAAGTACAGATATAGTGTTTAATACAGCAGTTAAGAATATACTGCTAATTCACTCTTCCTCGAAGTAGACTGTATTTCTGAAATCCCATCCTGCGATGAGTGCTGGAAGCTGACCGGAGCCAGCACTCTGATCCCTTGAGCATCAGTCAGGTCCCCTGCCTAGAGGAGGCTGTTTGTGGATGTGCAAGCTAACAGGCTGATCAGGCTGAATGAGCCAATTAGTCCATTAGCTGAGAGATGTAGGGAGGCCACAGGAAGGAGTTACTGGGGGAAGAGGACCTGGGCTAGATGAGCCCAGAGATCTCAGCTAAGGGAGGCCTCTGTTCTTCTCTGGTCCTGTGAGAAAGAGCTAAAGGTAGAGAAGCACTGTAAACACTTTGTTATCACCTACACCAATCCAGTCTCATAAAGCAATGTAAATAAATCACACACATTTGCCACTTACTGGACAGCCTGAGAGGTGCCTGGGGATATGTCTACGGTGCAATTAGACACCTGTGGCTAGCCCAAGTCAGCTGACTTGGGCTAAGGGGATATTTAATTGTTGGGTAAATGTTCATGGTTGGGCTAGAGCCCGAGCTCTGGGACCCCCGGGGCCAACCCTGAACATCTATCCTGCAATTAAACAACCCCTGAGCCAGAGTCAGCAGACACGGACCAGCCACAGGAGTGTAACTGGAGCACAGACATACCCTGGGGTATCAGAGGACAGGGACGGAGCATGCCCTGTTACACACCCTTGTAGCTTCCTATGTAGAAGACTGGGTTAGTAAATAATAATATAGGATTTAGTACAGAGGATTAGGGATCTGTGCAAAGCATGCATTATACACAGCAAATTGCTTTTTCGGTATCACTCACCAACTGCTGTAGAGATTCTCACCCAAACTAGAGTAAATTTGGCACCATCATTCTCAAGGGGAAAAAAGGAAGAGTTTCTCCAAGCACTAACAGGTGTATGAGTGTGAGACTTGCCCAGAGCAAGATGGAATGGATGATAATGTGGCTGTGGGAAAAATAAGGTTGGAATTATGAAACAAATCCTTAACTGAAAAGCAAAGCCAGGAAGCATGTTGAGAAGCCATCAGATCCCATGCTTCAGGGCTTAAATCAAGTGTGCAAAACTAAGCAGCATGTATATTTTAAAAACCAGGGGTGTGGAGGATACTGTAGTGAGATGGTTTCTACAGTCATCACCAGCTCCCTGAAATCCCAACTCCCATCCCATATTCTTACAAAAGATATCACAAAGGAGGGGGCAGGGTATCAGACACCAACAGCGTGGAAACATTTCTGGAGGGCAGATGGGGCCTTTCAATCAGTTTAGGATGAGCAGCGTGGGGTGCCATATTTTGCTTAGAATAATCAAGTGTCCAGGATAATGGTATCTAGCGAGGGCAAATTGTGTATAATGAAAAATTACCTCCATTGTTGGGGTCACTAAGCCCAGTCATTCTAGGCCAGGCTTTCACCCACCTGCTCATACAGGGACAACCTCTTATTGTTTTCTCCAAGCTCAGTACCACCAGAGACACACACTGCCCCATGGCAGGGCAAGAGTCTAAGTACCTCCAAAAAAAACAGTTATGTGCCATGCTCCAGCAGTTACCAAGCACTGGATGATTTGAGATTATAAACCCCAACCATGCCTGACATTTACAGCGAGGTCAGCCATTGACACTTAAACCTGGATGCATCACATCTAGAAACCTTCCCACATGTACAAGAAGTCAGCTGACCCTCATCTTGGATCTCTGCCTATAACCCAAAGGAATACTGTGTAGCGCTATCCCTCCCAGCCTGAGAGAATGCTAAAGCCTGTTACTCTGACCACCAAGCAGTAATGATATGCTGCAATAAAAAACGATTATAAATATCTATCTCCCTGGGGCACCTCAGATCTGCAACAAATCTGCACCACTACATGTCATACCAGAGCTTGTATTCTCCAGGTACAGAGTGACATTTACTCCAGTCAGTTTTTATTGAACAAACACACACAAAATAGTGCACCTTTACGCCAAACAAAGTGAATTGTAGAACGGCTCCCTGCACCTACTCTAACGCCAGCTGTTTTTTCTGCTCTGTAGAGCACATTTTCACTAGGAGCTCCTTTCCTTTTTGGGGGAGGGGGGCAGAGAGAAAGAGACAGGGCATGTTAAATCCCAGGGCCAAGGTCATTCAGACCTTAAGGGCTGTTTTGCAGCAGCAGAGCCAATGAAGTCCAAAAGAAAGTCTGGTTTTGTGATTTGCTCCAGGATGGCATTTTGAGCCAAACAGTCCAGTCAGCTCTTTGGTCCCTCACAACAGCACAGACTAGGGAAGTCAAAATGTTGCATTGTGGCAAAGTGGTGAAAGTCAGAAGCCCAGAAATACCCTAGACGTACACAGTCAAATATTGTGTGCACACCCTTACTCTCTACACCTGTATTTAAAGCCAGGAGGTGTGACGATTCTAGAACATCAGTAGGACAGATTACCTAGAGTACAGTGACTTATGCTACAGGCAAGGAGAGTCCACTCCCCAGGATGCACTTGTGCCAAGGACAGACCGGGAAAGGAGGGAAGCTAGGATCTCAGCCCTGCTGCTTGAAGGCCTTTGTGATGTCATAGGCTGAGCTGCCTCAGTTATATTAAGTCATGTATATGTTTAAGCCCTTTAATTCTTCTCATTATTTTGCCTCCACTAGTTCCTGTGGCGAGGGGTTCCACAGGCTAGCCATATGCTGCACAGTGTACTGCAGTCTTTGTAAAGCTTACTGCCTGAACTAAATCATTCAGGAGGCGTCTCCTTGTGAGCACAATACTCATACTAATGGCATGACTGCTCTTCGTCCCCACTTCCCCAGGAAGCTATATTGGTAGTTAAAACCCCAGGAAGACCTGTTCACTTGGCAAAGTATTTACTCCCTCCAGGGGAACAGCGGACTCTTTAAATGCTCTCTTTTCTGACTTGTGCAAGTGGGTGCCACACAGGTAGGGGTGTGTGTTTTAGTGGAAGAAGTGAAAAAGCAACACAGGCAGAAAGCAGAGAAAAGGAAGAAGGAGAAACTGGGAACATATGGATTTTGTGAAGGGGCCTCAGGACTTTTAGCATCCCCCAGGCCAGAGGCAACATGGGATACTGGAGACATACATCCCCCATTCTGTCATAGGACAGTTTTGCACCTCCATTTGCAGCAGCGTTGCTTGATCTAGCCATCCAGGTATTCTTATTGATTTGTTTCAGAGTAGCAGCCGCGTTAGTCTGTATTCGATGAGCTGTAGCTCACGAAAGCTTATGCTCAAATAAATTGGTTAGTCTCTAAGGTGCCACAAGTACTCCTTTTCTTATTGATTTGATCACTCTCGTATCCGTCCTCCAGTCACTTGTTTGCACCAGCAACACAACAAAATAGACTAGCAGGATTTCAGTGCCTGGAGCTGATGCACAAGAACTTGAGATTGAAATCAACCTCTGGGTTGCAGCTAATGCAAGCAGAGAAGGAGCACAAGAAAGGGAAGCAGCAGAGACAAGGTAGCTGCAGAGGAAAGACACCGAAGGAAGCTAGGAGAGACTCACAATATGCATTTTAAAAAGTTAAATTTATGTTTGTACGGCAGCCTTGACTGGGTCCATAAATTCTCTAAGTGTCAACAAAAGCCACTGGAAGAGAAACAAGAGCCTGCAGTTCAGAGCGTTGGTGTCCTTCATAAGGAAACAAGATGATCATTTACACAAGCACCACAAACCATTCCAGTCACCTCATGGCAACATGGGCTAACACTGGTTGCTTTATTTGGAGAGACAGGAGCGCATCAACACCCAGAGAGTTCTGGCAATGCTTTATTTGCTTTTCCATGAACAGCAACATTTCAGTACAGAAATGATAAACTTCCAGTGCCCTTGTATTAATGAGGTGTAGGTCTGAGTTCTAGTTTAATGATGGCCAAATTCTGGGATTCCCAGATTAAGGAACTATCATAGGGTTTGAATGATTATGCCCACCGGAAAAGGTCATCTCTCTAGGGCAGAGATCGGCAGCCTTTGGCACGCAGCCTGCCAGGGCAAGCCCCACAGCAGGCCGGGAGGGTTCGTTTACCTGCCACATCCGAAGGTTCGTTTACCTGCCGTGTCCGAAGGTTCAACCGATCGTGGCTCCCACTGGCTGCGGTTCGCCGTCCCAGGCCAATGGGGGCTGTGGGAAGCTGCGGCCAGCACGTCCCTCGGCCCGGGCCGCTTCCTGCGGCCCCCATTGGCCTGGAACGGCGAACCGCAGCCAGTGGGAACAGCGATCAACCGAACCTGCGGACGCGGCAGGTAAACAAACCGGCCTGGCCCGCCAGGGGGCTTACCCTGGTGGGCTGTGGGCCAAAGGTTGCCGATCCCTGCTCTAGGGAATGCTCTGAACAGAGTTCAGTTCTAGTGTGGGCCCTAATCTCGAGCATATGCATTTATAAACAAACACCTAAATATAATGTAAATGAATAAGTGGTTGCTTATACTGTGCTCGTTATCATGGTGTTTGAATGCCTCTCCATTAGTCACTTTTTACATTTAAGTTAGAGATGCTCAGAAATGTTTCTTCTAAGATTCATTGAAAGAAATGGAACTTTTGCAAAAAAAAAAAACACAAAAACGTTCATTTTATCCCCTTACATCCACTTAAACTCAAGCCCACTGCTCTACTAGTAAGTAAAATCAAATATTTAGAGCAACATATAGAAGACTAAATGCAAGCAACAGTGGAGACTAGGGGCACCACAGATTTTAAAACTACACTCACTCTGATAAAACAATTCATATTTTAGGCCTGATATTTACAAAAGGCCTCTATTACAAAAGGGCTCCAGTTTTGTTGCATTTAGACATCCCGCTACTTGAGTGCTCCCACAATCGATTCTTGGTGTAAAATTTGGGGCTCAACTATTTGCAGGAACAAAAATTCATTTTCACAACCAAGAAGGCTTTTAAAACAAACAAACAAAAAAAAACACACAAAGCCAATTGTGTTCAAAGTGTTTTTAAGGGTTCTGATTAGCATACATGATGCGTGGTTGATACTTCACATGTCTATGAACAAGAAACAGCAAGTGATTTATCTTGGCTTGTGTCCAGTCACTCCCATGCACCAGTTGCTCCATGTCATGATTTGGAACAGCAGTGTGAGAGAGACTGTTTGCTGCATAAAGCTGGTCTAAGTCAAGGATTCTGACATACCTTCCCATGGGAGACTGGCCAGACACACACGCACTACTCCTCACAGGAGCGGAAGGGAAGGGGAACAAGCTAGGGGCTTGTACATCTTCCCTTCACCCCTCCCTGCCTTTTCTCTGCACAGAGCGTCACCAGCAGTGACTTCTCGTCCCTCCCCACCCCCATGAGCTAAGAGACAACTGTGACACAGAGTCCCTCAAGATTCACAGAATTTCTGGTGGCCATAGCCCATAGTTTGAAAACTGCGGACACTGGGTACAGAGACCTGACCGTTAAGGACACGAAGAACCCACAGGGGAGAAGGGAGCTGTACGGTGAATGGTGACTGCAGACATGCTCTGTAGCAGTTTGCTCTGTGACACATTGTACTAGGCACTGTTCCATGCTGTCTGACTACCATGATGGTGATGTAAAACCCCTTCCATTAGAGTGACAGTACAATGAGTGGAGCTTCTGACCTCTTGCCTAAATTAACAAAATCTTTCCTCAGTACCTGTAATCTCGCGCAAATAGGATCTGAGTTTCATTTTCAGAAGCATGAGTCTTTAAGAGGAGACCAGCTCTGAACAGCTCTGTCCTTAAAAGCTCTCAGAAGTGTTTTTGCTTTCTCCTCCACCCCTCCCTCGCTCTAAAAATATTGAAAAGCTGTGGTTGGTTTTATTTGTTTTCCTGCGAAATCGTTCTTGGGAAAGTAATGTCTTATTCAAAGAAATAGACTTCAAGACGTTGACGAGGACTGGGATTTTCAATCCCCAAAGAGCCACCAGCGCAGAGGGATACAAGATTATTGCACCCATGATACCAAATTCATGCACATCAGTTTACTGACCGTCAAGTAGCCAATGCTGAGACTGCTTTTTCTCCAGCTCCATCATCATGACACTAGTGATGACGTGATCCGGTACCAAAAGGCCTTGCTCTAAATACTGCTTTGCCAAGACACCAACTTCTATTAAAGAAACAAAACATGTTTCAATAAAAAAACAACAACAAAAAACACAACTGACACACCCCCACCCAACACACACACCTACCTTAAAATTTCCCCTTGATAACATTAATCCAGAAACCCCTCTCTAGCCTCCTTTTTGCTAATTAGCTTTGTTGGGAACACTTCCTTGTTATTGGTGACCAGGGACACTTAACAGTGCTGTGGGAAAACCTAATTTACCAGCTGTGAAGTTGTAGGCTAGGGAATAAAAGAGTGGGGCTGCCTTGAGGGACAAAGAAGGCCAGGAAAATGCCAAGTGATTGTTGGCAGTCTTTTCTTCAATTGCTTGGGTGAAAGGATGCTGTATGGATTTCTTCATTAGTGGACAGTAGAACACAGAAGTGCATTTGTGCTAAACTTTTGCAATGCTGGATGTATATGCAGAATTTTAAGAGGGACACCCTGCCAGTGTTGACCCCAAAAACTTAAATATTATATATTTATATTTTATTTTATTTTACAAATTGCCCTCTCCCTGAAAGTGGGGTTGTTGGTTTTTTTTTTTTTGGAAGGAATAATATCCTTCCCACTGCATCTGCAGCCTACGTGTAAGAACCAGAAAACAAAAGTGGCCATAAGTTTAATGATTCCGTTGAGTCATCAAGGCTCAGTGAAATAAGACTAATAATAAGCCAAAAATATGACTAATATTTTTAAAACTCTCTTTTAATAATGTAAAGTTATTATTAACATAGATAGGGACATTTAAAAATTTCTATTAAACATTTACATTGTGGTGGTGCTTAGAAGCTAACCAGATCAGGGCCCTATTGTGCTAGGTGCTGTATAAGTAGACTACAAATTTAAACCTTTTTCCTATATGCACAAGTTTATGCATAACCATTGCAATCCCTCAGAGAATGGATTTCCAGCCGAGTACTACAGGGACAATAGCAGAGGCTCCCATGAGTTTGAAAAATAATTAGAGTACTGGAACACTGCACAGACATTTTAGTAGGGTTAAACCTGTCTGAGAGTTTCCTTAATCCTATTCTTCTCGCTTCCCCCACCCCCAAAAATTAAGGATTAAAGTGGTGTTAAAAATGTGCACCATCTCTTACATAGGACTTAGAGATAGTGTTTTGTGTGCAGACTTTATGGGAATGCCTAACAAAGTGAAACATGGTTCATCAAAAATCTGAACCCACACTTAAGCTTTTACACAAAGCATTTTGTTATTGTTACTGAATTCAGAACATTGCTTTCTAGCCAAGTTTTTCTAGACCAAGAGCTTGAATTTGGAATGTGTATCTTCTCTGTTTGAATATATATACACCCAGGAATGAATAATTTTAAATACTTTTGCAACTTGACTGTTATAAGCTTCAGAAATCTCAAGAGCTAGCTCCCTTTTTTTTAAATCCAGTGTTCATTTTCAAAATCCATTGTTGTACCAGTGCAAAACTCAGTGTAGTTAGGATAATTAAATCTGAAAAGAGTCTTGCAATAGCCAAAGTCACTCAAACAGCCATCACCAACATACAATTAGATCAACAACAAGAACTTATTACTGTTGTCATTGCAAATTTGAGTATAACATTTTCTGCTTCAAAAGGGAATGCTGTTTTTTCAACTAAGTATCACAGCCTCATAGGAAACGTCAGCATGAGGTGGAACAGAGGGCAGTTAAGGCACCAGAGTGGGACCCCAAATGTCTAAGTTTAACACTAGCTCTGCTACAGACTTCCTGAGCAGCCTTGGCCTAGTCACCTAATTTCTCGGATTCAGTTCCCCATGTGGATAATATCCCTTAAGTCACAGGGTGCTGGAAGTTATAGAACATTAAGAACAGTAAAAAGTATCACTTCTTGGAATAGGAATTTCACAATTAGAATAAAAGTGCATCTCCTCCTAACCCATATTTCATAGGCTTGAAATGCCTAAGCAACAGTTGCCACCTTAAACTTCTACCAACTTTTGATCAACTCATAAATTTTCCAGTGAAGCAAGTGCATACAATAACCATGTTCAAATGTCCTTAACTAGTTTTTTTTTTAAATGGCATGAAGTACATGCGAGTTGGAAAGCTATCCCTTGACTTCAGTACTAGTGTAACTATCACAATTCAAGTGTTCCTTTTAAAGGAGGTTCCCTTACCAGCCTTGAGTTGCAACACTGTAGCCTTGCATGAGTTTGGACCTATGAAGTTTTTACCTTTTATTGGGTAGGAGAATGAGTATACCACATAGCTCTCTATCACGGAGGGGCTGAAGAATTAATTCATCTGCAAACAGCAGCCTCTGGAAACACAAATCATCTCCACCAGATTCCACCAATCCAGAAACAGAGATTCTCTAGAACCTTCATTTTCCTAACTGTGGCAAAATACTATGCCCCAAAACCAACCACACACAAGCTCAAACACAGATTGAATCTTACTGAGAATTAAGAGCAATCATCTCAAGAGCACCATAATTTTTTAAATCCTATGCACTTAGAGAGCTTAAAACCTGATATATTTAAAACAGATAGATTAATCTCTCAAACAGCAACACATTTCACCTTTCAGAGTGGTAGCCATGTTAGTCTGTATCAGCAAAAAGAAAAGAAGTACTTGTGGCACCTTAGAGACTAAAATTTATTTGAGCATAAGCTTTTGTGGGCTAAAACCCACTTCATCGGATGCATGCAGTGGAAAATACAGTAGGAAGTGTATATATATACATACGTACACACACACACACACACACACACCCCGAACATGATCTTGTGATCTGAAATAGGGCACAGGTTAAAGATTTTTAACCAGTGAATACAATACTCTATCATTTTTATCACTTGCTTTGGGTAGCATACACAGGCTTGGGTGGATGAAGACATATTTGGCTAATGCAAATATATTTAATACTGTCCAATAAGACCTCCACTGGGAACTATGTCCTGCACTTGTAGGGAATGGGCTCATTATGGAGAAGTTTCAGAGTAGCAGCCGTGTTAGTCTGTATCCGCAAAAAGAAAGGAGGACTTGTGGCACCTTAGAGACTAAGAAATTTATTTGAGCATAAGCTTATGTGAGCTACAGCTCATGAAAGCTTATGCTCAAATAAATTTGTTAGTCTCTAAGGTGCCACAAGTACTCCTTTTCTTATTATGGAGAAGGTTGCTCTCATCGACTGCTGGAGCAAACCGATGTGCTCAGTCAGTCCATCTATAAATCTCGCAACAGAGCTGGGACTAGAATTCTGCTCCTTCCGTTCCATTTACACAGGACTCAGAACTAATGGGGGGGTGGAGAGGAAGAGAGAAAACAACACTTCTTCAGCTGATGGTGGTAGCATCAGCAAGCCCTATATCCTATCTTTCAGCCAACCTCTAGAGGGCAATGTCTCACATGCACACTCACCCCTGACCGAACCAAGGTATGAATGAATTGCTTCACCAGTTTCCTTCCGTCTTTTTACCAAGTCTCTTCATCTTTTAGTCTTCTGTAGCTTTTACCAAAAAGTTTATTCGGATAGAATGTGTTTTCCACTTAACTAGCTGAAGCATTATTAAAACCTAAACACTATGTCTGGTACACAGAGTAAAGCAATTCACTTATTTTGCCTCAATATTCTTACCCCCATAGGATAGCAGTGTGTTAAAAATGGGCATTCCCCCTCTTTATTAGTCAGTGGGAAGTTTCTTACCAATTGGCTTGTGCTAATACTTTATCAGATACCATTGTTTAAAAATCAGCTTTATGAAACAAACAGTGATTGAATGCCAGTTTAAAAACAGAATTTTTTCTGGGATTTCATTTATGCACAAATGGTGTATTTTTATGAGAACCGTCAAACAATTTAAAAAAATCACATTTAATCATGAGATTAAAACAAGATGTAATTAATCACAATTTTAATTGCACCATTAAGGAATAAAAGAATGCCAATTTAAATTACAATATTTTGGATGTTTTTCTACATTTTCAAATATATTGATTTCAATTACAACACAGTACAAAAAGTGTACAGTGCTCACGTGATACTATTTATGATTACAAATATTTGCACTTTAAAAAAAGATAAAAAAATCTACAAATTGAACCATGAAGAAGTATGTGAATGTTTAGCATATCTGGCATGTAAATACCTTGCAATGCTGGCTACAACAGTGCCATGCAACCGTCCATTCTCACTTTCTGGCGACATTGTAAATACGCCAGCAGCATTATCTCCCATAAATCTAAGCAAGCTTGTTTGTCTTAATGATTGGTTGAACACGAAGTAGGCCCGAGTGGACTTGTAGGCTCTAAAGTTTTATATTTTTTTCACATAACTGCACTCAGAAATAAAGCATAATAATTCTACATTTGTAAATTGCACTTTCATGATAAAAGAGATTGCATCTCAGAACTTGAATAAGGTGAACTGAAAAATACTATTTCTTTAGTTTACTTTTACAGTACAAATATTTGTAATCAAAAATAAATACGAAGTGAGCACTGAACACTTTATATTCTGTGTTGTAATAGAAATCAATATATTTGAAAATGAAAAAAAATCCGAAAGTATTTATAATAAACAATAATAGAATACCAATTTAAATGTAACAGTGTGATTAATCACTATTTTTTTTAAAATCTAGTTTATTTTTTTGCATTAATTCCTGGAGTTAACTAGGATTAATTGACAGCCCTAATTTTTATTATTTTTTAAACAAACAAGCCTTAAAAGCCCTCCAAAGAAAAACTAGTTAATTAGGATCAATTGTATGGTTAAAACCCAGAATGAGTAAGAATCAGTGCACAGCTTTACCACCCCAGGGAGCAGGATAGGAAAGACTGCAACTCTGGGATCCCTGCTTCCACCTTGATACAATCTGGTTCCAGTGAACTCCCCACTGACCTATATAGTAGGGGGAGTACCACTCTGGCAGCAGCTGTCCTATCCACCTGTGCCCAGCGGTGCAGGTAGCCAGCACAGCAGAGTAAGCAGACTCTTCACAGGTGCACAGCAGCATTCATGATTTGGCTCCTCGAGAGGAACCTTTAAAGAAATCCTAAAGCAAAAACAGACAAGTCCAGTAGTTCAACACCTTCAATGAAGAAAGTGGTCAGAAACTTTCCTTCAGAAATGTGGAAGCTACAGGTTGAGCAAAAATTGCTAATGGGATCTTTCTATAAATAAAACCAAATAAGATTGGGTCCTAGAAATATCCTAGAATTGAGATTATTGCTGCCAAGGAACATGAGAAGACTACAAGGATGTCCAATTCTGGCATGTGAGAGTGTAGTCTTAAAAGAAACACTTGGGAACACTGTAAGGCAAAAAGTTCACTCAGACTGCAAAGATGAGTCACTGGACTGAGATACATAGGGTACTTCTCTTTCTATGCAGAAATTTAAAATAGCATGGGGAAGTCAGCTATTTGCCTGTTGTTGTAGTAACAGGGTGAGCCTGTGTAGATACAGATGACCAGGAGTGACTTTTACAATTGAAGGCAATCCATTTCTGTACTGGAATAGTCACCAGCTGTAATGAATGCATATTGCCACCATTACTGCACTGTCGTTCACTTTTCTCCCGCTTCCAAGGTCTCTAAACACATCAGAGGGAAAAACATGTGTCTTATTCAACCTGTGCACAGGCACCCCTTGGGCATGAACTTTTATCACACCCTTCTGCAAGCACATTTTTTGTTACCTGTTCACATGGTCTGCACTAAGCCAAGGGCTTGGCAAGAATGCACTTGTTGCTAGGGAGAAACACTCCCAGATTCAAAGCACTGCAGTTCCTAATATGAACTGGTATTCATAACTATGTTTATTTACTTAGCCACAAGGGGAAGTTTTCTGTACAGAACCCCACTGACTTCAGTTGCAATCTACCACCACAGAAGCAGTTGCTGGACTGGGGTCTAGGTCAGTTTCTCAAAAATAGACCAGATCAGACATGCAAAACCTGAAGTCCCTGGACATCCTTCACTCAACACTGAAGCCGTGGTCACATTCTTGTACCTGGAGCACATACAGGGACCTAGAAGACACTGCAACATACTGCAGCTGATTAATAGTCTAGAGAAATGCTGGAGGCCCCTTGTTAAAATTCCATTGCCACCATTACCTCTGTGAAAGGATGGTTAGGATGATTTCCTTGCCACTAATGGACTGCTCTTCCTCTCTGGACACTGCTAAGTCATCCCTACCAGACAGGGCTTGCCCCTGGCATTCATAACACTTCTTCTGAAAAGCAAAGGTTTTTACCTTTGGAATGAACCCAAATTGTGTTGGGTGTTAGGTATTGTATATCGACTTCTCTACAAAGTCTTCATCCCAGCCTCCTCTGAATTATGTCAATTGATTATTCTCTGTCCTCGCTCTAAAAAGCGGCCTGTTTTTCAGGAATGAAGTTTATACATCTCCAGGGAAGTTCACTTAATATGAGGTTAATTTGCCAAGTAGTGTTCTCTCCCTCCTAGGTCATGAGAAAGCATTTTTCTTTAAAAAAGGAAAAATAAATATATTCCCATAGTGATCTTCAAGGTTAGCCCAGGCAAAACTGTTGCAGCAACTGAACCTTCACCTGACAGAGGCTGTCACAGAACAAACCAAATCCTGAAGTGCTAAGACCTCCTATGAGGTATTTAGGTATCTCTGTAATTATTTGTATTATTTGCATTACAGTAGCACCTGAGATTGAGACCCCACTGTGCTAGGTGTTGTACAAATACATAGTAAGAGTCCAGTCCCTAAAGAGTTTATAAGCTAAGCAGACAATGACTGGAGAAATGGAGCTTTATTACTCTATTTTACAGATGGGGAAAACGGAAGCACAGTAATTAAGTGACTTAGCCAAGGTCACACAAGGAGTCTGTAGCAGAGCTAGGAACTGAATTCAGGTCTCCAGAGTCCCAGTCCAGTGCCTGAACCTCTCTCTTCTCCTCCTTCTTACTCCCCGCCCCCAAACCCCAATGACTTACAAAACCACATCTCACATAACTGATGAATACATCTGTAAGGAACTGGCTGGTCTGATCTCTGAAAGTCCGCAAACTCCACCTCCAAGGACAGATCCCTGGAAAGAGCCAGTAACCTCCTCTCCTTTTCCAGTTTATATAGAGCTTTTCTAGATTTGTTACAGCATACAGAGCTCTCCTGATTGAAGACACAAGTGTAAATACAGCCCTTCGATACAATATATTGCCTGAAATGTCAGCTTTATACTCCCACTGAGAAAGTTTCAAAGTTAAGTTTCTCATTTCAAACCACTCTCCCCCTGCTCTAAATATCTAAAATGCAACTTATTAATTATTTGTATTACGAGAGCATCAACCGATCAGGACCCCATGGTAATAGGTGCTGTACAAACATAGAACAAAAAGATGATCCCTGCTTGTATACTGATAATCTTGCTCTAAGAAGAAGAATATAGCAGTAGGGATATATTACCGACCACCTGACCAGAATGGTGATAGTGACTGTGAAATGCTCAGGGAGATTAGAGAGGCTAGTAAAATAATAATAGTGGGGGATTTCAACTATCCCCATATTGACTGGGTACATGTCACCTCAGAACGGGAATGCAGAGATAAAGTTTCTGACACCTTAAATGACTGCTTCTTGGAGCAACTAGTCCTGGAACCCACAAAAGGAGAGGCAATTCTTGATTTAGTCCTAGGTGGAGCACAGGATCTGGTCCAAGAGGTGGACCACTTGGTAATAGTGACTACAATATAATTAAATTTAACATCCCTGTGGTGGGGAAACCATCACAGCAGCCCACCGCTGTAGCATTTAATTTCAGAAAGGGGGACTACACACAAAAATGAGGAAGTTAGTTAAACAGAAATTAAAAAGGTACAGAGCAAAAAGTAAAATCCCTGCAAGCTTCATGGAATCTTTTTAAAGACACCATAGTAGAGGCTCAATTTAAATGTATACCCCAAATTAAAAAACATAATAAGAGATCTAAAAAAGTGCCACCATGACTAAACAAAGTAAAAAGCAGTGAGAGGCAAAAAGGCATCCTTAAAAAAGTGGAAGTTAAATCCTAGTGAGGAAAATAAAAAGGAACAAACTGGCAAATGAAGTATAAAAATATAACTAGGAAGGCCAAAAAAGAATTTGAAGAACAGCTAGCCAAAGATTCAAAAAGTAATAGCAAAAAAATAAGTACATCAGAAACATGAAGCCTGCTAAATAACCAATAGGGCCACTGGACGATTGAGATGCTAAAGGAGCACTCATGGACGAGAAAGCCATTGCAGAGAAACTAAATGAATTCTTCACATCAGTCTTCATGGCTGAGGATGTAAGAGAGATTCCCAAACCTGAGCCATTCTTTTCAGGTGACAAATCTGAGGAACTGTCCCAGATTGAGGTGTTATAAGAAGAGGTTTTGGAACAAATTGATAAACTAAACAGCAATAAGTTACCAGGACCAGATGGTATTCTCCCCAGACTTCTGAAGGAACTGAAATGTGAAATTGCAGAACTATTAACTGTAGTCTGTAACCTATTATTTAAAATTGCTTCTGTACCAAATGACTGGAAGATAGCTAATGTGATGCCAATTTTTAAAAAGGGCTCCAGAGGCGATCCCAGCAATTACAGGCCAATAAGCCTGACTTCAGTACCGGGCAAACTGGTTGAAACTATAGTTAAGAACAAAATTGTCAGGCACACAGATGAACATAATTGTTGGGGAAGAGTCAACATGGTTTTTGTTAAGGGAAATCATGCCTCACCAGTCTACTAGAATTCACTGAAGGGGGTCAACAAGCATTTGGACAAGGGGGATTCCAGTGGATATAGCGTACTTAGATTTTCAGAAAGCCTTTGATAAGGTCCCTCACCAAAGGCTCTTCCACAAAGTAAGCTGTCATGGGATAAGAGGAAAGGTCCTCTCATGGACAGGTAACTGGTTAAAAGGTAGGAATAAATGGTCAGTTTTCAGAATGGAGAGAGGTAAATAGTGGTGTTCCCCATGGGTCTGTACTGGGACCAGTCCTACTCAACATATTCATAAATGATCTGGAAAAAGGGGTAAACAATGAGGTGGCAAAACTTTCAGATGATACAAAACTACTCAAGATAGCTAAGTCCAAGGCAGACTGCGAAGAACTACAAAAAGATCTCTCAAAACTGGGTGACTGGGCAACAAAATGGCAGATGAAATTCAGTGTTGATAAATGCAAAGTAATGCACAGTGGAAAACATAATCCCAACTATCCATATAAAATGATGGGCTCTAAATTATCTGTTACCACTCAAGAAAGATCTTGGAGTCATTGTGGATAGTTCTCTGAAAACATCCACTCAATGTGCAGTGGCTGTCTAAAAAGCAAACAGAATGTTGGGCATCATTAAGAAAGGGATAGATAAGAAGACAGAAAATATCATATTGCCTCTATATAAATCCATGCTATGCCCACATCTTGAATACCGCATGCAGATGTGGTCACCCCATCTCAAAAAAAGATATATTGGAATTGGAAAAGGTTCAGAAAAGGGCAACTAAATTAGGGGCAGGGAACAGCTTCTATATGAGGAGAGATTAATAAGGCTGGGATTTTTCCATCTTGGAAAAGAGATGACTAAGAGGGGATATGATTGAGGTCTATAAAATCATGACTGGTGTGGAGAAAGTAAATAAGGAATTGTTTTTTATTCCTTCTCATAACACAAGAACTAGGGGTCACCAAATGAAATTAATAGGCAGCAGGTTTAAAACAAAAGGAAGTATTTCTTCACACAACGCAGTCAACCTCTGGAACTCCTTGCCAGAGGATGTTGTGAAGACCAAGACTATAACAGGTTAAAAAAAGAACTGGATAAATTCATGGAGGAAAGGTCCATCAATGGGTATTAGCCAGGATGGGCAGGGATGGTGTCCCTAGCCTCTGTTTGCCAGAAGCTGGGAATGAGCAACAGGGAAAGGATCACTTGATGATTACCTGTTCTGTTCATTCCCTCTGGGGCACCTGGCATTGGCTACTGTCGAAGACAGAATACTGGGCTAGATGGACCTTTGGTCTGACCCAGTATGGCCGTTCTTATGTTCTTATCATTTGACTCTGGACTATACAGCTGCTGTGAATACTGATCTAATGGTTCAGTACTAGTCCAAAGCCAAAAAAGTGTTTCAAAAGCTTAAGGCGGCATGAGAACAATGTAATCACCCAATATCTGATTTACAAAACCCAAGCTCTTGAAATGAATAGTGAAGGACATTGTAAGTTTCATACTGCCCACATAAACAACTCATCCTTAGCAAGTATACAGAAATGCAGATTTCATTTTCCAAAAGGAGGAAATAGAAAATACCATTCTCCTATGTTTTTCTCTCCATTCATTTGGTTGCTACAGGGTACATCTATATCACAAATTAAGATCGAATTGTAATGCAGGTAGGCACACCTGTGCTAGCTTTAGCACTCTAGCTAGCATGGGTAACAGTAGCAGCAAGGACTACGTTGGCTTTGCCAGGCAAGCCACCCCAATACAAGCCAGCCAGGGACCCTAGGTACATACTCAGGTTGGTAGCCCATGAGCAGAGATTAATAAGGCTGGGATCTTCACTACTACTGTTACCCGCACTAACCACATTAAAGCTACCATGGGTATACCTTCCTAAACTGCAATTACACCTTAACTTGCACTGTAGATGTAGCCAGAGACTCCCGTCATGCTTTCAAGTAATGGCAGTATGTTAAAGTAATCTTTGGCCTTGAAAGCGGTACACCTCAGTACAGCTCCTTAGCTGCCTGGCAGCGAGGTTCACCTTCAGGGATGTTTTAAACAATGGAAGAGAATCCCTTCCCCAGCACCTGTCAGTTGGCATGCGCTGAAAAAAAGAGTCCAGGCTCAATAACCGAACCTCCAATGTGACAATTTGGGATTTGCCCTTGATAGAGAAGCTGTGGCCTGTAATAATGTGCAACATTTACATTCATATGTTCAGAAGTGACTCATGCAACCCGGTTTGTAGTCATTGGTCAGACTGCCTTAAAAGGGAAGGCGCAGGGAGCAGCAGCGTGCTGCTGGCGTCCCTGACCACACTAACCTTCCAGAGGAACAGCCCATCATTAAGAGGATTAACAAAACCTAAGCAGTGCATACAAATTAAGATTCTTCCCTCACAACTTCCTCAATGTCACTGCCCCATCTCCCTCCTCCAGTCACAAGGCACCCTCTTCCCCCTCCCCCAACCAGATCACACATTTGTCAAAACCAGGGCTGTGGTAGCAAACCTGTAACATTTCTTGCCAATAGATCTTGGGTTTCCAGCCAAGGCTGCTGGTATTGAAATGAAAACAAGACAAGAGAGTGAGAAAGTCACTGCTGTATTGGCTCATGGAGAATATATTTCCAAACACATAGACTCTGAGAAAGTGTGATCTTCACGGCACAGCTGCTGCAAAGTTCTGGAGTGCCCAGCTGCTAGGAAACTGGCATGGATGAAAAAAAAAAAATGCAGCACAGTCCTCAAGGAAAAGCCAAATGGGAAGGGTTTTAATTTTTCAACAGCCCTCCAGTTATCTTCCCATGGCCAGATTTCTCAAGATAAGCTCATACTTTCCCCTGTACAAAGTAACCTTTTACATGATTTCTTGTTTATACTTCATCTAAATTACCTAACGTTAACGAAGAAAAGAGTTAATTCAACACTAGCAACAGTTAACTGTGTACTAAGACGGTTAAGTTATAACAATGACGGCCAACTTTCTGAGGCCAGAAGTCGTGCTTAGGATTTTAAAGACACCTGAAGTCATCTACCCCAAGGGCCTATGCTCCCCACCTCTTATGGGCATGGAGAAAGTCACAGACTTGTGTGTTCTGGAATCATTGCCATGGCAGGCTACTAGATTGTTCTAAACCCCCAGAAAGCGCCACACAGATGATCCACTAAGTAGTCTCAGTCATGGGTTTAGCGTGGAGGGGGGATAAGCTAAACGGAAAGAAAAGCGAAGGGAGTGGGGACATTAAAGGGAAGGGTTTATGGGGACAGGATAGAAGAGGGTAAGAGGGGCAGGTGTGGAGTGCAGTCAAAGTGAAGAAACTGTAAGGGAAGATGGGAGAGGGCTGGGCAGACAGCCAATCAGTACAGGGCAGAGAAAGTCCAGTCAAGGCTGTAGAAAGTTCTCCGAATGTCCAAATGTCTCTGCTTTGGCTGCGCTGCTCCTACCTGCTGTAGTCTCCAGCTCCCTAAGTAAGAGGTCTATGACCCCCGGGGATTAAGAAAACACAAAGGTGGTACAGAGCCAACCCAGCCCCTCCAGCTCCTGTGCCAAATACAGCTCAACCTGAGCCGAGACTCTAGCCCAGAGTTTCTGACTTTGATATTGAGATACAGAGTCAGGCACTTCACAGTTTGGATACTGCTTGTTTGTTTTTTTAATACCAGTAAAACAAAAAACCATGGAGGTGGGAACTGACTAAACCAATGTCAAGTTACAAAATCCATAACATCTTCATCCCTGAGTCAGAGATTAGTAGAATGAAGGTATTTATTTACTATCTTCCCAGGAGGTGATGAGGACTCCGGTTGTACAACATTGTATCTCTTCAGATTTAAAATGACACAGATCAAGTAATGCCTGTGACCCAGCTTCAGGTGCCCTTGCCACAAGTTAAAGTTACCTTTGTAGCACATTCCCACCTCTAGGACAGGTTTTGCTGCCTGTAGTTACCTGAGCAACTCAAGATCTCCCCTCTCCGATTCCTAAAGCAAATCCCACCCCGACCTCTCAGCCCTCCACCCAAAGCCTGGTCAACTAGAGGAGACTTTGGACCACACGTGAAGGTCAACAAGTTCCAGCTATTTCAGACCGGGGAAGTGAATTCTGTATTTGAGGGGCCCTCACAAAGCATGTCCTGTCACCAGGTCCCTCTTCTGTAGGGAGCGGGACACAGGTGCCTCTGCTGATCTCTCCTGCAGCAACATCAGATGTGGGTTTATTGACATAGCTGCCGTGAACTCAGAACCAAACCAAGCAACCCCTTCTTTTACTGCCCAAATTGAAAGCCTTGGTAGTAGGCAAATATCTCAATTAAATACCCTAGCTGCCGCCCTCATCTCACCATAGTCATTTCAGCTTTATCTAGATTAATCCTCAGCCTACTTGCTCTCATCAAGACAGTGGGAAAGTCATTCAACAGCACCCCGGATTTGAGGAGACAGATGACCGCTGTAGTCTAGCAAAACATGTGCTTAACTTTAAACACATGAACAGTCCCCCTGAAGCGGATGAGTGCTCAGCACTTCCAAAAAGTCGGGCCACTTATTTTAGGAGCCAAACTGTCGGTTTGTATTTTTAAAAATCTTGGCTCCAGGGTCATTAATTTCTTCAGAAAATGCCACAAGCTAAGTATTACCAACTTAACTGAGGTTTATGAACTATTGCAGATTCACAGCATAAAGACAGTTAACCAGATTCATGATGCAGGAAGCATATCCTCTTTCATACAGAGGATATTTTCTAAACTCGTAAGTGGACTTTATAAACAAGTTTACAAGCCAGTGAACAAGTAGTTACACATTTTCTGGGTTAATAAGTGCTATCTAGTACAACAGTCAGACCAATAAGGTTTATATAAAACCGTTTACTCTCAAATCATTATTTAAAGACTTCAGTAACACAGCCAGAGATTGTAGGTCTATTTTCAGGAGTGGGTGGGCAAGGTTCTGTGGTCTGCGATGTGCAGGAGGTCAGATTAGATTATCATAATGGCTCCTTCTGGCCTTAAAGTCTATGAGTCTATAATACTTGCTACCTTTAAGAGAACAAAATTACCAGATTACATTCCCTGACCTCAAACTTGTGGCTCTCAGGGTGGCTTCCTTATACAGCCAGTTTCACCTACACTTGGCACAATCTTTTCTGTATAAAAAGAATAACTCATGACTTGCAGAGATCATCCATAAACATCTGGAGCAGAACACAAGCTCCATCAGAGACAGGAAAGATCATCCCAAACTTTCCCTCAGTATGGTGGTAGGTTTTAACAAGTGGCCTCTGAGCCACCCTCCCCACTCCTGATTTACATTAGTGTAAACAGATTTCTGCCCACTCTATGACAAAATAGTCATTACAATAGATTGTTAGAGAAATGCTCTTTTGAAGGAAGGTGAGCCAGTCTCTCCTTTGTGTGGCAGCCCTTATTATCAAGCTGTTAGCTACCTAAATAATGGAATGGATATGGCAAGTCACATTATTTCACTTAACTGGTGAACTTATCTGAAGTTTCAAGAGTCCATCAGGATCCAAGCACCAACAGGTAAAGTTAATTATGAGGAGACTGAAAGAGTTCAAAAGAGCCAGAGAAGTATTAGCAGCTGGTTATTTACACCTACACAAGGGTTGTTTGTAAAGGGCAAAACAGTTGAATTTACAGTGGTGAGAGGTACCAGCTTGACTGCCCTGGAAGATTAATTCCACTAAACAAGCAAAGCGTGGGCAGCAATAGTGAAACGTTTCTCCTGAACTGCCATGCCAGTGTGGCTCAGCACTGGGGTTATGATCACCCCTAGATGCAAGACAGTAATTTGGGATCCATGCTCATTAAAACCTTAACTTCCCTGATGAGACCACATATGAGGGGCTCGTAAAGTAGACACCCACATATTAGGCATTGGGCTGAAACCAATTTATGTCACACAGGCCAAAACACCACTGTCAGCTTACTACTTTCAGTCCCTTCAAGAGGAAAGTCTAAGACAAGGCACAGCTCCAGGCTCAGAGAGCTTGCAGCTCAAATCTCCCACCCTAAATGGGAGAAAGTCAGACACTGATTCCTAACTGCCTGAAATTTGGATTTTGAATCTCTACATTGGTTTACCCAGTCATACCAAGATGAAATAAAGATCTGGACCAGGTGTTTTGGCTGAGGCCCGATCTTTTCTTCCCCCTCAGAGGGGCCATGCAGCCAGTGGACAGAATTGGGAGTAAAGGACTCCTACTCTAAGCACACCTGTTCCATGGCAAGTCACTATCTACCTCACAGGAGGGTAGAAAGGATTAAGGATCATGGAGAGCTTTGAGAATGAGAAGAGCTAAATAATTTGAGCCACATTCAAAACCAGTGACTGATGAAAGAACCAGCAGCCCGTACTCCCGAGTGTGGCTCAGGTCACTAGTAACTATTTGAGTATATTTTTCCCATCCTAATTAGAGATGGGCCCCAAACCTGAAGAGCAGGTATAAACCTCACCTGTGAACTCTGGAACGGATTCTGACTAAACTGCCTCAAACCCAAACTGGATGACTCAGGCTCCTCTTTTAATGTCAAGATTTATTGTTCTCCAACATACTCAGACAATATACTCCAACTTCTCATGTTGTACTGTTGCTAACTTGACTGTTAGTTCAGTACTGTTTAAAGAAACAATCCCAGCAGCTTTGTAATGTATCTTTATGACACAGAACCTGGACTCTACCCTGTTTAACCACGCACCTGAACAGCGATAGCTGACAGAAGCATGTTCATTAATACTGGTCTATTTTCATTAAGCTTGTTACCTTTTAAGACAAATAACATTTTAAAGAGATCATGCATAGCTAGACATAGAAAGCAGAAGCAGTGAGTTGAATGATGCAATTAAAGCAAGAGGCAGAGACAGGCCACTCACTTGGAGGATATTTGACTCACACAAACCAGAAAAATTCAGAAACACACAGCCTTTTGGCAGAAAGTTAACTTGAGTTTTAATGATCCCATTACTACAAAATAACCTGTGAATCCTTTTAAGGACTCATGATTCTGCATTCTTCCACAGACGGTTGTCTATTACAATGTTCAAAACTTTCATTGGATGGAAAGTTGATTGATTGGACTTAATCCTGCATTATTAAGTACCATCTGAAGTCAAGAGGAATGGAGGGTGATCAGCACCACAGATGGAACCACTTGTAGCCAGGTCCCTACTCACCCAGCTCCTTGCTGTTGTAAGGATGTCCTCTACAATACAGATGCATTTTCACTCTCAACATTCATTATGTTCAGCACTTTGCAGGATCTGACCTTTATTGACTAATTGAAGACATGAAGGTCTTAAAGATTACTAACCGAGTGGCCAGTAAACATTACAGATATAAAAAATATTCTGGCTTTCTTCTATAGCTACTTCAGAACACAGGATGGTTCCAGCTGAGCTTCATCTCCTTGCACTGCAGGTTCTTTATTGGACAGATATTTGAACAGTTAGAAGTCCAGATGGTATGAGATTATTAGCATGGGTATAACCATCCCCTCCAGTTTTACAAGCAGGACTAAAAATGTACACTCATGTTGCTGTTTGGAAAGAGTTTTCATCCAGATCAAGCAAGAATAAGGTAATACATAACAAGATGAGAGGACTGACGGGCAACGCAGCACCCTAACATATAGGACAGAACAGATTTAAGAGTCTCTTTACTCTTAAAGCTGAGTTTTCTTTCAATAGCACAGCCATTTAGTAAGCAGGTACGATCAGAGATGTTATAGCTCAAATTCAACACCATGGAGTTCTGATGCAACAGTGTACTCAGCCTTTTGATTGAGACACAAGACCTAGCTCCTCTTGTGGAGAAGTAAAATATAATCACGGTACTTTGGGTAAAAACAGGAGTGCCATCTCCAGTGTGCTGGTCAAGCTGCCCCTGGCTCTTGCATTAGTCTTCATTTCCTGAACTGTATACTGTCATGAACTTTTCTACAGCTGCTGCTTGACACCCAGAAGTGGCTGCATTTCAACAGTAGGTGGAACAATCAATTTTATATGCACCTTACCTGCACTGCATAGTATTTGTAGGAGATCCTTGGATTAAAATTCCTATAGGAGCATAACATTGAAAGGTTTCTTTGAAGCAAGAAAGATTGTCACCACCTAAAACGTGAACCAAGTAGTGCATAATATAGATTCAGAATGGGAATACACAGGGCCAAGTTCGGACTAGTTTACTGTAGGGCTAGCTTTAGCTAGCACATGGTATACGTGTAAAGGAAAAGGTGAGAACTGAAATAGAATTCAGGAAAGGCTAATAATTTAGGCCCCAATCCTGCCAAGATTTATGCAAATGAGTAGTCCCGTTGAACTAGTAATGCATAGAGCAGCAGTGCTTTTTGTTTGCTGTAATATTGTCCCACCCCTTTTTGTAAGCCTCCACAGAAAGGGTTTGTTTGCATGCATCCTTTTTAAAAAAAAAAAATGCAATTAAACTTTAAAAATAGACAATTTGGCTTTGCTGGACTAAAGTTATTAAGAACGTGGCCTTAAAAGGCCCAACTATAGGCAAATTGTATTTCTTCACAGAGTTTAAGACTAGAAGGAACAATTAGATCATGTAGGTAGGCCTCTTGTGTATCATAGGCCAAAACTTCCTGTGCATTAGGGTTTATCTGCACGGCAAGCTAGACTGTGAACCTACAGCACGCCAGAATTCTGCACACTAACAGACCACGCAGACCCTGCTATGCGCACTAAGAGTTCCACAGAACTTTTAGTATGTGGCAGCAGGGTCCACATGGCCAGTTAGCACACAGCAAGATGGCACACTGAGTCACATCCTGGCTTGCTGAACACTCACCCCGTCAAGTGGACAAGCCATTAGTGATTCATAATTTTTAAAATCTCCCCCTTTACTCTTTCCTCACTACCCTCACGCACTTGGAGTTCCCCTCACACACACCCTTCCCCTTAGTGTTGCAACAATAGGTTTATCTGACCTGGATTTTCCTGGTTTTGAAATCTAGCCATCTTTAAAATAGTACTTTGATGACAATCCAACTATGTGAGTATTTCTCCAACTTAAGGAATTAATCCCCCCATCAATGTAAGAGACAGCACTTATTATCTAACGACTACAGCACTGCCTGTAGGTCAAATATTAAAAAAAAAATACTCAACTGAAAAAAGTTCACACTGCTGTCTGAATGTTATATCTACTTTTGTTATAAAAGAACTGAAAGATGAGGGGCAAAACATTTCTCTGTTTCAGTTTATTTTGTGCAATTAATGGTTGTGTATATTCGGTTTCACTGTTCCCCCATACAGTGAGTCAGTTTCCTCTCTATGTAGGACTTTCAGTGTAACAGAGGAGAAAACAACATTTTGGGGAAAAAGAGAACTGATTGCCTAACCATAAAAGTCAACAGAGAATTCGGGGGCCAGTGTAAGATATTTTTCAATTCACTTCTTAAAGTTAGTTGTATTGTCACAGCACCAACTATGGACCAGGGCCCCACTGTGCTAGGGGCTGTACAAAACACAGAACCAAAACGCTGGCCATGCTCCAAAGAGGTTAGACTCGGTCTACTTATAATACAACAGATGGATGCAACGGGCCAGGGAAGTACAAGGAAACAGTAAGACAATACAAATTAGTGTAACAGGCAGCAGTCTTAGCATATAAAATGCCTAAGTTGACTGCATCCATTTAAATTACAACTAGCACAAGACCTCTTTTAATGCCAATAAAGTCAAAGCTCTCAGGAATGTAAACTGGACATGGAAACTGCAGGCATTCCACATCTTCCTGTCCCTCTAATTTTTAGTTACCTCAGTAAGAATACTTCAGAGGAAACTCACACCTCTGCTCCTGCACAGAATTACATCTCCAGTGAGGCCAGCAGTTCCAGGTTGAAACCCAACAAGAACTGCTGCACACTTATCCATTCCAAACTGTTCCTGGGCACCACATGATCTGTGCTGTTGTGCAGGAACTCCAGTGTGAACCTCTTGAGGGGGGAGAAGAAACTCACATTGAAAGGGAAGGAGTGTGACAAAGGAAGAAGGAAATGAGACTGGATTGAAGAAGGAACAGAAACTCAAAATGGGAAGTAGGGGAGAATAAGGTGGTAGAGGGAAAGATAGGCAAAAATAAGGGGACGTGGAAAAGGGATGTGAACAGTCTACCATAAGAGGAAAAATACTGAGATCTAGGCAAGGGCTACAGTAGCAACTTTTGCAAGTATATCAATGTTGGTTAGGTCTGCTGTGTTTTCTGTAATATTTCTATACCACCAAAGCCCCGGTGCAGATGCAATTATAGCTGCATAAAGATGCTTGTGCCAGTATAGCTAATTATGCTCAGGAAACCGGTACAACTAAGCTATATCAGTAAAAGTATTTTTGCCAGTATAAGCAGTGTTAATGCTAGGAGGGTTTGCTTGCACAGGTACCAGAAAACTTCTTCTAGTGTAGGTCTAGCCCTAGAGAAGAGAGACAAAAGAAAGAAGAGAGGAGGAATAAGAGACTGCTATTTGCTAATTCAAGTGGTATTTACATAACTACCCACCTTCACACCTGAAAGTGAATAGCTAATATTAATACACAAAGGAAATAGATTCTGGGATCCTCACTGAAATTCTATACCAGGGTGATAAGTAGACAAGGCTAGACCCTGGCTTGCATATGGAGCACACACCAATGCTCTGTTAATGAGGGAGAATGAACTCCCCCAAACAGACACCACTGAAATTCAACCGCTGGCTCTGTTAGTCTTTTCATTACGAAGCCTGTTTCTGACGAGTTTACAACTTGGCCATAAACACTGGCTCCGAGATGAAACTTGGCGTATAAAAGGCTTAATTCCTAAAGTGAATATTTTCTTTTCTAAGTTACAATGCCAATTTACCATTTATATGTTAGAGGAAGAAATGGCACAAGTTTTTATTTTAGAAAAAATAAAAATATTTCCAGAAGCAACCAAGTTTGAGCCAGTTTCATAATGCCTAGCTCTAAGAAGCCCAAATTATTTCCCCTGCCCAGAGCTGGGAGAACTATGAGGGGCATGGGACTGTCAAGATCTTTTCCCATGCCTCTAGTTGCCCTGCAGCCCATGTGTCACTGCAGACTTTTCTGTTAGTATGACCTAAATCATTACACTACACAGGAGATAAGCGGACAGGCACATGGCCGTGCCACGGCACCACCCTCCACCCTGAAAAAAGAACCAGAGAGAAGTCTCTGCTGCCACAGATGGAGCCCCCCTACAGCACAGCTCCACAGTACAGTACACTTCACTGCACAGATGTGCCATAACCTGCCCACATGCAGCAGAACTGCACTGGTTCCACTGCCTTTCGAGCCATATGTGCCTGTAGAGGGGATGAGATTTAAAGCTTTAGCATTTAAAACTAAGCAGACAACCCCACTGAGATATTTGTAACACTACATAAGTAGGGAGCTATTTTTCACAATGAATTATGAATTGAGGATACACAATAGTTAGGGTATCACAAATTCACAGCATGCACACATATTTACACCATAAGCCATTTACCATTTTGTAATATTTTACTCAAAGTTAAGTGTGCAATATTTCCCCAAAATCACAGCTAACAGTGGATGAATGGGCACACACTAATTATTTATACAGGCTTCTTCTGAACCTCAATTACTATGTATGAAAGAATCACTGTAAACTTTTCAGAGAAAACTATTTAAAAAAAATTAACTGTGTGGATTTAGACAAGAAAACCAGGAAGTTACAATTTTTCACACAATGAAAAAAAACAAACAACAAGCAGCATACAGGGTGAACAGTATATTTAAAAAGTTTTAATTGTATTCATTGATATTAATAACTCTGGTATGAAAAGCATCCCTTTAAACTGCACACAGGAAAAAACCTACTACAGCAGGAGAAAACAGTGAGTGAACTTAACCCCTGTGTATTGCAAATCGTGCAGAGAGGCACAATTGTCTCCTGTTTCGGATAACTTGTTGCCGTTTTCATTAACCAAGAACGCTATTGCTTCTGTAGGGTTTTTTGTTTTTTTTTCCCTAAAAACGAAATCCATAAGGTTAGAGAGGTTGGCGTCCTAACCAGATTAAAGACTGGTCAGCCTCATTACGCACCACATCAGTGGACAAAGACTGAATTACAACATAACAAAAATGTAAAGAATTTGTTGGAAGGTGCTGTTTCTCTTCACCCCCGATTACACTGTAAAAGCGGGTTATGCAATACACTGAGCAACACACACACACACACACACAAGCCTGTCGACTGGCTCCTTGAGCGACGGTTGCCAGCCAGCGGCGAGATCATTTTGCAAAGGGCCCGATTTCATGGCACAATTCCCCTCTCGGGACAAACAGCGTTTAGGATCATCTGCCCCGATGGATCCCCGAGCCATTTCGCCTAGCGGTTCGCTAGCCCGGTTGGTCTACAACACAGGGCGCCTCCTGCATGCAAGGAAACATGTAGGCGCTTCTGGGTGAGCAGATCCTCCACAGCTGGACACTCCCCCCACTTACCGCTCTTTGCCCTGATGTTCTCCCGCAAGAAGTGCCCGCTGGAAAGGTGCTGGAGCCCGAAGCTCTCGGCAATTCTCTGGCACACGGTCCCTTTGCCAGAGCCGGGGGGGCCCAGCACGACGGCCCGCAGGAGCTTGGAAGCCATCGCCGCCGCTCACGCGCTCAGAGCTCCCTGCTGATCCCTGCGGAGCGACAGCGAGCCCAGCAAAGTTACAGAGCAGTGGCCCGGGCAGGAGCAGCCCCTCCCGCTCAGAGCGGGCTGGGGCAGAGACCGCGGGACCCCGCCAGCGCCAGGCCCTGCCACCTCTCCACCCAGCGACCCCGAAGTTACAGCGGAGGCGCCTGCAAATCGCGCGGGGGGTTCTTTACACGTGGGCAATTCTCCCCTGCGGGCTGTAGCCTCCAAGCCGCCGAGTAACTGAGTTCCTGGGGCTCCTTACGGACCCCCACCGACGTCGGTACCACTTGCAAGGGGAGGGGGGGGCATCCTCCTTCCCACCCACCCCCTACCCGGATTGCACCCACGGCACTTCCAAAGAGCCACCTTCTCCGGGAGGGAAACTCAACTCACTAATTTTTAAAGGGATTGGGGGCGGGGGAGGAAAGGGGGGGGAAACTCCTGCAATATGGCGTTTAAAAAACGTGCGAGGGGTTGACACGCTACTACTGACCCAACATAGCACACAGCAGGCTGCCGCTCCGCCTCGCCTCGCCCCCGCCTGTGCCTTTAAGGAAGAGCGTGGCGGCGGCGGCGTCCCTTTGCAAAGGCAAGCCCCAGCCCCGGGAGCGGGAGCAGCCGCGCGCGCTAGCTAGCTCCGAGCGCTCGCATTCGCCGGCCCCGGCCCGCACAGCGGCAGGGAAGAAGACGGCCAGTGGCGAGCTGTCACAGACCCAGCCCCGCCCCCGGAGGGCCCGGCGCAATGGGATGTGTAGTCCTATTGGTGCGTCTCTCCCACGCCCACCAGCAAACTGAACCGCCCACAAGGACTACAAATCCCAGCCGACCACACCAGCCAGCCGGCTTCCCTTCCAGCTCCCTGTAGGAATGTCTTGGGTCTAGGGCAGGGGCTCTCCAACTGGGGGTCGGGACCCCTCAGGGGGTCGTGAGGTTATTACATGGGGAGGGTCACGAGCTGTCAGCCTCCCCCGTGAACCCCACTTTGCTTCTGGCATTTATAATGGTGCTAAATATATTTAAAAGTGTTTTTAATTGGGGGGGTCACACTCAGAGGCTTGCTCTGTGGAAGGGGTTACCAGTACAAAAGTTTGAGAACCACTGGTCTAGGGGCAACACTTAAGACCATAAGAACAGCCATGCTGGATCAGACCAATAATGGTCCATCTGTCCTGTCTTCTGACAGTGGCCAGTGCCAGATGCTTCAGGGGGAATGAGAACAGGGCAATTTACTGACTGACCCCATCCCCTGATGCCCAATCCCAGCTTCTGACCGTCAGAGGCTTTGGGATACCGGAGCATGAGGTTTGCATCCTTGACCATCTTGGCTAATAACCACTGATGGACCTGCCCTCCACGAATTTACCTATTTCTTTTTTTAACTCACTTTTGCCCTTCACACCATCTCCTGGCAATGAGTTGCACAGGTTGATTATGTGTTGTGTGAAGAAATCCTTTCTTATGTTTGTTTTAAACCTGCTGGCTATTTAATAACTCTTAATTGGGTACCCCTGGGGTAGTCATTAACGCATAGAAACTCAGAGGAGGAGTCTGGGGCGGGGGGAACCTACATTTAAAAGCAATTTTTAAAGGGTACCACTCCCATAATGTTGTGTAAGTGGCCCAAAATCATGCATTTGCCTTACAATGTGTAATTTTCATGGTTACTCTTTCAAAACATATTTTTTTTCTCAATCAAATGCTTTTTAGCAACTCCAGGCCATGAGACATTAGGCACCGAATTAAGGGATGTCTCTTAAAGTACAGAACTCGAAAGAGAGGATTCATTCACATACTTCATCACTGAAAGCTAGTAGATATGTTGCACTGGAACGGCATGTTACCGTATGGGTTATTATGAAAATAGCTGTTATAAAAGTGATTTTGCAGACTATGGTTATTGTGTGTGTAGAATGTGTGCACACACAAAATATTTATAATGTAGCAGACTTGCCAAGTCTCATTCAGTTGGGAGAGATACTCCCTTGTTTTGAATTGTTTATAAAAGGAAACTGACAAGATCCAAAATTACACTTTTTAAAAAGCAAATATCTTACTAGTGTTACTAATAACTGTATGATTAAAACGGAAGGATATTTTTAAATATAACCTTTCCCACCGTTGCTGCTTGTTGATTCCTCCTTCTGCTTGGACAATGAAAACCAATTAGTCAGGTGACTTTCTGGTTTGATGCTGTCAGGGTTCCTTCCGCACTCTGAGCTCTCGGGTACAGATGTGGGGATCCGCATGAAAGACTCCCTAAGCTTATTCTTACCAGTTTAGGTTAAAAACTTCCCCAAGGTACAAACTTTGCCTTGTCCTTAAACAGTATGCTGCCACCACCAAGCATTTTAAACAAAGAACAGGGAAAGAGACCACTTGGAGACATCTTCCCCAAAAATATCCCCCCAAGCCCTACACACCCCCTTTCCTGGGGAGGCTTGAGAATAATATCCTAACCAATTTGTTACAAAATCATCAAAGACCCAAACCCCTGGATCTTGGAACAATGGAAAAATCAGTCAGGTTCTTTAAAGAAGGATTTTATTAAAAAAAAAAAGAAAGGTAAAAATCATCTCTGTAAAATCGGGATGGAAAATACTTTACAGGGTATTCAGATTCAAAACACAAACTCAGGGCAAAATCTTAAAGTTACAGAAAACAGGAATAAACCTCCCTCTTAACACAGGAAAAATTCACATAAAACAAAAGATAAACTAATCCACCTTGCCTGGCTTACCCATACTGGTTGCAATACTGGAGACTTGGATTAGGATGGGTTGGAGAAGACGGATTTCTGTCTGGCCTCTCTCAGTCCCAAGAGAGAACAACCACGTAAACAAAGAGCACCAACAAAAGCCTTCACCCACCCCCCCAAGATTTGAAAGTATCTTGTCCCCTTTTTGCTCCTTTGGGTCAGGTGCCAGCCAGGTTAGCTGAGCTTCTTAACCCTTTACAGGTAACAGGATGTTGCCTCTGGCCAGGAGGGATTTTATAGCACTGTATACAGAAAGGTGGTTTCCCTTCCCTTTATATTTATGACAGATGCACTAGCATAATGCTGCAATATCTGGTAACATGCTTCATGTTCACACCCAGAAGCGTTCCCAACATTGTGCAAGTGTTATAAATATCGGTAGTAGACTTCCTTCAAGCCAGGCTAACCATCATGTGGTTCTCCACTCTGCCAATCTCCACCATTACAGTGCCACTGAAGACAGGAATCATTAGTGTAATAATCCCAAGAGCACAAATAGTCTTCCCACTACTGTCCCATAGTGCACTGATCAATGCTTAGGTGGCATGTCTGGTCTACTTTCTGCATGGAGGTCAAGCCACTTACCTGTACAAATAATGCTCCACATGCAGCTTTTGATTTTAATATGTATTAATGGGGATTTATTTTGCAGGCTCAATGAATCAGGGAAATAGTGTCTGAGTTCTAATGAATTAACTACTACTATAGTTAAAAGTGTGGATAAATCCTAACATGAGGGTGAAAATGTTCATATCTCCCTAGCTCTCCCAGTGTCCCCTCCTTTCTGGGAATCATGGGATCTGGCTTCTATCCCTAGCTTTGTCATGGACTTGCTCTGTGACCTGAGCCTTAGTTTTCCCATTTGTAAATGGGAAATTAATACTTACCCACCTTTGTAAAGTGCTTGGAGGCCTACAAATGGAAAAGTGATATGGGCCTGAAATCCCCATGCTTGCAATGAGCCCATCTCCCAGAGCACATAGCTGGAGCCGGTGAGATGCCCAGCCTAAAGCTCCTATCTCCAGAGGGAGCAGAAAGTATTGAAATCTACAAACTGCTGAATCCTTGACTTGTGTGGTCTCTTTATTTAAAAGCTCCTCTCTATTGTTAGGTGATAAGAGAGATACAGAAAGCACTACAATAGCAGTGAATGCTAACAAAATGGGGAATAATAAAAGCTATTCACCCATAGCTGACAAGGTCCAGTGTGAGATTTCATGGCAAAGATTAGGAAAAGGAGATGTTCTGGTCTGTGGGACAAACTAAGAGTCCAGACTAAATGAAGCAGAAGCAGTAAAGGATTAATTGTCCTTAGATGGTGCCTACTCCTCAGAAAGGAGTCTCATTTTCTTCTTTCAGCTACTTGTGACTAGAGTCCAAAGCAAGAAAGTATATATAAAATTCATCACACAAGGAATCACAATAGTACAGAGCTCCTGCATTCTGGCTTCAGCTCTATTTAATTCTGTTGTCAATTCCCAGCATGCATAGGAATAAAAATGCTTGGCTTTATCAAGAGAGTGCACTGCATTGCTTTCCTCCTTTACTAAAGAAAACAAGAAGCATCTCTTCCTTCACACCCAGGGGCAGCCAACTAAAGCAAGGCTGGCTTTAGGGGGTAACTCAAGCAGGCTTCTAGGAAGTTTAAGTAAGGGGTGTCATCATAGTTATACATAGGAAAATGTTCATTCCTATCTCCTTTGTATTCCTATGTGAGCATAGAATTCTGCCTTACCCAGAATTCTGTTTGACCACACAGGAGCGCTAAACTCATGCCTTCCACAGTGGGAAAGGTAGATTCCGGGTGGCATGCTGTTGTGAAATGATTATGTATCTATATTATGATAAAGCATTTCCTGCAGATCCTTTTTTTGCCAGTACACAATGTCTAACAATAGTTTGGGTTGAACAGCACAGATAAAATCTGGTAGGGATCCTAGTAGGGTGTTTTGTTTGTTTATTTGCCTTATAAAAGTGGCTGTCCCCAAGAACAATTAATACAGCGTATACTGGGGAAACTACCGGTTTTTCAAATGGTGTTGTGAAAATGTTGGTGGTAGCAGGTCCCCTCATGGAGTGAGAAAGGAATGCAGACATGCCCATGGTTAACAGCTTTATATTCCCCCCATCACTTAGCCCCCTATTATGTTGGGATGAACAGGTTTCCATGGAATTGGAAACATGACTTTGCCATGAGGGTTTTACATAGCTAGTTCAATCCCCTTGCCACTCTGACTGCTGGTTTATGCTTTCCTCCACTGACTACTAACCCTGTTTCTTAGTGCATCTGATGCCTTCAGATGAGTAATAATGGCTTTGCTGTCATGAATTAACATCTGCTGTAGGAGGGTAAGTCTCAAATGTTAACCGACTCAATCAAGTAATTCTGGTCACAATTTTAAGATTTTGTCTAAAGTTTTGGAAATCTTCCAATGAATTTAATATTGCATGATTTTTAGCAAATTAATAACTGCAAAACAGGTTTATTAAAGTTTAACCTTTCATTCAATGGATGGAAACTCAAAGAACATTGTGCTTGTACATGAGAGCCAAAAAGGTGTCTATCCAAGCTAATAAATAACATAAAAGGTGAAAAGTCAACCAGATATTTAACATTTTCAATTTTGAATCAGTGTTTAAAGTAAATTGAAAGGGGAGGAGTGATCTCTCACTGACTAGAAAGAAAGGAGGGGGAGCTCTTGGCTTTTAGCAGAAAAGGGGGAGCTGTGTCTCCCTGCCTCCGCCCCAGGGCCGAATCTAGGGGCAGGAGACCACCTGGGGTGCCAGCCTTGGAGTGGTGTTTTTGTTGTTGATAGAATGTTTGAAGTAAAAATGTTTCAGGTATTCCTGATTGGATTCATTTTTCACTTACCTCCTAGAATGTTCTGGACCTTCGCAGAATCTCATAGAACCTTCCTGACTTTCTGAGAACTACATTTTCCTTGAACCTCTTAGAATATTGTCAGCCATGCCCTTGTAGGTATATAAGTGGTGGGGCATCGCCAGCGAGATATCAGAAGAAGTGAGAGCACAGCTGCAGTATTGTGAACCTTGTTTTAATTGTGTAACTGTGAAAGTGTATTTGTGTTTTGGAGACTTGAAGAGTGTAAGTAGCAACTAATAAACGACATACTTAATGGGATGCCAGAGATATCTATCAAATCCCTGTCTACGCAACAATATAAAAGAAATACTGTTATTTCTTTTGCCATGCTTAACACGTAATGTTTGATGACTTTCTAAGACTGTGGAACATAAACTTTTCCCTAATACTGTCTGTTTTCCCCCGTAGAAAATAAAAGATTCCCCTGAAGAAGCTTTCAGGAGCCCAGTATAGGAAGCAAAAAGCTCAGTTGCAATCTAGTTTGCAGCAAAGGGCACATTTGATGGGGAAATATCTGAAACAGAACAACACAGACTGGGCTTTAGGGCAGTAGCAATCATCCCAGTGCAGAAGAAATAGAGGAGCAAAGCATAAATGATGGAAGTCCTATTACTAAGGAATTAGCAGATTTACCTGAAGATAAGGAACGGAAATGTGAGGAAAAAGTGATGGAGAATCGTCCAGTTTTCCTGGCGGTGTAAAGGAGAGTGATAATAGAGAAGAATGTGGCTCACATGAAAAGGAGAGTGATGACAAAAAAATCTGGTTTACGTGAAAGGAAGAGAAATGAGCAAGAAGAATCAGTCTCGCATGATGACAGAAACAGCAGTGACAAAAATTGCACACCACAGATCTATACATCAGATCCCACTTTATGGCCAGCGATCCTAAACTCTGCTGATATTGATCATACAATTTTGAATGGGCCAGGCAAAATCAAGGATATGATGTTTCCCGTAAATGAGCAGATGTTTCCCTTGACACTACTCAAGGTCATACTGCAAAAGAGTATGCAAGAATGGTGAGAAACTAAATTGGCATTGGCTAGTTTACTCAAAATCAACTCATTTCAGTTATTCTTAAAATTAAAAAGTGTTCGGGTTTTGTTGTAAAATATTTCACAAGAATGCCAAATTGTTGCTTGCGCTTTCCGAGTACAATTACTAGCATAACTTAGCTGATGCTCTGAAGCAACATGAAAAGTTACGTGGCCATTTTATGTCCTACTCTAAATGGATGGAGCTTGAGTCCAGACTCAAGCTGAATAAATGCACAGACGCAGAAAACCAGGGCATTATTAATGTAGAAACCTAGCATTGGAGGATTGTGCATGAGCATCTGATCTGAATTACCCTCTTCCTTGCAAAGAATAATTTGGCTTTCCAGGGTTTGACGGATAAGTTGTTCACTGAACATAACAGTCATTTCCTTGGTTTGGTAGAGTTCCTTGGGAAATACGACAATGTCTTGCGTGAACACCTACGCTGAGTAGTTTGTAAGAAACTAAATGGACCATTACTGTAGCAGAACAATTCAAAACAAATTGATTGACCTTATGTCAAGGAAGGTGCTTGATAACATATTGATGCAGCTTGGCAAAGTGAAGTACTACGCCGTAATAATGGACTGCACTACCGACATAAGTCCCAGTGAAAAGATGTCATTGAGAGTAAGATTTGTTGAAAACGAGGATGGCTGTATCCAAGTAAAGGAACACTTCATCTGTTTCCGATCTGTGGGTGACTCTACTGGAAAAGGCCTAACAGAACTGTTTATGAATGTTTTGAATGAGAATAAAATAAACCTTCAGGACTGCCATGGCCAAGGCTACGACAACAGTGCAAACACGAAGGGAATAAACAGTGATGTCCAGGCAAGGATCCTTTTGCTGAATCCACGCGCTTTCTTCGTGCCTTGTAGCTGCCGTTCCCTCAGTGTGGTTGTGTCAGATGCCGTGTCATCTTCTTTAGATTCAGTATCTCTCTTTGGAGTACTGCAAAGGATGTACATCCTGTTTTCAGCATCAACTATCAGGTGGAACATGGAAGATCCTCACAGACAATGTTACACATCTGACCATGAAGCCATTAAGGGACACTAGCTGGGAGAGCCCCATTGACAGCGTAAGGCCAGTGAGGTACCAAGTGACTGAGGTTTATGACACCCTGATGGAACTGGTGCTGCTGAGTAAAGCCGAGGCTGGAATCCGACTGCAAAGCCTGGCAAACCAGATCACTGGCTTCAAATGTCTGGTCTCAGTTATGGTTTGGCATGATATCCTGTTCCAAGTAAATATTGTAAGGAAGGCATTACAAACTCAGTCAATGGACATTGCGGTTGCTACTGCTTTGATGAGAAGCTGCTTGATTTTGTTGTGGCCTACAGAGACAAGGGATTTGAAGATGCTGCCAAAGAAATGGTGGAAAACTTAGGAGTTGAGCCTGTCTTCAAGAAAACTCGTATTCATTGGAAGAAGCAACAGTTTGGTTATGAGGGCAGAGATGAGGTGATGGGAAGCTTTGAAGAAAAATTCAAGGGGGAGCTTTTTTGCTCGCTGATTGACACTGCTTGAGTGTCCATCAAAGAAATATTTGGACAAATGAAGCACCACAAAAAGACCTGGGGGGTTTTGTATGACCCTAGTAAGCTGCCAGCTGACAGGAAAACACTCTAGAACAATTGTACAGACCTTCACCTGACGCTGTCTCAAGGGGAACATTCAGACGTCAATGATAAAGACCTCTATGTCAAAATGGACAACATCCAGCACATTTTGCAACACAGGAAACACTTTCCACTCCAAGTTCTCCAATTATTTCATGATGCAGAGCTGAAGGACACTTTTCCTAATTCCGGGAAAGCTTTGAAGAATTGATGCTGCCAATCACAGTCGCGAGTGGTGAGTGCAGTTTTTCGAAGCTCAGGCTCATTAAAACATATCTTTGATCGACGATGGCCGACAAGAGACTGACATCGCTTGCCATTTTATTGCTTGAAAATGCCATTGGCCAGTCTTTGGATCTCTCTGATGCTGTGCTTCAATTCGGGAGAGCAAAGGCAAGAAAAGTGACCTTTTGAACTAAAGGACTTAAGGTTAACATTCTAAGGTTGTCACTTACTGTAACACTATGTAATACTGGTCCACGCAGTGTTGGTGCACAGTTCAATTTCTTGATGTTAGTACATTTCAGTTATTCTTAAAATTAAAAAGTTTCTATATGCTTAGAGGAAATTATTCTTATTTGCTTATATATGCATGAATAAATACAGATTCTAGCGTGCAAATTTATCATCTTATATGACAGGGATAAATCATGCATGCAGATCATGCATCAAAGTCCTGAAATGAGCTACAAATGCAATAAAAATAAAGTGTTCAAAAGTTTAACAAATGGGGGGTGCCGTTTGCTGGAGGGCTGGTCCTGCTCCTCCCCACTCTTACAACTCCTGGTTTTACTAATCTAAGGTGGTGTTAGTAAAAGACCTAACAGGTTTTTTAGTAATGTGGTTCCTTGACTTCAATGGGAGATTTGCCAGACAAAAGACAACATGGTGTTGCCCATTGTTTCTATTTTGTAAATGTCCGCGTGGGATACTGTCATGGCTGGTTGGTAGACCTACAGTTTTATCTACCTTTGCTCTTACAGCCATTTGCAGTCTGCATAATGCTTCACATGTGAAACTATTTTTTAAAATGCTTTAACCTTTTTTCCTGTCATATCAACTTCTGCCAGCAACTTATAAATAACCCAACATATCAAACCCGTGTGTGTTTGTGTGAAGAAGATCAATTCAGGGAGAAAACAGATTTCAGTTTCACAGGTCCAAATCTTTGATATCAACATGGAGCAGACAAGTCATTTTAAGAATGATTAAAAATGCTTTAACATCTCAACTTTTTTTATTATTATGACGAGTGAACAGAGCTCAAAGTTGGTATAGCTCAGCAGAAAGCGGCGTGGACTTTGGAGGCATTTGATCAAGCAGAACAGGGTCTGGTCTCATCTTGACTGCTTCTGGTCTCCTGATTGTAAATCTGGGGCAGAATGTGAGTGAGGGGTGACTTGCTCTACCAGACGGTTAAATCCCACAATGCAAGAAGCGGTGCCCTCCGGTTGCTTGTCACTCTGACATTTGGGACGCATCGCTGGATACAAGGAGAGACGAGACACTTGCATGTGTGTGTGTGTGAAGTTGTGTCTTGTCTCCGTTTTTGTTTTGCTCTTTTCTGGTCATGAGACCCGGAAGTTTTTTTTTTTTTTTTTTTTAAATCACATGGCAGAGAGATATAATAAAAACAGAAAAATGGCGACAGTCACGTTGTGGCGAGTCTGTGCTGCGTCATTAGATAATCTTCATGCAAAGATCGCTTAGAACAAAGAGAAGAGGGGAAAGGAGCCCCGGCCGCAAAGCTGGGTGAGCAGAGGGCAGGGAATAGGGGGTGCACGGGCTGCGATCGGGAGCAAGCGCACCCTTTTGCAGTTCAGGGATGGGTGGGGGAGTGTATTGCAGGGCGTTGCAATCTTGGCATCACACGTCCTGTGCTGTCCTCTCATAATTCACCTTTAGGCAGCGCTGGAAACGAAAGCCAGAGGTTTGTTTATGTTCGGGCGGAGGGGGCCTGTTTTTTGCGGGTGCGATCGGGATGGGGGAAAGGCAGGCGTTATCTTGCTGCGGGCGGGTGAGAGGGGAAGAGGGGTCTGGGTTGGGAATGTGTGTTTTCTTCACAGCGCTCGCCCTGGATCGCAGGCAGCTGCCTGGAGCCAGGCTCGTTTTTCCTCGCACGCGTTGTGCTGCTCCCAACAGCTGGGCGCGTTGTCTCCGGCTCTGCCTCGCACGCTGACAGCCGCTCCGCGGCCCGGGGGGCTCATTTCGGTGGGGACGGTTATGGAGGAAGGGTGGGGTACCGGCGCACCGCTGTCCGATTGCCTTTGCGGGTTGTTTTGCATGCTGATGGGGAGCAGGGTTGAAGCCCTGTAGGTCTCCCAGCCCCTGGCCTTTCGGGATATCTGTGTGTGTGTGTGTGCGCGGTGTTTAATGTTGCGCACTGTTATTTTCCTTCAGGATCCTGGCACTGGTTCCTTTCCGTCAAGCGATTGTAAATATAGCCTGGATCTTGTTTACATGAAGCATCCAGCAGGAGGAGCCGAGGAGGAGGAGGAAGATGGAGGAGTCTCCACGGCTCGCTGGGGTGAGCTTCCCAAAGGGGAAGGAGGAGCCAAGGCGGGGCTGGAGTCTCACTCAAGCAGCCTGGAAGCTGCCTGGTACGTGCGCTTGTCACTTTCAGATCCACTCCCCGGGCCCTGGCCGGGCAGAGCTTCCCATCAGCAGCCCTGGGGAGCTGGGTACCAAGCTATGGCTGCAGGACGGCGGTGCTCCCCCCCTCCCAGACAGGCCGCAAAAACTTGTCTGATGGTGCTTTTGTTCCCACAGCCGCGGGCATTGGCACTTCCTCGCTGGCTGAGATCAGCAAGGGAGAACGCCAGAGGGGCTTTTCCTGTTCTCTCTGCTCCTGCCCAGCCACCTCACCCCCTGTGGAGCCACACCTCCAGTTCCCTCTACCTTTCACTTACATAGCAGGGTATTTACTTATTTATTGCAAAGACAGGGCTTGGCAGGGCAAGTTCAGCTGGACAAATGGGGCGGGTACAGGGCCAGATCCTAGATCCCCACCTTGTTTCCTGACCTAGGAAGTTATTTTTTAACAAAGCATAGGGACATTTTTCCGCTGTTGGCTAATAAGTGACAAGGGCCAAGTCCATGGCCCTAGTTCCAGCCGTGCCAGCCTCTGTGATTATTAGCAGATGTTTTCAGTGCAGCCTGAGCTGAAAACAAAGAGCATCCCTTCTCCCGTGGCATGCCCCCCCCCCCCATTGAGCTCCCCTTCCGTGGGAGATGTTGGTCCATCTAGAGCTGTGCTGGTGGGGTTATGAGAAAGAGAATGCTGGGGGACCCAGTCAGGTTGCTGGTGTTAAATTTGTTTGAATATTTTCGTGTATTTTTCAGGAAGGGGCCTCTAGGAGCTCTTGTTTCCAGAAAAGTGACTGAATACTTGCCCATAGACTGTAGCTGATGAATGATTAATAATGTTTTTGAGATTTATTTATTTAATTATTCATACATTTTGTGCACCAACAGCAGCAGTTAGAATTCATCTATCAGACTGTTAACTCAGCCGCTAATAGAAGTTTAAGAGGGGAAAGGAGTTGAAAAGACTAAAAGGTAAGTATTGGTGGAAGGAATCAAGCAGAATGTAGAAAAAGAATGGAGACGATTTTATAAACAATTCCCATTACAGAAGTTTCATTGACGGGAGAGTCTCATATTGTTGAACGTACCTGTCTCCTACCTCACTTACAAGTGAAGAAGCAAATCTTTAAAAACTAATGAAGAATTTAAAGCCATAAAAAATATTGCTTTAATAACTGTCCTGGCACACTAGAGTCTTTCACTTCTAGGTGCTGTAAACTGCACTGTAGGCAGGACCTCCTGCCATATTAAAATTCCAGTAACTTTCTTAAGGAGGAAAGTCACCTACCCAGTAGCCAAAAGATCAATTATATCCCTGTAACTGCAGTTTTCTGTTCTTAAGATCTCACACACACACAGTGTAAAATATTTGTAATAAAGGTGTTTTTCCCCCCCATTTTTCCTAGCTTTGGATAAGACACACACGTCTTCATATTCAGTGTCAGAGTTGGCCTGTAAAAATCAGAGCTATAATTCCAAGCTACATGGTAGGAGACAAGAAAGAAAAGTTGAATTTATCGGGGGAGGGTAAATAGCCAATTTAGTTTTTAGACTCTAATCAAAAGGAGTGTTGTTTAATTCAGAACGCTCAAGAAATGTGGTAAGTTACCGACCCCAAAAGAAGAGAGTAGTGGAAATGCGGGGGGGGGGAAGACAAGCAAAAATAAAAACAATGTGAATAGAATTTTTTTCAAAAGCAAAATCTGACAGCAAAAAATAGAACATGGAATTGAAAAATTTAAAATCAAGTTAAAGTATTTGCAATGCTTTAGAAATAAGCTGAACAAAAATACACACCAAAAAATGCACTTGAGTAAATTCATGTGTACCACATTGAGATCAGAGGGACTACTCCTGAATGTTTTCAGGATCAGGATCTATGTTACCTGACTACTGAGGAAAGCTTTCTTTTTATTCTAGAAAAGAAGGTGAGTGTTAAAAAGTGAGACAGCAGAGTAAATATATCACCTTATCATCAGCAAAATGTAAATACATCCAGAACGTCCAGCCCTTGTGATGCTAATAGAATGATCTAATGACATTTTTGTACCTTTATATTGTTCTTATTTTTACATATTTGAAAGCCAGGAAACACTTATTTTTTATATAAATCCTTAATAAATGTGTGCTCCTAGGTTACCTTATGGTTACTATTTTCAGAAAATGGCAGATTATTCTAAGGATGCTGATAAATTTGCAGTTGATGGCAAATATATATCCTAACATTTTTGTACATATTTGCCCATTCATATTTGCCTCCTGGAACAATATTGTATAACATATTGACTGGTCCCTTGTTTATGTAACATATGTTTGTAATTTGTTTTAAAAATGCACAAATATTTTTCCCAGGAAGCTGTTTTTCACATTTGTCTCTTTATTGCCCTCTTGTGTTAAAAATATGTAAGAGACCATTTGGTAGTACTTGGGCCCAGCTGAATGTTAAGCATTTCTGAATTTTAAAAGCATTTTATTTAACTTAAGGAAATACATATCAGTTTAGTTGGTTATTTATTATGATATCCATAAAGTTCTTGCTCTACCCTATCAGAAATATTTAAGTACCACTTACACCAATTAAGTCCATCAAATTCTTAAATGGAACATTATGTGAAATGTAAAATATATTTATCTATTTCTTTACATTGTGAAACCTGATGAAACATTTATTTTAATATGCTGATCATTACAGAACTGATTCACTAGATTAGATGCCTTTATTCAAAGAGAAAAACTACCATGACTTTTTAAGCAGTACTTCAAACATGAACCAGAGAAAATATTTTGATAAACTTCCGTCATTGTTTGCAGTGTAATTCTTGATTTCAGCAGTTTTCATTTAGACCTCAGTGTATGGCCCAAATCAACCATCACACAGCCTGAACAAACAAGCCCATCAGACAGCAACTCTTTTCTTCAAACTCCAGGATCATTTCCACATCCAGAGCTTGTTACTATTTTGGATTTGATCCTGCTCCCACTGAAATCAATGGCAAAACTTCAAAGGGAGTAGGATTGGGCCTCAAAGGACCCCAGTGCTGCAAACACACCTGTTGGAACTTTAGCACATCTGTAAGTGTTTGCCGAATGGAGGCCTGAGATGGTACTGTGAATCCCACAAGACAGAAACCTTGTCTTTTTTTTTGTGTGTCAAGGTCCTAGGACTTTCAGTGTGGAACATAATACTTAAGTTTCAAAGATATTATATCCACATAATTAACGAAACTATTTGATAATGGGTCCAGATTCTCCACCAGGTTAAATTTGTGCAGCTTCATTGTCTTAAGTGGAACTATGCCAATTATACCAGTTGAGGATCTTGCCTATGTAGTTTATGTAAGGGAACAGCACTCTACTTCAAACGCTGATTGAAACCGAAAAAAAATAATGAGAGGGAAAAATACCCTCATTCCATCAGTGATTATCTCCATGGAATGAGTAAATTATTTCTCCCCTTTCCCAGTTAAATACGGTGTTCTGTAGACTTGGATTGTGCAACTCTGAAAAATACTTTAAAGCTGCTTTGAATTTAACTGCAGTGATACCAGTTAACCAGGTAATTTTCAGAGTGGATAAATTAAATGAAGTTTCAGAACACTTTGTTCATTTCCATATGTATTTATTAAACATGCATTAAATCCATCATCCATGTCCTCAAAGAACGAACATTAGTATTTTATGTGATCTTTATTTTTGAAACATGCACAAGAGGAAACACTATGTAAGCACACAATAAAGCAAGCACTATTCTCTGTGAGATACTAACAGACATAATGACTGACAGGCTGCCCTGGCTCAGTTATCACAGTGCTGATGCTGTCTATTCTAAAGGTACAGTACTGTGATAACTGAAGGATGGCAGCCATCTTAGCTTCACAAGAACCCAACGAGCAGAAATCAGAGAAGATGTCCTTATTTTCTGGATACCTGACATGCTTTGTTTATGAAAGTGACCAGATGCTAGAGCAGAAAGATGCTTGTTGTAAGGGTACATCTTAACTCACTTGAAGAAAAAAAATAAATGGCTTAAAAAAAAAAAAAAGACCTTCAGTTCTACTGGAATAAAAAAAAAAGTCACTTTGTATCTGTTGAGTTTGCCTATTAATTGACTGACCTTTTCTACTTGGAAGTTTTTTCAAAAATCATAGGCTTTGAAAGAGTACTCTAGGTTTTGAAGAAGCATGCTATAGAGTTTGAAGGATGATTATTCATAAAGTAAGAGTAGACGGAGGTCCTTCTCCATTATGGAACTCATTGCCACAAGAATTAAGAATGGATTCAGAGCCAAATGTAAAACCCACCTCTTCGCCCTGGCTCTCTCTCAAATTAAAAACCACCCCCTTCCCCACCCCGCCTCTTGGTGGCAGGGAAGGGAGAGAGAAACACAGACATTTTAAAAAGGAAGGTGTTTGTGTACTGTGGTGATGAGGACCACATAGGTACCCGGATGGATCAACAGGAAACAAGGCAAGTTCTTAATGCAAGTAGTAGTTACGACATTCATACCTTCCTTTCTTCGTGGATCTATCTAATCCCTCCTGTTTAAAAAGAAACATCAGTAGCTTCGCCCTTACAGATATTTACCTATGATGAAAAAACTAATTCAGCCTCAACATCTTTCCTTTCAGGTAAAGTAGTGGTGGGCCAGTATCCTCATTTCAGATTGGGAGCTAGACCATAGAGCTACAGGAGTGTGCACTAAGCCCCCTGTCAAACTGGTGGCAAAGCTAGGGTTAGGACTCAGGAGCTCCTGGCCCCCATCTCATGCTCAATCCACTATTTCATACTTGCCTCTCCAAAATGTAATGAGATTAAGACTGAAAGACTCCACCCAACTAGGTGATTTGATAAAAGGACTATAAAGGAACTGGAGAGAAGGTGGTAGAGTATCTGTTCCTGATTGAAGCCAGAGTTTCTTATTTTTATGAGCATTAACTTTAAAATATGTTTGGGCTTTTTTAAAGCTGAGATTTTCAATACTCCATCTTTTGGTGGTTTACCCAGCAAAGACTATTGTGTGGAGCCTCTGTCCTGTCCAAATGTTGTTCTAGATATGAAGCTGCAGTACTGGAAAATTAACACCAGAGGGGGCCGTTGGATCAGTTCTCTTTTGGAAGTGGCGAAGTTTCAAAGTAACCGCAACAGACACCTGCATATCATAGAATCATAGAATTTCAGGGTTGGAAGGGACCTCAGGAGGTCATCTAGTCCAACCCCCTGCTCAAAGCAGGACCAATCCCCAATTTTTGCCCCGATCCCTAAATGGTCCTCCTCAAGGATTGAACTCACAATGCTGGGTTTAGCAGGCCAATGCTCAAACCACTGAGCTATCCCTCCCCCCGTGGTGTCAACATGGTGTCCATTCCCAGCTCTGCATACTTCCTAAGGAAGTATACACATGTGACGCAGCTCCCTTCTCGTTACGGTGAAGGTTTCATTGCACAGGTGATCAATCAGCAGTGATCTCCCTTTGTTCTCTGTACGGCTATTGCTACCTCAGACGGGGGGTAAGAAGATATTTCCATATAGGTAAAGTGTCCTGCACCTTCCTCCAAAGCACTGGATACTGTCCATTGTTTGAGACAGGACAGTGGGTTAGATGGACCCCTGCTCTTACCCAGTATGGCAATTCCTGCTTTGTTTTACTTCTCTAATCCTTTAATATAGACAGGCACCACCACAGCTCTGGTGCTGGACATACTTGAGTCTGTATTTATCTTAATGCTACATAGCTATTATTGAACAGCTAGCTGGTTTTCATGGCTTAAAGGAGGTTGTGGTGGTGTAGTACTGTTAAAGTAACACCTTAGGAGCACCCCTCAGGCACTGGGACCCCATCATGCTAGGTGTTGTACAGGCATAGAATAAAGAGAGCATTGCTCCCCCAAAGAGTTTACATTCTAAGTAGAGATAAATAAGTAAGTAGATTAACTGTCAACTTTCCTTTTCTAGGTGAGTGTAGATGTAGAAGTGATTTGATATTTGTGTGTGTGTAAGCATCCTATGTAAAAATACAAAGTGTTATTTAAAGAAATATTGTATTACAGTCCTCCAAGTCCAACAATCAATGGGTCACCATAGATGGGATTAGTCCTTTGTTACCAAATTAGGCTAGCACAAGATGGGGTGCTGAGAAAACAGCCCCTTTAGCCCCTGTGAGATGGGAGCATCTTATATTTCTCTTCAGCTATTTCTGAGGCCATTTTGGGAGCTGACAGATATTTGTGGAAGATGCATCCAGTTTCCTTGGTCAAAGGAACGCTCATGATCGTGCAGGGCCTTTGAGGTTGGAAATGCAGCCATGCATTCTAAGTCTCTGCAATAAGGAAGAGTTTTGCTGTCCAGAGTTATTTTAGACAATCACACTAAGCATTGAAGGGGACTTCTAAAAAGATTACCTTCCCCAGCAGGGTAAATAGGCTGAATGCCCATAGCCTGTTACCACAGGCGCCGACTCTGTGGGTGCTCCGGGGCTAGAGCACATACAGGGAAAAAATTAGTGGATGCTTTGCACCCACCAGCAGCCAAGCTCCCCTTGCACCTCCCCCCCTCCCCCGAGCACCCCTCATCCCCACTCCTCCGCCTACCTCCCAGCGCCTTCCCCCCCCAGCCAAGTTAGCAAGCTCGGGGGGGGGGGGGGGGGGGGGGAAACAAGACTCCCATAGACTTCAATGAGCTTCAGATCAGGCCTCAGATAAGGACTTCCCTAACGCTGCTTAAGCATCCATTTTATTACAATCACACCCAGCTAACTACAATTAGTCATCAAAGCTTCAGGATACGTTGTGTTGCATATTTCACGTATGGATGAAGACACAGCAAAACTGCCTGTTTAAACTCAGAGGCTGTGGGGGCACCTCCACAGACACAGGTTCTCATTTCCTGTTTAGACAGAGCGGAGGCTACCAAGGCAGGGCAGGAACTGAGAGTGTTATATGGGCCTGAAAACCCTTTGCAATGTCAGAACGAACAGATCAGCTGTATTCCTTCTAGCTCAAAAGAACTAGCCTTCAGAAATTCTCCTCCTCCCATATCTTAATATTGATCCCATACCAGATGACAGTATTTTAATAAATCTATACTGCTGTATATATTGCCAAACACAAACACCACAAGAAAAAAGTTTTTTGGGGGGAGAGGGAGAGAAACACTTCCTTCCTCCTATGTGCCACAGTTAGCAAAAAAACAAAAAAACCACCACATGCACACTGATATGTCGCTTTGTTTTCCATGTAGAAACAAGCCCTCCAGCACCTCCAATATTCTGGTTATTTACCTCATTGTGATCCTGATCTAAAGTTAAAATCATGCCTTTCTGACACACAGTTTGGCTGTAGGTCCAGACGCATTTTCCATGTTGCTCTACTCCAGTGATTCTCAGCCCTTTCCCCACTAGGGCCTCCTTTTTCCCTACCAAGACACCCCTCTACCCTCACCCCACAGCTGGGACACGCCTCCCCATTATACCTGCTCAGAACCATGAGGCCCAGGTTGAGAACTCCTCTTCCAATTGGTTAATTTGCATAATTACCCTTTCAGAAGGAGCCATTTCTGTCATGTGCCACCTGGCCCATTTCTGGTTATTGTGATAGAATATTTACTGTTTGTTAGCACTGACCTTTAAAACTCAGAAATAGATTTTACATTATTAGGTGAAATCCTGGTCCCTGGTGGGGGTTTAATGTTACCAAAGGATTGTTAAATTTACAAGTCAATAACATTATGCTCTCAATACATTATAGAAGAGGAATAATTGATACTAGGCCTGCTTCAAACACCATTGAAGCCAATAGAAAGACTCTTATTGACTTGAATGGGCTTTGGATCAGACTCTTACTCTCCTTTTCATACTCTGGGCGGGGTAGAATTCTAGTCCATTTAATTCAGTGGCAAAACTCCCATTGACTTCAATGGGACCAGGATTTCACCTAATATTTTCAGATGCATAAAGTTGGTCCATGGTCCTTTTGGTATTGATAAAGGTCCAGTTCCAGTATACAAGGAACTAAGGAAAGCAGGGAGGAGTTAATGGTATTATTGCTGAATGTGGCTGTCATTAGGACAGTGCATAGGGGTAGAAAGGGATAGAACAGTGGTCACCAACCCATCAATCATGATTGACTGGTTGATCCTGGAGCCTCTGCCAGTTCATCGCAATCTCTGGGCCGCTACAAGTCCAGCGGCACAGCGGGACTCAGACAGGTTGCCTGCTACTGCCCCATGCTACTCCCAGAAGCGGCTGGCAAGTCTCTGCGGCCCCTGGGGGAGGCAGCTCTGCATGCTGCCCCCACCCCATCCCCGCAGCTCTCAACCCCCTGCCCCAGCCTGGAGCCCCCTCCTGCACCAAACTCCATCTCACAGCCTGCACCCCACACTCCTGCACCCCAACCCCCTGCCCCAGGCTCAGCCTGGAGCCCCCCTCTCACACTCCAAACCCCTCAGCCCCACCCCAGACTCTACACCACCACCCCACATCCCAACCGCCTGCCCCAGCCTGGTGAGAGTGAGTGCGGGTTGGGGAGAGCGAGCGACAGAGGGAGGGGAGAATAGAGTGTGGGGGGGTGGGGTCCTCAGGGAAGAGGCAGGGTAGATCCTGGGTTGATCTTAAATTCAAAGTGATCTTGTGCATAAAATGGTTGGAGACCACTGGGCTAGAGGATGTGCCATTGCCTCAATGCCCTGGCCCTCCTCCACATGTGGGGAAGATACATTGGGGTGCAGAGTCCTATTTCAGCCTTTGAGCTAGCAAAGCATTCATGGAGCATGCCACAGCCTAAGAGGTAGGATTTTTCCCCTAAACTCCTGCCGCACCTAAGCTCAGCTACCCAGCATTGATCCCTGCACTTTGCACTTACCCAAGCTATATGCACCACTCAGGATTTTGTTCAAAGATCTATTTTTAACTCTCTTTGAATTGTGTTTTGGTTTTTAGACTCAAAGCTCTAAAGCAGCATATTATAAACACTGCCAAGATTGTGTTTGTAAAAACCAAAGCCACTCCCTCCCCGCAACTATAAAAAAGAATGAGGAAACACTCTATTGACAGAAGAATGAACTTTATGTGGTATCCTTGGCAAAACGGGGAGCACTGTCAATGCTATTAGAAGTCACGCCACAATACACCTACCGCGCTCTGCATGTGCCACGTCTCACCCTTTCATTGTGTCTCCCCAGTTTTTAAATTCTGTTTGAAACGTTAACATGCACTTACATAGCACATTTCATCCACAGATATTGAAGTACTTACAAGGTAATTAAGGTATCACTATCCCCATTTGACAGATGGGAAAATGGAGGCAGAAACGTTAAGCAGCTTGACCCACAGACAGAGTCACAGACAGAGCTGGGACTAGAATCCAGATCTCCTGCTCCTCCCCACCCAAATGCATTACCCAACAGATTGTAAAAAATAAGATATATGTAAGCACAGAATCCTAAGTGACTTGCTGAAGAGGATACCTAGAGTGAGGGTGTCAAGGTTCCTTCCCCACTCTGAACTCTAGGGTACAGATGTGGGGACCTGCATGAAAACCTCCTAAGCTTACTTTTACCAGCTTAGGTTAAAACTTCCACAAGGTACAAACTATTTTACCTTTTGCCCTTGGACTTTATCGCTGCCACCACCAAATGTCTAACAGATATATAACTGGGAAAGAGTCCGTTTGGAAACATCTTTCCCTCCAAAATCCTCCCAAACCTTACACCCCCTTTCCTGGGGAAGGTTTGATAAAAATCCTCACCAATTTGCATAGGTGAACACAGACCCAAACCCTTGGATCTTAAGAACAATGAAAAAGCAATCAGATTCTTAAAAGAAGAATTTTAATAGAAGTAAAAGAATCACCTCTATAAAATCAGGATGGTAAATACCTTACAGGGTAATCAGATTCAAAACATAGAGAATCCCTCTAGGCAAAACCTTAAGTTACAAAAGACACAAAAACAAAAATCTACATTCCATTTAGCACAGCTTATTTTCTCAGCCATTTAAAGAAAACAGAATCTAATGCATCTCTAGCTAGATTACTTACTAAGTTCTAAGACTCCATTCCTGTTCTGTTCCCAGCAAAAGCATCACGCAGACAGAGAGAGAGGGGCTTTGTTTCCCCCCCCCCAGCTTTTTAAAGTATCTTGTCTCCTCATTGGTCATTTTGGTCAGGTGACAGCAAGGTTATCCTAGCTTCTTAACCCTTTACAGGTGAAAGGATTTTTCCTCTGGCCAGGAGGGATTTAAAAGGTGTCTACCCTTCCCTTTATATTTATGACAGAGGGTCAGAGTAAAGTTAGCACTCAGAAGTGTTGTGCTTCTAGGCCCAGGCTTATTCCACAAGGCCACACTCTAGTGCTCAGTTTGATTTGTAGAGTCCCCATACTTTTTCAACACCCAGTCTCCAAAGATTGTGGACTTCTTTATTAGGTAGCTACCCCGCCTGTTGATATTCTTAGCAGGGAAATACATTTTGTATTTGTGATGACTGGCTGCATCTTTTAGTCTACAAAATGTACCCTCTTGAGGAAAATTAGCTTGGGATGTGTCAGTTCTTCACCGTGTACACACAGCAGTCTCCTTGCATTAAGACAAGCTTGTTATGATCCCTCTGTTTTGTAGCTGCTTGTCAGCACCACTAAGGGAGCCCATCAATTACAATCTATCAAACTTACAGCATTTCTAGAAAGACAAAAATGTTCAGGTGGTTTTCAGTTGTCTCCCTTGCTAGAACTCATCCCTTCCCTAGGATGAAAGCTCATGCCCTCTGTTTTAACTAACCATAGAAGCAGGCAGAATATACTGAATAATTCAAAAAGAATGTATGTTCAAACATTTACACAAGCTTCAGATCCTCCTATTTAAAACAAGTCAGCACAAAAGTAAATGATTCACGGCAGCTTACCTTGCATATATCATGGCCTTCAGAAACGGGAGCTTGAAGAATTTGTATTCATTCAGATCACCTGCTTAAAGTGAGACTAGTGCTTAAGAAGAATGCCACAACAGCAGCAAGAGAAACTCAAGTCCCCAGTTTATCCATAAGAGGTACAGCACTGGCAGGGACCACTAGCTCATCCCTTGCATGTGCTTCACCCAGAGGCAGATTTACCACGAAACAAACCAATGACAGGGGCCCCCCCCCCAAAATGCAGGACAAATCTCAGATAACCTGCCCCCAAGTCCTGGCCAGCGGTGCAGCGGGGCTCAGGCAGGCAGGTTGCCTGCTTGCCACGGCTGGTGGCCCCACGCCACTCCCAGAAGCGGCCAGCTGCTGGCACATCTCTGCGTGCCCCTGGTGTGGGGGAGGCAGCTCTGTGCACTGCCCCCACCCCAGGCAGTGCACGGAGACCTGCTGCCCCCCAAGGGGCGCGCAGAGACATACCACCAGCAGCACAGCAGGGCTAAGGCGGCTCCCTGCCCACGTTGCCTCCCTCCCTCCGAGCCACTTCCAGAAGCAGCCAGCATGTCCCTGTGGCCCCTGGGGCAGGGCGGGGGGAGTGTCTCCGCACGTTGCCCCCCGCCCCAAGCGCCGACTCTGCAGCTCCCATTGGCTAGGAACTGCAGCCAATGGGAGCTGCAGGGCAGAGCCTGTGGGCAGCAGCATGCTGAGACCCCCCCCCCTTCTCCCCTCCCGTGCCTAGGAGCTGGTGCCAGAGGGGTGTGCTGTTTGCATTGGGAGCCGCACCACCCAAGGTAAGCATTGCCCCCCTGATCCCTCCCATACCCCACCCCACTGCCCCAGCCCAGAACCTGCACCGAAACTCCCTCCCAGAGCCCAACCTCTGCACCCCCTCCCGCACCCCAACCCCCTGCCCCAATCAAGGTACTTCACTTTATTTTCATTTACTTCCTATTACTTATAATATAGGAGGAGGAGGAAGAAAAAAGGGGGAAGGGGAGGGGGGAAGAAATGAGAACATGTTCTTTTTCTTGGCTGGGTCCCAAGGGGAACGGGGGTCATAAAAATGAAGCTGCGCACAGGGCCCCACTAACTCTAAATCCACCACTGACTTCAGCCCTGACCCAGAAGGCACCACCTCTGGGAGGAGTTCAGCCTTGGAGTCTACGTTAGACTTTTTATCCCAAAGGTTTCCCTGCTGTCACTACCACTGGTGGGGGTATGCTCCTATGGACAAGGTGCCTGCTGACCCCCTTCCTTATCATTATAAGCACCAGGTCTAACCCTATATGCCAGCATGACAGTGCTGAGATGATCAAGCTCAGATCTTGTCTACACTAGCATTCCCATCATTACTACCAACAGCAGGGCTGAGCTGGTGGCAACAATGGGGAAGTTTTAGAGAAACAAGCCAAGGCCCACATGTACTACGTATTTAGTTCTTGGCCAAGTAACAACTGTGGTGGTTTTTAATAGGACAGTGACAACACATGTTCAGTAGGAACTGGACTGAGTCACCAACTTGTTTCATTTAAGCCATCAAACAGCTGTCAGATGCCAACAACATTCCTCTCTATTTTATCATCATCATTTAGCTTTCTGCACCCAACCACGTTAATCACCTTATCATAGAGAATACAACAGTGCCCCTTGTCCTAAGGAATTTACTATTCAATTTCACACAACAAATGGGAGGAGGGTTGGTGGAAGAATAATGGGGCAAGATCAATCAAGTAAGGGGCTAGAAAATCACGGCGCATAAGTCAGCAAAGCTCAGTTGAAGTCATACCATCATTTGAGAATCTGGCCCTATGCAGCTACTTAGCAAGGGATAATGCTGAACATTTTTAAAATTAAAATTAAATATCAATAAGATAAATGCAAGTACCATTTTGGATTGATGCTTACAAAAAATGACAACAGAAGTGGTCCGTAAGGAGAGATTTGAACAAAGAGGTTAGTGGCCTTGCCGACTAGCTCTGGGAGGGTACTGCACATGTACCACAGAGTAGAGGCTCTACTGATCTAGATTGGATATGGACTAGTAAGCAAGATGTGAAAGGCTCCATATTACTGTTTGTTATCCACTCAGGTCCCTGGCCACACCCCAGTGCCTTCAGATATTAAGTATAATTATTTCTTTATGTAGTGACTTCCCTTAGCCTTAATGACTTCGCTTTCCCGAAAGTAATGCAGAACACATTTGTTGGCAGAATTTACATGAGATACCATACTCTTCCTGCACTCCAATCCTTGCCAACTTGCTGAGTTCTATTAGGAAGTACAATGCTCTGGGGAACTTGATTTAGAAATTAAAACTATCCACAGGCCAATTGTTAAGGAAATATCATTTTACCAAATTCACTTTTTGATGTAAAATTGACATACTGCTGCTGAGCCATTTACATCCTTCATTAAGAGGATGAAATCCCAGCTTAATTACAGTCCACAACTGACATTCTACTCAAGATAAAGATTACAGGAGCACATTTTCTACATGGTTTCTTCCTTAGTATAAGGGAACTTTCAGGATCTCTTTCACAGCAGAACTGACTCCTTCATCTGGGTGAAAGCAAGTGCGATGTGCCGCCGTCTTTTAAAATAAGCATGTAGAATACAATTGGCTCCTCATTCCACCTCCCCTCTGCAAACAGAGATTTTTTTGTAGTTTTCATTAACTGAAGAACCCAATAGTTTGTTTTGCTTTTTATAAATTCTGTGGAACAAAAACAGCAAGGTTACCTATTTCCATAGGAATTTAGACTATTACCCGAGTGTCATTAACCCAATTTAAGCCTGTAATAAATATAAAGGGAAGGGTAAACCCCTTTAAAATCCCTCCTGGCCAGAGGAAAAAAATCCTCTCACCTAGATAAAAGGTTAGAAGCATTCTCCTTCCCTTGGCCACATACAAGTTCAGGAATCTCTTCCTTCTTGCTACAGGTTTCCACACCCTCAGTCGGGAACACAATCAAATCACCTTCATGCTCTCCTTTTGCCCTGGCTCGGATCTCACCCTGATTAGACAGAGTTGCTACACCCTTTCCCAGCCACACACTAGCAACAGGCAAAATACAAGCATCAGAATTGTCTGGGCACTGGGATTTTACATGGTCGCATCCAGTTAGTGTCTTAGTTACAGGGCCATTCTCCCTAGCAGACACAAACTTAGGACCATTCCCTTCCTGGGCTTTAGCTGAATCCAGAACCAACTCTGAGACAACTGCACTATTCTCAACCATCACAGGCTCAAAGGCCCCTTCTGTCTGCTCCACAGACAAAGACGAGCCGGAGACACTTTCTCCTTTCCCAGACACACAGCTTGGGATCTCATTCCCCTGGTCCCAGCACACAGGGCTGTTCACAGACAACTGCTTGGAGACCGGGGTAGCTCCCTCCATAGGCAAGTCAATACCCCTGACAGACACAGGCACATTTCCTTCGCTGTCACAATTCTCCACCCAGCTAACAGGTAAGGTATAGGGACACTCCTCTTTCACTATCCTCGCCTTCCCACACTGCTGACTAGACAAAGCCATCAGCTCACAAGGCTGCCTAGGCTCATCCAGACTTTCCTTACCAAGCACCTTGCCACTCCCAACAGATACCCTGCTTTGCCTGTGTCTCCCCCCCTCAGCTGGGGTCTCAGCTCCCACTGTGCTCAGCGCTGCCCTTGCTGTCCCCATGGGGGTAGGCAGCGAGCTCGCTGCTTTCTTCACTGCATCAGAGCCAGCATGAGCCCCCTCTCCAGTGTGCAAGGGGGCGGGGTGCATCTCTCTGTCCCACCCAGCCCCAGGGGTCTGGTTACAGGCAGGCAGGTATCCTGAGCCTAGTAGCTCCTCCCTGCTGCCAGCCAGGTCATCTGCATTTTCACTGACCATTTCCCTCTCCATCGATTGGTTCCCTGGATTCAAATTCAAACCCTTGGCAGTTACAGAAGCAGGGCCTGGATCCTGTCCCAAAGAGACACAGTCACCCCACAACAGGGTCTCGCAGCTGGTATCCTCAAGAACCCCAATGACCAGCCAGCCCCACCCCTCCTGGGTTTGCACAGGGATCTGGGCCATAGGGAGGGTGAGGGGCTTCATCCCTGGGACCCTCACACAGCCCCTCAGCATCTGAGGCTGCACCACCCAAGGCCTGACAACCGTTCTCTCTGTCCCAGGATCTCGCCACCCCAGGAATGTCTCCCCATTGACCATCACCTTCCGCTCCCACTGGAGGTCCAAGGGGCCTGGCCCCAGGAAACTCCACACAGACGTATAGGTTGGGGTCAGGAGTGGGAGCCTGTCCACCTCCCCACCCATCTGGCTGATGGAGTCTATGGCCTTGGGACCCAGCAAGGGAGCTAGACACTGGGGCTTTTCCGCAGGGTCCCCCTGGTTCAAATCGCCAGCCTGCTCAAAGGCAGTGAGGTGGGCATCCACATCCCGCCCCTCCTTAATGAGGGGCAGCAATTTAGTCTCGAGGTTCCCTGTGGAACTGGCACCCCGGGGCCTATCCCCACTCACCCCGGGAGGTCCCCTATGCCTCTCCGCTCCACCATCGCCAGTTCATGCTGCTGCTGCTTCTGCAGCTCTTTCTTGGACTCTCGCTGTCTCTCACAGTCCTCTTGCTCTCTCGGACTTAGCTCCAATCCAGTCCGTCTCCAATCCCCCAATGGGGAACCCGATCGTGAAGACCCCCGTCTGGTCGGGGACAGGAGTCTTGGGGATGCCTGGCTACCACTCCAGCTGCTCCCAGATCCTGCTATAGCCCCATTTGGGTCAGAAATCTGTTCCTTAGGGTGGTCATCCTCCTCCAGCTGCACGATTAACTGTGCTTTGGTGAACTTTCCAATGTGCAACCCTCTCTTTTTGCACAGGGTTACAATGTCCTTCTTAAGGAGATGGTGACAGGCCATCACTCCGCTGTTCCCAAGTTGTTGTGGACTCACAGGCCTGTGTGCTCTCAGCTCCCTACGGTTTCCAGGGAGAACCCCTAGTGTGCCAGCCCTTCTCGAGGTCACCACCTCTTTGCCAGGGTCGAGCCGCAGGCTCCTCTGCCCCTGAGACTGCTCACCGCAGTCCCCAGGGGGACCCCATTACTGCACAGTCCTTCTCGCTGGTCACACACTCCCAGGGGTTAACCGCCCCCTGAAACTGCTCCTCTCTGAGCCTTCAGCATGCCTGGTCCTCGTCAATCCCCCTTTGTTTTACAGCTCCACAGTCACTTACTGCAGGAAGCACCATCTGCGGGGTGCAGTACATCCCACCACTGCCACCAGTTGTCACGGAGTCCCTGGGCGATGCTCTGGAACTGCTCCCTATGAAGCCAGGCAGGACTCTGGGGAAGTCTCCTCTGGATGAGCCTAGGCAGCCTTGTGAGCTGATGGCTTTGTCTAGTCAGCAGTGTGGGAAGGCGAGGATAGTGGAAGATGAGTGTCCCTATACCTTACCTGTTAGCTGGGTGGAGAATTGTGACAGTGAAGGAAATGTGCCTGTGTCTGTCAGGGGTATTGACTTGCCTATGGAGGGAGCTACCCCGGTCTCCAAGCTGTTGTCTGTGAACAGCCCTGTGTGCTGGGACTAGGGGAATGAGATCCCAAGCTGTGTGTCTGGGAAAGGAGAAAGTGTCTCCGGCTCTTCTTTGTCTGTGGAGCAGACAGAAGGGGCCTTTGAGCCTGTGATAGTTGAGAATAGTGCAGTTGTCTCAGAGTTGGTTCTGGATTCAGCTAAAGCCCAGGAAGGGAATGGTCCTAAGTTTGTGTCTGCTAGGGAGAATGGCCCTGTAACTAAGACACTCACTGGAGGCGACCATGTAAAATCCCAGTGCCCAGACAATTCTGGTGCTTGTATTTTGCCTGTTGCTAGTGTGTGGCTGGGAAAGGGTGTAGCAACTCTGTCTAATCAGGTTTCAGAGTAACAGCCGTGTTAGTCTGTATTCGCAAAAAGAAAAGGAGTACTTGTGGCACCTTAGAGACTAACCAATTTATTTGAGCATAAGCTTTCGTGAGCTACAGCTCACTAGCCAGGGCACAAGGAGAGCATGAAAGTGATTTGATTGTGTTACCGACTGAAGGTGTGGAAACCTGTAGCAAGAAGGAAAAGATTCCTGAACTTGTGTGTGGCAAAGGGAAGGAGAATGCTTCTAACCTTTTATCTAGGTGAGAGGATTTTTTTCCTCTGGCCAGGAGGGATTTTAAAGGGGTTACCCTTCCCTTTATATTTATGACAAAGCCACATATAAAAGTGGGTCAATACATATTATATAAACTGGACTCCATTCACTTTTCCTTCTCTAGACCATTAAACCCTAGAAGTCATGGCATTATTCTTTGGGATGGTCCTGGACTTTTGCCTAGGTTATCAGAACAGAGTGTGTGCCAGATTGACAATATCCTGTACAAACCTTACAGAATTAAAGTTACTGAATTAAGTTTAATCTCTTTGGGGTCGATTGTATAAAAATGCAGTAGTGTATGTGTTTTTTGTGGAAGTGTGTGTAACTTCCTCCAGAGACTGCATTAGTCAGTCTCCAAGAGAACATTAGGAACATCAAAGAACTTTTGCGGACAACATGTCTGAAATGGATTTCCTAGTAATTCTCTCCTCCAAAGCCAACCTTTTGAAGCTACACCCTGGGAAGAGACCCACGGTCTCCTAATTACCAGCTCCTGAAAACTTCAGATCAAAGACTCCCACCGTACAAAGGCTGAGCTAAATGGTTCATGAGGATGATAGTTCTGAGCTCAGGCTTTTATGAACTTGTGACAAGAGAGATGCCCTTGGGGGGTTCTGAAGGACCCCCTGCCAGAACCCATGTTGGAGACAGTTAGGGAAAGGGGGCAATCTCTGGTAAGATCATTAGCGTATGTGTAGGTTCTTTTGTTGTTTTTAAAATGTTTTCTCTGTAATGCTCATACCCTAAGAATAAAAAGGCTTGCATAGAAAGTGCTGTGTGGTAACGGATAGCTGTGGTTGTTGCAGTTATCAGTCTCTGAAGAGACAAAGCAAGCAGGTCTGCTTAGGCAGATTGTCTTTTGGTGGGAACACTGCAATGAATACAGGGAACTATTCATCTTGGGAATATTCCAGTCAGGAGAGTGCGCGACGTAGGTCTCCACCCAAGACAAAGACAAAGACTAGGGAGCTAGAAGCCTGAAAGCTAGTGTCTTCACTTAATCACTAAAGGGAAATATGGGTGAAGATGCTCTGAACTTTGACTGAGTTCTCTATGAACTTTGTCAAGTTTAATTTTAATCCTCACTCTCAATGCAAACTTGGAGACAGGCTTGGGGTTTTTTGTTTGTTTGTTTTTCTTTTGTGTATAGACTGCCCAGCTCCTTCATTAGTAAATAATCCTCAACTACAGTATCTCATACTATAATCAGATCTCTAGAAGGCCTTCACAAAATGCTTTGGAAGGTTAAAAATTTGATTCTCTTGCAAGTGCTATTAAGTATTAAATTAGTATTACTAAGTCATAGCATAAGAAGTGATCTTACATTTACACAGCACCTTATACGCCAGAGTATCCTCTAGTCTTACCACCCTGATCGTGGAAATATACATACACCTACTTAGTTTTAACAAGTGAGTACTCCCATTGATTTCATTACAACTATTCACATCAGTAAAGTTAAGCAAGCATGTAAGTACTTGCAGGATCCGGGCCTCAGTGTCTAAACCCATAAAGTTTGGGAGTTTCTTCTACTCCCATAAGTAGTAATACAAGGCTCACTGAAATCAATGGAAAAAAGAAAAGGAGTACTTGTGGTACCTTAGAGACTAACAAATTTATTTGAGCATAAGCTTTTGTGGGCTAAAGCCCACTTCATTAGATGCAGACAGTGGAAAATGCAGTAGGAAGATTATATACATACAGAGAACATGAAAAAAAATGGGTGTTGCCGTACCAACTCTAACAAGACTAATTGATTAAGGTGGGCTATTATCAGCAGGAGAAAAAAAACTTTTGTAGTAATAATCAGGATGGCCCATTTCAAACAGCTGACAAGAAGGTGCGAGTAACAGTAGGGAAAAATTAGCATGAGGACTGGTTTCTGAATGTTATAATTCCTGATGTCTGATTTGTGTCCATTTATTCTTTTGCGTAGAGACTGTCTGGTATGGACTTTCAAAAACCAGTCGGAGAACACTTCAACCTCCCTGGACACTCAATTACAGACCTAAAAGTGGCAATTCTTCAACAAAAAAACCTTCAAAAACCAAAAACTTCAAAAACTGACTCCAACGAGAAACTGTAGAATTGGAATTAATTTGCAAACTGGACACCATTAAATTAAGCTTGAATAAAGACTGGGAGTGGATGACTCATTACACAAACTAAAAATTATTTCCTCATGCTAATTTTCCCCCGACTGTTATATCTCTCTCTCTTCCTACTGTATTTTCCACTGCATGCATCTGATGAAGTGGGCTTTAGCCCACAAAAGCTTATGCTCAAATAAATGTTACTCTAAGGTGCCACAAGTACTCCTCGCTCTTTTTGCTGATACAGACTAACACAGCTCCCACTCTGAAATCAATGGGAAGACCCAAATAGGACTTCCAACTTACTTCAGCGGGCTTGGAGAAATAGACAGTGCTTCAGCACCTTGCTGGATCAACCCCTTAAACTAAAATAAACAGAGATCCCTTTGTCTACTACTACCATCCCACAGCTTCAGGGTGTTTCATGAGCAATAAGGGATTCAGCAGGCAGGTAGAGTCGCAGGCAAGAGATCTTTATTGGGTATGCTGGGTGACCAGTACATGCTAAAGTCTCGTGTACTGGCAACCTGGGCCCAACTTGCACTCTGCATTATCCACAAAGCCTTCCTGAAACCTGGTCTCTTCCCACTTCCATACTGCACTGGTGTGGAATATAGTGCTGTGCAGGTTTGGATTTCTAATTGGGCACAGTAGGCACGTGCCTAGGGGCACCGGCATTCTAGGGGCACCTAAAAATTCAAAGTTTGCAGCTCCCAGCAGAGGACAGTGCCATGCAGCCCTGCTGGAGCACTCCTACCACCAGGGAAGGTGAGGCAGCCCCCTGTGGCAGGGAAAGAGCTCAGCAGCCCAATGCAGGGGGCTCTGCCAGGCAAGTGGGTCGTGAGGGAGCCTGGCCTGGGCAAGCCCCACTCCTGCTCCAGCCTGGCTGATCATGCTACTCCCAAGGGGCCAGAGCAATCCCCAACAGGTGTAGGAGCAGGATTTTATAATTGCACTATGAGAATTAATGGATTATTTGATTTCATCCTGACAGACTACCAGTGTCTGTACTGATGTTAAGGCAGGGACAGACCAGAACAATCCTTATGATTGATTATGGTCACCCTTTTGTTTTAGGATAAGTTATAATATCTACTATAGTTTTCTACATGTATTACAAATTAGGCACTCTAGTTAAATATAAATTTCTTTGTTTTAAGGTTTAGTAAGTAAGAGACAGGATCTTGTCTTGTGTCTATGTTAAGGAAATTCAAAATAAACTGACACTATTTGTATTCTCAAAGGTCTCTGTAAAAGACTCTTTGTGTGAATGAGGAATGTATGCATCAGGAAAAGATAAGGTGTGAAGGCAATTGTTATAGCCACTTCTTCCTTGGCCATGTGAAGAGACTCAACGACATCAAAGAACCATCAACGTGCATCCATAACGAAGGAAGGGCAGACTGACAACCTGAGGTGAAGGCTGGGACCCCTAAAGACAGGACAATTGATTACATCGGAACCAGGACAGGATGACCCTCTCGGAGGTGTATTGGAATGTTTACATCAAAAGATGCACAAATTAAGAAGTAACCAGTCACAAACTGACACAGCCAAATCCATAGACTTAACAGAGCAAAAAAGAATATAAGAATATAAGCAAAAAAGGGTGCTTGGCCATGGGACTTTCGTCTTGCCACACTCCAGGAGCATCGAATCGCGACCGACGGAGCCCTTCTCCCCTCTGCAACCAATCTGGCTGGCCACTACATTGATCCAGACTCTGGAATGGTAACTATAAACATTGACTGGCAGGGTGTGTGTGTGTGTGTGTGATTGAAAAGCATATGCTAACTGTTGTATTCTCAATAAATGCAGCGTGCTGCCTTCTCCCCTATAAAGATCCCATGTGCTGCTTGGCAGACACAGTCACGTCCCCAGTGGGGCCAGTGAGTGCAGCCAGGGGACAGGGTGCGGGAGAGGGGGTCTCTGGGGAGGTGGTGGTGGGGGCTCTGGGCAATGGGGAAGGCCCAGACAGGGCAGGGGGCAGTTGTGGTGCTGCGACTGTGTGGCGGGGCACCTAAAAGTTAAAAAAAAAAAAAAAAAAAAAAAAAATGGTGGGTTACCCCTGCTGCCCACTGTGGTTTGGAGATCTGAGCTGCCACAGGTATTGGGGTACCCCGCAGGTTACGGCCATCTCGGGGGCTCTGGGCCACCGCAGGCAGACCCTGCAGCTCCTGGGCAGCAGGGCCCCCTGGGGCTCCAAGTCGCCACAGGTGGCAGGGGATCCTGGAGCACAGAACCCCTGTGGGCATGGGGGGCAAGCTCGGAGCCAGGGTCCCCGCAGCTGTCCAGCCACCGGGGTGCCTAGGGGCACGCAAGGTGTAAATCCAGCCCTGGTGCTGTGCATGATTAAACTGTTAATGTTACGTTATAATTTGTGACTAAGGATAGAAAACATCTTGTAGTTTAAACTGCAGGCATAACATCAGTAAGCAGAACCTACCTGCTTTGGAATTTGTCCAAAACAAGGGTTGGCATTAGCAATTGCTAATAACTTGAAGATTTTTACCTGCTCTGAAGGACCATTGACCATATCAAGGAACAGTCTCCTTGTGAGCCACCAGTAATGTGAGTTCATTCTATACACCACTGGCAATCTTAGCCTTCCAGCGACATACCTCAGATATTCCTAGTCCTGATGGCTTATTATTTGGATCATTGTTCTGCCTTTCCACACAACGCACCCTTCAGTTCCCACTTGATTGGAAGAGCTGTTAGAGCTAGAACCAACATTCTGCACCATCTCAGAGCACTCATCTGAATTTTCAACTATTAATCTAAAGCAGTACTATAATGCTGGGGCTTCGTGATGATACCAGCAAATAAAAGTCGGACTGCAGAGGAAGTGAGGGAAAAAAAAAAAAAAAAAAAGGAACGAGATGATTCAACTGGCCTGATTTTAAGCCGAGGGCATCCTCATTTATCAATTCATCCCCATAGTGGTCTGTGGCTCAGAATGCAAATTAGCCACATCCTCTCTTTCTTGGTTCCATTGCCTAACTGGAGGCAAGCAGGATTTACTCCCATGTGATCTTCTTGGTTTTATTTTTAATCAGTGAACAATTGTTCAGTGCTTACTATCTCTACTTACTAGGGGCTGAGCTGTTGTTTCAGTGTTTTGGGGGTGACGGATCTGAGAAGCAACACATACACACACACCCCAAGACCACACAAGCATTACATTCATCACCCTTGCACCACACTAGACAGTGCACCAGGGAGTATCAGTACATACCCCTCTAGGATGCATTCAGAAAGAGAGCCCTGTGCTCACTCTGCATACAGCTCTGTGCAGAGGTAGGACAAGTTTTCACTACATCATGACGGAGCTGCTGAGACTGGAAAGTACCCAATGGTAAGTGAAACTGTACTGAATAGGAAATACCAACTTCACCTGTTTGCTCTGTACTTACTAGCTGGCTGAGCTTATGGTATACACCAGTTGACACAGACACCAGTATGTTTTCCCCCACTCAACAGAGAAAGTTGATCTTCAACATATTGTTGAATTCTACAGATACAGATGGTCTGCAGAATAGCTATAAGGCAGAAATAGTCCCCCTAATTTCTAACACATCACCTGGGGTATGCTAGCAGCTGAAAGGCAGGTCTGTTGGAAGAACACCTCTGAAAGTATGGGAGAATGTGACATACTGCAGCATATTTTGTTAGGCCACTTGATGCAGACACCCAAGAAAACAACAAAGACAGAAATAGTCTGTGGAGATCCTTTGAGTGGGACATAAAGATAGTTACTGAAAATACCATACTACTAAGCTAAAACCCTAAAAGAATATTCAGAATAGCAGTTGCTGGAGAAGAGAAATGGGACATATGTAGCCTTATTGTAAATACAAAGATATGGGAGTCAGATCCTCAGCCCATGCAAACTGGTCATTTCAGTGGTGCCAAATTGCTTTATTGCTGTCTGCCTTTTTACTGTCCTCTTTGCACACCCAGAAAGGAGAATGAGCAATTTCTGACTTTCTCCACTGAAAAAATATGCATTGCTTTCTCCCCTGGTGGGAACCCTGACTTGTGTAAATCAATCGTGGCACTGAAGCAGCAACGCAGAGTAATGCATTGTATCAGCTCTGATCTGAAAGCAACAGCATCTCTGGGCTCCTAAACCTGAGTGAAATAGGTGAACTTTCATGCTCAGGACACAAAGGAATTTAGGGGAAAGAAATGCAACCCCATGACTTACTTCCCTCACATACAGTTCTATAACACACCTCTCTGGATCAGGAGCTAATCCACCATCTTGGCCTTTATCTTCAACAGTTTTCATAACAAAGCAATAGCCCCATATGGCACTGTGAAACAGCCTTTAAACAAAAAAAAAGTTTAGTCTAGTTTAAATAATAATAAAGTGCAGAGTCAGTTTTCTTTCTCCCTGTTGAACCTGGATTTGGAGAAACTTTGTTATCTAGAAACAGATTCCAAAAAGCAATACTTAGAAACTTTCAGCTCTGAAGAGATTTGTAAATTCCAGAAGTTTCAAAGTTTAAAGTTATTCTACAACTTCTCAAAGTTCTCAATGGATCTTCCAGACACAGGACTTTTGAGTTGCTTTATCCTCAGTAAGACCCAAATGCGGCTAAGATAATATATTTGTGACTATAATCTCTCATATTCCCACATAAACATACACAGGAGCCTTAAGATAAATGTATCAACACGTTATTGAAGCAGTTACACACTGACTTTTCTACATATGCTACTCACATGGCTCCATAATACTTGAGCACCTGGCTATTTTTAGTGTCTTTACCTCACATCCCAATTCCACAGATGGGGAACTGAAGCACAGAGAGGCTAGGTGACTTGCCCAAAGTCATCCAGGAAGCCCATGGCAGAGCAAGGACTTGAAACTAAGTCTCCTAAATCCTATGCTAGCGCCCTAACCATTGTATGGTCTTTCCTCTCCTTCAGTGGAGTTACACCAGAGATTAATTTGTCCCAGTAAGTTTACTGGTGACCCTATCTTCCATCCCTTAATGGGGCACTGCCTTCCAGCATACCCACTTGGGGCCCTTCTTGGTAGCCCAGCAGGGGCCCTACCCTTAGCATCCCCCTTGGGTTGTTTCAATCAATTACCCCAACTAGACTGGTTTAAAAACACACACAAACCTTTCCTGGAGTCTAATTTAAATACTTTCTATGGAATGCAACTAACTTCATTAGTTGCCCTAGTTCACCCCACTCTGGGTCCATATGAGAGTCCTGGACAGCTTCCTTTACCCTGTTCAGGAGGCCCTCAGAGCCCCATTTCTAGAGCTAGGGTTATATTTTATACAGCTGCTCTTTTGTAACCCTGGAGTTCCCAGTTCTCCTCAATACTGCAAGGCATAACTTTGTATCTCTTAAGTCAGCAGTCCCCAGCTCTCCTCCCTGAACGGGGATGTAAATTAAACCAGCTGCAGGGGTTTAACCAGATTCTTCCTCAGCTGGTCCCTCTTCCACAATCAAACTCAGCAAGTAAATCTTCTCCTGCCAGAGGCTTCCCTGATATGAGGGAGGAGGCAGCATATATGCTAGTTCCCCTTCTCCCAGCTCATCACCAATTGGCTGGGGGAGAGGGGATCCTTGTCCCACCCACTCTGCAACACTCCTGGTCCCAGACCCTTAAAGAAATAGTAACTGACTTTCTCCCAAACAGTGCATATTGCCAGGACTGTTTTTACCCTCCCGTATATCTTATTTTCTAGGTCTTTGCATACATTAAACCTCCCAGAATCTTAAAGGGCTATGCCACGTGATGGAGGTGGGCTGACCCTAGGCACCACCACCCTCAAGGGGCAGATTACCCCAGGATACCCCCTCTTGCTTTTTGCATTATAATTTTTTTTAGGAGGAGAGACAGGGCTGGATGAACAGGGACACAGTTAAAAACTCACTGGGCCAAATTCATCTCTGGTGTAACACCACTGAAATTAATGGTATTACATCACAGATGGGTTTGGCCCATTATACGCCTGTTTGCCTATGAGCTGGAAACCTCAGATCATAGGCAAACAGGCATGGTCAAAAACAGTGTATTTTGCAAAATAAAATGTATTTAATTAATTAAACTAACTACAATGGGGGTGGGGTGTTAAATATTTCACTTTCTGGCAAAAACATTCAAAATGAATTTTTCAAGAAGTTCCAGTGAGAGCCACCACCCCTCGTACACACATTTTCTCTCACTTTTTAACTCCCATCCTTTTATTGCAGAGGAACAAAAGGGGGAAAGTTAGGGAGAAAAGGGTTTTTCTTATTAAAACTAAACAAGTTGACCAAAAATGTTTTTTGAATGAAAAATGGATTTTTGAGCAGAATAAAAATGTTCACAAAATTGTACGAAAATTTTCTACCATCTCTGATTTGATCAGCACTGAACACATGCTGACAGCGCTCTAATAACCTTCCACTTATCTGCTTCTTCATGAGATGAAAAGATAGTAAGAGCACAGAGATTTATTTTAATTTTTATTCGGATGCAACTCCATTGACTTTCAGAGATACTCCTGATTTACACCAGAGATCAGAATCAGGGTCCAGAAATCTAGTTGGTTACAAATCAATTACAAATGTCAACCACTTAACTAGTCTTCAATTATATTTATGTAAAAGCCCAACCAATTCTAAACTGATGGTATCAGTGATTTAAAGCACTTACGGCATACAGGACCACTCACCCTACCCTAATTTGCAGTGCTATAAAAGGAAGCATTCTAAACATTTATATTACTCTGAATAGCCTGAAGACAGCCTTATTTTGAGATGAACAGTGATGAAAGTGGTGCAATTTGGCTTCTGACAACTTTAAAGATGACTTGCAAAGGAGGCAGGGAGGATGGATTTTGTATTGCTTTTCCTCCTTTAAGGAAGCCTGGGAGAAATAATTTGCCTCCTTTAAAATTCCTGCTTGATTTTTAACTTAGAAATATCAGGAATGTCAAATCTGGTTTTCCCTATTTTGTCAGAGGTCTTCCTGGATGATTGGGGAAGGAGAATGTGTTCTAAACAAAGGAGCTTTTCTTCCAGCTGTTTATAGGCCATTCTACACTATAAACACAAAAGTATGCTTAGCTGCAATTATATGTTGTGATACTCTTACAGAAAATCCTGTAAGATTGTATATCCCTGAATTCTATACATGATTATAAACGTATAGAAAGAATAACATTTTCTATTAAATTCTGTAGGTTTTTAGAATAATTTCTATAAAATCCAATTGATTTCAATCCAATTGTATTCCATAGAGTAAGATACAAATCCAGAAGGCACCAAAGACCTGAACAAAAGAATTTCTCACCACATACAAGGCCAAAGAGAGAGCCTATGGATAACATTTTCAAAAGCACCTAAGTAATTTAGAAGCATGAGTCCTATTTTCAAAGATGATTTAGGCACTTAGGCCCTTATAATCTGGGCCTAACTCCCATTGAAATCACTCTTAAAGGGCTTTGAGGATCTGGGCCTAAGTTTAATTGAAAGACTTGGGCTCCTAAGTCACTTTTTAAAATAGATTTAGGATCCTACATCTCTTAGATGCTTTTGATAATTTTACCCTAGACCTCTAGGTATTGTTACACCTGGTCTCTCGGGCACTAGCTATACAGATAAATTCTAGCCGAAGCCCATTATGCATTCTTTCCACTGGAATAATATTCTGTTTTTGTCAGCTGTTCACCTTCCATTTGGCATTCAAAGCTCCTTTCTTTGTACCTTCAGAGTTCACGGGCAGATAGAAATATTTCCAGCTTCATTTGTTGTGTACTGGAAACAACCACTGATTGCAAAGCGTGAATAATAAGTCCAAATGTTAATGAGCACAGAAGGCAACCTTGGAAGACTGGTCTCATCACCAACACGAAAAGTAGTGGGTAAGATTGGCAGGAACAAAAGGATGAGCAGTGAAAGCAGTGCAGTCAGATGATGCAAGGGTGAGTCTGAATACAGGAAGAGAGCTAAAGAGATGTGGTGTCATGGCCTTAAGTGGACACAGGAACTGAGTTCTAATCCTAAACCTTACAGAACATCTGTGGATTTGTGTGTCATAACATCTCTACCTCAGTTTCCCTACTAATAAAATTGGAATAATATTTCTGACCTGCTCCACAGTGGTGCTGTGAGCATTAATTACATAATATTTGGAAAGTGCTTTCAACATGAAAAGCACTATACAAATACTATTATTATTTATACTATTTTCTATACTTTGTATTTTACTCATCTTAGAAAATGGAGGTAGACTAGTCAGTTTTACTATCTGGGCCTTTTTCATGAGGTAGCAATCCTTGGGCTGCAAACCCTGTAAGGTTGTGTTTAGTAAGGTGTGCCTGTGTTGAAAATGTTCCACTCCCCGCTTTTCCCTATCCCTTCCTAGGTTCTGGGAGAGATGGGGATTAATCCCAGGAGCTCAACAATTTTCCTCTCACATGTAACCAAAGATATAGAAACCCTAGTTGGATCAAAGGTCACCATAAGAGCTACAAGCAAGGCCTTGAGGAACCACATATTTTTTTTAAGAGCACAGGCTGAGTATCACTGATTTAAAAGTTTCAGCCCCAGTGATGTCAGGCTGATATTTAACATGTGTACCAAGCAAAAGATTTCCCTCTTTGCCAGTGATTAAACTCCACACACAAGGGATTAATGTGGGGCATCTCTTGTTGAAAACAAAACGTATTTCTAATGGCCATAAATCAGGAAATGAGGAAACGTGCTCCGATGACGCTAGCAGTATTTATACTTTGTACCTGTAAAAAGAAAAGGAGTACTTGTGGCACCTTAGAGACTAACCAGTTTATTTGAGCATGAGCTTTCGTGAGCTACAGCTCACTTCATCGGATGCTATGCATCCGATGAAGTGAGCTGTAGCTCACGAAAGCTCAGATGCTATGCATCCGATGAAGTGAGCTGTAGCTCACGAAAGCTCATGCTCAAATAAACTGGTTAGTCTCTAAGGTGCCACAAGTACTCCTTTTCTTTTTACGAATACAGACTAACACGGCTGTTACTCTGAAACTTTGTACCTGAAAATTATTCCATCAACAACATATTAATAGCATAGCACAGAATGTCGTTCAGCTGGTATAACCTGAAGATGGAGGCTGGAGAAGATCCCAGGAGAGAGGGGAAACTTTTTGAAAATGCCTGCTTTGTGCAATCTAGATTATTCTGAAGGTTAAAAACAAGTTATCAAAACTGTTTTCATAATTCATTTCTGGCAGTAACGAGCAATCAGTATCAAAGAAGGGATAAACTCCATCAGGGCAGTGACATTATTCAATCTCCTCTTGAACTGGAGGGCCAGGAGTCCCCTCTAACACATCAGTGATTGAAGTCAATACTGTCATGCCCATTTAAATGGGTGGAGACTCTGGCCCTTTAAATTTATCAATTGTACAGTTCCAACACAGCAATAAAGAAAAGTGATCAAACTACAATATTGCTATATAGCTAAGAAAAATATCAATAATACTTTTAAAAGGCACAAAGTGACATTTTCTGGCTCATTCTCAGAGGTGAGAGGAAGGGTAGTTTTTAATAAGTATTCATTATTTTCATAAGAATAAATGAGCACTGGATAAGAGCATACATATTTCTGTTTTTTTACTCTGGAAGTGAGTTTTTGGGCCAATTCGTCCATGCCTGGTCTTGCACATGCAAGCTTATATTGAAACCAATTGGCATTTTGACTGAAAAAGGAACACTGAATTGAAACCTTACTTTGTGATAGATATGGAGAGGTGACTGCCATTGTTTGCAGCAGGAGACATACAAGTAGTAAAGCCAATAGAGAAGTGATGTGCGTAATTGGAGTATTAGATTCAGTTTCTATTTGGTATTTTACAGTGGCAAATACATGAAGTTCTTAGTGGATCAAGTATGGAACAAAGATCCAGGAAGTCAGAGTGCGAATAATTTATTTTAAAATATACATTTTCTATAATTGGATTCATTATTATTCCCAGACCTGGTCAGAATTTTTTAAATACATTTTTTCAAATCAAAATTTGGCCTTTTTTCAAAAGCAAATTTTTTGGAAAAATCTTTCAAATTTTTTCAAATTTTTCAGTTGCTAAATTTTTCCATTAGAAATTTGTTTAATGAAAAAAGAAAAAAAGTAACCCATTGGTATTTCTAAGAAATGTTGTCTTCCATTTCTGCTTCACTATATTGCCCCCATAAAACACCTGACTGGTCAGCTTAGCCACACGGTAGGTTTTTTATTTTTTTTAAATGGTTCATTCATTTAAAATAAGTATTTTTAGTTGAAAAAAATTCCATGTTCAGAAATGCAGAAAATTAAAACCAGGCCACTGCAAAACACAACAGGATGAAAAGCACTTTCAGATTTGTTGAAATTTCCAGATTCTCTCCCCCAAAACTACTATTTTTCCCCCCATCCAGGTCAAATTAATCATCATGTAGAAAATTAGCAATCGTAAAAATGAGATAGGCCGTCTGAGGCCAAAGTAGGCACAATATAAAGAATCAGAGGGGTAGCCATGTTAGTCTGTACGCACAAAAACAACGAGGAGTCCGGTGGCACCTTAAAGCCAAACAGGTATATTTGGGCAGAAGCTTCTGCCCAAATAAATCTGTTAGGCTTTAAGGTGCCACCGGATAACCCACAATATAAAGAGTTAATTTAAATTATTCTTACATCCCCCTGGTGCCATTTACCATGAAGAATCACACCGTGATTACTAATTGAAGATCCATTCCTGTGCTGCAAACGCTTCCTACCAGGCAAAGAACCTACTACTGCTGCTGAGACTATTGTCAGGAGTATTCACAGGGTTAGTCCCTGAAACTGCGGCTCTGCAAATAGTGGGCATGCAACGCACCACCGGCCACTCAGCTCGGACATGGGATAACAGGGCGCTACACAACCGGTGAGGCCAGGGAGCACAGAGTTCAGAGGGAATGAATTAGCACGTTAGGGGATGTAAACAGAACGGGGAACAGCTTCACCTACAGACTTCATCCGATGCAGTGAGCTGCAGCTCACGAAAGCTTATGCTCAAATAAATGTGCTCGTCTCTAAGGTGCCACAAGGCCTCCTGTTCTTTTTAGTTCTAGGTTGAACTTCTGCCACCCCGCAAAGCGCCGAGCAAAGAACGAAGTCCGCGGCACGTATGAAACCTGATCTATTCGTCTGAACCGAATCGATACTTGATGGGAACTCCAAGCTCTTAGGTCAGAACGCAGCGAGCAGGATTCCACTTTCGGTAAAGCCCCGTCCTTCCCTGCAGCTGCCCCCACACACACTTTCTGGCAGTTACGTAGCCTTTTAACACAAGACTACTGCTCACGACAGCCGGGAACCGCCTGGTGATTGGACTGCTGCAGCCGCTGGGTCCTATTGTTCAAAGGGTTCACGCCTGGAGCTGGGATTTTTATACCACCAGAATAGTATTGGCTGGTTAGCCAAGAGAGGGGGCACGTCTACAATTCTGGATCCAGCACAACAGAATTCGGGCGGTGGGCGCTGGAGGTTGCTTCTTCTCACCGTGCTAGGGGAAAAAAAATAAAAATAAAAATAAAATAAAATTCCTGCAGGGAACTTTAACCGCTGGAGAATGTATTGTCGTGTGAACAACTCTTCTGGAAAGTCACCTTCATGATTGTTTATTTCACCAAATTTGTGTAGCAACATCCATCATAATTAGGGATATCTGAAAGGGTGACTTGGTTTACTGAAAGATAGAAGTGTTTGTCTTGTACAGCAAAGGCCAAACTTATTACACATCACAATTTTCTTTACAGAAGTTAAGGTGTGATCTACAATATGTGGAAATGTAGACCTACATTTTCAAATTTATCGCCATACTTCAATGCACCCGAGATTCAGAATCTTTGTGGAGAAGAAAAAATACATGCAAGTCAATCGGTAATATCTGAGATCGGAAAAAAACAATACGCAGGGTAGATTTTGAATCCACCTTAAGCTGATGTCAGTCAGATGTTAAAACCTTTTCCTCCTTTTGTTGCGAAATAAACAAGGATGTTATGAGAAGACTTGATATTAAATTTATTTAGCATAACTGATTAAATAGAGAGGACAAACAGAATTAGACCCTGATACAGATACAAATACAAAATTTCCCCTAATTTGGGCATTTAAAACATGCAGTCACAATTAGTTTGTCTGGGGTTTTTTTAAGATTGCAATAAAAGACAAATAGGAATGTCAGAATTAAGTGATTCTTAGTTCATGAATAGTATGGTTCCAATGGAAAAAAAATTAATTACTGGAATATAAAATATGACTACTCCAATGACAGTGCAGTGATGTTTCCCTTATATTGAGTAATCTTCCAGTAATTCTTCTGCAATATAGTTATATAAAAGAAGACTATTCTACAGAGTATACCCTTTGGTAGATTAAGGACTTTGGGTCATTTACAAAAGTAACAGATCAGAATCAAGGAGAGAAAGCTGAGGCATGAGAAAGATAAGTTACATTTATTATCAGTCAGATATATTTGGCATCCAGTTTAGAGTAGTGAATCTTTGCCACTAAAGCATGTTCTGTTGAAATACTAGTACATAAAACTGCTCTCTTTAACATGAGAAGACCTCGACAAAGATATTTTATCACTACAGTCTGGTTAAACTAAAATAAATTGTTACTGTAGCCCAAACCCCTAGGTGCCAGTAGCGTGCCCAATAGATGTTTCAGCAGGATATTGGTGGGTCTCAATACCCACTCAGATACATGGCCAAGGAAAAGGTTTTTACTAGGGCTGGCAGGAAAGAGGAAAAGTTGCAAATGCCCTAGGTAGAGAGGCTTAAACAGTTACAGTTCAAGAGAGCAATAGTGGTTCTGTTTGGGTCTCTGGGGCAGTCCAATTGAGAGCCAAGGCTCTTCAGTCCTAGTGCCTGGGATTTCCTCTTCAGTACAGTCTCTATTCCAGCAAGTAAGCATCTGCAGGTTTCCAATCCAGGCTCAGTTAGTGGTTCTCATTGGGACCCCGGAGTACTGGTTTCCTCTTCATACACTGTTGTTCCCCCATAAATCTCACACAGATCTGCACCCAGCTGTGATGTCCAGTAGTCACAGCCCATTCCACATGCAGCTCCGTCCACAGTTCCCGAGGCTTCTCTCCAGCTCCCTGCTGCATACTGCTCCCACTTCCAAATAGAGCCCAGCTACTTCTTGGTTCAGAATCAGGACCTTTCCCCTTTCCTGGCAAGGGACATGGCTAATGGGAAATGTAGTTCCTGTTTAGCCAAGAGAAAGGGGATGTACAGTGGAGTGCTGGGAGTTTTAGTCTCCTGCTGTGGAGATCCATCACATTTCAAAGAAATCAGTTTTATCATGGCATCTGCTTTGGGCAGATATTTCAAAATGTCAGGTGTATGAACCAAAGAAACCAACACAAAAATAAACAGCAATTTGTGGCTTTATGCAAGACTAGCAAAACGAAAAAACAAAAACCAACAAAAACCCCATTTGATTAAACTGGGGCTTCGAGTTTTTCCTAATTTAAATGTATTACTTCCATTCATGCCGTTTCACCTGAGTATGAGATAGTTTGAACCTCCAATGAAGAGACTAACTAAATTAAGATTAAGAGGTATACTAAATTCTCTCTTTGGGACACAAATGAACACACAACTCCCACGAATGTTAACGAAACCTACTTGCCTAACTCTTGTGTAATGAGAGACGAAATAATACTCCTAAAAGAGGATGCAAAACTATCATTCTGTGTGTGCTAAAAATATGTTAAATTTGGAGTTGTAAAGATTATATTAATTGAGTGACTCTCTCACTCTCAGTAAGGTGAGAACTGAAGAACTGCCAATTTATTGGTTAGTCTCTAAGGTGCCACAAGTACTCCTTTTCTTTTTGCGAATACAGACTAACACGGCTGTTACTCTGAAACCTGCTTACAGCTACTTATTTATAAGGTACATCAAAAGAAGCATGGACCATCCAGCTCTACTTTGGGGGGATACATAAGAGGGGACTACTAATGGCCATTTCCTATATTCCTCTCTGGAGAGCAGAAGATAATGGTGGCCCTATCTTCCATTTAGAAATCTTAGTATTCCACCCCCATGAGCTTTCCCCCCAAAATATAGACACCTTCTCCTCATCCAAAACTATCCTCTTCATGCAAAAGTTTCCTGTGCCCATTTCTGAGATGTTCACTTCGCCCCTCAGTATATTTCCCAATCCTATGCATTCTTCCTAAGAGTTGCCATCTGCCCTACTCCCTCCATGGTTCTGAGATACATCTTTTGCCCCATCTCCAAAGGACGGAGCAAAACATGTGTGTTTTCTTGTAGCCTAGTCTCATCCTCTCTCCCTAATCTAACTAGGGACTTCTCACTAGCTGATCTTTGGGATCCCAGTCCCTACCTCAATGAAGATGGAGGGTATAGTAATTACCCCAGTTTCTGTGAAGTGAGAGTAAAAGGGGTGTGTGAACCTCACCTAGTCTCAGCCTCTCTCTTCAAGATGAAAAGCAAGAGGGTGGTCTTTTAAGATCAGCCCATCTCTCCTATAAGCCCCCCCACACACAGTAGCAAAGTCTTGTGGGGGTACCCACTAACTTAAATGGGGCTCCAAAAGTGAGCTGGGTCTACAGAATTCTCTGCTGCTGGTTCAAATCCCTACTGTAAAATAAGTCACACGCAATTCTGTGCTTGTTGAATTTGTTCTGATTTTCTTTAACAGCTTAGTTTTCAGGATTTGGGGATTGTTAGGAGTACAGTGTGTTGGTCCTTCCCAGTCCTGGTCCTAATGATAGGGTGTGTTTTTTTCAAAAGCTCAGATGTTGTATTCTTCAGTTCCTTCAAGAGCTTTTTTCAGAAGCTCAGATATTACATTCTTCAGTTCCTTCAAGAATTTTTGGATCAATCCATCTAACCTGGGTGCTTTAGGCCATTTAATTTCTCAATATACTCTTTGATCTCCTTGATAAATCTATCTTTACTAGTATCTACACTTCTGTAATTGTGAAAACAGCAACATTTCCTCATCATTGGCTGTAGTAAAGACTTATGCAACTGTCTGAAAAATCTCTTTATACTCAGTTGTCCTCTGTGTCACCTGGTGGTCTAGCAAATGCACAGACTTGCTTATGAGCTTCTTGTTTTTTTATTTACTTTTTTGCTTTGTATCTTTGCATATTGATTTTTTAAATGTCACTTTATCTTCCATCTTACTTGCCAGAGTTTGAGTTTTATCCTATTAACACCACTTTGGCTGTATTTTCCACTTTAAAAATGACACTTTGTCTTGAACAAATTCTTGCTATGGCCCAGATCATGCAAGGTGCTCCAGGTGGGTGGACCCATTTGTCTGCAGAGAGCCCTGATTACTTTGGTGGGGATCTGTCTGCATGGAATGACTTGTAAGATCTTAGCTTATCAGTCTAGGTCTTTACATCAAACCCACCTCTCTGGAATCTGAGCAACTTATAAACCGATTCAATTGAGCACCTTTTCATTGTACTTTGTGGTGTATTAACAGGAGTATTGTATTTGGAAGGTAATATTCCTGTGTTCTACTTGGCACTGGTGAGGCCTCAGATGGATTATTGTGTCCAGTTCTGGGCACCACACTTTAGGAAAGATGTGGATAAATTGGAAAGAGGCCAGAGGAAAGCAAAAAAAAAAATGATAAAAATAAGTTTAGGGCTGTTATAAAGAGGATTGTGGTCACTGGCTCTCCATGTCCACTGAAGGGAAAGCAATGGAGTTGACTCTGCAGCGCCAGCAATGGAGATTTAGGTTAAATATTAGGGGAAAACTATCTAACTAAAAGGATAGTTAAGCACTGGAATAGGCTTCTAAGAGAGGGTGTGGAATCCCCATCGCTAAAGGTTTTTAGGAACAGGTTGGACAAACAACTGCCAGGGATGGTCTGGTTTATTTGGTCCTGCCTAACTGCAGGTGGCTGGACTAGATGACCACTCCAGGTTCCTTCCAGCCCTGCTTCCATAATTGTTATTAGTTAAGGCTATTTTGTAATAAGCTATCTTTAGCAACCTCTCTTTGTCAGATCTTTCTGTCCTGTTACCTTCCGACCTTTACCAACCCCCATTTCCCCCATCTCCCACCTTTCCTTCTTGAAGTAGGATGTCGCTGGAAGGCTCCCCTATCAGAGCATTTCAGGCTGAATTGTATGGAGTGACTTCTTGGGCATTAGTGACTCAATTGGTGCACCTGATAAACCAACCTCCTGTGCGGGAAATACGCAACCCTAGAGCTCAGAAATCTCCCTGCTCCTCTTGTGTGCTGCTATGCAAGTCTCTTTGGTCTCTGCGGGACCAGCCTTCCATTGCAAAGCCCACCAGGGCAGCCCCCATATCGCTTCCCGTGCTGTGCTCAGCGCCGAGCACCCTGCCAGCCCTCAGCAAACGCCACGTAACGCCCGGGGGCTCCTTATAGCTGCTTCGGCGGCCCCTTGCCCCTAGAGGCGGACAGCCAGGGGGCCGCCATCTGCGGGAGTGTCCCGGCTGAGGCTCCGGGGTCTGCCCCCCCGCAGCGGGCGATCCAGGCGGCGGCGGCGGCTGGTGTCCCTCCATCCTCATGGGCTGAGGGTGGGGGCCGAGGGTCTGTCCCCCGGCGGAAGGCGACAAGGGGCGGAGGGGGGGGACAGGAAGAAAGGACCAGTCCACCTTAAGGCATTGGAGGGGGGGGGGGGACGGACAGACGCCGTGCGCATGCGCAGGCCCCGCGGGACAGCCTGAGACTGGAGCGAGCTGTCTGCGCTGAGCCAGGAGGAGACGAGGCTGCCGCGGAGCCAGCGCTGCTCGCTCTTCCCGTCGCCTCGAGCGCCCACGGACAGGGAGCCCCTCCGGCCCGGGGCCATGCCGGGCAGCGAGTGAGCGAAGCGGGGCGGCCGGGCTCCCCCAACCCCCCCGCACCCAGCCACTCTCCCGTCGCCGCCTGGAAGCCGCACGCGGAAGCGGTGAGTGAGCCCGGGAAGCGGAGCGCGGCTGAGGCCGGGTGCGATGAGCTGGGCGCCCCCCGGGCCGCGCGGGCTGCCCCTGGAAGCCCAGGCAGGGCGGCGGAGGGGGAGCCCAGGACAGAGCGAACCGCCAGCTAGGGGGCCGCAGAGCTGGGGCGGGGGGGGACGGCGGCGCAGGAGCGGGGCTGCGCTGGGCGGCAAGGGGCTTTGGTGTGGCCTTGAGTTTAAGACGGGAGATCAAGAGTTAAACATCCCCCTCAAAAAAGCTGCCTTTGCAATTTGGATTTTCACAGCCCAGCCAGAAGCGCTATGGCTGACATCCTGTTTATATCGTGCAAGAACATCCTGTGTTCTCCAGGCGGTTGTATTTGAGGCAAGCCCCCCCCCCCCCCCCATCTGATTACTCGGACTAGTTTTCACACATCCCAGTAACCAGAATGCAGTGAGAAGGATCAAACTTCGCCCCTGCCCCAGTTCTGTAGGATATGCATAAACATTCAAGAATAATTCGTCCTGGGTGTTTGGTACTTATTGCAGTTGCTCTTAAAACAGTTGATCTGGACTCGATTTTTATACCTTGCAGATGTGTACTTTAGGGAACGTTTGGGGTGGGTGAACGGGGAAGCAAGCTGTAACTCTTGGAAAATATTGACTTAGAAGACAAGCCACCATAATAAGGGCTAGGTGTATCAGAACAAGGAAGTATACAAGTTGAAATGTTAAGCATGAAGTAGGAAAAAGGAACTGTTCTTTGCAGAAAGGAATAGGTGGTCCAGGTGGAAGCTCACAAGGGACTCAACGCTTGACTGACTATAAATGCACCCTAAAAAGTGACATTTTTACATTGAGTTTAGAAGTTTTGATAAGAAAATGCAACCTGTTAAAGTCTATATCTCTAAATTCTTGTGGGCAGGAATCTTGGTAATGTTGGCAATACATAAATTTTCCCATCTCTGAGATGTTGACACCCATCACACTTAGTTAATTTTCTGTTTGATGCCATGTATAGTGATGTTGGAAAAACCTGTTAAATTTGCTACTTCATGTCACAGGTTGTGGTAGTTTAAAGTGTTATGGTCAGGAAAGATGTGTAAAAATGGCACCTTTTTGCTCACAAAATATGTTCCTTGTGATACTCAGGGCTTGTCTACACTTGAAAGTTAATTCAGATTAAGGTAGGGTGAATTTAAAGTGCAATAGCTGAATATTTTTTAAAGAATTTTTTAAAAATCTGTTAGATGAACCAAAGCTATGAAAAAGAAGACAAAAATGCTTGTTGATGCGAGCTGGAGTAAAATTTTACAAATGCAAGAATTTCTTGGTGGAGATGCACGAGCCAGAAAGGACCCACATTAACTAATTTCAAGATCACAGGTCTTCCACAACATCAGCTGGTGGTGTTTTTTTTTGGGCATAGTTTACTTTAGGTAAATGAAGCCAAATGCTTTGAAACATGATTATTTTTAGTTTTGGTTTTACTTGTGCAGACTAAGGACCAGGTCTGGCAAATGCTATTTACAAAATGTTTGCAGGATTGGGCCCGAGTTAGCATTGTCACTGCCAGTGTTGTACCTCTTTTTTTGGTTAAAGAGAAGATGCTCTCTCCTGGCACCCTTCATAATCTCTAGTTTATTGTGCATTTTAAAGACAGTAACTATAAAGCGTCCGAACTAGCTCTTGTTGGGCGAGCATTGAGATAGAATGGGTGAATTGCCTAACTGGCACATCACATCTGATCTTCAGCCCCATCCAAGTACCTGCACCCCAAACATCTAACAGAATTAACTATCAGTGTTAGCAGTATAAACACTACAGTCAAGTCAGGAGGAGACTATTTAAAAAATATATGTACTCAGAGTCTAGTAATAGACTACAGACGTAGAAAATGATTAATTGTAAAATATTTACTAAAATAGGTCAATCCCCACGCTTAAGTATATGGGGGACTAGAACAGAGACTACACAGCAGTCTTTCAATATGAAACATGCTTAAACTCAGTCTGGTTACAAATAGTACCAGTCTTATGAAGGTTTCAGCGTACATTAGAATCCTTTGTTTGAAAAATTGGGTGTTTGGGTAATAAGGAGATTCAGTCCGGCATAGCTTACAGATGCCATGGAAATAGTGCTTCAGGCCCTGAAAATGTGGAGGATACAACCAACCCACAACTAAGCCGGCATTCAGAGAGTTTGGGTTTGTACTGAGCTAAGCATTACATTTGAGAAGGTATTTTGATTGAGGTTTTTCAGCTTTTTTTAATTTTAACTCCAGAGGCTTGCTTTGACAAATTACATTTTCTGTACAAGAGACTTCATACAGGCTCTTTGGGGCAAAATCAAAGTACAAGTTCCCTGACTCTGGTTAAGTACCATTACATATCTTAGATGCCGCTTAATCGCTAGTGGACAGTGTGCACTCAGTTCTGTTGTGACCATATATGGGGAGTGGTAGGCACTTCCTCCAGGCACTTTTTAAGTGTGCAGGAAATTGCACCTTGAGCTCAGTTTGTACTAGATGGCATTACATGGTACGTGCTGCTATAAATACAAAGCAGATTAACTAGACTGGAGCAGTAAATGCATTGAAATAACTTTGGAAGATCAGAAAAAGAATTTGATTCTTGTGTCATAAATAAGATTAGACTGCTATCAAATGTGGAATATTAAAATATCATTTGCACACATATTCCCACAGTTCCCTTTCTATTTTGCGAATGCCATCTACTTTCCAGTTGGGATTCACAATATTTGCAAGGCATTTCATCAGATTCCTATAAGAAGAATTTGTTAATCTTGTACAGAGCAAGTCCACAAACCGCGGAGTTTTTCTTGGGAGGGGGTTAGAAAAAGTTTACTATACTGTGCTTAAACAATCAAAGTGTTAAACAGTTTAAATAACTTATTGAAGAATATAAACATGTTTAAAACTGGAAAGAATAATTTCATTAAATTCAAGAAATCTTAGTATTCAAAGAATAAGATATGAATCCTCTTTAAAAGTAACTAATATTAAAATATGGTTCTAAAAGAGAATCTGATTCTGAAATTAGAAGTACACCTCTACCCTGTCCTCGGGAGCCAAAAAAATCTTACTGTGTTGTAGGTGAAACCGCGTTATATCAAACTTGCTTTGATTCACCAGAGCGCGCAGCCCCCCGCCCCTGGAGTGCTGCTTTACTGCGTTATATCTGAATTCGTGTTATGTCGGATTGCGTTATATTGGGGTAGAGGTGTATTAACAGATTTTGGGAACAGTTGAGTATTTCCATATTAATTTATTTATGGTCTTTATTAAAATAGTGCTAAAATGCAGGAAGTAAAAACCCCCACATAAGTACCTAATAGGAAAACAAACTGGTGTCTAAATTACAAAATGAAAAACAAAGCTTTTATTGGGAATTTTTCTTGACATATTATGAAAAGAGATGACAACTTTTGAAGTCAAACCAATCCTTGTTTTATTAGTCTCCTTTTGTTTACTTCAGGAAGGTGAAATCCACAATAACGTTTCTAATACTCTTGCATACTTCCAATGGAAGTATTTTCCACACATCTAGGCTGAATGAAAGTTAGAGTTACATAGGGTTCTTTATTGGATGAGTGGAAGACGCTTACTGGGAAAGGTGCTTTCACAAAGACTGTTTGTGCTGTGATCAAATGAAATTTGTAAAAGCTATAGAAATGTTAGTGCATTTTATAGTGTTGCAAACTAGTGCCTGGATCTCTCTCAAATCCATGCACAGGCTTCCCCCTTCCTATGTGGAAGTATAAGCCACCACCACAATACAGTCTTCAAGGCCTTATAGGGAGATTCTGGAATCTGAGGTCTACACAGAGGGAAGAGTAGGAGGGATGCACATATCTCCCTACCTCCTCCTCCCCCCAGCTTCAAAGACTTTAAGCTGCATTCTTTTTTCTGAAGCGCACTCCAAAGGGATTCCTGGATAACCATGCTGCCACAGTTTGGTGGGGATGTATGAAGGGTGCCATGGGTCAGATCCAGTGTTGAACTAAATCCAGTAGAATCCATGCAGGTCTTTGGGGTTCTGCCAGTTTGAGGGTGGGCTCTCCAGCTTATTAGGGATAGTACTACCTCCCCACCCCTTCCACAGAATCGTGGAGAAACTCCATAAGAGAGTCCTCAGACATTCTACCTCAGAGCTTATTCTGAATTTTTCTAAACAGCAAAGTGTTTGGATTATTTTGGTAAGTACAGGTAAAAAAAAATAAAAAATTAAAAATACACACACACACACACACACACAATTTATATTTGTAAGTTTGATCATACATCCAGCCTGAGCTGGAGGAGATATACATATTTTACACTGAAAACATGACAAAATTGGTATTCTTCATGAAGCCTAAAACCTATGAGCTAAAAAGCAGGTTTACAAACTAAAAGAGTTAATTTATAGAGAGGAGCCTGAGCTGCAAAGTTTAGATGCTGATCTCAAAGGAGTTTGGATCCGTGGTCTTGGTTCTGGCCCCATACCTCATCTATTAGTAGTTAATGAACAGTAGGAAGTATATTTGCCCTTCAGTATTAAGGAGCTGTGTGCATGTGGAGGAGAAGATAATCCTTTGAATGATAAATTGGCAGCATTTGAGCTTTTCTTCCCTTTCCTCTCCAAAAGTTGCGGTTCCTTACAGGAATAATATAAGCTTTAACACAATAATAAAATCCTTGGTGTATTCACAATCATAAAATCTCTAGAGTACTCAGGAAGCAGTTAATTTTTTTCAGGTCTGGGGTAATAGCAAACAAACACTTGCTGCATTTAGAGCAAATTGCTTTTACTGTTTTGACATATGATTCAGATAGTTATAATGCTTTCTGCTTGCTCTGTTCAACAATAAAGATTTTTAAAGGGCTTGAAGGATACCAAAATCCATCTTACTAGGAGAATAGAACAAACAAAAGAAGAGGTACCTGAACCTCAAGAGGTAGGATTTTGAGAACTCAGGAGTAAAATAGTCAAAGGGACGAAAGATTTTTTTTAAAATTCACAGACTTCTTTTTAAACTTGCTGTTACAATACCTACAGTTATTAAAAATGAAAAATTATAGGAAAAATTATTCTATTAAATTGCTTTGTGGTTTTGACAGTAGTTTGTATATGGTCACTGTCAACATTTCCTTCTGTTTGTCTAGTTATATGAGTCTTTCACAGACTAGGAGACTTTTTTAGAATAATTAGGAAACTGACAAAAAAAAAAAAAATCAGATTGACAAGGTGTCTCTTATTCCGGTTTTTTGAATTGCTCCGCTCCAGCTGAGCTTCGGCACCAATAGTGACTGCTCCAGCTTCACTCAGACTCTGCACTCAGAATCAAATTAAATTAATTTTTAACTAAATAAAAAAAGTGCATACTGTAATTTTGAAAAAACATTTTTATTCAGACTTTTAAAACAATTTAAATGTCAATGATACAAACTAGAATAATTCATAATTCATTCTGTAAAAAATTGCAGCAATCAAGTAGTCTTTCATAGCCTGCCGCAAATAATTTAAAATTAACTTTAAAGCCGAAAACATCGCTCTACACTAGCTTGAGTTGTTGGTATGCTCTAAGCAATTCTACAGGCAGCCTGAATGCGGTGTGGGTAGCTGTGAATTGCCTCAAAAACAGACTTAACTTTTAGCCTACCAATAGACTCCATCGCCTCACAATCTTCATTACAATTATGAATCGCAGAAACTCGCCGGCGTCTTTCTTTATCCAGTTTCTTTTCGAAGGCGTCATCTTCTGAAGAATTGGTGCTTGAATTATTTCCATTTCCCTGTGATGGTTGAAGACGTTTCAGGGATGGATGGTCGAACAAGTTCAGAGTGGAGACGGAAGTTTGAGAACAGCCTGCTATTTCTGAAGGATGTGAACTTTCAGAAACTGCAAATTTGATTGTGGATGACTCCTTTCATTGTGTTCCGTTTTCTTCAACCTCTTTCGCCGAGTTCAAATGTAGCAATAGATTTTGTTTTTCCAGTCAGCAATATCAAGGAGTCCTTCCTTTGCCTTTGGTATTTCCCTTGAGGTAAGAAGAATCCGATACCATGGGTCAACATAAACATCAGCAAGGAAATGAATATTGTCAAAAAGCTTCTCTTTGCGTTTCTGCATGGAGGATAGAATTCCTTCTGCAATTTGTCCACCATTTTCTTGCAGGAATTTTGACAGTTTTCACTATTCCTTCATTAAAACTCCCGGGGTTACATCAACAGCTTGAAGATTCACGGTTGCTTGGTTTCGTTTTGCCAAGAGGTCTCGCAGGTTCTTCACTTTGTCCCATTCAGCTTTTGTTAACTTGAGTTCTCTTGTTCCAGCAGCAGCCAGTTGTTCACCGTAAGCTTGAAAAATGAAAAGCCGATCAATCACAAATGTTGAACCCCAACGAGTCACAGTATCCAATGATTGAGTTACCCCATGTAGATCAAGCAGAACACTTCGAATACTTGGTGTTCGTAATTTGACAATGACTTGTCAGATTTTTGCCAGAAATTTTTTCACATGTTCTTTGTTTAGTCCATCCCAGATTGCCAACTGAAGAGTGTTAATACCACACCTCATCAGTTGGACTTTTCAGTCGTCCTCATGAAGCCATGTTGGAAGTATGAGGCTAGGGTCGCATTGCGCAGCAGCATCCATGTTGAGTTTGATTTCATCCATTCCTTTAGTTCCTTCATCAGGCAAAATAGCTTCAGTTCTGTCCACATCCCTGTTCTCAGAGGTAGAAATAGTTTCATTGTCCTTGCTGAAATTTTTGATGGCATATGTCATGTTTGCTGCATTGTCAATGCAGATGCTCAGCACTTGCACTTCACTGATCCCAAATTTTTCTAAAATAGTTTTTACTTGATTTTTCACATACGAAGAATTGTGACGCCCTTCAGTGTCGATTATGTCCAGTGTTTTTACCAGCTTTCTTTTCCTTCTTCGTAGTACTGAGCATTGATTGCAAGGAAATTTCTGTTTCCACGGGTTGCGGCATCCATTTTCAGGTAGCACAATTTTTGATCCAAAGCTTTCTTGAGCTCTTCGCGACCAGACTCAGCTGTGCTGACAACTAAATGACGAACCGCATTGTGCCCCTTCGAAACGCCAAGCTGCTGACCCATTTCACCTGCAAATTTTTGGAATCCTTTGTTCTTTAGCCTGAAGTAGTGAGCGGTGTTAAGCTCAGGCAAACCATTTCCATCAGCCCTTCACAGAAAGTATTGGCATCCATGGTGTCTGTAACCTTTGAGGACTTCAAATATAAGTCAAGTTTTGTTTGCTGAATTTTGGGTTTCTTTTCAGATGAAGCTCCACAAAAAATCTTTTCTCCAGGAGTTTTCAAAGAGCCAGATGAATGTCGTTTAGACGTGTCAGCTTTCTGTTTTGCCTCATCTTCCTGGTCCTTTTTTGTAACCAGAACCACAAAGTTTTCAGGATGGTTACGTTTTACATACCGCCAAAGGTTGAAACTTTTCACGGCACTCGCTTCACTTGTCCTGAAGCTACATGGTTTGAGCTCACCATTCACTTCCTCTTCCACCTTGCATGTTGCTGATTTCTCCTTTGCTTTTCCCAAAAGCCCAAATTTGGGCTTTTCAAATTCAAAAGTAAAGACGTCGTTGAGATCCTTTTCTGTAAATCAGCTATCAATCATTGGGGAGGCAGATTTGATTTTTTTTTTTGGTTGAAGCCATGGCCAAATCTTCTTGTGCTGCTACCGCATCCAAATATTTCTTGTTATGATCTTCGAAAAGCGATGGACAAAAGCATTACATTTTTTTTTTTTTTTTAATAATGTACCTGCTTGTGATATCTTAACCACTTAAGGTACTTCAAATTTATTTTGGATTTTCTGGACAAAAACGATTCCATTTTCTTTTTACACAAAATTATGATTAAAGTATATTTTAATATTTTAACATGTTTCTTGCAGTTTTAATGAAGTATTTTTAATATAAATTTTTTATAAATTGCAAGTTAGTACTTATGAAATTTTGCTGTAAAAATATTTGAAATATTTTCCAACTTTTTAATTAATATCTCAAAAACACTTTTAATATAGATATATCAATGAAATTTGGTATGTGCTGTAGTGTTAGTACGTGCTATCGCTGTTCTACAACATTAATTGTTGGGAAGTAATGAGGCTACACATTACAAGGTTGAAAATGAACGTTAACGGGAAAGCGGATTCAAATTGCAAGCACAGTCCTTTTAGTAAAGAGAGCAAATTTTCAGAAATATGTTTTTCCTTCATCAGGCTGGAAACATTATACACGATAGAGCAAATAACAGATTCTAACTTGTATAATGTTTCCAGCCTAATGAAGGAAAAACATATTTCTGAAAATTTGCTCCTTACTAAAAGGACTGTGCTTGCAGTTTGAATCTGCTTTCCCTTTAAAGTTTATTTCCAACGTTCTGTCGTACAAAATCATTCAAATAAAATTATTTAAACTACAGGCATCGTGAACTGGGGGGGACTGGGCCAATTTTATTTAATATTTTTTAAATCTTCGACTGTTTAACAGCTACAACCTTGGAATATGATTTAATGCTAAAACATGCATTAAAATGGTACTCTTAATTTATTTTGTATAATTAACCATTTCTGAGAAAACTGTTTAAAATTTTTAATCTGCTTAGATGCTTAGAATGATACAAACAATTTTACTTATTTTTCAATATTGGAACCATAAATTTTAAATGTAATAAATAATAACCAAAAATTATTAACTTATTATGGAACATAATATTACCGCTCGTAGCCAGGGGCAGTCGACGACAAGCCTTTCTTGAAATATGAAATAAAAAATGACCAACCACCAGTTTGGGATGCCTATGGTTTAAATAATTTTGGATAATGTAATATGGTAGCACATACTAACGCTAAGACACAGACAATTTCATTACTTTATATTAAAGCGTTTGAGATATTAATCAGAAAATAACTTTTCATCACCTCCTTGAAGGGACTGTAGCTGCCTTAGGAAGAATTTTACAGAAATGTTTTTCCTTAAAATGACCTAACGATTCACGCCCAAAGTTGTGTTGGACATTTTCCAGTCCATCTGGATATATCACAGAAATCATTCCTAATTTATGCAAAAATGTTTACTGTATATTTATATGCCTGCTGCATGCAACTTTTTCAGCAAATTTAAAATTACAAACAATGCTACCAAAAGACCGTTGAACAGATGACGCATAAAATAAGTCCGCCAGAGTGATAAAGGACCATGTACAAATGAACACATGTACCAGTAACGGGAGCCTGTGTGAGAAATGAGCTTAAGTGGTTAATATCTCTTGCGATATCTTAATATATCAATAAACAAAAACATTTTTTTTGTAATATACCTGTTTGTGATATCTTAAATGTTGCGTCTTGCGTCACACTTTTCCATAATCACAGCACTCAGCGCATCTCATTGATCAACCCTTACAAAAGAAGTATCAACACATATTAATCTAACTAATCTATGTGAGTATGTACTTGCCTAACCTTGGCACAAGGGTGGGAGCAGTCTGCAGTGTTGCTGGAAGTCTGATAATTATCTGATTCTTTAATAAAACATATCTCCAAAAAACTCTGTAATTTTGTATCTATACATTAAATCTTGATTTTGGCTGAAGTGAGAATAACTGTGACACTTTACATAAAGTGGTAAAGTAGCTGTTAATATCAATTTTTATACAATCTGAAACTTTGTCACCTTTAGGACTTTCTTGCTAAATATCATTCATTTTGGATTGAAAATGAAGAAAAAAAAAAAACAAAAAAAAAAACACAAAAACTGGAGCAGTGGAGCAGTCAAGATTTTCTGTGCTCCGGCTCTGCTCCAGCTCTGGGAGGCAAAAACCTGCAGCTCCACTGCTCTGTGCTCCAGCTCCGGGCTCCGCTCCAAAGCCCTTCTGTCTCTGATTGGCTAAGTAGGGTCGTAAGCTATCTAATAAATAACTAATAGAAAATAAATGTTAAGTTGGAAGAAATAATTGGAAGAACAAATTCCATTTAGAGCAATACAAAATGAGTCACTTTTCATATCTTGCTTTTGTCATCCTTCATTATAATAGCTTGTTTTTGTCACAGTTGGTACTTGTCTGGATATTTCTGATGCCAACATTGACATGAATATAAATCTCTTTATTCAGATGAGTTGTATCATAAGTAATTGTTAACACTTGTTGATCTTTTTAATAGGTGTCTTTTGCTGGACTGTTCTTTTTCTGCAGATAAAATGAGGGAAAGGAAAGGGTGGGAAGTTATAGGATTAAGTTAGCAGACAAAATTCAAATTATGCTGAACTAAGGGAGGAAGTGGCTGAGAAGCCAGTGAAAACAAATGAGTGGGGGTACTGACTGCAGTTTTTTCTTTGATAGGAACTGTCAAGGTTCCCCCCCCCTCTGAACTCTAGGGTACAGATGTGGGGACCTGCATGAAAACCTCCTAAGCTTACTTTTACCAGCTTAGGTTAAAACTTCCCCAAGTTTTCCCCAAGGTACAAATTAATTTTATCCTTTGTCCTTGGAATAACCACTGCCACCACCAAACTCTAACTGGGTTTACTGGGAAATGTAGTTTGGACACGTCTTTCCCCCCCAAAATCCTTCCCAAACCCTGGGAAAGGTTTGGTAAAAATCCTCACCAATTTGCATAGGTGACCAGAGACCCAAACCCTTGGATCTGAGAACAATGAAAAAGCATTCAGTTTTCTTACAAGAAGACTTTTAATAGAAATAAAAGTAAATAGGAGTAAAGGAATCACCCCTGTAAAATCAGGATGGTAGGTACCTTACAGGGTAATTAGATTCAAAACATAGAGAATCCCTCTAGGCAAAACCTTAAGTTACAAAAAAGACACACAGACCGAAATAGTCATTCTATTCAGCACAATTCTTTTCTCAGCCATTTAAAGAAATCATAATCTAGCGCATACCTAGCTAGATTGCTTACTAAAAGTTCTAAGACTCCATTCCTGTTCTATCCCCGGCAAAGCAGCATACCGACAGAGAGACACGGACACTTTGTTTCTCTCCTTCCTCCCAGCTTTTGAAAGTATCTTGTCTCCTCATTGGTCATTTTGGTCAGGTGCCAGCGAGGTTACCTTTAGCTTCTTAACCCTTTACAGGTGAGAGGATTTTTCCTCTGGCCAGGAGGGATTTTAAAGGGGTTTACCCTTCCCTTTATATTTATGACAGGAACATATTTGAAACTGGCCCTTAAAGATTCAAAGGGAATGTTTACACAGGATCCAGTGACTCCAATGCCCATTGAAGGATAAGAACATTATATTTTCTTTCACCTACATGGATATGAGTTTTTCCATGTTGATATAAGAGATACTCACTTTTGCTAAAAATGCTTATAGCAGAGAAACCCCAGTGACCCAGCATAACAGGTCACAGTTCTAATCCAGCTCTGCTGCTGCTGAGCTCCAAAAATAGCAAGAACAGCCTAATGTTAACTAGGTGTTAAACAAGTAGTACGCTGTAGCAGGCTAACAAAACCACAACAGGTACTGACAGTTGATAACTTTGTGTTTTAAGTGTTTGGAATCTTACTCATTTGAATGTGGTGATTTACTTAAAGGGGAGGGAGGTGTCAGCTGTTGGACTTGGCTTGTCCAGTATTCAGTGGTATGTCATACTGACATGTTTCTGGCTTCTGACCTATTTAAGTTTTAAAAAGTTAAATTTCTAACTAAGCTTAAGATTATGAATAGATGTAGCTCTGGTCTCCTTGAGTCTGCATACTGATTGAAACACCTGAAATAGGTGTGGACTGAATCCTCCGCTTACCAATGGAGCGTTAATTCTTGGAGGGGGAGTCGAAAGACCTGTGTTCTGATCTTAGCTCTGCAACGTATCTGCTGTCTAGCCTTGAGCAAGTCACTTCTCCTCTCTGCCTTTTTCTCCTTACACTCTGACTGTCTGACAGGCTTAGGCACCTTTCTCTTGTTTTTGTTTCCAGTGGGAGCTAGGTGCTTGACTGTAATTGATGTTGGAAAGCTCCCACTGGGAGCTTTAACACCCAGAAGCTCTGAGGGGCAGGGACTGTCTTATACTGTATGTTTTGGGCCCTACCAATTTCACGGTCATAGGAATAGTAAAAATACATAAAAATAGTAAATTTCATGATTTCAGCTATTTAAATCTGAGATTTCACAGTGTTGTAATTGTAGGGGTCCTGACCCAAGAAGAAATGGGCAGGGGGGTGTTTGCAAGGTTATTGTAGGGAGGGTTGCGGTACTGCTACCTTTACTTCTGCGCTGATGCTTCCGGTGGTGCTGTCTTCAGAGCTGAGCGCCTGGCCAACAGCTGCCGCTCTCCGCTGCCCAGCTCTGAAGGCAGCAAAGTAAAGGTGGCAATACCATGATGCCCCTAAAATAACCTTACAACCAACCCCCCCTTCAACACCATTTTGTGTCGGGACCCCACAGTTTGAGAAATGCTGGTCTCCTCATGAAATCTGATTTCACAGATGTCACAGGGGGGATGACCAGATTCCATGGTCTGTGATGCGTTTTTCATGGCCGCTAGTTTGGTAGGGCCCTATATATGTTTGTACCGTGTCTACTACAGTAGAGCCCTGAACTGTTGTGGCCTCTAACAGCTACTGTTGTTCAAATGATTAGTGACTCTGAACCCTAATGGCAACTCAAGTATCACTGCCATTTCATTGTTGATCACTTTAGCAGAACTATTCTGAGAAATATTCTGAGAAGGGATTGTAGAGGGTAGTACCAATTGTTCACCCATTGTGACAACTGGCATAGTAGGAATTTACAGGGAATTGAGATCTTTTATTAAAATAAGTGATTAGTGGTAGTCATTAATCATCATCCTCTAACTCAGGGGTGGGCAAACTTTTTGGCCTGAGGGCCACATCTGGGTGGGGAAATTGCATGCAGGGCCATGAATGTAGGGCTGGGGCAGAGGGTTGGGGTGCGGGAGGGAGTGTGGTGTGCAGGAAGGGGCTCAGGGCAAGGGATTGGGGCGCAGGAGGGGTGCGGGTTGTACAAGGTGGCTCAGGACAGGGGGTTGGGGTTCAGGAGGGGTGCGGGGTGCGGCAGGGGGCTCAGTGCAGGAGGGGTGCAGGGTGCTGCAGGGGATTCAGGGTGCCAGGAGCGGTTTGGGGTGCAGGCTTCTGCCTGGCGCCCCTTACATTGAGCGGCTCCAGGGTGGCAGCAGCGTGCAGCAGGGCTAACGCGGGCTCCCTGCCTGCCCTGGCCCCACGCCGCTCCCGGAAGCGGCCGGCACCACATCCCTGCGGCCCCTGGAGAAGGGGGAGGCAGAGGGCTCCGCGTGGGTACCTCCCCTGAAGCTCCCTTTGGCCGTGGTTCTCTGTTCCCGGCCAATGGGAGCTGCGCAGGCAGTGCCTGCAGGTGAGAGCAGCACACGGAGCCCCCTGGCCCCCCATTCCCCCAGGGACCGCTGGGATGTGGTGCTGGCCGCTTCTGGGAGTGGCGTGGGGTGTGTGTGTGGCAATCCCGTGGGCCAGATCCAAAGCCCTGATGGTACCGGATACAGCCCACGGGCCATATTTGCCCATCCATGCTCTAACTCCTACATTAAACTTAAATTGATGAAAACTAGCCTGCTAATGTTCCAAGTGAAACTATATTTTTCAAACTGCTTCACTTTTATTAGCTGGAAATTCTTATAATGAATCCATACCCATTTCCCCTGTAGCAAACAGGAAAACAATATCTGTCCCACTGTAATTGTATTTTTTGTTGACTAATCCACAAAGGATGAATCAGACTCATCTTGTTGCAAAAAGGGAATAGAACATTGATTTATAATTTTAATTTGAAATAAAAGATGTGCCCTTACTACCATGTGGTAACCCTTCAAAAGTTAATATACTTGAGGTTCCTTGTGACACAGGTGCTGACTTTCAGCTTTCGTCCGGGGTGCTCCACTCCTGCTCTGCCTCCCCCCCGCCCCACAAACCCCACCCTAGCCCCACCTCCTTCTGCCCCTGCTCCGCCTCCACCCAGCCTTTTCATGCCTCCACTCTACCCGCTCCCCAAGGCTCCGCCCCACCGTTCCCACCCCAGCTCCACCCCCTCCTCCAAGTACGCTCCCCCCTCGCTCTGCCTCTTCCTGCCCCTCCCCCCTCCAGCACCTCCCCTCCTGCCAAACAGCTGATCTGTGGTGGGCAGGAGGCACAGGGGGGAGGGGAGAGGGAGGGAGGAGCTGATTGGTGGGGCCTGCCAAACAACTGATTGATGGGTGGCTGGTGGGTGCTGAGCACCCACTATTTTTTTTTTCTGTGGGTGGTCCAGCCCCAGAGCACCCACCGTGTCAGCGTCTATGCCTTGTCATCCTGAACCCTAACCTGAACAGGTGATATAAGGATGTCTGTAACAGCAGTATACTTCCCAAGAGTCCCAACCAAGCGTTGGCATGAGCCTTTGGGTTGGTTGTGCTGATTTTATCTTGCAGTAAAGTTCTGTGGCTAACCTTATTTTATTTAACCTGTTTTGAGTTGGAGACAGCAGAGTAGGATAGAAGGACTGAAACTAGGTACCTCTACATAACCTTTGACGTTTCAGAACTGACAGCTGGGCTTCTTAGGATAGGTCTCCATAGCAAGCAGGAGCCTGCAGCAGCGAGCCTCAGAACCTGGGTCTTCCGACTCAGGCTCACAGTATGGCGCTAAAAATAGCTATGTAGACATTTGCGCTTGGGCTGGAGCTGAGGCTCTGAAGCCTAAAAGAGCGGATGGGCTTCAGCAGCCAAGCCCAAACCGAACATCTACACATCTGTTTTTAGTGCTCTAGCGTGAGCCTGAGTCTCGCTGCTGCGGGATATGGCTTGCTGTGTAGATATACCCTCTGAGACTTGGAACTTGTGTACACTTGAAATGCTACAGGGGCTCAGCTACAATGCTGCAGTGCTTCAGTGTAGACACTACCGTCGGTATAGGTAATCCACCTCCCTGAGAGGCGGTACCTAAGTTGATGGAAGAATTCTTCCATTGACCTAGTGCTGTCTGCATGGAGACTTGGGTCAGCTTAACTACCTCGCTCTGCGCGTGGATTTTTCACACTCCTGAGTGTTGTAATTATGCCAACCTAATTTTCTAGCATAGACCCCCTTGATATATTGGCTGTTCAATACTTTAATTTGGGCTCTGACTCAAAAGCAAGTTAGTTAAAACAAGAGCATCTATCATAGACAGCTTATATTTGGGCGGAGCTATTGTGTCCCCTGCCTCAATTGCAACACCTATGACAAATAACCAAAGTTTGCATAGCAGCAGTATGCTAGGAGTCTATTTTTCCCCTCAAGCGAAAGAAGAACACTGCTGTTACAAGAATGCTGGTTGGAATCCTTACTGATGCCAAGATTTATTTTCATATTAGGCAAATGTGATAAGGACAAGACAAAAGCAAATAACGTACAAAAAGCAATTGGCTATCTTATTTGTGATCTCACTAGAGAATTAATGGTGAGAAAATGATGGGGTAGGCTAGACACCCAGTTTAAAGGTGACCCGCAAAGGATTTTTTAAATTGGGGTTTGCTTTTTTTTTTTTTTTTTTTGCTTAAATGTATGAACAGTATGAAAGCCTTAAAATTCTCCCCACTCTCCTCCATTGTCTTTTATCTTGGAAATAACAGAAATGGCCTGCAAAGTCTGGTCCTCCCTGGCAGCTGGTTTTGCTAGAGGACTTAAGGTGACCCAACCCCCATCCTCTTAAGTAAAGAAGCAAGGATGTTAAATCTTAAGATTGTCCCAAGTGTTCAGTAGGTATCAAAGTTTTAAACAGTCTTGACTAAAAAAAACCCAAAACCTTTCCACTCACTCAATTTGTACTTTCTTGTCTCTTGGTCAGTTTCACTAGTTCTCTAGTCACCAAAGGCTTTTTTCCTCCTCCCTTAAGATTTTTCCACTGTTGCTACCTCCTGTGCATGGTAACACCACAGTGATGCTAGCATAGACAAGATGGATGCCGTAGTGTGACAGATGCCCTGAACTGTGACATCATAGCAATTTTGGGACAACTGTAGGAAAATAATGTAGTGTTGCTAGAGACAATGTGTCAGGGCTTGCTTTAAAAAAAAAAAAAAAAAAAAAGCTTAATCATCTCCTTTTGCTTGTTACCTTTAAATGGTTATTCATGGCTTTTCAGCCAATTATGTTATAGTAATGATCTGTTTATAAAATTTGGTTGTTTATTAACCAGAGGAGTTAAGAGCCTAACCTTTCCCTTAACTCATCTTAAAAAGTGATTGAAAAATCATTAGTTCTACAACTTGTTGCATAACATGCCATGTTTACGTATTGTTACTCACTTTCCATAAAGACCCATATGGGGCCATAGGTGAGAATTAAGACTCTGTACACAAAGTTGTTTCATTATTGACATTTTGTTTGCTGCTTCTGTTTCTTCACTGCTAGTTATTCTGATTTTAAGTATCCTTCAAGGAAATGGTGATGTTGTAGTGGTACATCCTCCCAGATGCAACTTTTGAAAATCCGTATCCAGTTTTGTCAATGTGGAACAAATGGATTTGTGATTGGAAAAGTCATTTGAAACAAATTTGACACTTCCAGATTTAACTTTTGTTTCCTTTGAGTTAGCTTGTCTTGATATTCAGACCTAGACTCTGTGCGGAGTTTGTCAGGAGGTGAAACTCACAGGACTAATTTAGTCTCACATTTTTACAGACATTATGCAGCACATAGAACCACAATAAAACTAAAATAGCAGGTCAAGAACTTGGGCAGCTGCATGATTCTAACAACTTGCTGTTGCTTGGCATCCGTAAGTCACTTATGACCAGTTTCCCCTTTTCAGCAGAGTTTAAGATCATACTGAAAATGGATGTTTGGACTAAGCCATATTTGTTTACAAGGCATTAGTCAGGTGCTTAAGCTAGATGTGTCCCCTTTTATGTGCTACTGGATTGCTTCATATTGAGGTCTGTTAGTTTGCATTGTTTGCAGTTTGCGCAGTGTTGCCAAGCCACATAAATGTCATGGAGCCACTTACACTGTAATCATTTCTCTGGTATATGCCTTTACTCAAGCGGGTTGCTTCTTACACAATAAGAAAAAGGAAAACTCAACCTTCAAATATATGTGAATCAGCTATGATTATAGGAAGGCATTTGTTCAATCCAAGTTATAAATTTTGTACATGCTCCTTGTCTTTCACGTTTAGCCAGGAAGTGGTAGAAATACTGAATCATGTCGGGAATGAGAGGCTATTTCAGCATTCTGTAGGTATGGCCTGCATTCCTTGTTCTTACCTAGGTGTACAACTTTGCATTTGGTTGGATTAAAATGCATTTTTTTTGCATGAGCCTTACTTATCAAGGTATTAGAGTAGCAGCCGTGTTAGTCTGTATTCGCAAAAAGAAAAGGAGTACTTGCACAAGTACTCCTTTTCTTTTTATCAAGGTATTATTACCCTGTCCTCATTTACCATTCCAGCAGTCTGTCATCTGCAAAGTTTTATTGGCAGTTTGTATATTTATTTCCCAATCACTGATGAAAGTGTTGAATAGCATCGGAGCTAGTACTGATCTCTGCAGAACCCCACTAGAAACAAACTCGTTCCATGATCATTCCCATTGAGTGAGAGTTGGAGGAAAACAACTTGTTTTCCTCCAACTCTCACTCAACATAGAATCCTTCCCAACTTCTCCATTTTCTCTTTGGCATTTTTTGTCCTGATATGGTGGCCTGAGGATTGTAGATGGAGTAACATAGGTATAAGCATTTGACTTTATTGTTAAAAATATATCTATGGTTCTAGAACTATAGCATAACACTTCTTCCCCTCTCTCCCTGTGAGTTCTATTTGAGTGGTTTACATTCCTAATGGACTCAGATTCTTCTCACGTAATCTTATGACTTCATGGCCTTCCTAACTAAATCTCTGTCTCAGACAAAAATCTCTGACTCCCCCAGACAAAGGATGGCTTAATTGCCTTTTATTTGACTTTTAAAAATTAGACATTGATTTTTTTAGAAAGTCTCTTAATATATAAAAAATCTTGACCGTGAGAGGATACTCAAAGTTCACATGTCTTCCAGAAAGTGCAGCTATGGTCAGAAAAATAACTCTAAAAACCAACATATTCCTATTCAGCATCTCTCTGGTCCCTGTTTGCCTTAGGGTCATATCTGTTTATTGACAAAAAGGAATTTTTGCTCCTGCTAGTACTGCTGAGCCAATACACTTAGAAGGAGGAAAATTCTGTTTTGGTTCATAGATCAATAAAATGCTCCTCTATATTCCAGTTAGTGAATCTGCTTGTGGTTATATACCAAGAGACAGCAGCACACAGCTTGACTTCTTTCGATTTGGCAATTTGAAAAAAGTCTCTTGACAAAGGAAATTTGAACTGGATGTCCTTTGAGAGGAATAAATATACTACTCCTGGGGGAATTCTGCGCCACTGTGCAATGCAGAATTTCGCAGAAATTAACGTGCTCAGAATTTATTTTCCCCCCACAGAAATGGGCTGCAGTGCAGCTAGGGGCCACTGGACTCAGCAGAACTCTTGCACATAGAAGACACTGTTGGGGGAGGGGGAAGGACCTAGAGAGTTTCTGGCAGCTGCAGTTCCCAGCACGCCCTGAGGGAAGGAGTGGGCGGTGCTCAGGAAACTCCTTGCAAGCCTGGGACTGAGCATCAGGCTGTTTCTCCCTCTGGATCCATGGGCTCAGGGGAGGGGGAGGACAGTGTCTGGGCAAAAGGGGAGGCCCCCACAGCTGGGCTCTAGTGGGGGGGTGCAGGTATCTGGGCTGTGTTTTTTTGGGGGGGGTATTGGCTGGGGGGGCATCATGGGTGGGCTGGGGGGGCAAGGTTGTGGGTGTCTGCCCCTCCGCTGGGCTCTGGGGAGGAAGGGGACAGAGAAACAGTTAAAGAAACCCCTAGGACAACCTAGTTCCTCTCTACTCCTGGGGAAAATTTTGTGTGTCTGTATTGTTACAGACATACTTGTTGACAGGTATTCTGAAATAATTGAAACTGGTTTCAATTATTTACCAAAATAATTGAAACTGGTGTGATTATGTAGTGTTGTTTTGACAAAATTTGCAGAATTTTAAAATATTGTACGCAGAATGCTCCCAGGAGTAATATACAACACCATGGTTTACACTGTAAGCTCTCTCATTCACTTATCTTTGTTTTGCCTTCATGCTTGTCTGTAAGACATCTGGCGTTATTTGTGCCATTAAAATGGTTCCACAGCTATTTGACAATAAATACACTTAATGTATGACAGGGTGGTTAGAGCAAGAAGGGAGGGTGAAGTTTATACACCTTTGCAGTGAACTTTACTGTGAAACAGAAAGGTAAATATTGAGTCTGTCCTGTCTCTTTAGTGATCAAACGCAGCTACAACAGGGCTTCCCTCAGCTAAAGTACTGGTAAGGTGTGGCTTGCTTTAGCTAAGTTCTAAAGAAGTGGAGGAATCCCTATAGTTTTCTTCAGCTCCAGTCCTCTTCCTAAAGATCCTTCCTCATTACTACACTTGGCCCTGGGCTAAATACAGAAGTTGCACTGGTTTAGTTAAAGGTGTTGTTTTGCACGGCTTTAGCTAACTCTGTGCAAACTTTGTGTGTGGACATTTACATCATGTAAGTCTAGTTTTCATAACAAGGGCAAGTTGAACTGATGTGTGCTAGGTTTAAACAGGTGTACATGTCCACACAGAGTTGCACTGAGTTTAGCTAAATAGCTGCAAAACCATGACTTAAATTAATCTGACATTTCTGTGTCTAGACAAGACTGCAATCCTTTAACTCTGTGTGCTTAGGCAGAACTGGTTCCACAAGGCTAACCTAGCCCTACTAACTTGTAAAGCTCTTCACACAGGTCCAGTACTTTTGGTCTTCCCTCTCACAAAATGGTGTGTTAATCCCTTCCCTGCCATCCTGTTTACAGGATCTCCCTTCCTAGTGATAGCATGAAATAGAATTCGTAAATTTTCTCTGGTAAATATTTTATATTTATGTGCAGCCAGGCTGTTGTTAAGACTTCTTCATCCCTTATACACAGGGCCCTACCAAATTCATAGTCCATTTTGATCAATTTCACAGCCAGAGGGTTTTAAAATCGGTTAATTTCATGTTTTCAGTGGTTTATATCTGAAATTTCAGGGTGTTGTATGCATGGGGGGTCCCAACCCAAAAGGCACCCGGAAGTGGGTCTGATCTCTCCCCCCACAGCTGCCATGCAAGGGAAGGACAAGAGCTGTCCCCTCCCAGCCCAGCAGGGATTCGCACCCAGGAGCCCCGCTAGCTGTGGCCCTCCCAGGAGCAGGGGGATATCTGACCCACCTCCACAAGTCTCCTCCAGCTGCATGAACCTCTGAGGCTGGGCAGGGGGAAGGTACTCCGAGGTGGGTTTGATCTCCCCGAGAGTGGCCATGCAGGGGAAGGACAAGTCCTCTCCCTCCCCAGCCCAGACGGGACTTGCAGCTAGGATCCCCCTCACTGGGGTGTTCCCATCAGCAAGGGGGAGATCAGGTTTCATGGGGAAGGGCTTATTTCATGGTCTGTGACACATTTTTCATAGCCATGAAATTGATAGGGCCCAACTTATACATAACATTGTCAACTTCTACTACAACATGTAACTGATTTGTACGACATAGGTATACTATTTAGCAGTTAACCTATGCTGTGATACTTGCACCTATATGCAGGTGGGAAGAGTTTAACTCATAGTTTGATATTAAGTCACCAGCTAAGTTTAGTGAACAGTGCATCAGACAAATATGAATAATAAATCAGTTATAAAAGTTGACTAATATTTCTTCATAACATTAGATTTTAGCAAAAAAAAAAAAGGAAGTACTTTTTGGCAAATTTGTTAGTCTCTAAGGTGCCACAAGTACTCCTTTTCTTTTTGCGAATACAGACTAACACGGCTGCTACTCTGAAACCTGTCATTAGATTTTAGGTTATGTTTAATTGGCCTTTCCATTAAACCCTTGTCAGGCAGCTTAGGCTTTTGTAAAATGTGTCTGAGGTAGAAATATCTGTCAAAGGGTTGAGTCTTTTTTCTGAAGTTTAATTGAAGTAGATTAGAGTGTTTGAAAAGGGAAAAGAATTAAGAGGAAATAGGTTTGCTAGGCACTTGGAACCAGATTTTTAAAGGTATTTAGGTGTTGCTCAGCTCAGCATTGCAAGGCATAAGTGACTTAGCAGTCTAAGTCCCATTTTCAAATGATACAAGCATTTAGGGGCTTATGTGCCATGCTTCAATAAGACACAGGAGCCTAACTGCCTAATTTACATTTGCAAATAGGACTGTTACCTTATATTTACTTCACAGTCCACGTGTAATTTGTTAGCAACATTAGCAGTTTGGACCACTATGATCTTATTTTTAGAAAACCCTAGGTGCTAAAGCATAGCCCATCATGTTACCAGAACTAACTGGCAAGCTCCTCCCTCCATTTAAAACTCTTAATTGCCCATACAGCTTGAAGCATGGGCAGAAGATCATTACTGATTTTACTGAATTGGTTGGTAAACTAGATGTAGTTTAAAGACACCTCCAGGATTTGGCCCTCTTTTTGATAAGACTCAAAAAATTAACAAGAAGCCACAACTATATGCATTAGTTGCTTTTCAGAATATATAATTGAGCTGTTCAGGACCAGAAAATACACTGCAATTTGTCTGCAGGGATCAGATAGGATTTTGGCATAACTTTGCAAGTTTAAGGCACAAGCCCCACACTACCTGTGAATGATCCCTAACTGGCCGTTGAGCAGACTGAAAATATACACATTTATACTCTCTTGTAAATTTGAAAGACTGAGGGTTTTGGCATTTTTTTTAACCTTAATTTTGTCCTAACTAGCTGATTTAGGGCTTGCCAAAGTTATACAGATCCTTACTCATACTGAAAAAGCAAAGGTTTGTTTAATTAAAATATATGAGAAAGATCAAACTATGGCCCCAGTTCTATAAACACACATATGAATAATTTTGCTCATGTTGATTTCAGTGGAACTACTCATTGAGTACATATTCACATAACATTGCAGGACTAAATGAGCCAAACATAGGCTCAGTGAGATAAGTTTAAGAAAAAGCTAAGCACTGGTAGAACTTAGTTGCATAGACTTACCTTACAAAGATGGTTTATGTTGTAGCACACATCTGTGGAACAAAGTACAGGGAAACCTTCTAATTATAAGAGTTTGTAACTGTTAATTTGTACGTCTGTTGGAGAGGACAAATACCCTTTTATAAAAGCTATTTAGGGATCAGGCAACCTACAGGATTGTTTCCACTCTTAAAGCTCCCTTAATCACTGCCCCTTCCACCCCATAATTGGGGAGGAGTTGTAAGAAGAGTTTTAAGGGCTTTTATATGGTGATATATTTTTATTAACAATTTGACCTGATTGGAAGTACTGATAGGAACATTAGCATTTAAACTGCATTCTTTAAAATCTAAAAGGTGATTCTCTAAAAATGGTATCATGAAACTCTGTGTTGATTGTGGTTCACTGATTTTCATATCAAGCTTTCTTAGTTTACAGGTAAAAGGAGGTCTTTTTCTAACTGCTAGATCTGCGAATAACCCAATTCAACCCCAGAGCCTGTGATCTGAAAAATAAATTATCCTTTTCTCTTCATGCATAGTTGTTAGTAATAAAGGAAAAAAGTGGCAAAGCCAGATTAAGTTCTCAGTTACACCTGGGCTGCCCTAGTATCTTCAAATTATGTTCTGTTATAGAAACACAATCCCTTTAAAAGCCAATAGCAGTACACAGTTATAAATGAAACCTAATTTGGCCCCCAGAGCTTTTTTTTATTGGTGATGATATGAAAGGAGGAGAGAATCTAGCTTGACTCTCAGATCATAGGATAACTAGAAATAAAATTTTAACTTTGTACACCAAGCAAATTTGATATAGAAGTAATTAAAGCACAACTAAAGTGGGACCTCAAGATACTATCTGTATTCACTTTTCAAGATGGTATTGTATTTAGTGCAAGATAATTGAGCCCTTAATCCTGTAACTGGATACCTGGACGGGCCCTTTTAAGAAAAGCAAAGAATTTTATGTTTGATTCCTCCAACATCTAGGCCAAAGGGGAAACTAGTAGCTAAGGAATATCATGTTTTCTGGATATCCATAAACAGGGGAGAGAGGATATTTGTCACTTTTTCCCTTCTTCAGTCTGGATAAAGAAGGCTTGGAAGGAGTTGTGTTTTGTTTTGTTTTTTCCTGCTTTGTTGTTGTTGTTGAAGTGCTCCTGGAAGAACTAGGGAAATTCAGTGGGAGTTTCTTAGTCCATAGGTGGACAGGCAGGGATTGAGTCTTTCACAAAGATAAATTTTCTCCTGTGTGTGTGTGTGTGTGTCTGTGTTAATTAGATGTTAACAAAAGCTAATAAAAAAACAAAGTTTTAAACAGTCTCTGACTAAACTCCATTCCTATCTCATTTGCCAAGGTTTCAGTGTCTTGATGTCACAATCCATTAGTTTGAGATCTTCAGCTGAAAAAAAAAAAAAAAGCCTACATTTTTCATGTGTTTAAAACAAAATAAGGTAGGCATTTAAATACATTATAGAGAAGCAAAAGAGTGCGGAGTATTTTTTCCTTTGAAGGTCATCTTAAATCTTTGAACGTATCTATTTAGGTTCTTGTACAGCATTAATCACAGTGGTATTTAAGCATGTCACAAAATAAAGTGTATGCATAAAGATATATTTTTCTCTTGTTCCTTCAGTCTTCAGGGACTGGACTTTGTGTGTGTGTGGTATTGTGGGAAAGGTTTTGCATTTTTCTCAAATCTGGGTATTTTTGTTATCCATTCAAATTATTTTTTGAATGCCTTTTATTTTGTCAGATCTGATCCCTAGCTTTCTCCTCTAAGCTCTTAGGGCTAGATCTTCAAAATAATGAGGAATCCGGTGGCACTTTAAAGACTAACATTTATTTGGACATAAGCTTTCGTGGGTAAAAAACCCACTTCTTCAGATGCATGGAGTGAAAATTACAGATGCATCTGTAATTTTCACTCTATGCATCTGAAGAAGTGGGTTTTTTACCCACGGAAGCTTATGCCCAAATAAATCTATTAGTCTTTAAGGTGCCAACGGACTCCTCGTTCTTTTTGTGGATACAGACTAACATGGCTACCGCTCTGATACTTATCTTCAAAATAGATCATTACATTGCATTCTGGACTCTTTTGAAAATCTGACAACAATCTCAGGTGTTGGGCACTTGAAAATCTGGCCCAGAGCTCTTTTGAAATAAAGTCTGGAATGAGATCTTCACTCCTGCTTTGGATACTTTATGCTGAGTAGAAGGGTTGGAGCTGTATAAGAGGCCCTAAATATTCTGATTCCAGCTGGGTGAGGATTCCATTGCCACAGAAGCTGTGAAAGATAGCAGTAATGTTGCCCTCAGAGGACCCCTCCTAACTCCACATACAAGGAATGTTCTGTGATGGGGTGGGCTAGGAGAGGAGTGGTTTGTTGGGGTGGGCCTCAGCAGTGCCTGGATTCTGGGCATTGCTGCAGCCCATAGGACCGCCTGGAAAGCGGTCTTAATTTAGAGAGGCCCTCGGTGTTCTTTAAGTTACATGTGGGGTCTCTCCAGTCCCAGCCCAGATCAGGATGCAGAGTAGCTTAAAATGACACTGGACTGCCAAGCCTGCCACTAGGTTGTGACTTCTGCCTTTCTTTAGAATTTCATTACAGCTTTGGTGCCCACTAAGAGAAGGTGCTATGAACATCATTGCAGTGTGAGGAGTCAGGGCTGACAGGTAGAGGACTGCTGACTACTACATTAGTGCATACATGTCCCTAGCGCACTAGAGTGCTGGGTGTAAACTTTGTTAATTTCCCTTTTTAAAAAAGGGAAGAAATCTGTTTTACATGTAGTCAAAAGAGTATTGTATAGAGAAACACAGTTCTATTTTTTTTCCACTTGAGCGTGCGAACTTGCAGACTAGATTTAACCATTGCATATGCACGCAGACCACATGCTGAAAAAAAATTTTCTTACTGTTCTGAAACTTCAGTGATTGTGCAGCTAATCGTTTTTTAAAATTAAACTCTTACTCTTCAACTTAAATGTGAACTCCAAAGCAGGAAAATGAGAAGAGATAAGCACAGATAGCTAGATTGTAGAGCACGTTTGACACAGAAATACTTTTGAATGGCTCAGAAAGTTATGTCTGCCCTCCCCCCTCAATGAAATCTTGTGATAATACCTTGCTTATTGAAGCTATTTCTGAAAGAATGAAGCATCCTGGGACCCCCTCAGTGAAATAATTAAATTGAAGTTTACAAAGAATTTGAAAAAAAAAATTGCAAAAATGAGTAAAACTTGTTCCTGTGTTGAATACTGTGTGCCCAGACCTATCTAGTTAATATAATATTCCACACACAAATCTGCTTAGTGTTACTAATTTTTACCTTGCAGTTGGTCTTTAATGTGTTTTATGGCAAGTTTTTCTTTAACATGGATTTGTTTTTAGAGTTAGACAATTACAGTCAACTGGATTAAAAAGCCAAAATCTGATTAATTGGGGGCATATTAGATTGACCATCTCTTACTTCAAGACCAAGAGAAGGAAATTACAGTTCTTTTGAATGTTTATGCATTTTCAGGTTGACTTGATTGTTCTTGTGATTATCAGCCTTTTAGGAATTTAATCAAATAAATTAACATATTTGCATAAAATAAACATTCCTGTTTATCTTAAAACAGCACTGTTTACAGCTACTACCCTAAAACCTAAGGTTTACTAGGGAGCAACTAAAACTAGTACTGTGCTAGGATTATCAAAGAGAGACCATTACTGAAATATGAAGGGTTCCTTTCTGGTATCTATGAAGAATTTCCAGGTTAATGGAATTACAATAAGAAAATACCTTATGCCTCCCTGTTTTCTCTTCTCGGCTCTTTACGGCTCAGCGTTTTCCCACTTAATTTCTGCATCTCCATCTTTTCATCCTATTTTTTCTTCTCAATCTTCCTCTCCCTTTCCCCTCCTCCTGCCCTTCTGTTTCTTACCATGTACGTCTGTTTCCCCTTCTGTCTTCTTCCTGTTTTCTTTAGGGTCACATTCAACCCGGGGGGGAAATGACCACACATTCAATCATACCTGAGAATTACTTTTTTTCCAGTTGAGTGCAGCTTCTGGGAGGAGGGAAGGGAGATAAATGCCCTCAAACTTAAACAAATAATAATAAAAAAAGTTATTGATTGTTGATAGTGGCTAATGTGATAGCTGTGTGTTACTCCTGGGAGGATTCTGCACCAAAAAATTAAAAATTCTGGAAAATTCTGCAAATTTTATTTGTCAAAATAATGCAATATAATCACACCAGTTTCAATTGTTTTGGTAAATTACCATACAGAAAAAAGTCACAATAACTATTCAGCATTTCGTAAACATATGAAAGTTAAGTTACAAGTACTTGGTAACGAATACCCTGCATTCCAGTTATAATCCTGGATTTTCATTTAAACTACATTAGAGAGCGCGCGCGCACACGCACACACGTGCGCACACGCACACACGTGCGCACACGCACGTATGTACGTAGAATGTCATTTTAAATTGCTCAGACTGTCACACATGAAAGTCATTCAGTTTTGCTAATCATCGTCCTGGACCTAGCTGGGTACTTTGGGAAGTGTTTGGTTCTGGTTGTCCTGACATTTTATTGACTGCTTTGTAAATATTTAATTTGCCCTCAAAAGGCTTGCTGCTTTTTTTTTTTTTTTAATTTTTTTAATGGGTAAGTAAAAATCTAACCTTAGGAAAAAAGTGAGAAAGCGCATAGATCTTTCTAGCTGATTCCCTTACTGTCATTTATAAGGCTTTACATCACTCTGGCAATGTAGGTGCCTTAAAACTTCTACAGGTTTTTATGCTCATGGGGGAACTGACTGAGAATGGGAACAATGTTATTAAGCAAACAGGTTGCTACATTTCTGCCTTAGAGAATGAGATCAATTAACTATCAACAGCAACATTAACAAAATGTGGGGTTTTTTTTTACAAAAGATATTTTCTTTAACTTAAAAACAAACAATTTTCAGTAACATGATACTAATATTTAATTAAGTGTTTTTTCAGTTCTCAAGAAGTTATTTTTTTTTTAAAGTTGAATTTTTATTTATTAGGCAGACAATACAAAGAGATTCACTTAGATTTCTGACTCTGTGCTTGTGCCTTCAACACTTTCACAACAGTCTTCTGTTCCTCAATAAGGAAAGCTCGTTTGATTCTGTCACAGACACATTTAGCACATATGGAACTGCCATAGGCTCTTCTAATATGCTTCTTTGACAACCTCATAAGGACTTTAGGGCGCACAGCACGAACACCGCGAAGTCTTCCAGGATACACACCACATGCAGACGTTGGTGCCTTGCCAACTTTCTTAGTGTAAAGGTAAACAGTCCTGTTACCTGGTGTCCGGGACAGCCTGGTCTTGTTAGAGGCTGTGTTGTAGGACAACCTATGACGGTATGTCAGAGGCTGAACCATTTTTTATCATTTTACTAGGCAGGCAGGCTGCTACACTTCTGCCGGGGGACAGAGCCTTCCTCCTGCATAACAAAATACCCTACCCTCCTCCACGCCCTTCAAGTTGCAGTATCAAGAGAGAGGAACAGAGTCTCTCTCGCTTGTTGGCCAGCCCTGCCCCCTGACAGTGATCAGCGTCTCCTCTGCATGCACGCCGAGCCCCCCGCAGTGATTTGTGTCTCTGAAGCTGATCCAGGCACGCTGGAACAGACACGCTGCCAGGACTGCTGGGGAAGAGACGTGTGTTCCCCCTGCAGATTTCTTTTGCGTTTTTCTGCACAGGGGGCACAGAAATATGCGGGCCATATGAATTCTGCACCCCCACAGTGGTGGAGAATTCTGTCAGGAGTATGTTGTGTTCAAGGAACCATAAAGTCTACTCTTGCCCCATCATGTTTCTGTGAATGCTTGAGAAATTCTTAACTCCTTATGTAACATGAGTGGCGCTCTGTATATCAGCCCTGAACAGTTTCAGGCTGAAGATGTCTGTATGGTTTAAAAAAAAAAAAAAGAAGCAAAGAATAAAATTCAAATCTGAAACCTATTTTGTTTGTAAATTAATGTGCAATAGCTGTAACTAACCTACTTTATTGACACATTTCTGGGTTGTTTTAAGAGCACATGGAACCCATTTTATGGTTAACTTTTATTTGGAGCTAGGACCAATTTAGCCATTTTAAAGCACTATATTTATATAAGCGAGCATGTAACCAGCCAGGGAACATGTTCTGCAGCGATACAGCTTCTTATGTGTCACTTTAGAAATGCATGGATACCGGCTGACAAACATGCTTCCTGACCCTGCTGCACTTTACCAGTGTTTATTTTAATAAAAACCCACTTAAGTATAATTTTATTCAGTCTCTATTCCTCAGAATAGTCCGCTATATAGTTCCATCACACAGCCACAGGCTTGGTTGCAAAGTTTGTGATGCATGGGGACGGGGTGAGGAGTCAGATGGAGGGTCATGTGGGGAGGTCACATGCTCCCCCCCTTGTGTCCCTCCCATGAGTGCAGTACCAGCAAGAAATGATTTCTACTTGCACCACTGATTGTGGTGTGTATGAGGTGTGTGTGTTAAATTCCTTCAAGCTTTCTTCCTCTGCTTCCTCTCTTAGCTAATTGGTGATAGTGTTTCACAGCGAGGCCTCAGCTGTGGTCCCCACACCTGAGCTTGTCCTTTGACACTGCTCTGCCAGGGAATAACCGAGTATAGTGGGGCAAGCAACAGAGACCTCACTACTGGACCATTTACTCCTGTTGGAATTCTGCAACAGTACTATGGCTCCAAAACCCTGCCATTACCAATCCAAGGCAGGGGGAAGGGTGGGAGAAGGGGAAGAAGAAGAAAGCAAGAGTCATTACAAAAAATATTTTAAAAGGTGAACTGAAAATTATGTGGGTTTTTTGTTTTAAAATGTGTCAAGACCTGAGTTCAGTGTTGTTTCTCCTGCAGACTGATGGTACTGCTGACACTTAATCGGTATGTGAAGCTGCATTCCTGGTAATGATTTTAAGTAGAGATGGGTCATCACTGCTAAGTTTCATCCAGAATTCAAACACCCTAAAGTTCAGGGGAGTTTGGATCTCATGTTCCAGTATGGCTCATTTAGCTTTGTTAGTGATGATGTCATTAAATCTTAAAGGGGAAATATAAAAACCCTAAATCCTACCCTCGCCTTGTCACGTCAGTGACACAGGAGCTGATTTTACACTATTTAGAATGAAAAAGAATTACATTTTAAAACAGATGTCTCTTCTGTGTAATAATAGTGGATCTTAAATAGTTGTCTGTATATAGTTATTTTAAAAATTTCTGTTCGCTTTTGTTTGTCATGAAAAGCAAGCAAATGCTTTTTCACAGTCATGGAAATGTACTATTCTAGGCACAAAACTTATCTACTGTTTGTTGTGATGATGGCAATTGAAAAAACTAGTGATATTTTATTTGCCTGAGGAAGGGAGAGCGCAGTGAGTAATATTTCTAACGTGGGTTCCACATAATTTTCAGGAAAATTATTATTAAGCAGTAGGTCCTGCATGGACTGGCTTGCAGGGTTAGGATCTTACATTGCACTCTACACCAAAACACTTCATTGCAGATATCAGCTAATTAATATTTCCAGCAGCCCTGTGAAATAGTGAGTGCAATGAAGTTCCACTTCAGTGGCCTTTTTAATATGTTTTATTTTACCTAGGTGTTCCCTAAAATTTGCTTCTGTTGTTTTCATGTACAAGAAATAAGGTTGTAATCAAACCAAAAGAAACTTGACGTAACCGTCAAGAATGTACATGCTGAGTAATTGCATGGTCTTACTTTTGTTATTATTGTTCTACCTCTCTCCTTCCCTTTTTAGGTTTATGACTCACTTGTTATGCCTGAATGTGGACAATAATCTGTTTGGGGCAGGGGATTTAAGCATGCATAACTTTATACATGTGAGTAGTTCCATTGTATTCAGTGGGACTACCCATGTTTGTAAAGTTTACCCACACCTCTGCATGATCAAGGCTGTTTCTTTGAAATACCTAACATGCTTTTGGGTTCTCTCAGATAACAAATAGTACTGCTAATAATATGGCCTTTAACTTGTGTATTTCATGCAACCACTCATGTTTGTTTTGTTGAATGCACACCTTTTTTCTGCAATGAGATTTAACAGCAAATTTATATGTAACATAGCGCTTCTAACAAACATCGTTCAAGAAGGCTTTTTCAGATGGAGTTTCTTCATTGCCTGTGACAAGGCTGAATCCCCACTGAGGCACTTCAAGTGCAGAAGATGGGGGCCCACAAGGATTTTAAAAATTAATACTTGCCGCTCCAGGTTTGTATTAAAGTCCCAAAGTTACAGCTTTTCTCTGACCTTGGCTTGGTACATACTGCCACCACGCAAATGCGAAAAAGCCCCTTGGACTGAGGAAGGAGTACTTGGGAATTCCTCACTGTGGGGTACCCTCAAGCCCTTTCACCCCCCCTTTGGGGAAGAGCTGAGAAAGAAAGCAAAGGAAATTAGCTGTTGCTACCAGCTAATCAAACAACATGCACAAACCTTTTAGGACACCAAAAATTCAATCCTGTTCTTAAAAAAGGTAAAATTTTTTAAAAACAAAAAAGAAAGAAAATACATCTGGAACTTAGGTTTTTGCTAAATTTTAAAAGAGCAGTTCCAAAAATTAAGCACCCAAAATAGCTTTCTTGGGGGTTCAGCTTAAAGGTTACAAGCAAACAAAAGCATCCAGGGTTAACACAGAGGAGTCCATTAGCCATAAGAAATAAACAGAAATAAACCTAATCGTGTCTTTTTAAACTCCTGATCTGCTTATGCATTTGGGGGTTCCAGATAAGTAGTTCTAGGTATGGTCTGATGATTTATGATCATACCTGGCTTGAAGTTGCTTACAGCATTGCTGCTCTGTATTTCCGCTCTCCGGAGAACGAAAAACAGACAAAGGGAAGTTTTCTTCCCCCAGTGTTATAAAGTTCTAGCCCTCCTATTGGCTCTTTTGGTCAGGTGCCCACTCCTTTTCTTTTACCTGTGGGCTTGTTAACCCTTTACAGGTAAAGCAAGTAGAGAACAGCTACTAAGAGGAATTTTATAGTTAACTGGCTGGTTGGGTATCCATAAAAGGGAGCTACCCCTCACCCCCACCTTCATTTATCACAGCCTGTAATTTGAACAGTAGTTTTATTTCCACTTACATAAGAGCTTTTATATGAACTAACAGTGTGTAACTGATTTTAGATTATTTTGAATTGGTCATGAAAAAGACAAGATAATGTCTTGATTATATTATATACCTTATGTGGGTTTCATCAGGAATTTAATAAATTTAGTAATAACTTTTTAAGTTCAGATGTATTTTATAAACTTGACTGTATAGAAATTCCCTGAATGTGACTGCTACTTCCTGTAAACTGAAGTGAACCAAACTTATTGCACAAGAAGGGATTTCCTTTATTTTACTGAATCACACGTTTAGCAGTATGATTTAAGAGAACAACTATAGAGTTTTTACATCTAGAAAGCCTAAATATCACACAACATATGCAAGAATTCTAGGAAGATGATATTCCTAAAGGGAGGCTCAACTGCACCATGTTACCAGTAGGGATGTAAAAGGTTAACCCGCTACCTCGGTTAAGCGTTTAAAAATAATTTTAATTGTTTAACCGGTTAACTTTTTTAACCAGTATTTACATCCCTAGTTAGCACCTGGGGAAAGGGCACAAGAAGATGCTTTCTGAAGAGAGATGCTTGGTGGCCTGTGAAATTTTAGGAGTGGTACCATATGTTCCAGTTTGTTTGTGTATGCAATAGAATACAGAAAGTGTAAATGAGGTTGGAAGATTGTCAGAGCCCAGACTAGTTTAAATACTCACTATTTCAACCTAAAATTAAGCCTTCTGTTTTAGGTTGATAATAATTTTGTGACGATCTAATCTCCCTTTTTCATGACGTTTTTTAATACTTGGGGTTTCATTGGATGTGACTATACCAAGTTGTATTGCCATAATTAGATTTTATTATCAAACCAAACATTATCTTCAACACTTTCACTCTTTAATGTTTCCACAACCTCTGACAGTTTAATTCTCTTTGAACACTGCAGTGTTAATTTGTGCAAAACCTCCTTTTAACTTCTAACTTTCTTTCCTTAAATCACTTATCTCCTGAAGTGACACATTTATCAGCTGGTGTCTCTTCGTGGCTCTGAGCTTTATAGTTTTTTGCACTCATTCTTCAGCTATAATTACTGTTCTCTCCATGGTCGCACAAGGGTCTTATTCTTTAAAATTTCAGTGGCATTAAACTGACCTCTGCCATGCTCTGCCAATAATTTATCCATTTAAGGCATTCAAAAGACCTTTGTCCTCTACCAGGAATTTATTCATGGCATTCAGTGGACCAATGCCATTCTCTGCCAAGCATTCTTTTACAGTGGTATCCAAAGTACCTACCTCTATTCCTCTTATGTTACTCAATTTCTCTTTAGGGGAGAATTCTACATAGGCCCAGAGAGTAGGTCACTACCCCTTCACCCTGGGAGTTTAGAACTACTGAAATTTAGTGTCATTTGTATTGCCCCATCCCCAGAATGTTGGAATTATTATTATTTATGCAAGATATTACCTTGATAGCAATTTAAGCATAAATTCCTTTATTAAATCCAAAGGCCACCTAGTATTTATACAATTGCTCTAAACATGCCTAAAAAGCCTACCTTCAAACGGTAACAAAACATTTCTAAGCATTTGATCAAGGTGATTACAAATGGGCAAAACCCAGGGGTGCTTAGACCCACATTGGTTGACTCCAACTTAAGGCATGGCTACACTTGCGAGTTAGAGCACATTAAAACAGCCCCGGGTGCCCTAACTCACGACGCGTCCACACTGGCAAGACACGTAGAGCCCCCGGACTCCATGGCTGGAACACTCCTGGGACTCCACCTCGACGAGAAGCATAATGCTTGCTGCGCCCCGGCTGGAGCGCCACGGCGCCAGTGTGGACACCGTGGTCTATTATTGTGCTCTGATTGGCCTCCAGAAGTGTCCCACAATGCCTGTTCAAGCCACTCTGGTCATCACTTTGAACTCTCCTGCCCTCCCTCAGGTGACCAACCGTCAGACTCGCCCTTTAAATTCTCTGGGAATTTTGAAAATCCCCTTCTTGTTTGCTCAGCAAGGCATGGAGTGCTCTCAGTGCATCTTTCCAAGTGACTATGCCTCCACGCACCAGGCAATCCCCAGTATGGAGCAATGACGAGGTACTGGACCTCATCAGTGTTTGGAGGGAGGAAGCTGTCCAGTCCCAGCTGCGCTCCAGCCGTAGGAATTACGATACCTTTGGGCAGATATCAAGGGACATGATGGAAAGGGGCCATGACCGGGACGCACTGAAGTGCAGGGTTAAAGTGAAGGAGCTGTGGAATGCCTACCGCAAAGCCCGTGAGGCAAACCGCCGCTCTGGTGCTGCCCCCGCGACCTGCTGTTTCTACAAAGAGCTGGATGCAATGCTTGGGGGTGACCCCATCTCCACTCCGAGGACCACCATGGACATTTCAGAGCCCAGTTCAACAAGGCAGGAGAAGGAGGAGAAAAGCTGGAGCGAGGGTGCTGAGGAGGAGGGAGACACCCCGGCATTCCTAGATGCATGCAACCAGGAGCTGTTCTGAAGCCGGAAGGAAGGTAGCCAGTCGCAGCGGCTAGTGCTTTCAGAAGGACGAACACCAGAGGAGGTGCCCAGTAAGCGGCTTTTATTTTGGGAATGAAGTTGTTCGGTGCAGGCTTTTGGGCTGTGGAGGGTTAAGGCTGCATGCATGCCTAGATGTGGAATAGGGCATTGATCATGGTAATCGGCCTCAGTGATCTCTTCAAAGGTCTCATGCAGAAGCTGGGCAATGTGCTTGTGCAGGTTCCTTGGCAGAGCTACTGTGCTCCTTGTCCCAGTCAGGCTAACATGTCCACGCCACTATGCTGTGAGGGGCGGGGGGATCACTGCTGCACACAGGCAAGCTGCATGTGGGCCAGGGTGGAAGCCGTATTGTAGTAAAAGACCCTCCTCTTGCTTCCTAGGTCACTCTCAGCAGCGAGATATCTTCCAGGACAAACTCCTGTGGAAAATGTGGGGACAGTGTTCAGTATAGGGGCCCCCTGCAGCTGCTAGCTCTCCCCAAGGCACAGAACCCCAGAGGACAGTACGACTGTGAAACAATCGGTCTCCCTTGCCCCTGTGCTTACTCACCATTTTGGGGCTCCTGTGGGTTATGTGCGCTCGCTTTGGGATGGGCAAATTCTGCTATTGTGTAGACTGGGCTTGTCTTTAAGTATGGGCGAATCATTGCTCTGTCTGGTGTGAACAGTGCTGCCTCTGTTAAGCGTTGCATTTGGCTTTACAGATGCGACCTTGAGATCTCAGCCGTCCTCGTTATCACCGGCCGAAAGACTCCAAAGAATTCAGAAGAGGCCACGTAGAAGCAAAGAGGACATGATGCATGAAGTAATGCAGCAGTCCCTTAATGAAAATCAAAAAGCGCAGGAGTGGCGGGAGAGTGAAAGGAGGGTCCGCCAGCAGAATGTGGATCACCGGCGCCAAAGCATGGAGCTGCTGCTAAGCATTATGGAGCGCCAAGTGGACTCGATACAGGCACTCGTATCAATGAAGGCGGAGCACTACTGCGCCTGCCCCCTCCCCCCCCCCCCGGCAGCCCTTGTCCCAAAATTCTTTCCCTTGTGCCCCCATGTCTCCTCCAACCCACTCTCCCCAACATCCGGGTTCTTATCGCCACCAGCTGCCTCCAACACCTGTAGCTTCACCACCCAGCCCTGCAAACTACGACCCTTACCCGCTGCACTCAACCCCCATCACCATGCATTTTAGCCAGCCTGAAGTGCAGCACTCCAGACAGGAAGGCTGAGTATGATAGCAGGACATATGCAAATCTGTGATTGAACCGTTCTCCACCCCTCCCCAACTTTTTGCCCTTTCTGTTTTCCAAGCAGTTGTGTTTCTTTTCAATAAATGAATTTTCTTTTCAATAAATGGATTTTTTGGCTTTGAAAACATTCTTTATTGTTGCATTAAGTAAAAGATACCTTAGCCCGGGAAAGCTATAGGCACTGCAAGTCAGTGTAGCAAACACAGATTCCTACTAACATTGGAACCACTGCACTTCACTCCCGTGCAGGGCACCAAACATTACTGTTGACTTTCAGGCTCAAATTGTTCCCTCAAGGCATCCCTAATCCTTGCAGCCCTGCGCTGGGCCCCTCTAATAGCCTTGCTCTCTGGCTGTTCAAATTCAGCCTTCAGGTGTTGAACCTCCAAGTTCCATGCCTGAGTGAATCTTTTACCCTTCCCTTCACAAATGTTATGGAGGGTACAGCATGCGGATATAACTGTGGGGATGTTGTCATCGGCCAGGTCCAGCTTCCTATACAGACAGCGCCAGTGGCCCTTTAAACGGCCAAAAGCACACTCCACCGACTCAGCCTGTTGTTGAACCGCTCCCTGCTGCTGTCAAGGCTCCCTATGTAGAGTTTCATGAGCCACGGCATTAAAGGGTAAGCGGTGTCTCCAAGGATCATAGTGGGCATTTCGACTTCCCCTACAGTAACCTTCTGCCCCGTAAAAGTCCCGGCTTGCAGCTTCCTGAACAGGCCAGTGTTCCGAAAGATGTGTGCGTCATGCACCTTTCCGAGCCAGCCTGCGTTAATGTCAATGAAACACCCACGGTGATCCACAAGTGCCTGGAGAACCATAGAGAAATACCCCTTCCGATTAACGTACTCGGAGGCTAGGTGGGCTCGTGCCAGAATTGGAATATGCGTCCCATCTCTCACCCCTCCGCAGTTAGGGAAACCCATTTGTGCAAAGCCAGCCAGTGCTCATCATCCCAGACTTGCATGACGATGTGATCCCACACTCAGTGCTTGTTTCCCGAGCCCAAAAGTGGCATTCCACGGTGGTGAGCATATCCGTGAATGCCACAAGCAATCTCGTGTCATACGCGTTATGCGAGTCGACATCATCGTTGGACTCCTCACTGTCAGGTTGTAGCTTAAGGAGTAACTCGACTGCCAAACATGACGTGCTGGCGAGACCCATCAGCATATTCCTCAGCACTTCGGGATCCATTCCCGCAGACCAAAAGGGAAGACAGAGCGCGCATTAAAAAAAACGTTGAAAGATGGTGCCAAATGTGGACGGAAGCACAGGGATTGCTCGGATGCGAAGCGATGCATCACGGGGTGTTGGGACAGGACCCAGAATGTCCCGCACCCGCTGCCCCCTTCCCACAAGCCACAGTACCAGAATGGGAAGAGGTGCCCTGTGGGATAGCTGCCAATAATGCACCGCTCCCAATGCCGCTGCAAGTGCCGCGAATGTGGCCACTCCAGTGCACTTGCAGCTGACAGTGTGGACAGACTGCAGCACTTTCCTTACTGCGCTCTCCGAGGGCTGGTTTAACTCACAGGGCTCTACATCTGCAAGTGTAGCCATGCCCTTAGTCAGGCACATATTAGCAATGAACCCTTTAAGAGTTACCTTTTTATACCCTTTAACAACAAGTGATGTCATTGCCACTTACTGACTTCATCTAAACACCAATTTGAGACAGTTCACTGCTATTTCCAGTCTCAATCCAGATAAGATTTACAGCTTCCTTTCTCCCCAAGGCCTTTTCTTCCTCTCCTTCTTGCTGGTATGTGGGGTGGGAAGGTCCATGCTGGCTCTTTCTAAAACAGATTGTCTTATTGAAAAACATCTGCAGTCACCCCTGTCAGTCAGAAGCTTTTTTAATTTTTTTTTTTTAGAAATTTCACGTTATTTCCTTAGTTATTCTTTGAACCAGACATCCTGCCTACTTCATTCCTTCTGGCCTTATAACTCATTACTTTTAGGGCCTTTCTTTACAACACATATCTTTAACCAAACTTAAATTAGCTTTAATCTTCCAATTTTATATTTATCCTACAAAGGACATACATGCTGTGGGCTGGAGGGTTGGCTGCACAGCATAATCTGCTGGTGATGAGGAGTCAGGATTCCTTCCTCCAGCTGCTTGAGAATGTGACGGGATCCCCGGAGTGCAGCCTGGGACTGTGGGAGCACTGTGCCCCCTTCTCCAGATCTGTTCTGCCCCCAACAAACTTCTATTCATTGAACTTTTTGAAACTTTGCACTTTTAGAGAGAGGTAAGGGGTTGACTCTGTGTACACAGATTTGCAATAGGGTTGAGGTCTGTTATTTCTCAACTCTCTATATTTATTTATTTATTTATTTATTTTAAAACATTTTTGTTGTTAACATGCTTGTTATCTCTGGAGAGACAAATCCACAGTTTGAGAACTGCAAATCTAAGCATCTCTGATGGTATCTTCTAGACTGAGCACTGAGTCCCATTGAGTAGATAGAAAGAGAAACCTAAATAATCTGTACAGAAGCTTCTGGGACCCCATCAGATTGGGTCACTAATTCATGAACTATTGGAACTCATTTACAAAACTTTTCTTAAACATTACATGAATATATTGTCTCATACTATAGAATTAGAATTTATAATCCGTATTCTATGATGAGATATCTTTGAGGTATAATGTGTCTTAATTAAAACTATCTTTAGATAGGTTTTTTCCTCAAAAAGCATTTTATCAAAAAAAATCCGATTTAAAAAAAAAAATATTAAAAAAAAAATCATTGAATTTTATCCACCCTGCTCCAGAGTAGTGCAGGCCCATACTGCGAGCTCAGGGGTGGGCAAACTTTTTGGCCTGAGGATCACATCTGGGTATGGAAATTGTATAGTGGGCCATGAATGCTCACGAAATTGGGGTTGGGGTGAGGGCTCTGGCTGCGGGTGTGGGCTCTGGGGTGGGGCCAGAAATGAGGTGTTCATGGTGCTGGAGGGGGCTCTGGCCTGGGGTAGGGAAGGTGGTGTGCAGGTGGGGGAGTGAGGGCTCCAGCTGGGGGTGCGGGCTCTGGGGTGGGGCTGGGGATGAGGGGTTTGGGGTGTAGGAGGATGCTCTGGGCTGGGACCAAGGGGTTTGGAGTGCGGGAGGGGGATCAGGGCTGGGGCAGGGGACCTGGGCGCCGGGGGTGGTGGCTCAGGGGTGCAGGCTCCGGGTAGTGCTTAGCTCCTATGTGGAGGCGTGGCCAGGTGGCTCTGCAGCGCACTGCCCCGTCCGCAGGCGCTGCCCTTGCAGTTCCTATTGGCTGCAGTTCCCGGCCAATGGGACCTGCAGGGGCAGTGCAGCAGTGTAGCATGCGGAGCGGAGCCCCCTGGCTGCCCCTATGCTTAGGAACCGGAGGGGGGACATGCTGCTGCTCCCAGGAGCCGCACGGAGCAGCCCCCGACCCCGCTCCCCAGCTGGAGTGCCAGAGCGGGGCAAGCCCCAGACCCCCGCAGGAGCTAAAGGGCAACATTAAAATGGCTGGCGAGCCATAGGTTGCCCACCCTGGTGTACCTGCTGCCTGTGGCAGCCTCTGGTTTTAGAGAACAAATAAATATGATGGGTAACTGCACTTTTATTTTATTAAAGAAGGATAACTTTCTATTGCTTTCAAGCTCTCTTTGCAAAGTAAAAATAAGCTGAACGTTAGGTTTCGTTTTATCACTGATGTCCCTAAAGGTCACAGATGATACATGATTTCCCGCCTACTCCTACCTCCCTCACCCACAACCACCTAAGGCTGGCCTTTGAGACCTATGAAACCCACATCCAAAACCCCTCAAATTTTGACAGGGCCCTCAGCTTTCTGTGGAAGACTGCAATAGATAGTGCAGGATACTTCTCTGCTGAGAAGCTACCCCGGCCTCTGACCACAAAAGAGTAGTAGGGCAAGCAGCCCAAGAGCATGAGGATAAGTCCGTCAGTGACTATTAGTCAAGATGGTCAGTGATGCAACCCCATGCTCTCCGTGTCCCTAAGCTTCTGACTGCCAGATGCTGAGATGGGACAAAAGGGGAGGTAACATCTGGGTGACATCTTGCTAATTGTTCATTGCCTTTGAAGCATCTGACAGAGTTTCCTATCCTGGTTCCTGGGCAACAAAACTCCTTTGTTTTTGTTTCTTTCTCTCCCCCACTCTGGGAGTAATACTTCTTTCAAGTTAAATGAGCCTAAATATGCTAAAGAGGATCCATACTAATGCGGCCAATGTTGCGAGCACCCAGAGAGCTCAACATGTATTATCAGTAGAGAAATTCTTAAATGTTCCTATTGTGGACACCCCTTAAATTGAACCTACTTAGTCCTTACCTGGGAGAACCTCCCTGACTGTCTCTGAACTAACTGTACAGCTATTTGCAGAGCCAGAGAAAGAGTTTAAAGGGCTGAGTGCCAACTCTGTTGCATTTCTAGCCTCCTTCCTTCTAGCACTAAGGTAAGGGTGTGACCATGACAAACAAGTGACTTCACAACTACTACAACTCTTACATGTAACTTCCCTACACTGAGAAGGACCCAACACAAGATTCCACTGGCTCCTTCCCCTACTGCCAGGAACCAGCTGAAAAACTAGATAGTTTGGGAGAATAGAAGCACTGACCCAGGAAGTAGCACCTCATTCTCTCCCCAACCACCGAGGCAGAGCAGAACCCCTCCCCCAATGCCAGATATAAGTACTGCATCAGAACATTTGCTACTCTTCTTTTATCTGGCCACCAAACAACCTATCACCTGTGCCTTTTAAAAAATGTCTCTTATTTGCAACTCCACTTTCCACTACTCCTAAGTGGAGTTTCACCAGCTTTGTCCCTCCACAGGTATCTGACACACCAATAGATCAGTACTACTGCCAATCAGGTGGTTCACTTGCACCAGGGAAGGACTCAAGTAAGTCATAACAGGGAAAAGTAATAACAATAGAAACAGCAGCCAGTGCTCTGAAAGCTCACTGGACAGTACGTCCAGTCCAGGGAAAACTGCTGATTTACAAGAGCCTAGACCAGACAAATGGCAGGAACTCAGGCTCATGTTGTTCAGTTCAAGATGCTACTGCGCTACAAATAACAGTAACAGTTTCCCAGTGAAACTGATTATGACGATGTTCACAGGACTCATTGTCTTGGGAAACTCGACATCCAGGTGCACAAAGCTTTTGATTGTATAGCCTCAGACCTTCAGTCTGAACTTTTCACTTCAGGCTGCTCACAGGTAATCTCCAGACCCAAACACATAGCTGGCCATCACCTGGATTAGCTGCTGGACATGGACACAAATGCAAAAATCACCCCTCTAGCCTGGGATTGAGCCTATCTACTTGACATCAGTTCTCCCTTCATGGCCACAACCTACTACAGCAGCTACATTCCACTGGGACGGTGAAACCACCAATCAACAAGGGGAAGTCTGACAGTGCAAGAGACAGAACTGTCACAGGAGTTGGGCCTTGACTATGGAACTCAGGCCAGGCCTGCACTACGAGCATTTTGCAGGTCTAGCTATACCAGTATGCTGTACTCCTCGTGTGGATGCTGTGTGTACCACTCTTTCTCATGGGGAACATAAAACATCTTTATGAAAACTGGTGTCCAGCTGATGAGGTGGTTACCTGAATATCCCTCCACCCTTCTGTTTTAGAAAGTCTAATTTACCTACCTAGTAGTTGTTGTTGGTTTTTTTTTAATAAGATTTGCTATCACCTTGGTAGCTAGGCACCTCCCATGAGAAGGAACTGTAAAAATCTCTCTTTTCTAGCCCTGCTGGCAGGAAAAAGCTCAAAGTTATTGTTGAGAATTAAAAAAAAACAACAACAGGATGAGGGTGCTGTTGTTCTTGAGAGCATTATTGCAGGAAAACCAAGTAGAAGCGAAGGGGTTTGCATTAAGTTCTGAATGTGCTGAAGGTGGTGGCCATTCTTACTGGCAGCAAGTTCTGTGGTCTTGGTTTGAGGTCTCTAAAAATTCAGTCTTCTGCAGATGTAGGTCTTCCTCCTTTCCAGTGGAGTGAAGCTGCTGGATGAGGTTATCACCATAGAAGAAAAGATGATCTCTCAGGTAGCTAGTGCCAATACCACACAGAGCTTTGAAAAATCAGTACAGTGACCTTGAACTCTGTTCAGTGGATAGCCAATATGGGAGAAGTGAAAAGAGGTATCATTTCTAATACTCTGAGCTGGTATGTAGATGAGCTGCTGTATTCTGGACTAGCTCTAGCTTCCTTAGGACATCATGCTTCATTCCTTTGTATAAGAAACTAGAGGTCAAGCCTGGAAGTTACAAAGGGGTGGATCACTGTGTCCAGATCAGTGTCTGATAGTATCAGGCATAATCTTTTTAGCCAGCCACAGATGGAAATGGGTATCTTTTACCACCATGGCTATTTGGGTGTCTAACTGCATTGCAGAGTTGATGAAGACTCCAAGGTTGTAGACTGATCTAGTAATCTGAGAGAAGGTTGCGTTCAATGGTGGGGGTTATAATGCAGAGCAGGGTGGATTTATTTAAATCACCAAGTAGAAAGCCATGATCTTGTGAGCACTGGACTGGCATTTAGGAGACCTGATTTCAGTTCTCAGTTCTGTCAGTTTTCCTGTGACCTTGGATTAATCTCTGTGCCTCAGTTACCCATTAATAAAATGAGGATGCCGATACTATTTTTCTGCCTTTTTGAACTACTATCTTGTCTTTTTAAATGCTAAGTTCTTTGGGGCAGGCTCTGTCACTGTGATGGAGTCCTGTTCTTGGTTGGGGTCTCATGCTATTACCACATTTCAAATAGTAAATCCAACTTTTCCTAAAATACCAATATCTATTTTTTTAAAAGACTAACACTTGGGATTCCCCTTGTTGGAGGTATCCGAGTTGAGGAGAGCTTTGTTTCTCACAGTACTTTGGCTGATGTGTACCCAGTACCATAACAGTGAGTGGGAAGAGGGCTACTATTTGTACAGTACAGTGCTAAGGGCATTGGAGGTGCTTTACAGAGAGAGAATACAAACAGATCCCTGCCCTGGAAAGCTTGCAATGTAAATAAACATACAAAGGAAGAGGAGAGGGAGCAATAAAAAGCAGTGCAATTTAAAGGTTACAGACAAAACTTGGAATTATAATATTCCCCCTCGTACACACACTTCCTACTCAGTAAATGAAATTAGTTGACAGCCCAATGCAGGGTAGAGGTGGGTGGGCTAAGGCTAATTGGCATCCCTGAACAGTTGTGTTTTGAGGAAGAGCTTGGAGGAAGAGAGGGTGTTCACGCTAGGCATTCAGGTGCCCAGGAGGGATAGGGGTATAAGCACTGATTGTTCTTGCTTTTTGAGTCCTCCAGCCCACCAAGTCTCACTGATGCAACACAATCCCCAGAGCTCTGGCTACTTTGTAGGAAGCAAAGTAGCTTGAATACTAGTTGTTTCCTGGAGGAGGGGAGAAGGAGACTCTGAAACTTTACCATAGCTCTGGCAAATTGCTGGGGCACCAACTTGGGAGAGATGGCAAGTATGTGCACCATACAATGAATTTCATGCAATCTTATCTACTTCAGAAGGGGAAAAAGTGCGAGCCAACGCTGCTGGTGTTTCAGCCTGCAGTTTCAGAGAGTCTAGACACTTCAGACTTTAGGTATTAAGGGGCTACTACAACTCCCACAGAAGTCAGTGGAAGTCTTTTTTCTTAAGTTTAATGGTAGTTGGATTAGTCCCAAAGTCAACCTTTTAATATTCCAAACACATGAAAAAGAAACCAGTCATGTCCTGTAGTGTTTCTTTTCTGGGGTTTGGGAATAGATTTTAATAGATCTGTTTCCATAGCAATCTCTAATTTCCACCTGCCCCCCTCCAGTTCTCTGCTTCTTTTACAGATACTATACCATACTTTAGCCAGTGCTCCCACAGGGGCCTTTCTCAGATAACTGTCCAATACAGCATGGATTTTGATATGTGTGCCACAATGAATAATTTCCCTACTTCTTGATGATCTCTATTGTTGAGATGAACACTTATACTGCTGTCACCTTCTCTGCTTCTGAACCAAACTCGAGGAAGCCCCTTAAATCAGCAGTCCGCCACCAGGAAGAGGCTGGGTTTCCTAAAGAGCTGCTTCATTGCTGGGAAAGTGACATGGCTCATTGCCACTGTCGTTCCATAACTCATGTGTAAGGTGAAAAAACACAGTGAGAAAGGAGAAGAGTAGGAAGAGAAAGGTGACATAGGCTGAGGGGAAGGGCAGAGAAAATAAAAGAAGAAAGAGATTAAAAGTTAAGGGCAAATGAACCATACACTCCATCCCATGCAAGCTAAAAACTTCTTGTCCCTGCAAATCTTTTTAGCCTGGAATCCCCCTTCAGTCTTATTAGCATCCAGCCTGTACAGTATAATCATAGAATCATAGAATATCAGGGTTGGAAGGGACCTCAGGAGGTCATCTAGTCCAACCTCCTGCTCAAAGCAGGACCAATCCCCAACTAAATCATCCCAGCCAGGGCTTTGTCAAGCCTGACCTTAAAAACCTCAAAGGAAGGAGATTCCACCATCTCCCTAGGTAACGCATACCAGTGCTTCACTACCCTCCCAGTGAAAAAGTTTTTCCTAATATCCAATCTAAACCTCCCCCACTGTAACTTGAGAGCATTACTCCTTGTTCTGTCATCTGGTACCACTGAGAACAGTCTAGATCCATCCTCTTTGGAACCCCCTTTCAGGTACTTGAAAGCAGCTATCAAATCCCCCCTCATTCTTCTCTTCTTCAGACTAAACAATCCCAGTTCCCTCAGCCTCTACTCATAAGTCATGTGTTCCAGTCCCCTAATCATTTTTGTTGCCCTCCGCTGGACGCTTTCCAATTTTTCCACATCCTTCTTGTAGTGTGGGGCCCAAAACTGGACACAGTACTCCAGATGAGACCTCACCAATGCCGAATAGAGGGGAATGGTCACGTCCCTCGATCTGCTGGCAATGCCCCTACTTATACAGCCCAAAATGCCATTAGCCCTCTTGGCAACAAGGGCACACTGTTGACTCATATCCAGCTTCTCATCCACTGTAACCCGCTTCTGCAGAACTGCTGCTGAGCCATTCGGTCCCTAGTCTGTAACGGTGCATGGGATTCTTCCTTCCTAAGTGCAGGACTCTGCAGTTGTCCTTGTTGAACCTCATCAGATTTCTTTTGGCCCAATCCTCTAACTTGTCTAGGGCTCGCTGTATCCTATCCTACCCTCCAGCGTATCTACCTCTCCTCCAAGTTTAGTGTAATCTGCAAACTTGCTGAGGGTGCAGTCCACGCCATCCTCCAGATCATTAATGAAGATATTGAACAAAACCGGCCCCAGGACCGACCCTTGGAGCACTCCGCTTGATACTGGCTGCCAACTAGACTTGGAGCCATTGGTCACTACCAGTTGAGCCCGACAATTTAGCCAGCTTTCTATCCACCTTATAGTCCATTCATCCAGCCCATACTTCTTTAACTTGCTGGCAAGAATAGTGTGGGAGACCGTGTCAAAAGCTTTGCTAAAGTCAAGGAACATGTCCACTGCTTTCCCCTCATTCACAGAGCCACTTATCTCGTCATAGAAGGCAATTAGATTAATCAGGCATGACTTGCCCTTGGTGAATCCATGCTGACTGTTCCTGATCACTTTCCTCTCCTCTAAGTGCTTCAGAATTGATTCCTTGAGGACCTGCTCCATGATTTTTCCAGGGACTGAGGTGAGGCTGACTGGCCTGTAGTTCCCTGGATCCTCCTCCTTCCCTTTTTTAAAGATGGGCGCTACATTAGCCTTTTTCCAGTCATCCGGGACCTCCCCCGATCGCCATGAGTTTTCAAAGATAATGGCCAATGGCTCTGCAATCACATCCGCCAACTCCTTTAGCACTCTCGGATGCAGCGCATCCGGCCCCATGGACTTGTGCTCCTCCAGCTTTTCTAAATAGTCCTGAACCACTTCTTTCTCCACAGAGGGCTGGTCACCTCCTCCCCATGCTGTGCTGCCCAGTGCAGTAGTCTGGGAGCTGACCTTATTCATGAAGACAGAGGCAAAAAAAGCATTGAGTACATTAGCTTTTTCCACATCCTCTGTCACTAGGTTGTCTCCCTCATTCAGTAAGGGGCTCACAGTTTCCTTGCCTTTCTTCTTGTTTTTAACATACCTGAAGAAACCCTTCTTGTTACTCTTAACATCTCTTGCTAGCTGCAACTCCAGGTGTGATTTGGCCTTCCTGATTTCACTCCTGCATGCCCGAGCAATATTTTTATACTCTTCCCTGGTCATTTGTCCAATCTTCCACTTCTTGTAAGCTTCTTTTTTGTGTTTAAGATCAGCAAGGATTTCACTGTGAAGCCAAGCTGGTCGCCTGCCATATTTACGATTCTTTCTGCACATCGGGATGGTTTGTCCCTGCAACCTCAATAAGGATTCTTTAAAATGAAGCCAGCTCTCCTGGACTCCTTTCCCCCTCATGTTATTCTCCCAGGGGATCCTGCCCATCAGTTCCCTGAGGGAGTCAAAGTCTGCTTTTCTGAAGTCCAGGGTCCGTATTCTGCTGCTCTCGTTTCTTCCCTGTGTCAGGATCCTGAACTCGACCATCTCATGGTCACTGCCTCCCAGGTTCCCATCCACTTTTGCTTCCCCTACTAATTCTTCCCGGTTTGTGAGCAGCAGGTCAAGAAGAGCTCTGCCCCTAGTTGGTTCCTCCACACTTGCACCAGGAAATTGTCCCCTGCACTTTCCAAAAACTTCTTTGGATTGTCTGTGCGCCGCTGTATTGCTCTCCCAGCAGATATCAGAGTGATTGAAGTCTCCCATGAGAACCAAGGCCTGCGATCTAGTAACTTGCATTAGTTGCCGGAAGAAAGTCTCGTCAAAGTAAACTCTGTTTAAAATGTTTGACTTGTGAAAGGCTGGGTTTAATTCTTTTCACTGACATGATGCAATGCCTAGGTCTCTCCCAAGCCCTTCCCTCGGGGCACAGTTCATATGAAAACCCCATACAAAGTAACGCAAAACAAAACTAGTCCCCTGATCTACACAAAGGCAGGGGCCCAGAGGCCCTTCACTCTGTACCTCTCTCTGCTCCAGGACTAGTCACAAGAGCCACCCTCCCTCCTGCAAATCTCCCACTGAGCTGGCTCCGCCCTTAACAGGGATCAGACCTGTTTTGTCTCCAGCTAGGTCTGATCATTTAAACAGGCTGGCCCCTGGTCCCCTTGCCCTTAAGGCTATAGGCTAGTGTTTGGTGCATTGGCTTCATGATGAGTATACAAGTGTACAAATGTCTCTGGTATTTCTAAGGTGTCTGTCATCTTGGTATTTAAATATTTATGCCTATTTTCATCTAAGGAGACTAGTACTAAAGTGCAGATTTCAGTTATGTCATAGTGGTTTTCTTAAACTGCCTCAACATGGGAAAGTGCTCAATATTGACTGAACACTTTATGAGAATATGATGAATTGGATAGTATCTGCCCAGGAATTGTATGATGTCATTTGAAATTACCGATAGATTGGAAAGTGTAGGTAAGGAAGACAGATTCAGATATGGTCTCTTTAAGGCAATGGAAGCCTTGTTGGCATCTAAAGAATTTCAGCTAGGAAAGACAGAAAATATGCCTAGTGTGAGGTAGAGGGGTGTGTCTGTGAGGAGAATGCTAGATACAGATAGGGCAGTTAAACAAAAGAAAGCGACCTTTACTTGGATGTCCAAGTAAGCTAGGAAAAGATCTTCATAAAAAGATGACATCTAACTAGGTTCAAAGAAGCAGTTGAAATCATCTGAAAAGGGATAGGAAGTGGATATCACTCAGTTCACTCAAGGAAACTGAGCCCATATAATATTGAATATGGCCCCAGTCAGTCAGTGCAGGTCATCATGCCTGCATGGGGTCCCACTGAACTCAGACTCCATAATAGCAAATCCTTTTTGCTGGATTAGGTTGTTAAAACTGGAAATGTGTCTATATGCCAACATTTTTATGGCTGATTTAGAACAACGCTTCCTCAGCTCTCGTCCCCTAACGCCCCTACTCTACTTGCGCTATATTGATGACATCTTCAGTTTCTGGACCCATGGAAAAGAAGCCCTTGAGGAGTTCCACCATGATTTCAACAATTTCCATCCCACCATCAACCTCAGCCTGGTCCAGTCCACACAAGAGATCCACTTCCTGGACACTACAGTGCTAATAAACGATGGTCACATAAACACCACCCTATACCGGAAACCTACTGACCGCTGTTCCTACCTACATGCCTCCAGCTTTCACCCTGACCACACCACACGATCCATTGTCTACAGCCAAGCTCTGCGATACAACCGCATTTGCTCCAACCCCTCAGACAGAGACAGACAACTACAAGATCTCTATCAAGCATTCTTACAACTACAGTACCCACCTGCGGAAGTAAAGAAACAGATTGATAGAGCCAGAAGAGTTCCCAGAAGTCACCTACTACAGGACAGGCCTAACAAAGAAAATAACAGAACTCCACTAGCCGTCACCTTCAGCCCCCAACTAAAACCCCTCCAACGCATTATTAAGGATCTACAACCTATCCTGAAGGATGACCCAACACTCTCACAAATCTTGGGAGACAGGCCAGTCCTTGCCTACAGACAGCCCCCCAACCTGAAGCAAATACTCACCAGCAACCATATACCACACAACAGAACCACTAACCCAGGAACCTATCCTTGCAACAAAGCCCGTTGCCAACTGTGCCCACATATCTATTCAGTGGACACCATCACAGGGCCTAATAACATCAGCCACACTATCAGAGGCTCATTCACCTGCACATCCACCAATGTGATATATGCCATCATGTGCCAGCAATGCCCCTCTGCCATGTACATTGGTCATACTGGACAGTCTCTACGTAAAAGGGTAAATGGACACAAATCAGATGTCAAGAATTATAACATTCAAAAACCAGTCGGAGAACACTTCAATCTCTCTGGTCACGCGATTACAGACATGAAAGTCGCTATTTTACAACAAAAAAACTTCAAATCCAGACTCCAGCGAGAAACTGCTGAATTGGAATTCATTTGCAAATTGGATACAATTAACTTAGGCTTGAATAGAGACTGGGAGTGGCTAAGTCATTATGCAAGGTAACCTATTTCCCCTTGTTTTTTCCTCCCCCCCCGACGTTCTTGTTAAACGCTGGATTTGTGCTGGAAATGGCCCACCTTGATTATCATACACATTGTAAGGAGAGTGGTCACTTTAGATAAGCTATTGCCAGCAGGAGAGTGGGGTGGGGGAAGGTATTTTTTCATGCTTTGTGTGTATATAATAAGATCTTCTACGCTTTCCACAGTATGCATCCGATGAAGTGAGCTGTAGCTCACAAAAGCTTATGCTCAAATAAATTGGTTAGTCTCTAAGGTGCCACAAGTCCTCCTTTTCTATTTGCTCATATGCAGTGCAGGTAACATTGCCTGTAGTTAAGGCTGCCAGACATATCCCATTGTAAAATCCTGTTTTCAGTTGCTTAGAACTTTGCCAGACTTTAACAGTTTGGGCTGAAATTTTCCAGGGTGTCTGCCTCAGGCTGATTTGTTTTAGAAAATTTCAGCAAACATGGGTCAGCCGTTTCTCCAAATGAGTGCCATAGAAAGGCCCAGAGGAAATTATGATTATGTATGCAGAGCAGGGTTTGAATAGTATGCAGGAAATAAGGCATGAGGGCATATTGCACAATGAATATAAAACATACTATTGAATAGCTGCTCATTTAGGGTGACCAGACATCCTGATAAAATCGGGACTGTCCCGATATTTAGTTCTTTGTCCAGCGTCCCGACCGATGCACGGTCAGGACGCCATTTGTCCCGATATTGCAGCTTTGGCCGCTCTGGCATGTTTTTGTTGTTGTTGTTGTTGTTGTTGTTGTTTTTTTTGCTTCCCCCATGTGTCCTGATATTTTGTCCGTTTAATCTGGGCACCCTGTGCTCATTCAAAGAGCACAGTCCATCCTGGCACTAAATGAGGCAGGAGTCTTGGGGGAAAATACAATATGATTATGTAATTAAAGACTGTATCATAAGGCATACACACAAGAGGGCTGAGTTACACAGACACAGGCAGCCTTACTGCTGCCATTTCCTAACCTTTGGGTGTGTGACTTTGCAACATTAATATACTTATAATGCTGTTTTGTGAATGTTGTTGGAAAGAAATATCCCTCCCACCACCCATGTACAAATATGAATTGTCCCATGGCTGAGTCAAACAGCAGGAGATTTCAAATTATTCAATTACTGTACCTGGCAGGCCAGCAAAGCTAATAATGAGCTTGAGACATGGAAGCTTGAACCGTGACACAGTGCCCTGCTAAGGGTCAGAAAAGGAGTTGGACAGTCTGGAGGAGAGAGACCCTGAACTAATGCTTTTCTCTTTTCTGTAACCTCAAGAGCAAATCTATGGACTCTTAGACGTGGATATGATCATGGGTTTTTGTTTTTGAAAAGAATGTTCCTTGTTTAGTTAAGGTCTTTGTGATCTTAGGCTGTTTTGGGTATATTCATATATAGCCCATAGGATTAGTACAGTGGAATTCACTTAGTGTTGTGAAAGTCCATTGAGTTGCATTGTATTAGTTTGGGACTTTAGTGAGCTTCCCTATAGCAGTTGATTGTAATGAGTTCTCTATTAGATTGTTTGTTTTTAAAAAACTGAGAAAAACGTAGAGTGTAATAAGTAGGACTCCTTGACCTGCTTTGAATGTACAGTGCCTAACACTGTAATTACTTAGGGGAAGTTGTGCTAAAAGTTAGCTTCTTTGCCTCCCTTGTTATAAGTTAGTCTACAAATTCATGGCATGGTTCACAAACTCTGAATCCAATGTATATTTTCTATGACAATCAAATATCCCTGACCTGAAGAACAGCTCTGTGTAGCTTGAAAGCTTGTCTCTTATACAACAAAAGTTGGACCAATAAAAGTAGGGCTGTCAGGTGATTTAAACAAATTAATCGCACGATTAAACAATAATAGAATACCATTTATTTAAATATTTTTGGATGTTTTCTGCATTTTCAAATATATTGATTTCAGTTACAACAGAGAATACAAAGTGTACAGTGCTCACTTTATATTATTATTTTTGATTACAAATATTTGCACTGTAAAAAAACAAAATAAATAATATTTTTCAGTTCCCCTAATACAAGTACTGTAGTGCAATCTCTTTATCATGAAAATTGAACTTAAAAATGTAGAATTATGTATAAAAAATAACTGCATTCAAAAATAAAACAATTTAAAACTTTAGCGCCTACATGTCCAGTCAGTCCTACTTCAGCCAATCACGCAGACAAACAAGTTTGGTTACAATTTGCAGGAGATAATTTTGCCCACTTCTTATTTACAGTGTCACCTGAAAGTGAGAACAGGCGTTCTCATGGCACTGTTTTAGCCAGCGCCACAAGATATTTACGTGCCAGATGCGCTAAAGATTCATATGTCCCTTTATACTTCAGCCATCATTCCAGAATGCGTACGTCCATGCTGAAGACGGGTTCTGCTTGATAACGATCCAAAGCAGAGCGAACCATCAGATGCCACCAGCAGAAGGTTGATTTTCTTTTTTGGTGGTTCGGGTTCTGTAGTTTCCACATCAGAGTGTTGCCCTTTTAAGACTTCTGAAAGCATGCTCCACACCTCGTCCCTCTCAGATTTTGAACAGCACTTCAGATTCTTAAACCTTGGGTTGAGTGATATAGCTATCTTTAGAAATCTCATTGGTGCCTTCTTTGTATTTTATCAAATCTGCTGTGAAAGTGTTTTTAAAACGAACATGTACTGGGTCATCATCTGAGACTGCTATAACATGAAATATATGGCAGAATGCAGGTAAAACAGAACAGGGAACATACAATTCTCCCCACGGAGTTCAGTCACAAATTTAATTAATGTATTTTTTTTTAACAAGCATCATCAGCATGGAAGCAAGTTCTCTGGAATGGTGTCCGAAGCATGAAGGGGTGTACGAATGTTTAGCATATCTGGCACGTAAATACCTTGCAATGCTGGCTACAAAAGTGCCATGTAAATGCTTGTTCTCACTTTCAGGTGACACAGTAAATAAGAATCAGGCAGCAGAATCTCCTGTAAATGTAAACAAACTTGTTTGTCTTAGCGATTAGCTGAACAAGAAGTAGGACTGAATGGACTTGTAGGCACTAAAGTTTTACATTGTTTTGTTTTTGAGTGCAGTTATGTAATACACAAAAAATCTACATTTGTAAGTTACACTTTCACAATAAAGAGATTGCACTACAGTACTTGTATGAGGTGAATTGAAAAATACTGTTTCTTTTGTTTATCATTTTTACAGTGCAAATATTTGTAATAAAAAAGAATATAAAGTGAATACTGTATACTTTGTATTCTGTGTTGTAATAGGGGGAGTGAGGAGGTGGGCAGATGGGGGGCTGGGGAGGATGACGAGGCTAGTGGCGGGGAGGGCCCTAGCGGAGGAGTAAGGAGGTGAGCAGTGAGCCAGCAGCAGGGTGACAAGGCAGGCAGGGGGGTATGGCTGCGAATGGGGGAGTGAGGAGGCGAGTGGGGGAGTGAGGAGGGACACAGGAGGCGAGCGGAGGGGGGTGTGAGGAGGTGAGCAGTGGGCATATGGGCAATGGGTGGCGCCCCTCTTTGGGTAGGCTAGCTCTTTATTGGACTTGGAATACCAGTATATTATACTGGCAGAACTCCTAGTGTGGATGCAATTTATGTTGACAGAACTGTGCTTTTGTAAGTATAGCATATTCCATCATCTCCCAAGCAAAACCAGCCATACCCGTAAAGTGCAATTTTGCTGGTATTAACTAGGGGCTTCTGCTGGGACAGCTGTATTGGTCAGGGATCACATCACCTCACACTCCTGATCAACATATCTATGCCAACAGAAGTCTGTAATGTAGGCAAGCTACATTAAGGTAAGCTTTCCATTAATTTCCAACTCCATTTCTTTTAATAAATCCATTGGCTTCTTGTTTCTGGTTCAAGGAGAGATCTGCAAAGAATTTTAAAAACATTGGTGTTATGCCCTTTTTGTATATAGAAGGCTTGAAAAGCTTTTTAAAAAATAAAAACATAAACCAGCAGGTAGTGGGGTGGGTGTTTTTGGTTTTTGCCTTAGAAATATAAGGAATGTCAAGTCTGATCTTCCCTGGTTTTGCTGATGGACTTCTTGGTGGGAGATCTCACAGCTCAACTGAAGATGTGGAAGGGTTAAATCTTTAACCAATAGATCATGTTCATTAAGCATTAGAGTTTAAGTAAAGACCCTCCGGATCTTACTAGAGCAAAAATCCAATAAAGTTCAAAAACCATGAACAAAGAAGTTTTTAAAAGTCTGGCATTTAGAATCCCTTTCTTTTGTTCCTCTACTTCTTGGATGTCATAATTTCACTAGGGCCTTGTATGTATGAGAAAAGTTGCATCAGTGAACTAAACAGATGTGGTTAAACTGGTGTAACCTGCTCATGTAGATCAACTTAAGTTTGTTTGTTTTTTTAAACAGAGTAATGGGTAAATATTTAGATTAACCTTTTTTGGAGTAATTCTATGCTGCTTGCTATTTCTAATTAAGGAGCAAGCAGCACAGTTGCAGAAAATAGTAAATTCCGTAAGAATTTTGAACATATTTAAATTTCATAAAATTCATGTGGTAATAAGAATATTGTCATTAAAATTCTTCAAGATAACCCAAAATGTAATGTGTGGCTACACATTAGGCTAGAACTGAGTGACCAGATTATAGGACTTGTTGAAAATTTTCCATCAAAAGTGCTTTTTGAAGAAAACTTCAGTTTTTGATTAAATAGTTTTCCACAAGTATTGTCTTTCCATGGAAAAATTTGACTTCTTGTAAAAAAAAAAATAATAAAAATTGTTTTTTAACAAAAAGGTTAAACTTTTGGCAGGAAAACCCATTTTCTGACTAGTTCTACTTTGTCACCTTTCATGAAAAGTTCTCAAACAACATTCTGCTCAAAAATATTACATAAATAGTTATGTTTTCTGTATTTCTTTTCCTCATACTGTATTGCTGCACAAAGACATGACTTCTGTTTTTCAGAATACTTCTGCTTCTCATTCTTATTCCACACCTGTAGCCAAGTGGTCAGATTCTCCTCTGTTACTCCTGTGCAATCCATTCACATATGGTTTACACATATGTAACTGTAGCAGAGTAGAAGATAGCCCATTATCTACTATTTGTGACTTGACAAAGAGCTGGTGGTTGAAAATGATTATTAAGCCACAGAAAGAAATAAGATTTTTCAGATAGGGACGAAATAGCCAGCACGAGCCAATGAACTCTTGAGAAACAATTTTCATACAAAAAGAAAAGGAGGACTTGTGGCACCTTAAATTTGTTAGTCTCTAAGGTGCCACAAGTCCTCCTTTTCTTTTTGCGGATACAGACTAACACAGCTGCTACTCTGAAAATTTTCATACAAGTATTTGTAGTAATAAAAAGTTAGAAATCAGAAGTACAGACAAAATTGACATAGCCAGTTTGATTCTAAATGGAATGTTTGTTGGAGTTTTCCAGCGAGCCTTAGTGGGTCTGTTTGAAAGTCTATACTTTTTTAACAGTTAGGGTCCCATTTTGAAAAAATCCCAAGGCTTACCACCATGCCCATACACACTCCTTCTGCATGTGCTGCTGGTAGCAAGGATTATGACTTTTGTTGTTGTTGCTCAAATATTACTTTTGGGTGGTTTCTTGGCTTTAGGTTTTTAATATGGTAGGTTTTATTTCAGACTTTGATAAATATTTTAACAGATTGTAGGAATACCAGAGAAGAAATCTTAATATAAAATTGTGAAGCCTTCAAGAGGGTAATATTTAAAAAACACAAAACTCTCAAAATGTTTGGGAAATTTACATCTACACATTGTGGCTGTCTTCTGTTGTTTATAATGAGATTAATCTACCCCTTGGATCAAAACTGCCTAAAAGGTTGGACCTTGGGCTGAATTTTGGTTGGCTTAAGCCCAGTTCTAGTTCAGACAGGCTATGAAAAGTGAAGCAAGTAGAGCTCATGGATTGAGTAATGGCTCCAAACAATGGGTATAATTTTAAAAAAACACACTAGTAGGGGGTCCTCGGTTCATTACAAGCACACCTTGGCAAAACCACTATTTGTGCTGGCTATGCCCCATTTCATCTTTGAGACTCTTTAGCAGCTGCCGGTTTGTCAGCCTGTCTCCATAAACATGATTGTTCTGTTAACTGCCGACTTGTCATTGGAAATACCCTATCACTGAACATCACAAATGTCCGGTAGCATTATAGTCACTAAGCATAGCAGATGTTGTGGAGAGCAGAGTGAGGCAATCTTTAAGATAGCTGGGCCATAGTTTTAAAGTTTGAGAGGAGGACTTTAGAGTAGACCTAGAGTAAGACTGACACTATGTGTGTGATTTCTTCTTAGTGTACACTGTTTAGACGGTGGGCCTCTGCATGCTGCACTAGCTGCAGCGTCTGAGGAACCTTTCAGGGGCCACCTCAGCAGGAATCCAGTCTGGAGATGACAAGTGCATCATAATACACTTGCTGTGGGTCCCAGATCTGTTTATGCCATTAGATCTAGAATCTGAAAGTTGCAGGTACATAGTATATATGCACATTTCTGTACACAATTATTATTGTAACCCACACTTAAACTGTAAGCTCTTTGGGGCAGGAGCTGTCTTTTTGTTTTGTTTGTACAGCACCTAGCACAATGGGGTCCTGGTCTATGATAGTTCTATACTCCTGGGGGAATTCTGCGCCACTGGGCATGCACAGAATTTATGTCCTCCCCAGATTTCTTTGCTTCCCCACAGAAGAATGACTGTCTGACGGGGAAGCAAAGAGAAGCCACAAGAGTGGTCATGTGAACCTTTCCAGCGGTATGTTTCAGGAGCCCAGGACAGCCAGCAGAGAGGTAAATCACTGTGGGGCAGGAGGCAAGGCTGGAGAAGACCCAGCTGGTGACTCCTACCTTGCACCAGGCTCAGCTTCTAGTCCTAGCTGGACTGGGGAGGACAGGACTTCCTCTTTCCTTGCATGGCATCTGCGGCCAGGTCAGACCCATCCCCAGTTTTCTCCCCCAGCTGGAAGAAGCTCTGCAAACTCCTCCCCCACCCCCGCTTCTTACATCCATTGCTCCACCCATCCTCTCAACCCCCGTGCGTTCAGACCCCCTCATACCCAGACCCTCCCACCTCACCTCGCCTCCCTGCACTCAGAACCCCCCTTCCCTTGATGAGCCCCACTCCCTTGGCACCTGGACCATCCCGACGAGCCACCCACACCCAGATCCTCACCCCAATCAGCCGCATCTGGACCCCCGCACACCCATATCCCCCGCTGAGCTCTATCCCCCCCCACACCCAGACCCCCCACCCCGCTGAGCCCCAACCACCTTCACCTGGCCCCCGCTGCAGAATCCCATTACTGTTGCACCCAGAACCCCCCAACAAGCCCCCGTGCATCCAGATCCCCCCCACACCTAACCCTCTCAACCCACACGTGGATCCACCCACACTAAGCCCCTCCATACTCAGATCCTGCTGCGCTGAGCCTGCCTGTCCACACCTGGTGCACCTGGCACAGAGGGGCTGGGCCCTGGGGTGTTTCTGGGGCAGGCCTGTCCTTGCACTGTGTCAGGGTTGGGTGCAGCCTCACTGCTGAGTCCATGTCCTGGGAGGAGCTCCACAGTGATCTCCTACCTCTGTGCAGCCAGTGGCCTGCCATCCTGGAGCTTCCACATTTATTTGGCAGATAAAATTTGCATAATTTTGCAGAATTTTAAAATATTGTGCGCAGAATTTTTATTTTTTTGGTGCAGAATTTTTAATTTTTGGCACAGAATCCCCTCCTCCAGTCAAAGGATTATAGTGAAAGTTCTTCCTCAGTCAAGACTGTAGCATCCTATAGTGAAAGTGAGATGGAGTAGCGGCAGCTAAACCTTGGTCTTTACCGAATCAGAACTCTACCAATTGTGGTGTACTGGCACAGTCACATGTACACAGCTGTAAGGTAGCAGGAGGTGGAGTAGAAAAGGGCTGCCACTACCAGCATATAGAGTCATCATTACTGGGCTGGCTACTAGCCAGTCCTAGGACTATGATTGCCAGTAGCAGCTACTCTTAACAAAACGTGTGCTGTTGGCTGGAGAAAGCATTTGTCCTCCAGCCCTACCCCTGGTGATCCAGCACTGTCTGTTAGGGCTGGCATCTTTATCTTTCATGTGGTGGGGAGGCATTTAGTTAATCTGAAATGTACCCCAAAGGTGTTTTAATTCTTTCATTGTATTGGTGTACATAACACAATTGTTATAGCAATGACCATCAATATTCTTAAGGCATACGAAAGAAGCTTGAAATGTAGAGTGTGGATTTTAAGTGATTTTATTCCATTTTTCTTTCAAGACATTGAATTTTGGTACTGAATGCAATAATATCAAGAAGACTATGTAATAAATGCTAAGTTATTGAGCAGACATGGATTGTCCCCAGAAATTTATTGTAAATGAAAGAGCACTTACTGTTCTTTGGTATTCCTGGAATTGTTACTATAATTGGAAACGAGTTATGAGTTAAGTGTAGCAAAAGAGCAGTGTGTTGAAAAGCAATAGGTCTGACTTATTATGAGATTTACAAGAAGCCAGGGTAGGCTTTTTATTTTCCTTTCACATTTTAAAGCTGCGGTACAATTTTTATGCTTGATTATATATGTGCTTGTCAGAATTTTTAATTTTATGGCTTCACAAACATATTAAAATAGAGTATGCTCTGGTTATGAAGGACTCTTATCGTAAAGGGTGTCTTTATCATTAGGTAAGTTGCCATATTAAAATCCTTGCATTTAAATTCTACCTTTCTGTGCAGAAATAATTATTGGCTTCTTTGCATATCCTAGTAATCTTCTCCTTTATTTTCCCTTATCAAAACCTTGTTATTAGTCAGGGATGTGTCTGGAAACTCTAATTAGGAATTAACAAGGTTTGTGAATGGAAAAGTGCGTGTGATTTACTTGCTAATGTCTGCTACATTGCCATTTTGTATATTTATGTTTGGTAGTATTCAAAATTTGCTAGCCACTTCCAAACACAAAGGGAAGATACACTAGATAGAATGTCCGACATGCTCAGGTGTGTGTCAGAACTAAGCTGTAAGGGATACCAAGCTACATTAAAGTCTGTGGATTGGTATAGGTATAGGTTTGAGCTCTAATACTGCTGCAGCAAAAAGAATGATCTTTTAGCTCAAGTGTGTGTTTAGAGGAAATGCCGGACACAAGTGGAAGGATCTGCTCATGGCCAGCACCATGGGTAGTGGTGTGATATGGTGAACAGAAGTCTGTTACCTTGAGGATGGGAGTTATTTTGTAGGCCATCCCCAAAACGCTGATGTTGCCTTTGGAGATTGCCACAGGGAAGAATAGCCGGGGAAATACATGCAACCACACTGTTGCTTATATAATTCTTATAAATGAAACAAGTTCTCCTTCAATTCAGAGCAGCCCTACTGATTCAGGCCACATAAATCATTGGCTCAGTTCCTTGCTACATGAAATTCCTCAGAAATAAATATAATCCCTACATTTGATGTTCACTCACTTGAGTAACTTCCTGTATTTTGCACAGTCCACTTGAGGATTTGCCATTTTTATTTTTGCTTGCCAGAAATGGCATCTACTTTAGGGTTCCAGTCCTACGTGCCTTGTGCCAAGATTGACTGGACATCCCAATTTACAGGGACAGTCCCAGGAGTTCTGGCTGGCAAAGTCTGAGGTGTTTAGGATGGGATTCACAAGGGGAATTTAGGTGTCTAGATCCAGCATTTAGGCACCACTGGCATTCACAAAGCCCCTGCTCAGTTGCCACCTAACCCTGTAAGTCCGTAAATTCACTAGGCATCTAAGTTTCTGCTGTTAAAGTCCCTAAGATGCCTAAATTTCAGCAACTGTACATTTATGCATCTGCCTAAGTCTTGTTACTGTCCAGGAGCTTGACATCTTAATCATGGGAGTGGCAGATTAGGTGGGGGAACACCTGTCTTCACTGCTGGGCCTGATCCAGTAGATAGTCTCAGAACATGTCTAATGTCCCCGTCCATCAAAGCTTGCACAAGTGAGGGGGAGCAGGAGGTGTGGTGTGGTGGTGACCCCTACTCTAGTCTAGTGGTTAGAGAGCACTCACCCAAGAGGTGGGAGACCCAAGTTCAAATCCCTGGTCCCCAGCAGGCAGGGAGGAGGTTTGAATCTGGGTCTCCCACCTCCTGGGTAAGTTTTCTAACTACTGGGCTAAAGGTTATGGGGCAGGGGGGAACCTCTGCTTCCTTGGTGTTTCTTGAAAAAGTGTTGACCTGCTTTAAGTACCTAACTCCAGGAGATGGTTCATCATTGTGAATCCTGGGTGGAGCTAGGCACCTAAAAGTCCTTCTCCTCTGCATTTTCTATTGGCTATTTCAGGCAGCTCCCTGCTCAGCATGTTGGCTTTTGTGAATCCCCTTCTCAGGCACCTAACTCTCCCATGCATTGTACAGGGAGTCTGGATACCTAACTCGGGGTTGTGAACTCTACGAGGCAGCAAGGATGCCTACAGGTTAGGTGCTGCAATGCTGAGCATAGCAGTTCCCTGTTGTGAGTCCCGCCTTTAGTCACCTGTCCCACTGGGGTTGCTATGATGCAGGTTTCCCTTCTCTCTCAGTACACATTAGTCACCTCTCTGCTGTTTTAAGTGCTGCACAGCTGAATTTTGTTCTGAAGAACAGCTCCATGATCTATAGGCCTCTTCACAATGAGGGAGAGGATCCCAGATTCCAACTGGAAGAAAGGGTGATAGGAGTCCAGTGAGAACTGGGGAAGGATTTTTTTCTTGAAGAGAATAACTTGGTAAGAAGGAAAAGGAAAGGAGAACTGGGGGAGGAAAACTGTAGGGACTGGAGATGGGGAAAACTGGAGAAGAGGATAAGAACTGAAAGTGTAAGGGGGAGAGAAAAAAGGCAGATTTTGAGGAATGGGAGAAAAATGAATGGGGAAACCTTTGCAATTTTTTTCATGTCAGTACTAGGTTGAAAGAAGAAGAGAGAAGGGTTATGATTGGAGGGAAAGGTTAAAAAAAAGCAAGAAGAAGTGAAATCAGAACACCCTAAAGAAGGAAAAGTGATAATAGAGACAGAAGAAGAGAGATAAGGATAAAGTTGAAATCTGTTGTGGAGAGATCAAAAAGAGAAGAGACTGGCTTAAAAAATACACTAAGGAGGGTGGAGCATAAGAGAAAATCCTGCTTGAATATTAGACTCTTCAGGGAAAGGAAGAATGGACAGCATCAAGAACATTTTGGGTGCTACCAAAATACAAATAATAAATAAGAGATGAGGCAACGTCCCCTGGTTTTTGGTTTTGTAAATGGTTAGTCAGTACAATCAGAGCTCCCATGGGCTCGAATGGGAGCGCCAGGTCCTCAAAATGTCTTGGATATGCTCCTAGCTGTTTTTTAGTAGTTACATTTGAGATGGGACTTTCATTCTAAAGGCCTGATGCAAAGCACATTGAAGTCAGTGGAAAGATTCCCACTGAATGCAGTTGATTGAATGTCCATATATTATGTGGCTTATAAAACTTCTCAAAACAGCTCCCTTTTGAGTTGACATTTCTTCTCCTTGTTCCCAGACAGGGTTGAATTGCTTCTGGAAAGTTTGAAGAAAATCCATTCTACTGTTTTGGAAGACCAGACATTCAGATAAATGCAGGTGTGTTTTTTTATGAAATACTTATGGAGGCTATATTTTTTGGCTTTCATTTGTAATGGAATTAGACTTCATTTAGAACTCCCCCCACAATAAAACCTGGGTTCTTTGTCAGTCATAAGAACATAAGAATGGCCATACTGGGTCAGACCAAAGGTCCATCCAGCCCAGTATACTGTCTACCGACAGTGGCCAATGCCAGGTGCCCCAGACGGAGTATGTTAGGTATGTTAGCAACAAGAAAAAAGTCAAGGAAAGTGTGGGCCCCTTACTGAATGACGGAGGCAACCTAGTGACAGAGGATGTGGAAAAAGCTAATGTACTCAGTGCTTTTTTTGCCTCTGTCTTCACGAACAAGGTCAGCTCCCAGACTACTGCACTGGGCAGCACAGCATGGGGAGGAGGTGACCAGCCCTCTGTAGAGAAAGAAGTGGTTCGGGAATATTTAGAAAAGCTGGAGGAGCACAAGTCCATGGGGCCGGATGCACTGCATCCGAGAGTGCTAAAGAAGTTGGCTGATGTGATTGCAGAGCCATTGGCCATTACCTTTGAAAACTCATGGCGATCCGGGGAAGTCCCGGATGACTGGAAAAAGGCTAATGTAGCGCCCATCTTTAAAAAAGGGAAGGAGGAGGATCCAGGGAACTACAGGCCAGTCAGCCTCACCTCAGTCCCTGGAAAAATCATGGAGCAGGTCCTCAAGGAATCAATTCTGAAGCACTTAGAGGAGAGGAAAGTGATCAGGAACAGTCAGCATGGATTCACCAAGGGCAAGTCATGCCTGACTAATCTAATTGCCTTCTATGACGAGATAAGTGGCTCTGTGAATGAGGGGAAAGCAGTGGACATGTTCCTTGACTTTAGCGAAGCTTTTGACACGGTCTCCCACACTATTCTTGCCAGCAAGTTAAAGAAGTATGGGCTGGATGAATGGACTATAAGGTGGATAGAAAGCTGGCTAGATTGTCAGGCTCAACGGGTAGTGATCAATGGCTCCATGTCTAGTTGGCAGCCGGTATCAAGCGGAGTGCCCCAAGGGTTGGTCCTGGGGCCGGGTTTGTTCAATATCTTCATAAATGATCTGGAGGATGGTGTGGATTGCACCCTCAGCAAGTTTGCAGATGACACTAAACTGGGAGGAGAGATAGATACGCTGGAGGGTAGGGATAGGATACAGAGGGCCCTAGACAAATTAGAGGATTGGGCCAAAAGAAATCTGATGAGGTTCAACAAGGACAAGTGCAGAGTCCTGCACTTAGGACGGAAGAGCCCCATGCACCTCTACAGACTAGGGACCGAATGGCTCGGCAGCAGTTCTGCAGAAAAGGACCTAAGGGTTACAGTGGACAAGAAACTGGATATGAGTCAACAGTGTGCCCTTGTTGCCAAGAAGGCCAATGGCATTTTGGGATGTATACGTAGGGGCATTGCCAGCAGATCGAGGGATGTGATCGTTCCCCTCTATTCGACATTGGTGAGGCCTCATCTGGAGTACTGTGTCCAGTTTTGGGCCCCACACTACAAGAAGGATGTGGAAAAATTGGAAAGCGTCCAGCGGAGGGCAACAAAAATGATTAGAGGCCTGGAACACATGACTTTTGAGGAGAGGCTGAGGGAACTAGGATTTTTAGTCTGCGGAAGAGAAGAATGAGGGGGGATTTGATAGCTGCTTTCAAGTACCTGAAAGGGGGTTCCAAAGAGGATGGATCTAGACTGTTCTCAGTTGTAGCTGATGACAGAACAAGGAGTAATGCTCTCAAGTTGCAGTGGGGGAGGTTTAGATTGGATATTAGGAAAAACTTTTTCACTAGGAGGGTAGTGAAACACTGGAATGCGTTACCTAGGGAGGTGATGGAATCTCCTTCCTTTGAGGTTTTTAAGGTCAGGCTTGACAAAGCCCTGGCTGGGATGATTTAATTGGGGATTGGTCCTGCTTTGAGCAGGGCGTTGGACTAGATGACCTCCTGAGGTCCCTTCCAATCCTGATATTCTAACCTAATAGGTAATAATCAGTGATCTCTCTCCTGCCGTCCCTCTCCACCCTCTGACAAACAGAGGCTAGGGACACTATTCCTTACCCATCCTGGCTGATAGCCATTAATGGACTTTTAACATCCATGAATTTATGCAGTTCTCTTTTAAACCCTGTTGTCATCCTAGCCTTCACAACCTCCTAAGGCAAGGAGTTCCACAGGTTGACTGTGTGAAGAACTTCCTTTTATTTGTTTTAAACCTGCTGCCCATTAATTTCATTTGGTGGCCCCTAGTTCTTATATTATGGGTACAAGTCAATAACTTTTCTTTACTCACTTTCTCCACACCACACATGATTTTATAGCCCTCTATCATATCCCCCCTTAGTCTCCTCTTTTCCAAGCTGAAAAGTCCTAGCCTCTTTAATCTCTCCTCATATGGGACCCATTCCAAAGCCCTAATCATTTTAGTTGTCCTTTTCTGAACCTTTTCTAATGCCAATATATCTCTTTTGAGATGAGGTGACCACATCTGTATGCAATATTCAAGATGTGGGTGTACCATGGATTTATAGAAGGGCAATAAAATATTCTCTGTCTTATTCTCTATCCCTTTTTTAATGATTCCTAACATCCAGTTTGCTTTTTTGAGTGCCGCTGCACACTGCGTGGACGTCTTCAGAGAACTATCCACGATGACTCCAAGATCTTTCTCCTGATTCGTTGTAGCTAAATTAGCCCCCATCATATTTTATGTATAGTTGGGGTTATTTTTTCCAATGTGCATTACTTCACATTTATCCACATTAAATTTCATTTGCCATTTTGTTGCCCAATCACTTAGTTTTGTGAGATCTTTTTGAAGTTCTTCACAGTCTGCTTTGATCTTAACTATCTGGAGCAGTTTAGTATCATCTGCAAACTTTTCCACCTCACTGTTTACCCCTTCTCCAGATCATTTTTGAATAGGATTGGTCCTAGGACTGACGCTTGGGGAACACCACTAGTTACCCCTCTCCATTCTGAAAATTTACCATTTATTCCTACCCTTTGTTCCCTGTCTTTTAACCAGTTCTCCATCCATGAAAGGATCTTCCCTCTTATCCCATGACAACTTAATTTACATAAGAGCCTTTGGTGAGGGACCTTGTCAAAGGCTTTCTGGAAATCTAAGTACACTATGTCCACTGGATCCCCCTTGTCCACATGTTTATTGACCCCCTCAAAGAACTCTAATAGATTAGTAAGACATGATCTCCCTTTACAGAAACCATGTTGACTTTTGCCCAACAATTTATGTTCTTCTATGTGTCTGACAATTTTATTCTTTACTATTTTTTCAACTAATTTGCCTGGTACTGATGGTAGCCTTACCGGTCTGTAATTGCCGGGATCACCTTTAGAGCCCTTTTCAAATATTGGCGTTACATTAGCTATCTTCCAGTCATTGGGTACAGAAGCTGATTTAAAGGACAAGTTACAAACCATAGTTAATAGTTCCGCAATTTCACATTTGAGTTCTTTCAGAACTCTTGGGTGAATGCTATCTGGTCCCGGGGACTTGTTACTGTTAAGTTTCTCAATTAATTCCAAAACCTCCTCTAGTCTAACTCTACTATTGTGGTTTCCTTCCAAACAGTGTTCGTAATGCAAGGTGCTATTTCTGATTTTGTCATATGCATATGTAGCACATTCCAATTTTAAGGACATTGCATTAAAACTGTTTAGTGCTAATGTTACATTTTGAGGGGTAGAAAAAGCAAGTGTTTATTCTGGTATGGCACATCAAGTCTAAGAAAAGTGTGTTACAAACATTTAGTTGCTCTAGCTGCATTTAACATATTCAGCTGAAAAAGCAAGGTAGATGCCTTAAAGAAATTGACTAAAAATTAATCTATATTATTTTTTAGCTGGTAGGTTGTGATCACAGGTTGGTGTTACTAAAAGTAATTGGAAATGCGGGTGTTGCAAGACATTGGGAATTTTATTACAATTCTAAAGCAAAGAAAATAAAATTTCCAGAATAACTTTGGGGTGGCCAAAACTTCAATGTAGGTGGACATGTGGGGCAGGAGCATTGTTGCCATTGATACATTACTTTACTATTACTTATATTTTAATAAGGGATCACCAAACTGAAAAGGTTGAGAAACCATAATTATATTCAGAAGCCTACTTAATGAAGGGTTATTGAAATAATTTTCACTTGTTGGGCCGGAACAAAAACTTCAATCTTAGCACCCCAGCCTGAGACCTGAATGTGGCTTCAGCTTTGAGTGAAATAGAAAACTTGTCATCACGTTTTTTCTGTGAATTTGTTTCCTCTCTGAATGCAGTATCTAAACGTAAAAGAAGATTGCAAAGCCATGGCTTTCTGCGCAAAACTGAGAAACTCAAAAAAGAGCGAAGTGACCACAGAAGCTCAAGAGCAAGGATTGGAAATATTATTCTATTTGCAAGAGAAGCCTCCCATTCGGTACACCAGTGGCGAGTATACAGCAGAAAACCTGTGCATTGAAGCTGCCCAGAAGTGCTGTGAGTGTTGCAGTATTCAGCTATGTTCTGAATTACTAAGACAAAATGTATCATAAATAAATTCATCCCTCTCTGGTCATGCAAAAATACTCATGGGGTAGGGTCAGGGCTAGAAAACTTTAAGGGTCCTCTTGTGGAATTCTTTTTTGATTATTTCATGGGGAGAAGGAAGAATGAGACTTTCCTCTGCAGAAGAGCTCTTGGTTCTCTACCTAGAATCCAAGGATCCTAGAGGAATGGCAAACAGGCATGACCCTCCACTCCAGTACTGACACTTCATTTATCATTGACTTTAACCTGAGCAGGATTAGGCTGTCTTTCAAGAGGTATCCTATTACACAGTTAAACAAGGCTATTTTCAGTGTAACATACCAGTTGGAAAACCTGTTAAGAAACGCTTTCTGTAGTACCAAAGCACATAGATGCAGAAGATGGCAGTTCTGGGCTAACTGGCAAAATAACCATTCCCTACTCTCCCTGATACTTATCTCATCGTGTTACTTGTTTTTCCCACTCTCATCATGTGTATGGTCGTTGGTGTGTACAATACTAGTGTACTGTAAAGTGAGATTAGAATTAAGCACAATTCAAGTTATATAGAAATTTGCAACAAAAAGTGTATCAGTGTCTTCCACTATGGTCTCAGTTCATCAAAATACTGAAACAGATGAGTAAGCCGTTGAAGTCAATGAAATTTAAGCCCATATTAAAGTGCTTTGATGAAATGCGACCTATGTAACTAGGGCCCGATTATCTTTTTGCTTACACCAGTTTTACACTCCACTGTCTTCAGCTGAGTTATTTCTGACATACTTTGATATGAGGGGAGATTCAGGCCCTTTAATCAGGCTCTTATTTATGACTAAGTCTGTACACAACTTCCCTGAAGCTTCAAACTAAAAAAAGGTTAGGCCCCCCCCCCATTTTTGGGGTTGAGACATCTAGTGCCCTCCTCCTCTGTTTCACCCAGTTACTCTACCCTTTCTTCAGGATGGGGGTAAGGGAAATCTCAGGGTCAAACTTCATCAAATATATATTCAAGTTGGCTGCTAATGAAAATCATTTATGATAAATTACAGCAGATACTTAAATCCATTTATTATTTATGTTAATAGATTAAAAGCTGTCAAATGCCTCTCTGTGTATTTATTCTAACACGCACACTGTCCATTGCCAGTAACTTCTGATGTCTAATTTCTAACTGCATCTAGTTAGAGTTGCAAAATCATCAAAGTGTGATTGAGGGAGTAAGGTTTTCCTTAGGGAACCTCCTTCCACCTTCTTTTATGCTAGCTAGGCCCATAGGAGATACCTGATTTATAGGTCCAAAAATCCTATTTGTTTTAATTCCTTTCAGTAAGGCTCTGAAGCTAGTCTCTGTTGTAAATGAGTGATATGGTGATACACCATCAATAAGCCTCCAGTGCTGCTGGATTACATGAGAGAGCAGCGAGTATCCTGCCCCACAGTATATAATTGTACAGTTGGCATAGTCAGCATTTATTTTCCTCAATATTTTTGGAATTAAGAAAGCATTTATTTGAGAATGGATTCAGTAAAAACTGAGCGAGAAGCTCAGGATTTGGCCCTGATTCAGGAAACACTTAAGCACAAGCTTTGGTGCTGTCCTAAGTAGAGATGCCTTCCTGGTGTACAGGGCCCCTGTGATGTATATGTTGCCAGATAGTGCTCTCTTCTTTTATTGACAAGGAAACCCAAAACAGAGAAATTAGATGGCTTCATCCCTATGAAGACACTGTAACCTGTTTTTGTTGTATTTTGTTTAATTAAAAACAAACAACATAGAAACGGCAAGTCAACTGTAGTGTTTTGTTGGAAAACCCTGTGGTGGATTAGTAAACTCAGATGGGACAGTGACATCACTTGCTTTCCTGCCCTTTAACTGAAGGAAAGGGCATGTTTTTGATTTTAGCAAAACAAACCTAAGAACCAAATCACAGAATTTTGAACAGTTTTAGTAGTACACCCCGTCTCCTGCAAGCTGTCGAAAGTGTAGTTCAGATTTCAGTTTGTGAATTCATTAATTTATTTTTTCTTTTTAATAGCTGTATCTCCATTGTGCCACAATCTCTTTGCACTATTTGAGGAGAGTAAAAAACTCTGGTATGCACCGAACCATGTCTTCAAAATAGATGACAAGACAGCACTCCGGCTCCATTATCGCATGAGGTATGTTGGGACAAATGAACGATGGATTATTTCAAGATTCCAGTGTGCATTTTTTTCCAAGAATTGTGTGGCTAGTGTAACACTTAGAGCTGAACTCAGTTTAAAACAAAAAACCCTTCACAGCAAAGTTGAGAGATTAACAACAGGAAAGGCTGAAAAGGTCTCCAGAATGTGTGCATTTGCTAGATAACCTTAAAACAACCCCAAACCACAAAGCTGTAAGTGACTGGACTAACTGAAAATTCACCATGCAAATGGCTGAGAACCATGGTCATATTGTAATGTTCTGTATTTCTGTAGCACTTTCCATCTGAGGTGTTCCAAGTGCAACTATTAATGAATTTTGCTTCACAAAATATCCCTGTGAGGTAGGAAAATACTGTTGTTATTCCTGTTGTATACACTGAGGCACTGAAAAGTTAAGGGCCAAATTCTATGTCTCCCCCTACACAGGGTAGGGGTTTCAAAATCGTTCAGCATTGGCTTAGCTTGGCTCCCATTGGATTCCCATCAACTTAAATGGGAGCAAAGTCATGCCAGTGCTTTTGAACACCCACTCTTAGCTCCAAGGGGAACTGGTGCAATTCCATGGTGGGATGGGAGAGAGCACAAGGAAAATACACAACTCTGTGCAAGGGATCTGCACATCATCAGGTTGTACTTTATTGGCAATTCCTGAGCCACAGCACATGGGGGCTGGTGGACCTGTGACTCCATGGATACACCAACCATTCCTCTCCTCTTCCTCTTAGAGGAGAGTGCATGCAGCTGTAGGAGCTACTGGGGAGCAGTTTCACCATCACTTTGCAGCCTAGGGAAGGATTTCTTCCCCTTTGGATTTGGTAGAAATTCTAGTACAGATCCCATTCATTTTTCTTCTCTGTTGTTTTCATGTTAATTGTTTCCCCTCTTGTACCAATACAGTTACTATTCAACATCCTGTACATTGAAAGTGAGGCCCTTCAATTTCAGTTTTTACCTGCTTTTGCAGAAAAGTTCCTAGGTGTTACGAAAGTCATTATTTTGTTTTTACATATAATTTGAATTTTGTAAGTGCTGGAACTCCTCAGACCTGGCTCCTCCCTCCAGAAGAAGAGAGGGCAGCTTGGAAACCAGGGTACTGAGCCTCCGTGTCTCCTTCCAGTGTGGGGAGCTGGGTCAGAAGTACTGGAATGACGCAAGCGCTGGTGTACATGTTGTTGGCAATCTCATACCTACTACATACACATTACCGGCTTTACATGATAGCACAATAGTTATTATCATTCAAAGCAAATTAAAGTTAGTTAATGCCTTTTCCTGTTAAAATGAGCTGAAAAAAACAAAACAAAACAAAACTGTATCCAACAGAACATAAGGGTTTTTTGGAAAGTTGCATTAAAAAAAACAGGAAACAAGAGTGATATTTCCCCAGAAAACTGCGCAGTTAATTTTTGTACTGAGTTTTATCTGTTTTTAAATATTTGTAATAAACCCTGATAAATTCCTGGGAAATCTTAAAATAAAAACTGAAAATGAAGAACCTTCATTACAATCTAGAGAACAAGTTTTATCTTGAGGAATAAATTTTTCCAGACTGTTTGGTCATTCTGGCATTTTCCAAGGGCAAGAGCACAAATAGTTGGGTCCCCGTTAGCTCCACTAGGCACATCTCTTAAGAACATACATTTATATACCAACATTTCCTGTTTAACTTGTCATTTTACTAAAATCAAAACCACAATCTTTTGGATTCATCTTGAGACTGGAGAAAAAATTGGCTGTAATTTGTTTGTGTGCGATGTTGCATATTTAAGTACTTATCTGAATATTTGCACCTATGCTTCATGAATTGTCACATGCACATAGTGGTGATAGAACTTACATGTGCAAACCTCCATTGTTCCAAGAAAAATCTACACACACAGGCCACTTCATCTGCATGGAGAAAAGTGCACACATTGGTAATGTAAATGCAGGCCAGGATAAGGCCCCTTTGACAGTTTGACTCTTTGAAGTTTAAGTGGGGTAGCTGTGTTAGTCTGTATCAGTAAAAACAACCAGGTGTCCTCCTGGCACCTTAGAGACTAACATGTGCTGTGTATTTATACCTGCTTACTGTATTTTCCACTCCATGCATCTGATGAAGAAGTGGGTTCTAGCCCACAAAAGCTTATTCCCAAATAAATTTGTTAGTCTCTACGGTGCCACAAGGACTCCTTGGTTTTTTTTGAAGTTTAAGGAATTCTAATCCTGAATAAATCTGTACCATGTCACAGTTGCTTTTCTGATTGGAGAAGTTTGAGGGAAAGGGAATGTATGTTATTCAGGGAAATGATCGTAATGAACAAATAGGTCTTGGCTTTTCAGAGAATAACTTTAGTGATATGTATGTATGTTAGAAAAACACAAGATTACTATAATCTGGTCTGTTCCGTTGACAGGCCTTTTCTATAAGCAGTGCTAATATCTTAATGTAAACTAATCTGAGGTTTAAACTGTTGTTATTAAATGCAGTAGATTAACACCAGATGATAATGGAATTGAGTGACTTGAATTGCTGCGAGAAGCTCTTGGGAATCTAATTGTCTCACAGAATATTAGTTGCTCTTATTTGCTTCAAGAGGTCAATCAGGTCAACCACATACCAGAAAAACCTTGTTGTTTTCTCGGTACAATAGGAACTCAGAGCAATTTCCCCTGATAGTGTTCTGTAATATTTCTGATGTGTAGTTTCTTCTTTTTAAAGGAAGAGCTTAATTTTATATTTATTTGTATCATATTCTATATAACATAAGAAAATTGCAATTCTAGGAATTTTAACCACTGACTCAAAGCATAATACTATTTTTAACTAACCACATTGCATGACTATATATTACTAATTCATAAAAAATAATTCCCCATATAATCAGATTATATTTGTATGTTTCTGCTTTGGTGAGTCAATGGTGACAATTCCCAGAATTACTTCTTATTTCTGTTATATATTATTAAAGTTGTCTGGTAGTTCCCATTGTAAGACCTTGTTTTCAGTTGCTTGTAACTTTGCCAGACTTTAACCATTTGTGCTGAAATTTTCCATGCAAGGTGTCTACCTCAGGCTGATTTTTAATTTCAGCCAAAATTGTTCAGCCATTTCTGAGAACAAAACTGGACGAAAATATATTTTGACCATGTTAAAAAATTCTGGCAACATTTTCCCAGTGAAACTCTACCCAAATTATAAGTCTTTGAAAAAAAAAATTGCAGTTTGCATATGCTCAGCGGAGACTTCATCCACACTAGGCATGCTTTAGCCCAGGGCTGAGCAGGATTTTCCCTACAAGTTGCAGCTCTGAGCTGCTGTAGGCCATGTTGGGTCCAAGCCTGGGCACTGGGTCTAAGAACATGGAGACTGTGTTCTGTGCTATCAGTGACCTCCCTGCTGGGTGCAGATAGTATGGAGGGGGAAGCTGCATATGTATGCAGAGGGGTAAGAGCTGGACTGGATGGGAGTAGATTGGGACAAAGAGCCTGGGAACTATGAGAGGAAACTGCAACTGTCTGGGCAAAGAGATTGAGTATGAACAAGTAGGGGAGGGGGAAGGAGGTGAGCGGAGACAAATCTGATGAGGAGTTGGGGTATGGAGATAGGCAAAGAGACTCGGACTAGGAGCCGGGGGGAATGCTGAGATTGGACAAGGAGTCTGGTGAGAGGTTTGGGACAGAGAGCCAGTGGAGACTGGGAACATGGCCTGGGTAGGGAGGAGAGGGTTGATTTAGAGTGGGGGAAGAGAGATCAGATGAGGAGTCAGGTGTAGGGAGTGACTGGGACTTGGATAAGAAGCCTGAGGAAAGGCAACTGGGACTGGCAAAGTGAGGAAAATAGGACTGGGAGTATGATGCAGATAATTAAAACCATCTTTAATAGAAACACCCACTGAAATGTCAAAGGTCATTATTTTCACTAATCACTAAGGGCCTGATCCTGCTTTGAGCTTCACACACACAGACATCTGAGCAGAGCTCATTGCAGAATTGGGACCTAATTTCCCCCAATGCCCACTTGATTTGTGATGCCTATGAGAAATGATTCACAGAAGATTATTTTTAACGTATGTGATGAAAAGTAAGTTGTTTTGCTCCACCCTGCTGCTAACAAGCCTCTGCTGAGTAATTGTGTAAACTTACTGCTGCCCTTCCTTCCCTTTTCTCATTTTTGTTGTTGGCTCCTTTGTTGTGTTATGCCTGAAATTAGACTAATTGGGCCACATTCTGTTTTTTTTGCACTCAAAGGCGCTTTGCACATTTTGAAGATTGTAAATTAATAATCCATAATAGGGTACAGTAATTTCCTTTTGAGTATTTTTGTGAAAAGTTTTTAGTTTTGTTCAACTGCCTGATTTACTGAGAATGTCACTAGCTTTTTCCACCAAACAAAACCCTTAACTTTATTTTAATGTAGCTTTATGCATGTGACCTTCTCTTCGGTACGTGCAGTAGTTATTGTAGTTTTCCATGTTCACTTGACCTTTAAGTACATTAAGATATCTAATCTTACCTCATTTCAACCACAAAATAGCATTCTAAGGTTACTTGTCATGCAGGTTTAGACAGACAAATGCTGTTTAAAATTCTAAAGGTTGTCAAGGGTTTGCAGAAGTCCGTGTAACAAACAAGATGGCATTCAGCGTAAGTACTGACTTTCACCCCCATTAGAAATTGTCGTTTCAGATCTCTATTAATGGTAGTCATTAGTAAACAGTGTTGAAGTAACAGTTGAATAAGGACTGGATCTGTACATGTTCAATATTTAACATTCTTACAGAGCACTCTGAAAACTTTGCACTTGGTTAAATTTGTTATATTCTTTTAAGTGGTAAGTATTTAATGAGCAAAGTAAGAATTATGGTAAAGGATGTGTTGATCCAGACCTGGTTTAACTAAGTTTTACTTAACTGAAAAATTAAATATGGATTTTTAAAATGATTTCACCTTGCATCATTTAAACTGAGATGGTTTTAAAGGAGCTTAAGGTTGGGATAGGATATGGAGGGAAGCGTTAAGGCACCCAGCTCTCATTCAGTTTCAGTGGGATTTGAATATCTCACTCTCTTTGGCTTCTTTGAAAATCCCAGCCTGAAGGTAACATTAGTAACATTCCAGCAGGCTAAGAAGTTTGTTTCAGATATGTTTTGTAAATTGATTGCATCACTTTAAAACTGGATTATTCAGATTAGTCTCACCTCTTCAATTCTGGCCTGATTTTTAGTAGCATATTTTCATGAATGCCAAGAGTTGGAGCTTTAATGGTTGGAACCACCAAAAATGAGAAATTCCAAGATATCATGTGATATACAACAATGGTCCTAGTTCAAGCAAATCTTCAGATAGTGGCAGCTAAAATCATTTTAAAATTGGTGTGTGTTTATATGGTGGGCTGCACAGGGAAGAGAGAGAATGGTGACTCAGGCTATTGTGATTTTAATGGCCAGTATTACCTACCAAAGCATAACATGAATGCTATATGCTGTTTGAACATTGAAACTATCAGAGTTTAATAATATCACTTTTCAATTGGTCCCTTAGCCTGGAATGCTGTTTTGGCACAGGTCCAGGATTTTGGGCCAATGTAATATTTTACTTGAGAGTAGAAAGATGAAAGATGTTGACTTATTGCTAGACTTTTATTTTAAACAGTTTAAAAATAGGTATCCAAAATACACTGAGGCTCCCCTCAGTTTTTAAAGTTCATCACTCTTTTTCTCAAGGTATTATTTTATGAACTGGCATGGGACAAGTGAAAATGAGCCCTCAGTCTGGAGGCATTCTCCGAAAAAACCAAAGAATTTCTATGAGAAGAAATTACTGCCAGATGGAACTCCTATGCTTGACACATCTCCAAAGAAACAAAAGAATTCCTATGAGAAGAAACTAGTGCCAGACGGAACCCCTATCCTTGATGCAAATTCGCTAGAATACCTCTTTGCACAGGTAAGATATTGTATAAAAAACCCTTAAGCCATTTCTCCTGTGGTTGGAATGGTTATATGCTTTATATGTGCTTGCATAAAACTGTCCCTTTCTCATGTTTTAAGGAACAATCTTTCCATAGAAATTAAAGGGAGAGATCCACCTCATTTATCCATGTATGATTATATCTTATGGTATATTTTCTGATACTTTGTCCAGTCTGGTTTTAAAATGTCCAATACCATGGAGCTTCCACCTTTTCTCTTGTAAAGCTATTCCTCAATTTAAAAGTGCAACCTCTGCTAGTCAACAGATAACAACATCTGGGTAATTTGGAACAGCCTGCATACCTTACTTCTAAAAAAAATTGTATGGAGTTAAAACTTTGGCAGAGTCCTGATAACAAAATTACTCAATCACAAGCTGGATTTCTTTATTTGTAGTTCCCTTTTCCCTATCTGCTGTCTCTGTTTTTTTTTTTTGTATTTATTTTTAAAGAGTGTAAGCACTTTGAGGCAGAGATCCTGTCTTCTTACAATACCTAATGCATTGCTGCCAGAAAACAAAATACAATGTTGGTAGGAGAAATTGACTATACAGAGGAAACAGGGAAATAGACCATTCATAGAGACTGAATTGGTGGAGTGCTATGAAATGCACAAAGTAAACAAACTGGAAAAAAAAGGAACATTTTGCTGTTAACATCTTTATGGTACTCTTAGGTGTTTATTGTAACTGTAGTGGCTACAAAATTTTCAGTCAGAAGTGTGACTTTCAAAGCTGACTGTCTGTTTTTAGAAGCAAGATAAGTCTGAAGAGAGCTGTTAGGGTGATAGTGTGTTGCTTAGCTGTGAAACCATAATAAAGAAAATACAACATAAACTACAGCTGAATGAACATCTGAGAAATCACTTTTGAAGGAAACAAGAGAACTGCATAAAATATATGGAGCAGAGATTTTTTTAAGGGGCATCACCCCACAATGTTTTATTCATTAAATGATCAGACATATGTCACGGTGTAGCATCGTCTGTGTAACTATTGCTTGAAAACCTTTATAATCAGGTTTATTTAAATAGGTCTTTATTTGGTTACTGTGGAAAAAAGGATGTGCATTAAACTTTTGGATGGGTCATCACCCTGGAAAACATTAGCAGACAGTGTTACAGTGTTAACAAAATGGTATTTTGGGGGACTACCATTTTTTAAAAAAGTGGAGTATAAAAATCCCAACTCCAGTATAAGTGAGAAAAAATATCACTGCCCTGAAGAATTTATAATCTGATCTTTAAGATGTGATTCAAGGAGTAACACACAGAGTGATGAGGTGAGGAAGGACAAAGTTAATGAAATAAGATCATGGCTATTCTTCACTGGATGGTAAATATCTACATGGTGCTACAAAGGTTTATTTTCTACAGTTATTTTTTTAGGCAACACTGAGGAGTGGGGGTCTTTGGAATGATTTGAGTGGGATGTGTACACCAGTGTAGGTCCCAGTCTTGCAATGAGATGCACAAGTGATCCCCTGTGACCACAATGAGTCTCATTGAAGTCACTGGAGCTCTGCAGGTACACAAGTGTTCCTGCACGTGTCACAGTGGAGGACTGGGGCTTTAGTGACGATCTAAGTATGATCTCTTTCTGTGCTACAGAAACTGCCATTGGAAAAAAACAAACCTTTTTTGTTGGGCACCGTTGTTGCTGCTTAGTTTCAAGAAGAAGATTTTAAAAGACAAGATTTTTAGCGTGAAGGTGGCCTGGATGCATCTTTATTTGTTCCATTTTATATGTCTATATCCAGGAGAAGGCAGCCCTTCCTATTTTGGAAGGCTCTGCTGCTGCTTGTGTAGGGCTATGATTTTGTTGACCCTGTTAGTGTACAGAAGATAGACTATTGCAAACATTTTTAAAGCAACTTGTTCTCTTTGCTTCCCATTAAGGGACAGTATGATTTGGTGAAGTGCCTGGCACCAGTTCGAGACCCTAAAAATGATCAGGAGGTTCATGAAATTGAAAATGAATGTCTGGGAATGGCTGTCCTTGCAATCTCTCACTATGCCATCAAAAAAAACATGAAGCTGCCAGAACTTCCCAAGGATATCAGGTTAGTCATTATAACTCTACACTCAGTACTGTGTATGCTACTGCCCTCTTCTGGATAAAATATTAGACCTGCTGAAATGTGTATGGACACTTGTCCTCCAGTGGCTGATCCGACAGAGGATATAAGCCAGTGATGGGCAACCTTCTGCCCATGGGCTGCATGCGGCCCATCAGGATAATCCACTGGCGGGCCGCCAGACAGTTGGTTTACATTTGCACGGCCGCTCGCAGCTCCCGTAGCCACGGTTCACCGTTCCCAGCCAATGGGAGCTGTGGGAAGTGGCGCAGGCCGCAGGGACGTGCTGGATTCTGCTTCCCGCAACTCTCATTGGCTGGGAACGGCGGCCACTGGGATCTGTGGGCAGCCGTGCAAATGTAAACAGTCTGGCAGCCTGCTAGCGGATTACCTGACGGGCCACATGCAACCCGTGGGCTGCAGGTTGCCCACCACTGATATAAGCCCTGATGTTACTACAGCTAAAAGCAATTCTTTTTTAGCCCTTGTGGTAAGGATATGTAATTAGAAGATGCCCTTGAGTTCTGTTACCTGCTGGCTACAGTGATTTTATGAAGCCACAGCATAAGTGACAACCATAAAGTCCTGAGTATTGATGGAATCCATATAACTTCAACATGTCAGTTGTTATAGCAATAGATGATTCAGAAGTAGTACCTTTATTAACTAGTAGGCTGCCAATGGTAAATTGAACATCATAACCTTTAAATCTATGTTAGTAATGATTTAGTTTCATGTAGTGTAGTCAAATTTGCTTTTCTTACCACTTCATGTTAGTTAATGGTATATTGTGGTTTTAATTTCAGTTTGCAATATAATTAAATATATTTACTTGATTATAATTACAACTCTGTTTAAGTAGGTGGTTATAATGTTAGTTTCTTGCCCAAGCAAATGTCAATTTCTCAAAGGCTATATCAAAGGTTAAGGTCAAAATTCTCAAAAGTTTACGTCCATATTTAGGCACCTAAATATGTGGCTCGAGTGGCAGAGGCGGTGGAGTATCCACCATTTCTCTTGATTTCATTTGGTAACTTTGGGCACCAAACTCAGAATTTTTTTTCCCTAAAGTAGTGAAAAAAAACCCTGCAGTTTAAATACTTTGTTACTGTGTATTTTAATTGTTAACTGTCCCTTAAATGCTTTGTTACTATGTATCTTAATGAGATAATACTGATTTGAGACAGCTCCCTACATTTTTCTGAGGTTTTCAGATGTTTACTTATTGTCTGTATCTGTGTCAGGTAAAAAACTGGGCAATTATATCACGTGTTATGAAACGGTTTCTGTGGTATTACTATTAAATGCACTATGAAACTTTGCATGTGTTTTCTGTAAGTTACTTTTACAGTAAACCAACTGCAGTTTTATAACGGAAAATTGAGGTAGCAATATTAATATTCCATCGTTTTTTTCTAGTTATAAACGTTATATTCCTGAAACTTTGAACAAGACCATCAGACAAAGGAATATCTTAACCAGAATTCGGATAAACAATGTTTTCAAGGATTTCCTTAAGGAGTTTAACAATAAAACCATTTGCGACAGCAGTGTCTCTCCACATGATCTGAAGGTTAAATACTTATCAACAATGGAGACTTTAACTAAGCATTACGGAGCAGAAATTTTTGAGACTTCATCATTGCAGATTTTAACAGAGAATGAAAAACATGGATTTAATTTTGGAGACAATGGGATCATCCCACAGTATGAAGTGATGGTGACGGGAAACAATGGAATACAGTGGAGGCGCAAACCAAGTGTGAGTGTCCATTCACAGACAAAAAGACTGAGGTTATTTGGGGTGGGGGAAAACCAGGCTGCAAAAAACTTGAATCTATTTTGGAAAATTAGTTAATTGAGAAGTTTCACCTTCAGACTCTTTGGTTTGTTTAGTACCGTTCCTGTCATGCCTTTTAAATGGTTAGCAGAACTCAATAGTCCTTTGCAAGTGGGAAACGTACTAGCTTTTGCCTCGAGAAAAACTTCGTTGTAACCTTGTTTAGATCATAATTGAAATAAGTGCAGCGGTCACCGAAACATTTTTCTGTATTGTAAAACCTCCTTGTGGTTTGATCAATTCGTAGTTTTTGCACAAAATGAGATTACTAATTTGGAAAGGAAGGGCGTGGTAGGTCAGTGGCAAAATTGCATTAGGAAACTGGCAGAAAGCCTGCCTTTGATCAGCATGGGTTCTTTGCTTTTGTGAGTGCTAGAAGTCAGAATGACAGGTTTCAGAGTAGCAGCCGTGTTAGTCTGTATTCGCAAAAAGAAAAGATGAATGCAGATGGACACAGATGAATGCATCCGATGAAGTGAGCTGTTGCTCACGAAAGTTTATGCTCAAATAAATCTGTTAGTCTCTAAGCTGCCACAAGTCCTCCTTTTGTTTTTGAGAAGTCAGAATGAAAATTAATACCTGTACCAAATCAGCCAAACCAGATATTGCTCTGTAGGATTTCAAAAGCGGGATTTATGCAAATATTCTGTACCCGTCCAAGTGATGAAAGGTGTGTGTGTGCGCAAATGAATCAAACAGTAAATTGTGTTTCTGAAGTCAGCTGTATTTAAAATGCTGCTCTCAATATCAACGTTCATAAATAAGGCCACCTTTCATAACTACATGTATACTGTGCCCGCACACAGATTTACAGTTATGCCAAAAAGGGGGCCAATGGAGGACAAAGGACTATGTCAAACTGCCTTGTAGGTCTGCATTTTGGACCCTGTCCTGTGGGTTTGGAAAGTGCTTGGCACATTCTAGGAACTTCAACCTCAATTGTGGTTGAAATGAAAATGTATTTATAATATAACTAAGTGGGAAGATGCATATGCAGGAGTGCAGAGGACAGGGAATATGCTCATTCGTCTTGGCAAGTTAACCGTGAAAAACCTTTATCTAATTACTAGTTAAAGATCCTCCTTGTGGCATAATAAATATGGTGGATTACTTATGATCTCTCAAAAGATTGTTTTATAGTGTTATCTGTATATCTGTTTTATAGTTATCTGTGTGTACGCCACAGACAGAATTCCAGTAGATATCAATGGAGAGTTCATGCATATCTTGAGTTTTGAACTGAGTTTTTGTAATACTTGTTAATTACTTTGCAGACATTAACTAACCTTTGTTACCCTTAAGTACTATGTAGATAGCATTATCCCGGTTTTACTGATGGAGAAAGAGAAAGGTTAACTGACATGTCAAAGGTTGCACAATGAATTGTTGGCAAAACTAGGCTTAGAATTTGTGACACTCCTCCTGGCGCCCAGAGCTGTGAATCACCCTGTTACCACATGCCTCCAGAGCAAGGGAGTCTTGTCTGTACCAGCTGGATATTTAAGTCCCTAACACAACCAGCTTGTCAGCCACCGAAGCACGCTCCGCAGAGCTACACAGCGCTGTCTTTACCTTGCAGGTTGACAACACAAGGACCCCAGCTCCTGAGTCCTTTCAAAGTGTCCCCCTGTAGTATCCAGCCCCTAGTCACTGGATACCCACAGAAATCCCAGATCCCCCGTTCTCAAAGGAACAGTGTACCTCTGTTTATCAGTTTTATCTTAGACCACTGCCCCTGTATTATACACAGCACATGAGTACAATTATCAAACAGAAGGAAGTTTATTTAAGAAAGAATAGAGATTCAAATAAAAACCAGTGTAAGAGATGGGAACAAATGATTACATATAAAACAAAATCATAACATGTTTTCTAGAGGCTAAACTAACAGGTTTAACCTCTTGTCTAAAGAAGCATATCTCACCCAAAGTTCTCTCTAGCATTTTCAATCAAGCTGCTTACTTCCTCCTGTTACTTTTCTCTCTGAAGCTTATACAGGCCTATATTAGCATTCAGTTCAGATGTGTGGGAGGAGACCATTGTGAACTATACAATACTGAATTTACATGTAAACAGCCAGCTAGATAAACATTTCTTGTGTGACAGAAAATCTATTTTTCATCTTTGCTGGTGGCCAGTCCCTTGAGGCAGACTTTAAGAGCATAATTTCCAGCATAAATACATACCGGTAACTCCTTGCATAGCATCTTTACATACATTTCACAGTAATGTTGATGCCCAGAGTGTCACAAGCTTTTATTAGAGACCTTGTATGATACTCTTTGGTGAACTCTGATGTGAATACCAGACTTGGGATTCCTGTACCCTTATGTGCTCCATACACCCTCTTCTAGTTCGAATCAAGAGGTTCCTCAGTCACAGAATGTATGAATTATTTGCTCTCAATCCTGTTTCACTGAATAGTCTTTTTGAGAATGAATGTCCTCATAAAATACACATTAAAGACATGACTGACCTGTTAATTCTGAGGGCAATGGTTTGAAATATCCATCCAAGAGTAATTTTAGCATGAAAATGTATCTTCAACACTTAAAAAATATTTATCTGGTACTTTCATTCCAAAATGTTTGCAGGTTGTACAGCCTGAGAGAGAGAAACATAATAAACTAAAGAGGAAAAAATCAGACAGCAAAAACAAGAAGGATGAAGAAAAAAACAAAATCCGAGAGGAATGGAACAATTTTTCATATTTTCCTGAAATCACACTCCTTGTCATAAAGGAGTCCACAGTCAATATTAAGAAGCAGAACCACGAAAAGATGGTAAGGGCGTAGGTGCGGTAAGCTCTTTTCTAGCAGACGGATGAGCTAATGAGACAGTATTGCTGGACAAAAGTGGTGCCATTAATATCATCATTCCTGTTATTTATCTAATGGGTACCAAACATTGTAATGTCAACAATTTGTGTTTAAAAAAAAAAAAGTGCTCTGGTTTGAAGAACAAATTGATAAACAACATCTTTCTTCCCCAAAGCTATGCAGCTGTGCACGTGTCACTATCCATACCACAACACTTGTTTTTATCCCCATCCAAGCCCCCCCAATATGTGGTAAACAACCCCACCACACTTCATAGTTAGTTCTCTGTGACCTCCCTGGATGCATCTTGGCAAGAGAAAAGCAGCGTGGAGGAAGAAGAGAAACAGCAATGAGTATGGAGGGAGAGGAGACCAAGAGAAAGATCTGGTGGGGAAGAGGCAAGAGAACACCAGCAAACATAGGAATAATGGGACTCCTCAATGAGAGTACCCTGACCTTTTCCTCCCGCTGAGCATTATTTTGGATGCCAGAATTTAGAAAGGAACTATCAAAACATGTGTGCCTCCGAATCCAGTGTGGCCCTCCCACATGCTCCTGAGAAGTCCTTTTGAATCAGAGGGACCCACATGGGTGCCAGACTCTGCACTCGTGGATCTCACTGGAGAGTTAGGGTGTGTGTGTAGCTCACCATAAACCATCTGCTCACCCATGCTAACCAGTCAAAAAGATATCTGGGGATGTATGATGGTCATTGTTGCCCTTCTAAATATTTCTTTGTGCCGTAGGTACTCGGATAACATTTTGCCTTGCCCTTTGAAAAATCCTCGGGAAAACAGTAGCATACATAAATTCCCAGATTCTAACCCTCTCCTTCTCTCCTTTATTAATTTTTTAACTGAGCTGCAATAATTCTTGACTAAAATATCTTCTTTATTCTAGGAATTAAAACTTTCTTCACATGAGGAGGCCTTGTCATTTGCATCTTTAGTAGATGGATACTTCAGACTTACTGCAGATGCCCACCTCTATCTCTGCACTGATGTAGCTCCACCTTTGATAGTGCACAACATAAAAAACGGCTGCCATGGACCCATTTGGTTAGTTTAAATGCATTTATCCCCTCCTAGAGCCATAGCACTACCCTGAACTAACTGAGGAAATTGAGAAATTTAGGAGGGTTCTTGACTAGCAGGGATTTGCTAGCAAAGGATTGTAGGGTGACTTAATTGATGATGAACAAGACTGCTGGAAACCAGCATTTATTTTTACAGTGCCAAACTGTTTCTCAGATATTTGCATGTTCAGTTTGAGACAATTTGTTAAAATGTTGCTAAGACGGGAGAGAAGGAGAACAACATCTGGTGTAAGTCATTTGAAACTGTAGGGTAGGATTTTCAGAAGCACTTACTGCTGGCCTAACTCTTCTGTTATTGAAGTGAACAATAAAATGGCAATACTCCCAGCAGAGTAAGGCCACTGCTGAGCGCCTGTAAAAATCACACTCACAGTGTCTTTATCTTCTGCATTGTGCTATTCTACATTTCCAAGAGCCCTGCTTGTCTGCAGAGATGTTTTGTTTTTATAGTTCTACAGGCCATTACAAGTGACATGCACACAATGTTTTCTTATGTAGTCTGTACTTTCATTTTTTGTGCTGTTTTTTAAACTATAAACCCAGGAATCCTGACTTCCTCTCCAAACTAACCACTTCTTCCTGGGTTCTACTTTTAGCTTTGCCACTGACTACATGGAGTAACTGGGTACTGATTCTCTGGACCTCATTTTACTCATCTGTAAAATGAAAATGTTTACTTATCTCATAGGAGCAGGTGACGGCTTAATTCATTAATGTCTATAGAGCACTTTGGCAGGGTCTCCACTAGAGTTGAACTATTGCTAATTGAACTGCACGTACATCCCCAAATGGTGAAGTGTGTCAACCCCAGCCAAGAAATCTTTGTATGCAAATACAAAGTGATGGTATTCTCATTTTTATTGCAGTTGAAGGAATTATCTCATTTCTTCCTTTGTTTTTGCCATCCCATTGTTTTTTCCTCTTGTGTTCCCAGTCATAAAGCATATTTTTATTTTAGATTAAAAATAGTGTCCATAAGAGACTGTAGTGTGTGCACGTCACTTGTAATAGGCTACAACTACATATGAAAGCATAATGGCAACTGTTCCTGCAGACAGGCGTAGTTCTTCAAAATTTGAAGGTGCAACAAACAGAAAACAAAGCTATTACATGCATACAGTTCTGGAAGCTTGTTAACAAATTAAGGTGTGTATACATGCACACAGTATAAAGTATGTTTTAATAGTGTAAGTGCTTGTATAATGCAGTTGCTCATTCTTGTTCTAAAGTGTAGATTTCAGAGGACATTTGATTAAAATAGCTTTGGAATGTAACTGCTCATTTGCCCATTATACTCATTCTTGTGTTAACTGTTTCAGCACAGAGTATGCCATCAACAAATTGAGACAAGAAGGGAATGAGGAGGGAATGTATGTGCTGAGGTGGAGCTGTACAGACTTTAATCACATCCTCATGACAGTGACGTGTTCTGAAATCTCACAGGTATGTTGGGACACATCACTAAATGAAGTTACAAGCATCACACACGGTGCTGGAGTCAGGTAAAGGCTATAACTCCTCATGATCCATATACATGTAATTCGGTAGCTTAGTGCACGTGATCCTGTCTGACTCTAACAACTGGCCCCAATAGCCACAACAGCCTGCTTACTCACAGGGTAAATCTCCATGAGTACCTGAACCAGTCTGACAGGGATACCACAGTTTATGCAGAATTCCCACTGGGACTCCACGCAGGAGGGCATGTGAGTGACAGATCCAAAATGATGCTTTTGTTGGATGAAATATATGCTCAAAGATCTGCAGAAGGAAGAGTGACTGTCAGAGTTCCTCACTCTATCCAAAATGTTTCTTTAGGTGGTTTTCTGGACAAGTGATAGAGACATTAGATGAGGGTTGTTTGCCTGGATCTATATAAGAGGCATTGGACAAGGCATCATACAGGAAGTTAACAATGTACAGTATTTTGGAAGAAGTGACAGAATGATAAACTGGATAGAAAATTGGTTGTAGACAAATGTTGGGAAGTCAGGCAGTCACTTATTAAGTGGGTCCTTCAAGGGTCATTGCTGGGCTCATTTCTTTAAGGTTAGAATTTGGCCCCAAGCTATGCATGTACAACTCCCATTGACTTCAGTGGCAATTGCGTCGATGGATCTGAAAGCAGAATTGGTCCAGAGTTGTTAAAATTAACTACAGAAAGGAATGGTACTATATATAGGAGATGATGGTGCTCAGATGCTGCAGTGATTAGGACCATGTGAGTAAGTGACTGGATGGACCACTTAAAAGAACCAAACTAGGAGGTACTTTCCAAAACTACTCAAGAATTTGAGCCATGTAGGGAATTGGGAGGAAAATGGCAAATGGAATTCCACAATATAAAATAACTAAGTGTGGTACATATGGGGGATTGAATGGGACAAGCAAATATATATACAGTGCCCTCTTCTGCAGGGTTTATCTTCAGATGGGAGTAAGGAAAGCTGCAGCAGAGGGCACACCCATAGGTAACAGAAATAGGAAAAAAACGAATGGGGTGTAGGAGAGGTAAGGACATCAGTGAGTAACGCTTGAAAGTAGGACTGCAGGATATAATAGATGCAAGGAAGGTAAAATTATGTAAAATTTCCACAACAGTTTTACATTCCACAATAAACACTTTGTCCAAACCATAGGAACAGCCATGGGTATAAGGATGGCTCCCCAATATACCAACCCCATGGGCTACCTTGAAGAAGAATTTCTGGACACATGCACCATGAAACCAATTATAAACCTGAGATACATTGAGGATATTTTCATCCTCTGGACAGACAAGCTAAACTCCCTTAGATTTCCACCATAACTTCAACAATCACCACCCATCCATTAAACTCTCTAGAACACTCCTACGCTAGCAGCTCCTTTCTGAAGACCATGATCAGCTTCAAGAATAGAAACCTATAGACAGCTATATACAAGAAACCCACGGATCACCACACTACTTTCACAGGTCCAGCAACCACCCCAAAAGATACCAAGAAATCTGTTATCTTCAGCCAGACACTCAGATACCTCAGAATGTGCTCTGAGGAGAAAGTGTGGGATGTACACTTTAACACACTTAAAACTGCCTTCACCAAACAGGGACACCAGAGAAATAGATCGCATCATGGATATCCCAAATACACTGAGAGAACCTTCTTCAATACAAAAATAAAACCCTCTTCAACCACACACCCTTAGTCATCATCTACCATCCCTCACTGAAACCCATACAAGGTATCATCAAACAATTACAACCCATACTCAGTGGGGATCGCATCCTGAAAGAAATCTTTCCTGACCCCTCTCTTCTAGCCTTCAAACAACTCCCCCAACATCTCCAAGCTTATCGTCAGAAGCAGGGTCCGCACAGACCAGGACACACCAACTCAAAGCAGCACTCGACTTCACCAGAACAACAGATGCAAAACCCGTAGATGTCTGTCTAGTGCTGCAATGATGAACACTCCCCACAACACACCTTTCAAGATGCATGAGTCCTACATGTGCCAGTCACAACATGTGGTCTACCTCATCCAGTGCATTAAATGCCCCAATAACAACTATGTGGGTGAAACCAGACAATAACTATGCTCTCAAACGAACTCATATAGAAAAATGATAAAAGACAAAAACACCCTATCACCTGTGAGCGAACACGTTTTACAAAGCAATCACGCTATAGTGGACCTCTCAGTCCTCATCCTTAAATGAAACCTGTGCAACACCTGCAAAAGATGAGCCTCGGAGCTTAAATTCATAACTTTGCTAAAAATCATGGATTGAATAGAAATGCTGGATTTATGCTTTTTATGCTTATTACAACAGTCTGTAATCCCCTACCATTCCCCCCCCGCCCCCGCCTCCCCCGCCCGCTTCCCTGGCCCTAAAGAACAACTCTGTGTAAGCGTTAAAGCTTGTCTCTCTCACCAACAGAAAAAGATAAATATATTACCTCACCCACCTGGTCTCTCTAATATCCTGGGACCAACATGGCTACAACACTGCATACAGCTTTTGTATAGCAACACATTTTACAGAAGTGGGTGATCATTATTTCCCTTGTACAGATGAGGAAGTTGAGGCCCTATGTGAAGTTTGTCTCGGAAAACTAGGAGAACCTTATTGCAAATGTACAAATACTGTAGAGACTTGAAGAAGAATCACACCCAGAGATCTAGTATGTAGCAGTTCAGGCTAAAAGATGGCGGGGGAGGGGGGGTAAAATTTCAAAGCCACAGGTCATAGGTACCTACAATTGAAAATGTACTCCCAGGATATGGACTGCAACTGGAGAACTTATTCAGGTTTGAGGTTTAAAAGGGCTTTTCCCCTCAGCATCTGGAACAGTCTATCCTGCATTATAGCAAGTCGAACCATCATTTGTGCATTTAAAGTTATTTTAGGAAAGATTTATATTTTGAGACATAAGTCCAAATTCTGCAGCCCTTAATTGACACTATTAGGAATTTTACTCCATTAAGGATTGGGGAAATTGGCCCCATTATATTTTTAGTATATGGCACTTTAAAAACAGAGGCTTTAAGTTGGCATGGGTAGATTTATAGTGCTAAATTGGTCCCTGGTTTAATTTCACTGGCTTCTTTGGGCTCTCATCAGGGATGAATTTAGCCCCAGATGTGCTTGTCAGCTCCTATGACCTATTGTTTCATTTTTCTGATTAACATTTTGCCTTTTTTTCCCCTAAAATAGCAAAGGTTAAATGAGTCGATCCAGTACAAGAACTTCCAGATCGAGGTGACAAAAGACGGTTGCTTCCTTCATGGCTCAAATAAGTTTTTCCCATCTTTAAAAGAACTGATGGATCACTTGAAGGGACAGACCCTTAGAACGGACAACATAAGCTTTACACTGAAGAGATGCTGCCAGCCAAAACCAAAAGGTAGCAACTCTCTCTTCAGACTTTGTTCTAGCGAAGCTGAAGGCATTTCTGATCACAGAGGGACTTTGCATTTTGTTCTGTTTTTAAATTAATTTTTGACAGATTTAAAAATAAATTTAAAAATATCCTACTTGTTTCAGGGGGGAAAAACCGTTTTTAATAAAAAAGACTAAGTACTTCATAGTACTGCAAGTACGACGAACAGATTATTTTTTGAGAACTGTGTGATCTCAGCACAGGATGCTCAAGGACTGTTGCTAATTGTGCACAAATTATGCTAGCAGTTTTAAAAGTAAGTAGCACATTGCCTTCAGCATGTAAATAACCAGCCCCGTAGTATCAACAGTAGAATACTAATTTTAATATAGCTCTTAGAGGTTTTTAAAAAAAATCTCACACATGACTCATAATGAGTCATGTGTTTAAATACCTCTTAATATTGTAAAATGTAAGCAGTAATCATTTACTGGCTTTCCCCACCCCCAGCAAAAGACACATGCACCAAGCAGGGGTTCTGCCATCCACTGTGTTCTTTGTTCTACCAAAGAAAGCATGCAGGGCGGAATGTCATGTTTACAACCTTTTGTTTAAATATCACTTGCTCTTGAGGTCAAGTGTTTAATAATAAATAATAATAATAATAATTAAAAGAGAGAAACAAAGGGGTTGATCCTGAAGCCATTACTCAGATAGAACACACTTCGAAGTCATTGGGAATTTTGTCTGAGCAAGGACTTCAGACTTTGCTTTAAAATTGGTTATGGGAGTAGAACGGAACTTTGCGCAGTGTGTTGTGAATTTCATTAAAGTCACTTTATAAAAAGTGTACAAATTACTTGTAGCTGAACTTTATGAAAGAGGAAGGACGTGGTGTGGTCCTGTTGATCAGATAATGATTTCCTGTTAGAATAAGGGGAATAACTGAGATAAAGTAGCTACCTTTTTAGTTTGTGAAAAGTTTAGACAAATATAATTTGTACATATGAGAGGCATGTTGCCCTGCTTATGTAACAACATTGACAGTGCTTCAGAAACTAAAGCCAGGGGTGGCCAGCCTGAGCCTGAGAAGGAGTCAGAATTTACCAATGTACTTTGCCAAAGAGCCACAGTAATACGTCAGCAGCTCCCTTCCCTGCCCCGCTCACAGCGCCTCCCACCCACCAGCAGTCCTGCTGATCAGCGCCTCCCCCTCCCTCCCCACACCTCCTGATCAGCCGTATTGTGACATGCCGGAGGCTCTGGGGGGGGAGGGGGGGGAGGGGGAGGAGCAAGGGCATGAAGGCTATGGGGAGGGCGTGGAGTGGGGGCAGGGCCTGTGCAGGGGCAGGGCCTGTGCAGAGCCAGGGGTTGAGCAGTGAGCACCCTCTGGCATATTGGAAAGTTGGCACCTGTAGCTCCAGGTGCCTATACAAGGAGCCGCATATTCACTTCTGAAGAGCCGCAGGTGGCTCCGGAGCCACACGTTGGCTACCCCTGAACTAAAGTAACAATATTAATTGTCTGGAGCACTGAGGGATTAATGCAATTACATTTTAAACAGCCTAAATTCTTGAGATACTTTCTGCAGTTGTAGTAATTGTAATATTATAGGAGGGTAAACTTGTATCTCCTGCTCACCCAAGACCCCCACTGACTTCATCAGAGTTGCATCTGTTTACGCGAGTGTAAATTTGTCTTTGGACCTTGATGGGAACTCTTGTTGCAAGGTCCTGAAGGTTCACTGTTCTGTCTCTCCCCTTCCGGTTTGCCTTTTTAAAAATTAAAAAAAAAAAATCTTAGGTTTGTAAAGAAATTTTGGTGTGAAATGAAAAGAATTTTTCAGTCTTAGCTCTGTATAACCTTCCTAAAGTATTGTAAGTATGCAGAGTCATCATCTGACCTTGAGAGACATGTTCTACTCCCTGTAATGGCAAGGAGAAAGGACACATATGCATCTGAAGCCCAAACAGTGTTTTGTACTTGCATACCTTTAACTAACTGCTGCTGTAGCACGCAAGACAACCAAATATGGATGTTTCAGAGTAACAGCCGTGTTAGTCTGTATTCGTAAAAAGAAAAGGAGTACTTGTGGCACCTTAGAGACTAACCAGTTTATTTGAGCATGAGCTTTCGTAAGCTACAGCTCACTTATAGGCTATGCATCCGATGAAGTGAGCTGTAGCTCACGAAAGCTCATGCTCAAATAAACTGGTTAGTCTCTAAGGTGCCACAAGTACTCCTTTTCTTTTTATAAATATGGATGTGCAACTTATGGATCAGATTGTAGATTTTCTCTGTACAGATACACAAGGGAGGGTGAGGGCGCACTGAGCCTTTATTCTGAGCCCCTCCACCCACTTCCAAGGTGAAGTGATAGTTTTTGCACTCTGGGCACTGGGACTGCTAGCACCCCCTGAAGTGCAAGCAATTCTGATTGGAAAGGAGAAGGGCTTTCTTACGATCTCCACACAGGCCAGCTGATCTGGCTGCCCTCAGAATGGTGTGCAGGTTATACCCACGTGATGGGTGGCCCAGAGGGCATGCAGGGAGCACCAGGAAACCCTGTGTACATTGCTTTCCAGCGCTCTGCTTGAGGCATTGTGGAGTTGCAGTAACCCCAATGCAGGCCAGTGCTTAACAGGCACGTTTGTGTCCTGTATATTTTTCAGTGCAGAAAGTACTGGCAATTTTTGTGGTGCTGTACAGAGCAACACTCGCTAATGTTACAATGGGGAGATTAAAAAATGGGTGTTTTTTACTGGATTCTCTTCCAAGTGATAGTTAGATGCTAGGAGAAGTTATCTGACCAGATAATCACATTTTATGGTTTTTCCCTTAAACTATCTGGGAATATTAGCTTGCAGTTAGCGTATGGAAGATAAAACTCCATTATTGGATGAACTATTAGAAGTAAGGAATTGCTAATTTATGATTAAAAAATCAATTACAGCAAAGTGTGTTTTCTCTCTTTCCAGAAATCTCTAACTTGTTAGTGGCAACAAAGAAAGGCCAGGAATGGCATCCGGTTTGCCCTCTAGGTCAATTGAGTTTTCATCGAATTCTTAAAGAAGAAGTTAAGCAGGTAAGTAGCTGCTGAATATCAGTTTACTTCGCTGATCTTTTCAGTTGCCTAGTACAACCAAACAAGAACGAACAGCCTTCATGCCTACGGAAATAACATGAAATCTCAACAATGATAGTCTCCCCTCCCCCAAAAGAGGCTTTAAAAAAGTCATTATTAGTTTAAAAGAGCTATTAAGCCACCCAAGGTGAACTCAAGTGTTTTAGCAATGATGGGTTATATGCACTTGCATAGCAGGAAGGACGTACCCCATGTACATGTTTTTCCATCAGGAAGGAAAAACACATTTCCTAGGCTGGTTTTGGGAATCTTAATTTTATCACCCATACACCCTAACCCACTTTGTTTTGTAAAGGTCTTATATTTTTAAAGGCTTGATTCAGTAGAGAAAAACTGTATTGAAGACTGAGATCTTGCCCAGTAGGAAATGAACCTAAGTGATTTAGGAGCTTAAGTCCCATTTTCAGAAGTGACTGAGGGATTTAGGAGCGTATGTCTGTCTGAAAGTCAATGGAATTTAAGTGACTATAAAGCTATGTTTATACTACCAAAAAAAACCTGCAGCAGCAAGTGTCAGAGCTTGGGTCAACAAATACAGTAATTCTTCGCTTAACGTTGTAGTTATGGTCCTGAAAAATGCTACTTTAAGTGAAACGATGTTAAGCGAATCCAATTTCCCCATAAGAATTAATGTAAATAGCAGGAGTTAGGTTCCAGGGAAAGTTTTTTCGCCAGACAAAAGACTATATTTTATATAGATACACACAGGCACACACACACACAGTATAAGTTTTAAACAAATAATTTAATACTGTACACAGCAATGAGGATTGTGAAGCTTGGTTGAGGTGGTGAAGTCAGAGGGTGGAAGAGGGTGGGATATTTCCCAGGGAATGCCTTACTGCTAAACGATGAACTAGCACTCAGCTGAGCCCTCAAGAGTTTACACGTTGTTAATGTAGCCTGACACTCTACAAGGCAGCACAAATGGAGGGAGGGGAGACAGCATGGCAGAGAGAGACTGAGACACACACCCTGTGTGTGAGAGAGACAGAGGCGCATTGCCCCTTTAAGTACGCTGACGCCACTCTAAGTACATTGCGTTTTTAAGTAGATCAGCAAGTTGAGACAGCAGCTCCTGCCAGCAAGCTCCCTCCGTCCTGAGCCCTGTGTGTCGTCCCCCCCCACTGCTCTGTGAGATGGGGGGCAGGAGCGGGGGACACGCTGATATTAGCACCACTCTTCTCTTTCTCACCCTCCCCCCCACGCACAGCAAGCAGGAGGCTCCTGGGAGTAGCTCCAAGGCAGAGGGCAGGAGCAGCACATGGCAGTGTGGGGAGGGACAGCTGAACTGCCTGGCAATTGATAGCCTGCAGGGCAGCTGCCGCACAGGGAACTTAGGGGAGTTGATAGGGGGCTGCCAGTCCACCCTGGTTCCAAGCCCCACCAACTAGCTCCAACGGGCTGCTCTTTCTGCAAGCAGTGGACAAAGCAGACGGCTGCCAAACAACGTTATAAGGGAGCATTGCGCAACTTTAAATGAGCATGTTCCCTAATTGATCAGCAATGTAACAACATTAACCAGGACAACCTTAAGTGAGGAGTTACTGTAGCAGTGTAGTTGTTCCTGCCTGGGCTCCCTCTGGAGAAGGAACATCTGCAGTGCTGTTTGTAGCCATATATTTGGGCTCATGGTGTTTGCGCTCTGTTGACCTGGGCTCTGAGACTCACTTCGTTATATATATAGGTTAATAATCAGCACATACATACTTTCTTCCTGCAAAAGAACCAAGGAGAATCCTCTGTTAATTTGAGGGGAAATGTCGTTTGTTTTTTCTAATATGCCTGACAGTGAGTTCCATTGAAGTACTACTTGCTGTAATTTTTTGGTAACACTTTAAAGTAACACATCAATGTCATCCTGTTGTAAATAAGAGGCCAGTCATCATTAATTCATTTGACATTCATTCTAATAACATTAAATCATGCTGGACTTGTTTGGTATTAATGTAACTCTACTGTCTGACATCCTATTAATACTAAATGAGTTCAGCATGATAAAAAATGCCATTTTCAGAGAATACCAAAAGGAGAAATAATGAGCTGGCACTTACTGTAAAATGTTACTAGTTTCTCTTTGGTGATAGACTGCTGATGGTGAAATCTGAAAATTACTAAAGCAAGTGGAATAGGGAATTCTGAGTGGTTGCAAGGACTTGTATTAAGTATTTTTGTAGCTCTACACCGGTTTCTTTGATGCCTTGGTTTGAAAATGCCGGTTATACATTATGTTTTAGGATGAACACCTTGGAAGAGGAACAAGAACACAGATTTACTCTGGGATTCTTAATTATAAGGAAGATGAGACTGAAGGGTACCAGGATGAAAAAGAGAAGAAAGTCCTTCTCAAAGTCTTGGACCCCAGTCATAGAGACATTTCTTTGGCAAGTTCTTTCTCTTTTCAGTTCATAGTATACAAACAAGTAGCCAATGCCACCTTATTCATGTTCAGATGTTCATTATTTAAATAACATTAGTTTTGTATCAAAACTGAGGAAGTTGAAAATTTAAGGCTAGCATTTTGCATGCAAGATGCTACCTAACGTTCCCTGGCAATACTCATGCACCTGACAAGATCAATCTAACTTAGTCAGGAGTCAGTTTTTTCAGATGAGTCACAAATCCAGGCCCTGATCCCACATGCAAGTAACTTCTGAAGTCAGCAGTCCCTGAGTTCAGTGGGCTATACACAGGGATAAGCACTTGTTGTAACTACTAGATTACGCCCTGGTCCTGCATGCAGTAGGCTTGGAGTCAGGATGCTAGAGTCTATCAGCACCTCTGACACTGATACACCATATAGCCACATGTAAGTCACTTAACCTCTCTGTGCCTCAGTTTACTCCTTGTGAAGAGGAGCTGCTACTATACAGGAGGATGGCGAGGCTTAATGTTGATAAGATACTTTGAAAACCTTGGCTAAAGAGTTGGCATGGTGTATAAAGTTTAAACAACAGCACTTCTACTGCACCTTCGCTGCAGTGGTGTTTATGTAGCACTTTAATGTGTTGTTGATCCTGCATGTTACAGGAGTCACATTGGTCTTTCCTGAACTTTATAATATTGTTATGTCACATTCAGTTGTTTCCTTATATGCCTTACTTTAGGATAGCCACTGAAATGCTGGTATTTACTTTTACTATTTCACTTTCTAATAGGCGTTTTTTGAGACAGCAAGCATGATGAGGCAAATTTCCCACAAACACATCGTCTTCCTTCACGGGGTCTGTGTCCGCGATGTAGAAAGTGAGTTCATTTAAAATCTGTCAATGTGGCTCTTACGAAGTGAAGACATAAGCCGTTAAGGGAAGGGTAGGTCTTTTTGTTCAGCGCCTAGCACAACAGGTCCTAGTCCATGACTGGGAGCCTGAGGCACTACTGCAGTATAAATAATAATCAAAGTGGTGGTAGAATTGGAATGAGGAGCCTTTCCTTCAGCTGTGTGTCATATCAGAGTTTTCCCTCCTAATGCCACCTATCTTCAGACAGTGTTTATAAGAATGGTTTCCTTGGGTCAGGAGACCAGGCAAGGTATTGACTTCCCACTCGTTGGAGTTTTGCCTGCCAGTAGAGGTTACCTCCCAGGTCAGGGTTGAGGAGGGGGCCAGTGCATATACTGTACCTATTATGTGGCCAGTGGAACCCTTTGTTAATCTGGATCCTTCACAAGCAGTGAATTCACTTCTGATTTAAAGCATTAGTACAGACACGGTGGTGTGGTGCAGATGCTCCAAAAATGTAGCTCTGCATGAAAGACCCAGTTATGTCCTTTGGGTTATTTCAGACATAATACTGTTGCTACATACTGAAGGCATGACTCTATTTTTGTAGATATCATGGTTGAAGAGTTTGTTGAATTTGGGCCACTGGATCTCTTTATGCACCGGAAAAGTGATGTTCTCACAACTCCTTGGAAATTCAAAGTAGCCAAACAGCTGGCAAGTGCATTAAGCTACTTGGTAAGTAGGCAGCATGCTAGTGGGGGAAAGTACTGCCTGTAGGGTTTTTTTGGTCTAAATCGCAAAATTAGTGTGCAATAGCTGCCTGTGAAATTCCTTTTTCTGGGTATTGTTCAATAGAACACACAGGAACATCTGTGGTCTGGGGTGGGGTGGGGTGGAAGTCAGACCTCCTTGTTGTTTTTATTATATTATTTCAAATAATGTCCAAGGCTCCTAGAATAGCAGATGGGTGCCTATTTAATGTCAAATCTAATACAGTGCCCATCTCTGCCATTGTATGACCTCAGGCAAGTCACTTAATGCCCCTGTCCTTCATTTACATCCCTTATGAAAGAGGGATGATAATTCTTGCTCATTTTTATATAGTGCATTGAGATCTGTGGGTGAAAGTGGCATATAAGTGTGCAGTTCCCCTCCCCCTTCCTGCTCCAGGAGCATTTCTCCCAAGCTACTTGTTGGAGCTCAGACTGGATACTTTACATCTCTCTCTTGAGCTATGTAAGCAAAGGTATTTGCATAGCATGGCTGCATCATTGTATTTATTGTAACCCTCTTTTAAATACAGGAGGATAAAGAGTTAGTACATGGAAATGTGTGCACGAAAAATATTTTATTAGCAAGAGAGGGAATTGACCATGAATATGGTCCTTTCATTAAACTGAGTGACCCAGGAATTCCAATAATGGTGCTATCCAGACAAGGTACCGTATAAAATCAGATTATTCATTTTACTGTGGTTGGGAAGGAAGAGAGAAAATGTTGTTTTACCAGATAGTTCCTTCCGGTTGACAGCCTGGTATCTCTCTCTTCCATTCTGTACAGCTTTGAGTTATAGTTTTGTGGATACACATAATAAAGTGGTATGTTGCTCACATTCGGTGTATTTGGTTATCTTCGTCATTCTGTGCGCACACACACACAAGATGTAAAAAAGCAACACTGGGTTTAATGAGCTAATATAAGAGGAAGGGCTCAGGGCACATCCGATACGTGTAACTAGTTATTTGTTAAATTGCTGTAGTGCAATAGAATGCTGAATAACTTGACAGTTTTTCTAGCCCTTAGTTGATATTAACTCCAGATCATGTAAACTGTCTTTTATCTAAGAATGTGTCGAACGAATCCCTTGGATTGCACCTGAATGTGTTGAAGATTCAAAAAATTTAAGTGTTGCAGCAGACAAGTGGAGTTTTGGCACAACACTATGGGAAATCTGCTATAATGGAGAAGCACCCCTGAAAGATAAGACGTTAGCAGAGGTAAAAGTCTGTTTCATAAGTCTTACCTTGCTGTGTGAAATGCATCGTCTTTGGCACTTATTGTTTCCATATTAGACTTGATAGTAGTTTAATATTTTCTGTTCAACCAGCTATTTAAATCCCATGTGAAAATTCAGTACAGTGGGTTTGCTAAGGAGGATGCTGCTGCTTAGAATACTGCAGGTCTGAACTAGGAATTGGGCTTTGCCTGACAACAAAGATAAATAACTAATGCTTGACTACTGACCCTGTATCAGCTTTTTGAGGGTGGGATTTCTCAACCCAGTGTAAAAAGTGATTAGTGCTAATGCAGGAGCTTTTGAGGCACCTGCACCAAAGGGTTGCACATATGACATGTAAATCACACTATTTATCCCAAAGCACTTGACAAATAAGACAAAGATTCAATGAAATTTAGTTACCTCTGGAGGGCAAGATCCAGCCAGCACACTGAATGAGTGGGAGAAAAGGGCATCTAGCCAGCACCAGCAGAGCAATGTACTGCACTGACAGAGCCAGATGGAAAGCCCTCCCTCCATTTTGATTTTCACAGGTTTCATTTATTTGCTAACTGTTCCCTTAAGCCACTCCCAAGACACTCACACACACCCAAAAAAAAGACCCCTTAATATCAATAGACTGTCATCTCTGTGTCTGGATGTTATTGGACTAACTCAGCTTATTTTCTGACTAGATGTCTGCAGTTCTTAGCTCTTAGAATCACTGACTCTCCGATGTTAATTAACACACAGCCCCCCTCATTACTCCTAGCCATTCATCCGTGCAATCAGAGCGCTTCCAATAACACTGGCTTCCTGTAGTCTGAAACATTCACAAAGGTAGACAGGATTCCCTTCCCAAAACAATGCCATGCTGGGCTCTCTTAAGAACATAAGAATGGCCATACTGGGTCAGACCAAAGGTCCATCCAGCCCAGTATCCTGTCTACCGACAGTGGCCAATGCCAGGTGCCCCAGATGGAGTGAACCTAACAGGTAATAATCAAGTGATCTCTCTCCTGCCGTCCATCTCCACCCTCTGACAAACGAAGGCTAGGGACACCATTCCTTACCCATCTTGGCTAAAAGCCATTAATGGACTTACCCTCCATGAATATATACAGTTCTCTTTTAAACCCTGTTGTCGTCCTAGCCTTCACAACCTCCTCAGGCAAGGAGTTCCACAGGTTGACTGTGCACTGAGTGAAGAAGAACTTCCTTTTATTTGTTTTAAACCTGCTGCACATTAATTTCATTTGGTGGCCCCTATTTCTTATATTATAGGAACAAGTAAATGACTTTTCCTTACTCACTTTCTCCACACCACACATGATTTTATAGCCCTCTATCATATCCCCCCTTAGTCTCCTCTTTTCCAAGCTGAAAAGTCCTAGCCTCTTTAATCTCTCCTCATATGGGACCCATTCCAAAGCCCTAATCATTTTAGTTGCCCTTTTCTGAACCTTTTCTAATGCCAGTATATCTTTTTTGAGATGAGGGGACCACATCTGTACGCAGTATTCAAGATGTGGGCGTACCATGGATTTATAGAAGGGCAATAAAATATTCTCTGTCTTATTCTTTATCCCTTTTTTAATGATTCCTAACATCCCGTTTGCTTTTTTGAGTGCCGCTGCACACTGCGTGGACGTCTTCAGAGAACTATCCACGATGACTCCAAGATCTTTCTCCTGATTCATTGTAGCTAAATTAGCCCCCATCATATTGTAGGTATAGTTGGGGTTATTTTTTCCAATGTGCATTACTTCACATTTATCCACATTAAATTTCATTTGCCATTTTGTTGCCCAATCACTTAGTTTTGTGAGATCTTTTTGAAGTTCTTCACAGTCTACTTTGGTCTTAACTATCTGGAGCAGTTTAGTATCATCTGCAAACTTTTCCACCTCGCTGTTTATCCCTTTCTCCAGATCATTTATGAATAGGTTGAATAGGATTGGTCCTAGGACTGACCCTTGGGGAACACCGCTAGTTACCCCTCTCCATTCTGAAAATTTACCATTTATTCCTACCCTTTGTTCCCTGTCTTTTAACCAGTTCTCCATCCATGAAAGGATCTTCCCTCTTATCCCATGACAACTTAATTTACATAAGAGCCTTTGGTGAGGGACCTTGTCAAAGGCGTTCTGGAAATCTAAGTATACTATGTCCACTGGATCCCCCTTGTCCACATGTTTGTTGACCCCCTCAAAGAACTTTAATAGATTAACAAGACATGATCTCCCTTTACAGAAACCATGTTGACTTTTGCCCAACAATTTATGTTCTTCTATGTGTCTGACAATTTTATTCTTTAGTTGAAACAATAGTAATTTGCCTGGTACTGATGGTAGCCTTACCGGTCTGTAATTGCCAGGATCACTTCTAGAGCCCTTCTTAAATATTGGCGTTACATTAGCTATTTTCCAGTCATTGGGTACAGTAATTGATTTAAAGGACAGGTTACAAACCATAGTTAATAGTTCCGCAATTTCACATTTGAGTTCTTTCAGTACTCTTGGTGAATGCCATCTGGTCCTGGTGACATGTTACTGTTAAGTTTCTCAATTAATTCCAAAACCTCCTCCAGTGTCACTTCAATCTGTGACAATTCCTCAGATTTGTCACCTACAAAAGGGTTGGGAATCTCCCTGACATCCTCAGCCATGAAGACTGAAGCAAAGAATTCATTTAGTTTCTCTGCGATGACTTCATCGTCTTTAAGTGCTCCTTTTGTATCTCGATCATCCAGGGGCCCCACTGGTTGTTTAGCAGGCTTCCTGCTTCTGATGTACTTAAAAAACATTTTGTTATTACCTTTTGAGTTTTTGGCTAGCTGTTCTTCAAACTCCTTTTTCGCTTTTCTTATTACGTTTTTACATTTAATTTGGCAGTGTTTATGCTCCTCTCTATTTACCTCACTAGGATTTGACTTCCACTTTTTAAAAGATGCCGTTTTATCTCTCACTGCTTCTTTTACATGGTTGTTAAGCCACAGTGGCTCTTTTTTAGTTATTTCCTCGCATCCTCTCTTTCATGCTGGGATTTCTCCTTTCTTTCTTCCATCCTCCCCCAGTGCCTGGCTGACCCACTCCCTACTTCCTTTCCCCATTCCTCCCTGTCAGATGTTAAGACCTGTCGCACCCTCTGCCCTGCCCCCTTCCACTCCTGCAAGCCTGGGACTCCCACATCCTTCTCTGTTGCACTAATATTCTTTAATCAAACCAAAGCCATGTTCTCCCTCACCACTGCTGGGATCCCTGCAGCTAAGATTCCATTTGGGATTCTTCTCCCTTGAAGTTCTGCTCTTCCAAATAAGAGGCTCTTCATTTCCTAGCCTGCATAACAACTACTAAACTGTTCAAGGAACATATCTGGGTCCCTTAGCCACTGCCTGAGAGGAACAGGTAGCTCAGCAGAAGAGCTGAGCTACTGAAAGGAATTTGCTGCCCTGACAACAGCGTGTTCCACCATCCTCCTTTCCCCTCCCTAAAATGCGCCTTCTAACCAATACATCATGGGGGCAGCAAATCCTTAAGTTCCTAGACAATGCTTTTCGTGAGGGATGCAGTGGCAAAAAGGAGATATACACCAAACCCTTCTCAGAAATGGCTGCTCTGAGCTATCCCAGACTATACAGAAACTAGTCTTCCCCTGGAAGAAGACACCTGTGCAGAGTTTCTGGTGAAAAGGAACTGTTTTGTGGAAGCTGGGGTGGGAGAAAGATCAAAGTCAGATTTGTAATGGAAAGTGTCTTACGATAGCTCTGGAGTTAAAGTATGCGTCTGTAATATAAGGTCTGCAATCCATGCTGGGTTTTCTGTCTTGTCTTACAGAAGGAGAGGTTCTACGAAGGGCACTTCATGTTGGTAACACCATCCTGCAAGGAACTAGCTGATCTGATGAAGCAGTGTATGCACTATGATCCCAATCAGAGACCATTTTTCAGAGCAATTATGAGAGACATCAATAAAGTGGAAGAACAAAGTAAGAAATGATTTTGCGTCTTAGTTTGCTATTAAAGGAAGGTTGATTTATTTAGCTAAGTTGGATACTTTAGTGTAACTTCATGTACTAGCAAAGATTTACCATGACAACACATACTGGTAGCAGAAATTCTATGTGTAATACTATGGAGGGTGTGAGTTTTATATTGTTGAAACAATGGGAATAAAACATGTCTGTGGATATGTGGAAAGACTATGTAATTTCTGTGTTGCGTGTGGGTTAAGTCAAGTTGAGCTGAAATAATTGCAACCAGTTTTGGTATTGTGTATGTCAAGCTATGTGGGCCCATGGCTATGGCTAGAGTCATTTGGGAATCTTAATCAGGGCACAGATGTAAGTACAGAAAACTGTGGATCTGATCCAGGTTGCTAAAGGGCATCATGTTTTCAAAGGAAACTTGACGTTACTTTGGACTTCTCTGCCCCCAATACTGAATAAGCCACTTACTTAGTCCTTATTCTGTTAATTAGCACTTTTCATGTTCCAAGTGCTCTGTCAGACACTAAACAACTAATCCTTATTTCATCTCTGGAAGGGAGATGTGGGGCTACCCAAAATACTCATCCCCTTCTGTAGATGGGGCAACTAAGTCTAAATCTGAATCTTGGAGAAGAACTCACAAGGACCCAGCAGCTTAGCAGAGCTAGGCATTGAGACGAGCAGCAGAGCAGGAGGTGGGCAAACAATCAGTGAGGGGAGGGAGGAATCTCCTAGCATTCAGCAAGGAGGAGGAGGGGCTCAAGGGAAGAAGTGTCCACTGCGAGCAGGGATAGACTTGAGTCAGGAGCTTTGGATATGAGTAAAACCTAAGGAATAAGGGGACTCTGGGACCCTGTCTAACTTGGACTGTGTTGATGCTGTTTTCCATGTCAGATCCTGATATTATCTCTGAGAAGAAGCCTTTCGCAGAGGTCGATCCCACTCTCTTTGAAAAACGATTTTTGAAAAGAATCCGAGATTTGGGGGAGGTAAGTAGAGTGGCGTGTTTAGGCCGTGACATGAAGAAGCAGACATACGACCGAGCCTTCTCTCGCTGACACTGCTCCCTGGCAGCATGGCTCCTTTGGGCGCCCCTGCTGCCTTCCAACCAAGGAATTCTCCCAGTGCAGAGGAGTCTTTGTGGAAGAAGAGGTGGTGTGCACTTTTAAGCAAATTGCTTTTAGGGCTGCTGGAGGAGTGGGGAAGGGGATGATTTACAGGTGCCTCCACTGCACAGAGACAGGGATAGCGTGAGTACGGGCATCTAGGCTAACCCCTTCAAGATAAAAAGGACAGAGCCAAACATGGAAGGTGCACTCCACACACGGATTTGGGGCAAAATCTAGCCCAGGGTGATCAGAATTCACTGGTAATATGTTACCCAGAGGAGCAGCATCACCAGTCTGTCTCTTTTTGATGTACCCTTTCTGTAGCATGATGAGAAAAACTGAATTGTAAATGCCTGAAGTATTGCACTAAGCATTATCTGGCTAGTGATCACAGTCCAAAATGGTTTCCTTTTTTCTTTTAAAATTAGGGTCACTTTGGCAAGGTTGAACTCTGCAGGTACGATCCAGAGGGTGATAATACAGGAGAGCAGGTGGCAGTAAAGTCCCTGAAACCTGAGAGTGGTGGGAATCATATCGCTGATCTGAAGAAAGAAATCGAAATCTTGAGGAATCTTTATCATGAAAACATTGTGAAATACAAGGGAATTTGCATAGAAGATGGTAAATTTTCAAGTAGAAGATTAAAAATATAAGATTTTTCCTTCTAAGGTTCAGCATAAAAACTTACTCTGGATATGAACTTAGATTTTTTTCTTCTTGGTGTAGGAGTTAAAATCTCTCTGAAGTTTCTCCCCTTCCCTTTTTATGCACTCAAAACTTTAAAGTGGCCACACTGGCTGCCCCCTCACGAAAAGTGTGTGTGTAGACAATTAACTATGGCTCAGTTACAATCCCGTGGAAAATAGAGCATTTATTAAGGAAGCACAGACATAATCATAACTATTCCTCATATCAAAGCAATTGTGGTGCCCATAAGGTCATATTTACATTAAATCCTTTGTGTGGCTCTGTCTCATTAAACATGTCTGCATTCTTCAGCTGTCACCATGATCGCTATTTTAACACGTCAGTATTTGGTTGGGAGCCACAGTTATCTGCCTTGTGAAGTAGGGTCTCTGTCTTCTTATCCATTCATGCAGCACCCAGCACCATGGGTGTTGCTGACACTGATTGGAGCCTTGGGGGCAATACAGCCATGAATATAAATACTTCCAAGTATAGGAAAAACCCCCAGTATGTTAGATGCCACTAAGGTGGTAACGGTTGAGCAAGCGTGGGAGGATGAATGTTGGAGTTAAAGCTATCGCGAAATGAGCATTCTTACTATGTTTGCAGGAGGAAGTGGGATTAAACTCATAATGGAGTTTCTTCCTTCTGGGAGCCTAAAGGAATATCTCCCACGAAATAAGAGCAAAATCACTCTGAAACATCAGCTAAGATATGCAGTTCAGATCTGCAAGGTAAGCCTGGAAATGGAGCCTTTCAGCAGCACAATGTCTGTTTAATTTGTAAGTACTTGAAAAGGGGGTAGGGGGAGTGGTGTACATGGACAAGGTCCCTGCTCCTAGGGGGTTTGCATTACTTATGTCTCTTACCATGTGTCCAGCAGCTGAAACCTAATGGGGATAGCGTACTTACCAGTGTGGAGAGCCGCTGCGGCCTGAGCTCATGGAAAACGAGTGGTTCTGAAGGAAGGAGGAAAGGGTGGTCGGCACGCAGAAAAGCCGGCAGCAGCTCCAGCAAAGAGGATGGGAGTGAAAAGTTGCTAAATGTAGACGTGGCAGGACAAAAGGGAGCATTCAGGAGGGGGACCATGGGCAGAGCTCAGAAGAGCTGGAAACAAGAACCAAGCAGTAGGCAAGAGGAGAGCTGTGCTGGATCTCGGAAGCTAGGACAAGGAGTGTGCACTTGATACAGAAAATGAGGGAGCAAGTGGAATGATGTCATAACAGCAGGAGTGGAAGAGTGTGTTAGGAACGTGGGGAGGGGAGGCGACAGCCAGGTTGTGAGTGTGGGAGAACGGTGGAGTAGGCTGGGGGATTAGATACCATTTTAAATGCATCTAAATTTGAAATCAGTGGGTCATTGTGGAATAGATGCTGGAAAGACAGCTAGGTGTGAGACTGAGCAGAGGCCAGAAAAGCAGATCAGGTCACCCAAGGGCAGAGTTTAGAAGGAGCAGCAGCTGAGGACAGACTGACAAAATGGAGGAGAGGGGAGACAGAAGAGCCACGAGTAGAGATGATGGTGTGAATAGTGAGTGAGGTAGAAGAGAAGTTGGGGAGCTGATTTATGAAAGGAGGTGGGGAAAGCAACATGGACCTGAACACGCGGGGCGTTAGTGTAACCGGCTTTTTCTCCCTCTTCAGGGAATGGATTATTTGGGCTCTCGTCAGTATGTTCACCGGGATTTAGCAGCAAGAAATGTCCTTGTTGAAAGTGAGAACAGAGTGAAGATTGGGGACTTTGGCCTCACCAAAGTAATTGAAACCAATAAGGAGTACTACACGGTCAAAGACGATCTCGACAGTCCTGTGTTTTGGTAATGGGATACTACAACTCAGCTTCATTAAATAGTCTGTGTAATGTAGTCATTTAACCTGCTCCAGGAGACGAATGCTTTCTGGAACTGTTTTTCTGTTTCGATAAGTCATGTTTTCCAAAGTTAATTAACCACACACACAAATTCCATATTGCCATCCACCCCTCTTATATTGAATGATTACCCTTTATATTTCTTTTTAATATCTTATTTGGCTTATATGGCAGAAGCTGGGAATGGGCGACGGGATGGATCACTTGATGATTACCTGTTCTGTTCATTCCCTCTGAAGCACCTGGCATTGGCCCCTGCTGGAAGACAGGATACTGAGCTAGAAGGACCTTTGGTCTGACCCAGTGTGGCCGTTCTTATACTGATGTGCTGCATAAGGGTTTTGACCTGGATGGTATATTTTGATTGCTTGTGTAGCAGCTCAAGCCTTGTGGCCAGAGAGAGGAGCTCAGTGTGTGTGTGTATAATTCCTTTTATATACTCACATGTTCCTGTATTCCACACAAATGATATCGTAGACAGCTTATTTTAAATGCATGCGGGTTAAGCCATCAATTTCACCTTTTACAACAGGAGTGTATGTATTGAGTGATTTGGGCAGCACTTACTGAAATTTAACAGCGCCATGTTACGTCCGTAGGTATGCTCCGGAATGTCTGCTTCAGAGCAAGTTTTACATTGCTTCAGATGTCTGGTCATTTGGAGTGACGCTGTACGAACTACTGACGTACTGTGATGCAGAGTCTAGTCCAATGGCGGTGAGTGGTAGTGAAAGGAAATGTTACTTCAACATCAGCGACTGAATTGTAATTCAGCACTAATTCTGCCCATAAATATCTTTTGAAAAACAGCAACATGAGCTTTGTTGAAAAAGACACATCTGAATCATTACCTTACAGCTTACTCAAAATCAGTGAAGAGGTAGAATGAATTTCTCTAGCTTATGGAAACAAAAGGTCCGGAGTGCTCTTTTCAAACATGGACTCTTGCATCTGGATGCTCAAACCATCAGTAAACCTTTTTGCTTAAGAACAAATTTGAGTATCTACACGCGGGTGTTCGGTGTCTCATTAAGGAAGCCATGTTTAAAAAATTGTGCTTCTTGTACTCTCATGATGGGATGGGAAAGAAATGAGAATACTGCAAGCTATGGTATGAATACGGGTTTATAATTAGTCTTCATTTTGAGATTAAGTATTTCTCATGTCAAGTTTAACTGTTATGATTTCATTTGGCAAGAATTATAAATAAAGATCCACATGGCTTTTCCTTGTTACAGGAGTTTTTGAAAATGATTGGCCCAACTCAAGGCCAGATGACAGTAACGCGGCTTGTACGTGTATTAGGAGAAGGAAAACGCTTGCCTCGGCCACCAAACTCCCCAGAAGAGGTATAAACTAGATTGATAGCCAAATGTATACAAACGAACTTTTCTTCTCAAGTTTTCTGAAGCATTATGTTTAAAAAAATTTTCCTAATGAGATTCCCAAGTCTGACACCTCCACAGAAACAAAAATCTCTTTAAGGTCTGAGTCCCGTCTAATTCGTTATATAGTCCTTTGATTTCTGAAGTATAGAGCCGGTGCATGTGTACCACACTGAGGCTGTGTTCATAGAAGGTTAGGGTTAGAAGGGACCTCAGAAGGTCATCTAGTCCAACCCCCTGCCTGAAGCAGGACCAATCCCCAATTTTTGGCCCAGATCCCTAGATGGCCTCTTCAAGGATTGAACTCACAACCCTGGGTAGACACCCCATTCACCAGAGGACTCTACCACTTGTGCTAAAGGACAGCTCCTTTTCCTTTTAAGGCGCTGGTGATTAGTTCCTGAGCCAACTCCCACTGAAGTCGTTTGGATGCTTCCTATTGATTTTAGTGGGAGGTGGATCAGGCTTTTAGTCACTTGGCCCGAGGCACCTGTGATCCCATTCACTAAGCTGATGTTACACTCTAATACTTTGACAGGTTTCAGAGTAACAGCCGTGTTAGTCTGTATTCGTAAAAAGAAAAGGAGTACTTGTGGCACCTTAGAGACTAACCAGTTTATTTGAGCATGAGCTTTCGTGAGCTACAGCTCACTTCATTATGCATCCGATGAAGTGAGCTGTAGCTCACGAAAGCTCATGCTCAAATAAACTGGTTAGTCTCTAAGGTGCCACAAGTACTCCTTTTCTAATACTTTACGGCTCACTTGTTATGTACAGCAGAGAGCCTGTAATGCTGTAAGTAAAGGTGGTGGTGTTGTTTCTACCTATTCTCATAACTAATGGGCCTGACACTCTCTCTCACCCCAGATGGACCAATACCTTTGATTTAAAAATGTAACGGAAGCTCACTTTGGCTCAGATCATCAGCTAGTGTAAATCCACATGACTTTGTTGCCTTTAGTGGAGCTACTCCAGTTCACAGTAGCTGAGGAGCTGGCCCTTTATTGAGAAAATGAACAGTCTACTAGTAATTCACCCTTTAAATTTTTTTTTCTCGTTGCTAGGTGGACCAGCTGATGAGGAAATGTTGGATATACAATCCAGCTGACCGGACGACCTTTCAAAATCTTATTCAAGGATTTGAAGCACTTATAAATAAATTATAATTAGCATTTTTGTATGGTCAGTGCTTTAAATGTATGTCCGATATAAATACCCAGGTCCTTTTACTTTAACTACTGTAGTCTGGCTACGCTAATACGTGTTTAAGGGTTTGCTTTTCCAGTGGTTTCCTTTTTTGGGGATCAAACTATTTAAATTCCCTAGCAGAAAATCTTTAAGCACTCTGCTCTTGTTAGAGTATTACTGATTAGAAAAGGTTCATTGATCAACCCATCCATCACTTACATTATACTGAACTAACCCAAATTGGAAAGAACTGTGTCAAGAAAGGGAATTTATGATGGCCCCCAGTGCACGTCAACAGATGAAGCACATTAAACAAGTGTTCTGCAACTAGAATGATTTTCCTGAATAACTAACTCAGAAGATTGAGCAGAACTTTCCATGGCAATTTAAACTGCTTTTCAAATAGGAAATTAATTTTTAGGAAAGTGGTAAGGAGATTTTTAAAAAAAGTGGACTGGGCAAAAAAGGCCATCTTTAGCTGCATATATACATGTAAATATTCCAAAAAGAGCATTTACCAACTTTTATGATTTTGCATTTCATTGCAGAAACCCAGTTTCTTACTACAGCTTTTTTTACTTTTACTAAAACAAACAACCCCCCCCCCCCTAAGCTAAGTACTTTACACCATTTTTATAGTTACAATTACAGTTATTCTATGATATGTAGGAGAGCTGCAGCATGGGGACACAAGGAAGGGAAATTAAAAATCTTATTTTCTTAACAAACACCCCAAATGTGTAGGTCAGGCCATTACTGTGATGAGCCACGGGAAGCACTCTCTCAACTGCATTCTCCATTGATGTGCAGGTTATCTTTGACGTAAGAGAATGAAGGACTGTAAAGTTTAAAGTTAGAGTAATATTTTTGCGGATTGATTGTGCCATCACAAAGAGGATTTTCCTGGAAGCTATGTTTTTTTGGGTCAGATATTTTTCTGTCCTGCACTCCATTGCATTTATTAACACCTGTTTAAAAAAACATGAGGAACAAAAATTAAATGAGTGTTAATATATTCTTATTGCATTAGAAACAGATTTTGGATCCCAATTTGGTATGCAGACTGCCAAATTATGCAATTACCATATATACAATTAACCAGACTGGGTCTGCTTGAGTTCTATGACCATAAACAGATTTTGAAGTTGAATCAAGGGTACTGAAGTCATATTATGTGAATTGGGCAAGCTTTTATTGATGGTAGATCATTCAAACTAGCATCCTTTTGCTGATCCTCTCCCTGGAATTTAGGCAATATTGTCTCCCCCAAACCTGGATTATTAAAATGCTTAGAGGGCACATTTATTTAGTGTCAGCAATAACTGAAAAATGTCTTTACACATAAAAGTATTACTGAACCCCAAACAGGTAGGATTCATTTTTACAGTATTATCTTTTATTTCTGTACTTTACTTATGAACCTGAGTAGAATCTATATGCACTTTGTTACTCTTTATACAAATTAATAAAGATTTTTTTTTCTTCACTTGTGTGTGTTAATTATAAATTACACTGTGCAAAGCTGTTACTTTTTTAGGGAAGATAAATTTGAAACTTTGCGATAGTACACTTGTGTAAAATGATACATTACAATGGCTTCCACTGAGTGAGAGTAGGCTAGAGATTTTGTCTTTCACACAAATTCCACTGTAAATGGAGCAGTAATTTATTTTGTTGAAAAGGGTAACAGTTTTGAAAAGTTGCAGATATAATAGTTTAAACAAAATACTACAGGTGAATTTGACACCAATCAATACATATGTATAATCTAACAAAACCAATCATTCTCATATCAAATACATTGCTATTCTGCTGTCTTAAGGCGGACGTGCAGAGCATCTACGTAACACAGCAACTGTTTTCTAAAACAGTCCTGACTGAGCTACTGCGAAAAACTTTGAGTTTATTCACGACATTTAAAAAAAAAATCAGTAAACTTTAAACATGACTTAAAAGATAACCTGGGAATTCTATAAAGAGACTAAATTAAATTTATAGCCATTACATGGCTGGAGCACTACATACATCAATTACACGATTATTGCAGTTTAGTCAAAGATGGAAACATTGAGTTGCAAAGGGATTACAAGAAAGTTAATTCACATGGTCACTTGCAAGTGTCTTATTCATAATTTAACTTATATAAATATTAGTAATGAAAACATGGATTTTTACCACTGCAGATACAAAAATGTTAAGGCAATTTGGTGATAGGACTTGGAGCTGGTAAATCAAATTTAAGATAAAGGAACAGTCAGTCAGAGAAAAAAAAGCTTTGAAAGTTTCTGAATGGACCTCTCAGCCCAGTGCACAAGTCAGGGAGAAAGAAAAGCACTAGGCAAAGGCAAAAGACTAGTCCAGTTCTGGCTGGCAGAGACTGAGTACAGTACTAGTTACTGTACTGCAAGAGAGGTAATTCCTTGGAGAAAATGACCCTCTATAAAAAAAAAAAAAGCAAGGGCGGGGGTAGCAGGAACGAGGAAGTGGGAAATGTTCATGGTGACAGAAGGAGTCTACAATGAAAAACTTTTGAAGGGAGGGGTTCAAAAGGGATATGTGTGTGTGTGTGTGTGTGTAGGTATATATACACACACATATACATACACACACAACAGATGTAAATAATGAACCCAGCTGCCTCTATGTTATATCATATACACCATACTCATAAATGCCAATGAGAGCTGAGTGAGTAGAGATTAGTCCAGTCTAAAGAGGACTATTTGATGCAAAAGAATACATAATAAAGGCCTACTCCTGCAGTCAATGGGAATCGAGGGTATTCAGACCTTTGGGCCCCAAATGACCAGTTGGGATAGCTGAAGCAAATTGTAAAAGTAAGTTTGACACCTGGAGCCAGAGTAGAGTGAAGGTTAAAAATAGGAAAGTGGGATTAACTAAACTAGGACAGGTGTAGTGGGGTTGGACAGCATTTCCTCCTCTACTGTCTGAACAACCCAGAAATTAGTGAAAACAAAATCGGCAGTTAAATTTTTAGCTTCTTTTTGAGCAACTTTTATACTGATCTGCTTAAAAGTGGTTGAAATTATTTTGGATGGTTTTACTGTTCCTGCACATTGAATTTTCATCACCTAGTGGAGGGTGGCTTTTGCATTTTAGTTTTTGGGAGACACTCTCACACCAGTTCAAATCCAATACTTAGCAAGACCTAGTATTTTACACAGATTTCAGAAGCAGAGTAGGGCAGAAACAAATTCATTCACAAAGAGTAAAATTGCACATAAAAATGATAACCACCTCTTGGGAAAGAATATTAATAGCTAAGGATACACCTTTCTTCTAACTAGTGCCTATGTACTCTAGATTGATGCTGGTAGGCTCACAATATAACAAACTTTATTTTTAACAAAACATTTACTGTAAAGCTCATGGGTTCTATGTTAATACATCTGGTGTCTCTCCAATGTTTTGGAGAAAGTTTTTTAAAATGTAAAGGCTGTAAGCGCAGAAGGCTCAACTCTGGAAAACATAAAACTGAAAAGCACACTTTTAAGAGTTTTTAAAAGAATTATGATTAAGATAATCTCACCTTCCTCATCTAAGGGAAAAGTCTCCCTGGCCACTATTTTCATTGCTTTTGACTGACACATGATCGACAATCACCAAAGGAAACTTCTTTGCAGGTTTAAGACAATCATTGTCAATTCTGACAATTTACAGTAAGATCATGTATTAAGGGAGACACCACTGTATTATTTAACAAGGCAAATAATGAGCGAAAAATGTCCAACTAGTTGTCTTTATTGCTACATATAATTTATTTGGAAAATTTGCCTGAATTGTTCCTTTTAGGAATTTATCACCCTATATAAAGATGGATGGGTATGAAGTTAAGGCAGTAATAAATACAGAGGTACAAAAAGGTCATCTGTTGGCTTTAAGGCAGGATTGGTTGATTGGATCTCAATAAACACGCTTTTTTTTAAGATAGCATTCTGCACCCTGAGCGTGCTGGCCATTATATTCAACTGGGCCAGCTTCTGGGGAAGAAATGAGGCGTGAAGAACTTCGCTTTTCACTTCTTACTGGTGCCACCTGTGCAAAAGAAGAAAGTGAGTGACAACCCAAACTAAGCGATCGGAGAAAACAGTATCGTTTGTGTTTATAAAGAGTTCCAAGTTGAGGTGTTTTATACTACGCACGAACGACATTAGCTATTTAGTCTAGAAGTTCTAATCATTGCTACTAAGTGCTAATATCCCAGTCTATCCTGATTTCTTTCATTATTTTATTTGTATGCACCTCTCTTAGGATATGGTCTCTTTGAAATTCAGCTCTGAAATGTGCTTTACAGATGCTGAAAAAAATGCAGTGCAGGGCTTGGGTGTGGAAATAATATTTCGGGCAACAGGTTAATCAATCATCTGATGCCAGGTTTCAGACAGGTCTCTGGGTGCTCAGGTACACTGTGTATTTGTTTAGTCCATGCCCAAGGAATGGTCTCTGACTGCCTTCTGTGGAATGTGGCATTAACACAAGCTTTGGAGCAAGCTGTCTAACATCAGCTGCACCTAGCAGTTTTTCTCCTCTAACTAGAAAAAAGGAGATTGAAAAGCAGCTGTTATCTCGAACACCTGAACGATTTCTTTCCTCTCTGGGCTATGATAACTCTATCTGGATGGAACCTAATGAGAGAGTTTCCAGCCCTGTGTCTGGGAACTTGGAAGTGAAATTCTTTACTATGTGCACCACACACAGCAACATGCGTAGCCCTTGGCCATCTTTGTTACAAGGTACATCTCAGCCAGTTCTTGCCAAACAAGTGCTACCACCAGCATCTTGATTTGATTCTGCTCAAAGCCAGGGCTACCCCGTGACTTTCCTAATCAAGATATAAATAGAAAATTGGCTTGGTAGGTGCCACAAGGTTCATGTTTGCCCTAGTTTACCAAAAAATTTTGCAGTTGGCACAATACTCATTTACACCTTCAAAAGTCCTAATGATCTTTTAGCCACTTGGTGGCAGCAAGAGACCAACAAGGCATGCTACCACCTGCATCTAGATTTGGCCGTGTCTGAAATCACTCTTAGCTTCTCCTCTCACCTTATTTAATGGATTCTGTGGAGTAAGCTGAAAGCTGCCTGGCTGGTATGATCCCTGGGCTCCAGTGTAATATGAAGGCATAACCTGCAAATATGTATTGTAGTCTCCATAAGATCTAGCAGGTTCCTAAATGGAGAAGAGGATCCATGATAAACCAAAGGTCAAAACAAAAAACTCTTTATTTTTAAGTAATTACTCTTATTTGACTACAGTGATGATCAGTGGACAGATACGGAAATACCGGAGTCAAGCCAAGTTTCTAAAGGAAAGAATTTTCAATTCAGAAACAGCTCAGGCCTATAGCAATTTTCCTCTCTCATTGAGTCTGATGTAGGAACTTTAAAAAAATCTTGAGGCACATAGTCCTTTAAAAAAAAAAAAAGGGAAATTTGGTTTTGTATTTTTTAGGTTTTGCCTCCCATTTGCATTGCAGCACCCACTGGGGATCTATAACAATCTGAGCGCTAAATAGCTCTCGGATAATACCTTAGCGGGAAAAAACGTGATCATCTCTTGTTCACTTATACTGTTCGAAAGCTACAATGTAGGATCATTTTAAATGCACTCCTGGTCTATTTTACAGCACATGGTGAAAACTTTAGGTTGTAGGAGCCTAGCTACAGGAAAACTTAGGGAATACCAACGATTGTGTGTTTGGGATCCACACGGTGACTCTGCAGCACTATTTTGCCCCCATGATCTGGTCCTTTCTGTTTACAGTAGTGCTGAAGCACACAGTAGCATCCTCATGCTAAAGGAGAGAAGAAGTCAACGGAGATGTGAAGGAAAATCATTTTACTTTTACCTCCAAAGCTTCATTTGCAAATTCACCTACTCTTGCTTGAGTAGTGTTGTATGCCTGCGCATAATGCTGATACCACTGCTGGACAGCCTCCTATAAATGAAAAAAACTTCTTCACTTCATCTGCCTGCTATGGTGATTTTACTTTATAGCAACTTCCCATGACCTTCACAGGCCACTAGATTTAATTAAAGACAAAAGCTTTCCAAGACACACAAAAACAGATTTAAAACCAATCATAAAAATCCAACAAAACAGTTAAATATATGTTTTAAGTGATTATGTGATAGGTGTCCGATTGACCACACCAAAGTCTTCTACTCACCCAGAAGATATAGAACAATTATATGTCTGAACCTCATCTAGTATGGTATATGTTTGTGATGCCCAATTACACATTAAATAACTTGATTCATTGGTTTGGAATTTGTTTATCTTATAGTTCGTGAAAAAGACTTCATTCTGCACTTGTCCTCTAAATTGACACCAGGACCCGAGTGAGAATATCCTGTTTAACAACGACATAAAAAGTGATCAAAATGCTCTATAATTTACAGTACCACTGAGCCAAGTAACTCCACCATCTTCACAGAGCTATGGGATGTCTTTACAACAGGCCTTACTCCAAGTAGAACGCAAAACAACCACATGCAACTACGGCGTAACTTCAGCTATCTAGAAGTAATAAAGTCAATACAAATATACCAAGCACCCCATTACAGGAAGGAAAGTATTGTTAGCTAACATACCTGTGTATAATCCCCACACTGTTGAGAATAATTAAAGTAGTTTTCCATTGCATGTTGTGATGTAGTTCCCTGAGAGACTGCAGCATCCACTATGTTGCTTGAAAGCCCAGTCTGCTGCTGTGTACTAGTTGCTTTGCTGGCAACTGCTGCTCAAAACAAAACGAATACATTCAGTTTATACAAGCTGTCCAACCATTAAGGGGCACACTTTGATCTTGGATACACTTGTGTAAACCCAGAACATTGTCACAGACCTCAAATTTATTACTCCAGATTTACACATTTAACTGCAATCAAAATCTAGCCCAAAATATAAAAGGTCTTATGTTTGATAGAAAATAGTTTCTAGAATGTACTATGAACAAATGTACAGAGTTATGAACTCTGAACAAATATGCTAACTCTGTACATTTCCATTAGAAATACTGCAGGATATAATCTCTCTTTACAGTTAAGTACTCGTATAAACCGTATTTTTCAACTAGAAAATTAGTTATGAGGATCGCTTATATCAATTTACTTTTCTTCTCAGTGCAAGTTCTTTGAAAGAGAGAATTCTAGGTTTTATTAATGACAAATGCTGTGGTTGTTGAGATCATTTAGTAAGCAGAGAAACAACTTACCACACTTTGCTCTAGAAAGCTTTAAATCAAATCACAAGCTGTTAGACAAGCATGTGCTGAATGGCTGCTTACCTGAAAGACACACACCCCGCAACACGCTTGCCAAATTCAAGTAGGGATTGGTACTAAGACGGATTTCTTTGGGTGGTTCCCCCAGGAGTGAGGTCTGTTTTTTTGAGGGAATCTGTAAAAATGTTAGATATCATTCATTCCACTTTTCAGCTATCACTCAAGTCATAAGTAAAACCAAAGCAATGACAGGTGCTTGTCTCTACATGACTTTAAAAACTTGCAGATTTCATAGGTTTTACAGCAGAGTATCTCCAAATCAATCCTGAACCGAATCATCTGAACAGACTGCTCAGATTACAGATATTTTTTCTTGCCAAGGAGTTTGTCAGCCAAGTGTCTCTTTAGACCAGCGGGGGGAGGGGGGGGGGTTGCAAACTTAGTTTTCCTGAGTATATTTAAAACCTCACTAAAAGCCATCAGATTAATAAAGCTCACAGTAAGTATGCGACAGAAGATTAGCTTCAACTCAAGCCTCTGGCAAACCAAGGACTGATGAACTCTGGCTTAGGGAGGCAGAATTTTCTGTGGGGTACTAATGTAAAATGCCTTTTTGAGCAAGCTGCTTATCAGCACTAGTAGTACTTACGTTAAAGTGGAAAATAATTGGGAGTGGGTCTGAGACCCCAGGACTCACTCACTCCCCCAAACCAGCAGAGGTGCGTGGGCTCCTGGAACCGTGATGGACTGAGTCTATTCTGATAGTTTTTGCCTCTCTGTGGTGCTAAGTCCGAAACCGGGACAAGTTGTTTATGGAGGAGAGCAGGAGCTCCAGAGGCAGCCTGCCTGCCCAAGGGCCACCCCTAAGGGTATGTCCACGCTGCATTCCGGAGCGAGCTCCTAGCCTGGCTCCGCAGACTCGGGCTAGCAGGGCTCTCACTAGTGTGCTGTGTAGACACTGCGGCTCAAGTCTGGTGGGAGGTTAGGGAGGGAGGACAACATCTACACAGCTATCCTTAGCACGCTAGTGAACACTCCACTAGCCCAACCCTCATTTAATTTGTTGATTTACAGCATAAAAATATACCCAAAATAGAGTGTGTGCAGGTGGCAAGTTAGTTAGCTAATCCCACATAGATTCTAGCAACATTTAAAACACATGTCAAAATACAGCACCCCCAACATCTGCCAAAAAAACATTTTTCTCCCCACTTTTGAGAGATGGGTCTCCTCGTAAGTCATAACAGTGATGCAGAAGCACTTACTATTAATATCAATAAACACACAGGAACTCGTCTATGCTGAGACATATGTCACCCCTCAAACGGTAACACGTGGGAACTGAAAATCATCTCTTTTACAGGCCCATCAGAATGCTGAGTGAGATTCCACAGAGATGTACCGAGTATCCGACGTAGAGGGCAAACTATTTGGTCAAATTTGCTGTGCGCATAAGATCTCAATGGCATCACACCAACAGATCATTTGGGCCATAAATTTCAGAGGATTTTTACCTTCTTTTCAACATTGGGTGTAATCTCTTCACTGTTAATGTACAATTCAGGTTCCTAATTCCCCCTAGTAATCACATTTGGTACATCCATTTGGGTTGGAAGTTGGCTTTTTCTAGTACTAATACCAAGGAGTGAGTTTATTCAAATAAGGGCAATTTGTTGCCCTTGATATTTAAAATCATAATTAAAAATGCAAATGGATTTGCATATTTCTAAAAAGGAATGTAATGCTCATGAGACGTGCCAGAACGTAATGCTCATGAGACGTGCCAGAACGTCAGCCTGGGAAACTGAAATCCTCTCTTTAGTCAAAACCCAGTAAGGCATGAGTCCCACCTCACACTACCACTGTAGCTGAGCCCTATTCCGAGAAGGGTTACTACCTCCGTGAATCAGGAGGTGGTTCAGTCTCCAGGCCCATTCAAACCTTGGGTTCAGTTGACACTGACTACGAGGGGAACCAGTTCGTACAGAGGTGGGCAAACTATGACCCGCGGGACCCTCCTGCCCCTGAGCTCCTGGCCTGGGAGGCTAGTCCCAGGCCCCTCCCCTGCTGTTCTCCCTCCCCAGCAGCCTCAGCTCACTGCGTTACTGGCGCAATGCTCGGGGCAGTGGGGCTGCGAGCCCCCGGGGCAGCACAGCTGCAGAGCCCGGCAGCACGGCTGGCTCCAGCTGGGCGGCTCGACTGTAGCATTGCCAGCCACCAGTGCCCCAGGCAGCGCGGTAAGGGGGCAGGGGCGGTTGGATAGAGGGCAGGGGAGTTCGGGGGGTAGGAGGGGGAGGGCGGTCAGGGGTGTAGATAGGGGTCGGGTCAGTCAGAGGGCTGGGAACAGGGGGGTTGAATGGGGGCAGGGGTCCTGCGGGGGCAGTCAGGAATGAGAGGAAGGGTTGGATGGGGCGGCAGGGGGCAGTCAGGGGACAGGGAGTGGTGGATGGGGCAGGAGTCCTGGGGGGCCCATCAGGGAACGGGGGGGTTGGATGAGGGTCAGGGGCCAGTCCACGCCTGGCCTCCCCTAACTGGCCCTCCATACAATTTTGGAAACCCGATGTGGCCCTCAGGCCAACAAGTTTGCCCGCCCCTGAGTTAGTGCCATACTATTAGGAGTTTTGTGATACCTGTCCACTGGGAACTGGACTGAAGACAACACTATCTCAATTTCACAGAGACCACTGAGCAGCCATTCCAGAGTATGGATGCGCTGATTTCAAACGGGAGAACACATAAATTGCTTGAAACATGTAGCCCAGTGTGATTTTTATATAATTTTATTCTAAATCCATTCTGTTAAAAATGTACAAATCTGGAACGTGCTACTAATGCACTCGCCTTAGAGAACTTGCCCCTGTATCAACTGATGCAGAAAAGGAAGTAACTTTATTAAGATCTCTGCCAGAAAGGCTGTCCAAAAGTATGGGATTCAAAACCTCCAAACATAACCTGCAGATTCATTTTTAGAATACTAGATTCTCTGGAGTTTTAAAAGTTTATTTTCCTTTTTTATCTGTATGAAAAGGTGAATGGAAATGCTGATTAAAATATAAAAAAAAAAATCTGTTTAAAATCCCAAATCATTACACTAACATAGATTTAAAAATTAAAATAATTACGTATTAAATAAATGCTGAAAACAGAATGCAGCCGCAGACACTGCTTAGGTGCTAATAATCTCAACTGCTTCAGGAAACCAAGAAAATTTAAATCAAAACATAATAATCTAAGAGATTTCAAGTTTTCTGAAAAAAATGCCAAATGTTTTTAAGTAAATACATGTATAGAATCCAGTTAATGGCTGGGAATCTCAAACAGTTTTTAATAAAGCATTTCAATTCAGCTTTAATTTTTTCTTCTGCATCCACATGCTTTGAAAGAATAAATACTAAACCTGACCTGATGTTAAGGAAATGCCAATTGTCTTTTAAGAGGATGCAGATTAGAAACACACACACACACTTTGGCATCCTGACCCAGAGGTGCTGGTCTAGTTTACAGTCACTGAATTCCAACACGAGTTCAATTTTTACAGTCTAAAAAGGGCATTTCCTGCAGCTAAGATAATTTCATCATTACAGATAAAGAGGCATGTACATGAGAATAGTACAATAGGATAAAAGATTCCTCTTTGTTAATTCATTTTGACAATCAAAAGACATTAATTCTTCCTTCCTCTAATTCAAAATCCAAATGACCTTAAAATGCTTTATAAATCATTCTATGATTCAGTAAATATTATAATGGAAATAACTGCATTTGCTTTTTGAAGTAACTTGTAATTGGAAGAACAACAACAAAAAAGGGGGCATAAGTACGGGAATGCAAAATCTATGTCCGGTTTTTCTTACCCCTGAACTTGTATCAGTGCTTTTTGGCTGGCTTTGCTGTTGGGGATGTTCTGTGCGCAAGCCTCCAGCAGTAAAATTTGTTAAGCTCTGAAGATAAGCCTGCGACCCTGAGCCAGCTCCTTCTGACAGTCCCACTGTAGTTGATTGTTTATCCTGAGTATTATTTTGCCCTGGCACAGCTTGTCCAACAACAGGCTGATTTGGAAAGAATGGCAAGATGCCCATCCCTGTTGCTGCCGTTGTTTGATTTGGAGTCACATTAGATGCTGCAGTCAACCATAAATGGAGAAACCTTTCTGTTAGACAAAATTTATCTGAACATTTTGCTTGTGATTTTTATTAAGTGGTGACAAAAACATTGAGAAATCAGGAATGCTGCAGTAATAAAAACCTAGAGCTTAATTTAAAACCAAAGCTAGAACAGAAAACTGAAACTGTATTTAATGCTATTTTTATTCTAAATATCTGCTAGGCTAATAAGTGAAACTGACCAAGGTCTGGTTTATTTGTTTTCTGCTATTCAAGAAAGCTATGAACAGCAGAGCAGTGGCCCCTGAGTGACCTGTCTGTGGGCTCAGGAAAACAGCACAGCATCAGTTCACACTAGGAAGGTTTTCTTCACAACCTGAAGGGCTAGAAACTCTTTTTTTATTAAATGAAGGCTTAAATTCTGCAGAAATTGGTGGCCTAGGTGTCACTGCTCCCCAGGAAAACTCTTCTACTTACCACTGGAGAGTGCATTATTCAAGCCTAGGAATACTGTAAAATGAGGTAAGGTATCTGAAATCATTTATTTGAGAAGACTCGGGTGCCATCAATGCAGAGCATGGGGCTGTTAGTAGTCCCAAAAACAAACTGGGTGGAAAATAAAAAGTTGTACTAACCAGAGTCATCTCTAGTCTTTCCACAGACATCTTAAGGCATCACTGTGCCAAGAAATTTGCAACCAAAAGTCACATCCATCAACGCTTGGACAGTAAACCTCTAATGCTTAATGAAGTGAGCACAAACAAACTGTTTGCAGAGCTCCTCAACTAGAGGAGTCTATACACCTTGGAATAACAAATCTAAAAAGCCAGATCCTGAATAAAAAAAAGTGGTTCCAACCTTCCTAAAAACTGGTAATATCTGTGCGAGTATTAGCATTCTGAAAATATTCAAAAAAATGCCACAATGTATTCTGCTCCATGTGAACAGCAGAAGAGAAGTGAGGCAGTGAGACCGAGGAGAGAAGACACTGGTTTAAACAGGAAATTCTACAGAAACTTTTGCAAATCATTAATATGATGAAATACCAAGAGGGGTTGCAGGATAGCACCCACTCACCTGGCACATGTAAATCTATGAAATGAGAAACGCTTTGTGCCAAAACCCAAAGAAAGATGGAGGACAGACGCACAAGAGTCAGAACCCTGAATGCACCAGATTAAGGCTCTAGGGGGCCACAGGACAGTTTATTTTAAATATATAGAAATAATCCATGAAAGAAGTCCTACCAAATAGTCCACTCAGAGCTCAAACATTTAAGAGCTGCCATCTGGATTCTCAAGGCACTGCATGTAATTCCGTTGTCAAATGTTGGAATCAAGAGGGAGGAAAAGTGGTAAAATGCTACCACAAGGCTGATCTTAGCAGCAAATAGCAATTTACAAGGGTTTCCTTAAGAGGCCTGTGCTATTTGCTCAAGTGTTATGAAAGAGGCATCTCAGGCAGGTAAACACAAGCCATGTTTTATCACATTCAGGACAGAAACATTGAAGAAGACAGGCAGGACCAAGATTCCCCAATGGCCACTCACCTACAATTCTATGAAACTGATTGTGGAGACCTTGCCCATCTGATCCCAATGGATAATCCCCGCTCAATTTTTTCATCATCCAGGAATAGGGAAGATGTTTGGTTAACCTTCTGCTTCTATTGGCTAGCTGCTGAGAAGCCATGGTGTGCACACTGAACACTTCAGGGGGAACACCTGTTGTACAGCACATTGTGCACAAGGATTACAAAATCAGACTGCTACCAAGGCCTGAAGGCGCAGTTACACATAAGAAACATTATGCACAAGCAATACAGAACAAATCGAATAGCCAGTCCTGCAGGGTTCCTCAGCATATGCTCCATCTGAAACCTTTTTTGAAAAAACCTACTGATATACCAACTTTGCACTGCAGTCCCATGAGTTCTCAAGTGAAGCAGAGGTAGGCCACGTCCATACATATCTGTGCGAGAGATTCTGCCAATAAACACATACATGCCTCAGGAAGTGGAGTTAGTGATTTAGTAGCTGGCACTTTGCCTTCTGAGTTAGGACTGAAGCAAACTGCAACATAGTATCACAAAGCACTGGATTGCTGGAAGCACCCTCTTACAAAAAATAAAGTGAGCAACAGCTGGCACTTCTCACAGGAGACAAGGGTGTGAACCCCATTGTCCTGGCCAAATTCAAACTCAAATACTTACGTTCTGTGTATCTAATTTTCCCCTACAGTTCCACTTGGATTGAGCATTCGTTTTCATTTCCTGTCATAAACTGTTGCATAGTGTTGTAAAACGTGTATCAAGTTCCACCCTGAGGTGGTCATACTTCAGAGTAAATAAAGTGACCTCTATGTCAAATTTGTATCTCTGTTGCTAAAGGGATACAGTGAATTTAACAAACAACAACACTTTTCTCAGATTTCAGAGTAGCAGTCGTGTTAGTCTGTATTCGCAAAAAGAAAAGGAGTACTTGTGGTACCTTAGAGACTAACCAATTTATTTGAGCATAAGCTTTCGTGAGCTACAGCTCACTTCATCGGATGCATAAATTCATTATGCATCCGATGAAGTGAGCTGTAGCTCACGAAAGCTTATGCTCAGATAAATTGGTTAGTCTCTAAGGTGCCACAAGTACTCCTTTACTTTTCTCAGAACAATTTACCTCTGAGTTACAATACCCCAGATAACAGAGATTAGAGAAGAAAGTATTTCTATTTTGTTTAGTTTGTGCATTCACAACATCCATTTTTGTACAGTCTCTCCTGTATAGTCAGTCACTGTCCCCAGTTATTTGGGTGGGTCTTTCACACAGTAATGTGTAAAACACAGGAAAACAAAGTAAAAAATACACAAAAATTGGCAGAGGGTCTCAGGGGCAGGCATAGTACATGATACTATTTTTAATTCATTCTTTTAAATTAATTCAGTGGATTTCAAATTGACAGCGTCCCTTCAAAGCCTGTAAATTAGCCTGTAAAGTGCTCTGTGTGTTAGACAATATGAGTATTACAGATATAGCTTTGACTTCATTCTTCCTTCCTAGCATTTAAGTAAAAACACAAAACACCAGTTCTGCTACTGAAACTTCCAACTTGCTGATCAGCTGAGCAACAAATCAGAGTTGCAGAGGACAGCATCAATCAAGTATAACAACAATAGTCTTTACCAATATTTTGTATGGAATGGCCATTGGCTGCACCTTACTAGAGACAAAAATGCAACTAAGACTCCTCTGAAGATGGCTCATCCCAGAACCTAAAGGGCAGAAAATAATTCTGCATTGTGGTTGGTAATGACATGGGAGATAGAACCAGGTCACCGAGTGCAGTGCAGTATACTTTCAGATATTAACATGCAACATATGGCAACCGAGTTGTTAAAATGTTTGTGCAATGTAAGTTGTCATTCATTTTGATTGTATCCACATTATATGCAATTACAAATGGGAACAGAGGTGGTCTGTGCAACTGGGAATGGAACGGAAAGTGTCCAAGAGACAATAATCTCTAAAGCCAAGCTGTACTAGATCAGGGGCTGGGCTATCCTCCACTAACCCCACTATATTCTGCAAGAGCAGGATCTATCTATAATAGACCCATAAAATGCAGATGTGTAGTTTTTGAAATTATCTGTCTCAAGAGAATTATTTTGACAGTTTTCTGGTTCCAAAAAAATTTCAGAAGCAAGAAAAATTTATTATACCCCTATGAAGAAAAGAATCACTAATGCTAACAACTCATCTTCTTGATGCCTTCCTTAAAAAAGGTAGAGAAATAAAATTCCATTAAAAGGCAAAGCTGCTAATTATGTTTATAGTCATAATTAACCTGTATATACAGTAGAACCTCAGAGTTACGAACACCTCGGGAACGTAAGTTGTTCGTAACTCTGAACAAAACATTATGGTTGTTCTTTCTAAAGTTTACAACTGAACATAGACTTAATACAGATTTCAAATGTTAACATGCAGAAGAAAAATGCTGCTTTTAACCATCTTAATTTAAATGAAACCAGCACAGAAACCGTTTCCTTGCCTTCTCAAATCTTTTCTTAAGCTTTCCCTTTAATTTTTTAGTAGTTTACGTTTAGCACAGTACTGTAATGTATTTGCCTTTTTTTTTAAATTTTTTTTTGTCTCTGCCTTTGCCTGATTGTGTACTTCCGGTTCCAAATGAGGTGTGTAGGTTACAAGTTTTCCTTCTCTTCTTTCATTCTACTAGGGCAGCAGGGGACTGGGAATTTATAGAACCTGAACACCTACATCATCCCATTCCATTTTTCCTCAGTTTACATTTCAAGGCTCCACATCAGAACCATCCTCCTTGCGGCTGAGAACTACATGGAACAACCTTCCCACATCCACTAGCACTTTGCTGGCTGCAGGAATCTCTAATGAATTATCAAAGCACTCTCCCCACCCTCCTTCCTGATAAGGGACAGAGTACCCTCGCTTTACAGTATACACAGTCTGGGAAGTGAAATCAAATGCAGGTCTCCAGATTGCAGAGTAGTAACTCTAGGCTTATCCTAATACATAGAGTTATATGTAATGAACAGCATTAGTCTTCACAAAGCCTTTAAACTCCTTGATGCCGTTGAACTACCTCTCCCAATTTAAGCGCTAACTCCTTTTGCATCAAGATGTAATGTCCACAATTTTAGACTCTTTAGAAGTTTATAAAATTCCATGTGATAGACTTTTACCCAACTCCAGTTAAAACCTAATAGGATTCTGTTGGGCTGGATTCACAGCTGATTTCAGCAGAACAGCTACTTGTAAGAGAAGCTTTGTGATGTTGAGACGTATCAGGTGGGAACCTACAGGAATGAATACTAAAAACCTACTTCTGTCCTCATGTGAAGAGACAAGACATTAGGAAAATTAATTAAAAACAAGGAATATCAGTAAAATCAAGTTATTTGATTTCTCCAAAATCAAAATGTCCAGGTCTACAAGTGTATTAAAAGTAGACACCCTTAAAATGGAATAAAGTTAATTGTAGGACTAAAAGGCACGGACTAAGAGAGGTTACAAGTATTGAAAACCAGAGTAATATAAAGTAAAGCAAATGCCCTTTTTAACACATCTAGTACATTGCATCAGATAGGGTATATAGGTATAAGCAAAGAAAAGCGGATAAAATCTAATCCCATTCACATATCCAAGAACACCACTAAGAAAATAAGACACTAAAATGAAAACAGGGCTCCTTTCAGAAACTGAGAACTTCAGGAAAGAAACAGCATGCCAAATCACCTTAAGCAATTAAAGCAAATTCAGAACCCTAGCCAAATATATTGCTGCGGGTTTATCTAATACTTAAGAGTTGCAATAGGAGAGTGTTGATAGTGTGCTAATTTCACTCAACACAGGAAGATGAGACTGTCTTATATTAAATGTTAAAGCACCTAGCGTTAGCTCTTAGAGTCATTTCACACGACTAGAGTAGACACCTAACTACCCTATTTGGCAATTAAAATAATGTGGTCATGAGAAAATGTGTCCATGATTTTAGAGACTGCTGTTAAAAATTTGGCTCACATCAGGAAAAGCTCATTCCTAGCACAAAGGGGTCAATCAGCAAGTCTGTTCATGTTTAGCCTCTCCTTGGAATATGTGGCCCATTTCTGTTTACATTTTTCTATTCTGCTTACTCTTGGCTTCTTTCAGTTATATACCTGTTTGACTTAAGTGATAAACTTCATGGTCAGCCTGAATGGACACCAAGATGTAAGCAAGTGTGTGTGGGATATATGATACCATGCTAATTATTCTGAATTTGTTTGGATTTTGATGTTTAAGCCTGAAAAATTAACATGAGCAGACAGTGGTCTGCTGGAGATTTAGATACTCAAGTACATGCCTGGCAAATACAGACCATGGAAAACAAAAATATGGGAATCTTCTGGAAGAGAAGGCAATGAAACCAAGGTGTCTGTGCCAGAATCCTCATCTATATATGCTTTAGAAGCTAAATGAACATATGCCCGTTGTTTGCATTGCTGCTTTTTTCATAAAATATTTAAGTTTGTACAACTGGGAAGCCTCTGAGTTTGTGCCAGATAGCGAAAGCAGTCAGTGCAAACCAATCAACACAGCAATAATCAACATAATTCTTTTGTTAAATGCTCCTGTATTTCACATTGTCGTTAGGCTTGGTGGCTTCCTTATTCTGTGGTGATAAGGTTAAAGCTATTGATTATCACTTTTGTTAAAAAAGTAGGAGTGAGTCAGCTGCATATTTTCAAACTGGACATTTCTGCTGGTACAGTATGAAGCAAAATGTCATTTACATGTATGCGCTTCTCCATGGTTTCCCAGGTCTGCACTCACTGACCCTGTTCCCAATACTGTCTGAAGTAACATTGGTGGAGGCTCTCCAAGTAAACCAGGTTTCTATAAAGAAGAACAAATAGTATTGTAAATGACTACAGTTATCTTTCCTTAGCTATTCCACAGACTTTCACATACAGTTAATCTCTTCTACATATGCTAGATGCTTAAAGTTTTAATAGGCTAAAAAAGTCCTATTTGTTTTAGAAAATAGTTAATAAAAGGTATACAGGTTGATAACTGAAGTTAAAATGATGAACTTACACTGTTAGTTTGAATATTCTCAATTTTAATTAGTTGCTTCTGTGCCAGTTGTAGGTGTGAGAGGTTCTGCAGCAGTAAATTAGATGTATTCCCCAGAACAGAATTCTGCCAAATTGACACAAGAATTAGTTAAAGAATACAAAAAAATTACAACACTTGTTGCAAGATTTCCAGCTGATGTGCTATAGGCCAGATACAGAATAAACATGACAAAGGGGAATGACTTTCCATATCTATGTTTATCCGAAGTCAGTGACTTCCCCTCCACAAAACCAAATCCTTGCTTCATTTGCAATCAAAGCTTCCAGAAGATTCTGAATTCCTTTTATCTTTCCTTTCCTCCAGTTTGATTTTCTGGGTGCTTTTTAGAGGATAAGTGTAGTTTATTGTGTTGTGCTTTACAATGTTTTTATTTCTTACATAGTGTCTGCTCCAAACATCTCACTGCTTTATTAGGTTATGTTGGGATAGTTAGGGGCTATTATATACTGCTTTACAGTCTCTAAACATTAATGCTACCTTCAGGAAAGGATACCTACACACATATGATTCTTCCCTTACTCATTGGTAAGTATCCTACAGAGAGCACTATTCCCAGAACATTCATAACGTGGCTTGTTATTCAGGCTACGTTCACACTGTGGCTTGTAATGTTTTTTGAAATGGTTTTCATGCACAGTTACACTAAAACATTGCTGTAACACGGTTTGCACCCACAGTCAAGACATTTAAACCATGTTGAGATGCCATACTAGAACTTTGCCTTGGGGATATTCTACAGTATGGTTTTTGGATTCTATGATGGTTTAAAAGAAATGTCTGTCCACACTGGAGCATCAAACCATGCTATAATTCAGGGGTTCTCAAACTGGGAGTCGGGACCCCTCAGGGGGTTGTGAGGTTACTACACAGGGAGGTCATGAACTGTCAGTCTCCACCCCAAACCCCACTTTGCTTCCAGCATTTATAATGGTGTTAAATATATAAAAAAGTGTTTTTAATTTACAAGGGGGGGAGGCCACACTCAGAGGCTTGCTATGTGAAAGGGGTCACCAGTACAAAAGTTTGAGAACCCCTGCTATAATTTGTGCTAACTACATGAATGCTTGAAAACATTTAGTCAAACATCATTCTTGTAGAGCAAGATTGCACTGGCAGAGGTTCTTGAACATGATTTGCCAGCCAAAACATATGTTTGCTCCAGGTCTCAATAAACCTTTTTCTGTAGCACTCTGTTACTTAAAGAACGCATTCTGTAAGGCACGACTAGAAATATGGAATCAAAATTCTTCACTGTGTGAGTACAGTCTTGCTCACTTTTTGAAATTCCCTACGCCGGACAGATCACCATTAATGACTGAAAACTGAAGAAGCAGCTGAGCACAGCAAGTAGGGATTTGCATGCTTTATGGCTCTGCCAGAACTCTGCCTCACAAATGTTTCCAGACATTTGTAGCCAGCACAGTTTGTGTCCCAGTGTGGCAGGGTTGCAGATTCCTTAGGAACTAAACTCAGAATACGTAGAACACAGACATTCATGTTACAGAACAGTCCTTTGCGTTTTGGAAATTATTTACTATAATATCAACACACAAAACAAGGGATCTCTTAAAACCTGCAAATTAGATTTTAGATTCAAAAACAGAATTCCACCAAATATGGGGCCAAATCTGGATTAACTGCATCAATATGTTTGTGTATTGAGTCCACACAGCTGCCCTAAGCATCTCAAGTAGAAATGACCTGTGTCTGATGTTGCCAGTCCATCTTTATTTTTTATAATTTTATTGTGTTTTCTGAGTTACATCAAGAAAGAAAAAGTATTGATTAAACGACAAACTTTTAGGAATTTAAAGTAGAAAAAATTGTTTGGCTGAATCTTCAAAACAGACTCTCTGGATTAATCACAGGGAGATCCGTTAGACCATTCAGTTAACACATACCTCTAAATGTTCAAAATGTGTTATGGTGGCACAGAATGTCTATCATTAAGAAATACCAAGAGTAGCTAAGTTAAAAAAAATTATTCAGTGATTCATCCAAACAACTGTTCAAATTCTCATCTGTCATGTCCTCCTAATTATCTATAATTTAATTATTCTAAGAGCAATGTTTTGGCATCATATTTTTAAAAAGTGATTCCTCTCAATGTATCATTTAACAAAATCTTGAACTGTCAATTCCATGCAGCAAAAACAACATATGCAGGAAGGAATATAGAGATAAGCTGAACCACTGTTCTTTTGTCAAACTAACAAAAAACTAGAAAGTAACACAGCTTCTTTTCCTGTACATGATAACACTGAATTCCAAGAAAGAAATACTGACCAGATTCTCTGGCATTGAAGAGTACCCCAAAAAGATACATTACAGAATAAGGGTACACAAGTGCCAATGAAAGGAACCTAGATAATTAAATTACTGTCAGTAAATTCAGCTTACTGGGTCAGGTTTAGTGACTAATTAAAAGCAGGAGCTTCCATGAAAGAATATTAAATGCATGAGTCTATCCAATGCGATAGCACTCACTTGTTTAGCTGTAGTATACTTAAGCCAAAAAGCAGTGGATCATCGTCAGTCACACTGCAACTATGTACAACATGCTTCCTTCCAACTGTGATTAAAAAGCATTCATGTTGCCTTCCAAAGAAGCTCAAAATCTACAAGACCATAGAAAGAGCTGCAGTAACTAAATATATCCGAGGAAAATGTCATATATGTATATATTTTAAAAATGCAAGCAAATAACACTCTTTGTGTTCGATAAACTTTACAACATGCAGCAAATGTATTTCATTCTATGGTGCACTGCAGATCTAAACAACATACCTAACATCTGAAAGGAATACACGCCTCTAGGTAACTCATAATAGAAAAATGAGAGAAAGCAAGGTGCCTTTACTGTGAAGAAAATCTGTCCTGTTTTAGTTCAATCTCTCTTAACAGACATGGAGATATAGATCTTGGGGGGTGGGGAAAGCGTGAAAGGATAGCTCAGTGGTTTGAGCTTTGGCCTGCTAAACCCAGGATTCTGAGTTCAATCCTTGAGGGGGCCATTTAGGGATCTGGGGCAAAAATTGGGGATTGGTCCTGCTTTGAGCAGGGGGTTGGACTAGATGACCTCCTGAGGTCCCTTCCAACCCTGATATTCTATGGTTCTATGATCTTAAAAGTATAGTAGAAATAATAACGAATAAATACTTTTTTTTTAATTTCGAGTAGGAATTTTTAAAGTACTGAATAGAGTAAGGAGCAAAAGTCTCATTTAAAAATCAATGGTATTAGAGCTTCCTAACTTCTCTAGGTACTTTTGAAAACCCCACCCATATTTCCTAAGGGAAAAATTCACTCCTTGGCAGAGTCCACCCTGTGGACGCCCCTACAGTAGTCCTGATGTGTTAAGCACAAGTGGAAACTGGGTGGCTTGGTGACCCAATAGATTGGTGCAAAGGAAGTACTGATTGTGGACAAAAGCTGCTACTCCAGCCCAGCCCTTGTCCCTGAGTTAGGGGGTAGATTCATCCCAAATCTCCTTACAAGATACCCCTATGAACTTTGGATTCTTTATATGAGCTTCCAGAATATCTCCTTTTACTACTGTTGGGCTCATAGTGATTTGGAAGTCATAGGAGCCTTATAATACACCACAAGAACTCCGAGAATACTTCAGTAATACACAGTTTTGGTTTATTCCTAGCTAAAATCGAAAATCTCAAAATCATTATTGTTGTTAATATTTATGTAGTACACTTTACAGGCTTTACAAATAAAGATAATGATAACACACTTCCAGCCTTGAATCAGACTTATTTTCCAAAAAGTCTTTGTTCTTGAATGAGCTGCTTACAAAATGAATCCATGGTCCTTGTCACTCAACCTGTTACTTGGAAACGGATATTCTTTCTAGAAACGATAAGTTCTCTCTACCACAACACAATCAGGTAACAGTGAATCAAAAATTCAGAAAAAATAAATGGCAATTTGCATACAGACAGTAAGCACTCCTCAATTTTAATTAGTCAGATCTGATTATATCTTATTTAAAAAGCCTCTTGAAATCACTTTATATAGTATATGTTAAATACAAAGTCATTTTAACAAGAACATTTGATTTTAGTTGTAAATTCTTGAGATCTGTTACATGTTTTAATGCAAAATACTGCACAAATACATAATTTGATATAAATTTTTTCACACTGATAAACATACCTGGTGTACTTTATTCAAATGCAAAAATCCTGGACTGACTGCTGTATTTATAAGATGAGGTAAACCAGCAGATACTCCAAGAACTGCTTGAGAAAACACAAGATAACATCCTTGTCAAATTTATAGAATTTTTAAAAGTTAGGCAAAGAAAGATTTTTAACAGTTATATACACTTTATATATTTGCCTTTTTCTAAGTATTTCTATAGGATTTAACATTTAATCAACTGACTAAAAATCAGGACAGTGAACCCTTTTAATACACATGTGGCTGAAGCTTATTATGCAGAGAGACCCTTATCCTGCAATTAATAGCACATAGGAGAACTGCTATGTCTGTCTGGAGCCCCACTGAAGTCAACAGGGTTCCTCAAAGGTGCACAGGTCTTCTCACTCACTTTAAACTGCAGGACTGGGGCCTTAGTTCAAGTGCTTTGATAGATACATAGTCATTGGATATACAATTTCTGTCTGTCAACTGTAAATAGGTAATAACTTAACATGTCATCAATGGGCCCTTAGAAGTTAATGGCAAAACTCCCCTTGATTTCAGTGGGTGCGCGATCAGGCTTTCTATTAGGGACAGTGACACTAGACAGAAACTGAGTTAAAATAAAGACTAAATACAGATTCCCCAGCCATGCTGCTCACCATTTTACAATACTACAGAGTGCTTACAGTAACAGGGAGAGCGTCAGCAGTCTGAGGGAACAAACGATTATAGGCAATAAAAACACGGGGAATTTTTGGAAATTAAAAGATGAAATATTCAAAGTTACAAACAAAACTGTGAGCTTTTTAAAAGAATTCAGGAGACAGTGTTAAAAATACGGTGAAGCTTGTAGTTTCATGGTTAGTGAAGGGACTGGGTTATTGTTCTTATTTCATATATTTATGGTAGCACCCATAACCTGCTAGGAGCTTTCCAAATATTCAAGAAGAGACAATCCCTGCTCCAAGGATCTCACAATCTGAAGACAGACAGACAAGCAGAGAGACACGTTAAAGGAAGGGAAACAGTATTAGGAAAGTTACACACAAGTAAACTCTATTCACTCTGGAAGCAGCATGGGAGAAACAAGCTGTTAAGCGGCACTTAGATGTGGAGAGGATAAGAATATTACATGTAGGCTCTATTCCTGGCTCTGCAACTGATTCCCTGTTGGACTCTGGGTGAGTTGCTTACCTTCCCATGACTCAGTTTGTCCATTTTTACAATGAGTAATATAGTAATAACCATAGGCATGTCCTGAGAGTGCTTTGGTAGTTATGAAGTGCAAAGAATTATTATCAAAGTATTGCATAAATAGCAGCTTATACCATCAACCTATGCTGTTCCTTCCCTTTAAATTGTGCTTCTGTGCTCCCTTAAAGAGTCTCACTGCGCTGCTGTTCTCCCTGGAGTGGTCCCCACTGAATGAGATCATGCCCTTTCTGCAGAGACCCACAGTGCACTTCCACACACTCAGTTGTTCTTACACATCCCTTCTGTACAGACTTCTTTCAGGTGGAGCTACGGAAATAAAAGTGACTTCACAAAAAAGGGCCTCTCCTGACTAAATAGATTTGATCCTCTGTGTATTCAGGGTCACATATGCTTCCTTTACTAAGTAAAATACTTTATCACCCCTTTTAGGACTGCAAAGACAATGCAGCTAAGAAAGAGCGAGCAGGATTCTTTTTAGCCCTACCAAAAGAATTATTAAGAAAATTCTGATTACAAAATCTTTAGTATGGGTCATGATGTACACATCAGACAGAATCCAGCTTCCCATAGTGAGTCTGCAAGGCTGTCACAATTTGAAAAGCCATCCTTTTAAATTTAAAACAGAAGCCAGTTTGAGGCAAATATAAAACCATACAGTGACATTTGTACAGCTAACCTTCTGAAAACAACCACACTCAAAGCTGTCTTGCACTTTCCCCACCTTCACAGATACCTCTTAATGCATTACTGCTCTCTCATAAAAAGCTACATATACACTTATTCACAACTACAGAATCCCACACACCTGTTCCTTGAAATACAGGTAAAATTCTGATTCTCCAAACTCAATTATGCAAAATTCAGAAATGCCGCCAAGAGTGGAATTTTGTTTTTCCCAAAAAACTCAGTTTTCTGAATTTCCAGGAACCACTGAAAAATTCGGGTTCACCTGTACATAGGGCAAGATATTCATTTCCATTCTGGCCATGTTCTGACAGGTATAAGGGCTGAAGTAATGTAAAGGGACCCTAAAAGTCCTTTATCCAGCAGCAAGCGGACTGTCCCCAAGCTGGCACTGATGAAGAAAGCCATAGGCTGCCTCCCAAAGACCCACTCATAAGTCCGGACATAGGAGGTATGCACTATGGAGCTGTCCTGGGAGCAGGAGAGTTGTGCTGGGTGCAGGCCCACAGCACACAGGAGTGTGGCCCGCAGAGCAGCCCAGGGAAGCTGCTGTAACTTGAGGTACATTTACACTGCAAGAAAAGGTGCATTTTAACCCAAGTTAGTGAACACAGGTTAGCTAACCTCAGTTAAGAGCACCCTTTTTTTTTTTTTTGGGGGGGGGGGGGGGGGGAAGGATATAGATATACCCAGACAGCCCTCAGGACCTCTCTGAGTTAAACTAGGGGCCTCTCCATCCCCCAAAGCAACCCAGGATTGGAAGGGTGCTAAAGTGGCTTAAAGCCACCTCATCCCTCCCAACGGTCTTAGAGGCACTGTATAGATTCTCACCCACACCCATAATATTTATAGCACAGCCATTCATTCTTAAGGCAGGTCTATGCTATAGCCTAAGCTGATATAACTTACGTTGCTCAGGGATGTGAAACCCCCCCCCCCCCCAAGTGACACAAGTTTTACACTGTCCACATCAGCGCTATGTCAGCGGGAGACGCGCGTCCGCTTCTCGCCCTGGTGGAATGATTATGCCGACGGGAGAGCGCTCTCTCGTGGGTGAACATGTGCTGCAGCTGCGCCGATGCAGCGCTGTAGTGTAGACTTGCCTCACTGATCTCTTCAGACTGACCGCTCCCATTCTTATGCCTCACACTTCAATTCTTTGAAACATGATACATTACTTTTAATTTATTGTCCATTCAAATTAGAAGGAAAGTTCCTTTGGAAGTAGGACAATGTCTAACAGCATGCTTGTAAAATGTTATATATATTTTATGGAAACACACATATATATGGAAACATACAAGAAAGAAATAATTTTAAAACGGTATGAACTGGAGAGGGACTTGAGTTGCAAGTTCAGATCTGGAACCAGATCCCCAAAGTTTGAGTGTGTTTGGATCAGAGGTTTTGTTTTAGACCAATTTCTAATATAAATATCAATAGATTGCAGAGTTAGCACGAGGGTGTTTACAAGGAGCAATGATACTTAAATTCACTGTTTGCAGTGTTATAGCCATACTGGTCCCAAGGTATGAGAGACACAAGACAGGTGAGGTAATATCTTTTATTGGACCAACTTCTGTTGCTGAGAGAGAGAAGCTTTTGAGCTACACCTCTGCAGAGGTATTAATTGCCCGCTTCATCAGGAATGGTCTCTTGCAACATGTGTTAAATCCTAATGCTTCACAATCTTTTCTACCTTGTATTTAGCTGTGACACTCTGATTACCTTTTCCTGAAGAAGAGCCCCGTGTAGCTTGAAAACTTGTCTCTTTGACCAACAGAAGTTGGTCTAATAGAAGATATTATCTCACCCATCTTGTCTTTCACTTAAATTAACTGTCATGAGAGTTTGTTGTACATATGTTTTCTGTCACTTTTGTGAAGAGGACTCTCTCAAGGCAATTATAAACATATGTATTTTAAAAGGTTGCTCCTGCTTTTTTTTTTTTTAGCTAAAGCTTGTTATATCACTAAGCACACGGAATTATTTTCTTATTTATCTATGTTTTAAAAGGCTTACCACGTTTACGAGCACGTCTACACAACTGGGGCTGCAGTAACATTTGTAACATGGCTGGGTTATTTAAACTCTTCATAATCTGCACTGGATTTGGCTCTGGAAGCAATCCTTTTCTATTGTTTCTCATCTGGAATTAACAGAAATACGGAAACATTAGACTCAAGGGTAAACAAAAGCATATTCTGTTGCCATGACTGCCATGCTGGTGCAAACCCTTTATTTATAAAATAAACAGATCTATATTTGGATATTATTTCCTTGACCTCCATGTGTCACACACCAGAGTTCAAAGATCAGTGTTCCTGCAATTTCCATTCACCAAATATATGTAATTAACCGTTTCATTGTAAAGCTCGTTAGTAACATATTCCAGCATTTCCTTTACACTGAAATTAGCACAGTTGCTGCATTTCTCTCCTTCCCCTTTAGGTTTCTAGATAGGAAACAATAAGAAAAGTATAAAACTAACAGGCATAACAGCACCTCACTATTCTCATTACTTCTCTCTCAACCTTTTAAACCAGGGGTTCTTAAACTTCATTGCACCGCAACTCCCTTCTGACAACAAAAATTATTACATGACCCAAGGAGGGGGGGACCGAAGCCTGACCCCAGCTGCCCAGGTGGCAGGGCCAAAGCCCGAGCTCAGGTTACAGATCCCCTTCCTGGGGCTGAAGCCCTTGGGTTTTGGTTCCCCGAGCCTGGCGGGGGGAACCAAAACCCAAGGGCTTCAGCCCCAGGAAGGGGATCTGTAACCTGAGCCCCGCCACCCAGGACTGAAGCCCTCGGGCTTTGGCTTCAGTCCTAGGTGGTGGGACTGGGACTTTGGCCAACAAATCTGAGTCAGTTCTGGTGACCCCATTAAAATGGGTTTGTGACCCACTTTGGGGTCCTGACTCACAGTTTGAGAACCGCTGTTTTAAACCATTCATTCATAGACTGAAATTATAATGTAATGTTTGTAGGAACAAAAAGATTTCAAATACACGTTCTCTTCATGTAAATATTCCAGTATGAAAAGAAGCTCAAAAAATGTTCCCCACAGCAATCCCGCCCCCAACCTGTCACCCTACCCCCTCACAACACAAAACATACACACACATAAAACCCACAGGGCAGGTTTTTTTCCTGGAAAAAAACACATTTTCCCCACAACTCTGGAAAGTAAAGAAGGAAATGTAGTCCCCCGTTACGACCAATAAAATATGCCATCTTTAACAACACTAAACTCAGCTCCTCTTCTACAGAGTTGAGGTGAATAACTCTATAGAAAAGCAGCTGAGTTTACTCAGAGCTATCCAAAGTAATGAGAATATTCTGCTACAACCTTCAAGACAGCTTCATGTACCACTTACCTTCCTATCCAATTTTCTAAGAAATAATTTGATATGACATGCAGGGCATAAAAGCTTCATTCTACACCAAGTATGAAATTAAGTCATTCCCACTACCCTCACATTTATTTTTAAATTACATTTACTTGTCTCATTTTAAACCAACCTATAGTTGTTAAAAAGCACTCTCTCCTAGTTTAGTTTTGAACTGAAACCATCTCTTACCCCTAATCCCTGCGGTTCATGTCCTTGTCTTAACTAGGAAGAAGTTGAGTTTGCCAGCTAGCTAACACGAGCTAGCCAACTCCAACCTAAACTCAACCACTTTTCTAGTGTAGATGCAGAGTAACACTTTGAACAGACTGAGTTATAACTTAAGATCTTGGTTAGAGGAAGGTTAGAGAAACCACCTTTTCATTTGTAAACAGATCAATTTTGATGTATAGTCACTGTGAGAAAATAAACATGGAACTCCACAATGTCATTTTACAGAGTCACTTGTCAGAACAGAACTACAATTTAAGTATTAACATTTCACTGAGCCAAATAGCTTTCTCCTGTTCAAAAAAAATTTTCACTTGGCTGAGTAATCATCTTATTAAAATACTAAGCTGATTATAAAAGCACTTATGGACTTCTCTTCCAATGGATTTTATAAATTCTTATATATGTACAACATATAATATAAACATTTAAAGTGTTTTCTCTTTGAAAAGGGAAAGTCTCTTACCATACGTTGTGCTGCTATAAATGCAGCTAGTGTGCTTCGTCCTGGTGCTCCAGGAGCACAGTACGATACCTGGACTCTCTTTCCTCTGATAGTCATACCATCTGTGACTTCTTGCACTTCCTCAGCCTGCTCTGCAGTCTCATACTCGATCACTGCAAAGCCACCAATATAACTGCCTTCGTCCTCAGCAAACTGAAATGGCATTTCACGATACACTGAACACATTACAAACATTCAGCAAGTATTTTAAAACATTTTCTCCTCCCCCTGCATTGAGCATGAATTACCTGTGCAAAATCATTAACACATCTGCAGTCATAAGACAGAAAGAGGTGGGTTACAAATAGTTGTAATAAGCCATAAATCCAGTGTCCAGAAGTTGGTCCTATAAAAGGTATTACCTCACTCACCTTTTCTCTCTAATATCCTGGGACTGACACGGCTACAACTACACTCTGTACAACAATGAAATTGATATACAGTTACTTAGAGTCCTGATGTGGAAAAGGGACACCACCCCTTTTAAATCTGATTAGAAAAACATCATCTAATTCTCAGCTATTTAGTCCTGGAAGTAATCAGGCCTATAACAGGAATCTGTTTACAGCCTCTTAATGATTCTGAAGTAGAGGAAGATAGGTTAGTACAAACAGCATTTATTCAACAGCTTAGAATTAACCTTCAAGAACTCTTATAAGAAAAGAGAGCTGGGAAAATTCAAGGACTCCTCTATGATGGGTTCGATTTTACACCAAGATAGCTGCACTGGTACAAATCATTAGTGTAGATATGTGGAAAGTGGCTTGCAGCAATGCAGCTTACTTTGGCTTCAAACCTGGGCAAAGAAAACTGCTTCAACCTGCAAAGATGCAGCTGCCAGTATCTGTGTAAATATATAAGGAAATTAAACTTTCCAAAGAAGAATGTGCTAGGAAAAAAATCCCTCAAAACTAAACACCAGTGAATACTTTCTAGGGGAAACTGAAAGGTGAAGTAGAAAAAGATAGGGCAGTTGCCTTGTTCTCTCTAAAACAAGCAAAAAGGCGGTTAGACAATAACCTTTTCATAGAACACACACACACACACACAGGGAACGTAGGTATTTTTAGGAACTGTGTCTAAACATCCGGATTCAACTCTTACTGAAAGAACAATCTGTATTTCCAACACATAAGGAGGCAATGGAGAAAGAAAGGCTGAAAGAAGAGTAAAGATAAGGATAGAAGGAAAGAAAATACAGAAAAAGAAAAGCGTTCCCAAGCAGAATTCTCCATTGACTTCCAAATACGTTAGATTTACATGATGAAATGTGTCAGTTAGTAGCAGAACTAATTAATATATTCCTGAAGAGGGTTAACACACAGCTATGCAAAAGAAGCCATAGTAAAAAGAATCATAATTTTTCCTCAGATGACCTCTTAGCCAAAATTCAGAACTAGTATTCCACCCTTATTCTCTTTTGCCTGTCAACTGCCTTTTACACTATCAACCATGCTCCTCTTGAAATTTTCTTCTCATTTGGCTTTGCTGATTTCGTCCTCTCCTGGTTCTCTGAGCACCTCTTTAATTGCTCATTCAGCACGTCCTTTGGGATGATCTTCCTCAACCCCCCTCTAACTTTCTGTGAGGGTTTCATAGGGCTCCATGCTTAGTTCCCCCTCCCCACACACACACCCACACCCCTTATATATGGGTAATCTCATCTGCAAACACAAATTACCATCTCTATGCTGACAACTCACAGATCTACCTCTTTATTCCAGACCCGTCTCCTTCTGTTCAAACTAAAATCTCACTCTCTAGACATCCACAAGTAAATATCAGCGAGTCATCAGCTCAAGCTCAACATGGCTAAAACAGAGCTTATAATCTTCTCCCCCAGTTCCTACTACCTCCTTTCTTAATCACTGTGGACAACACCGCCATCCTGCCTGTCACTCCCGACTAATCTGGGCATCATCTGCCACATGGACCTTTCTCTAGGACCTCACATCCAGGCTGTCTAAAACTTGCCATTTCTTTCCACATCAAATCTCTAAGCTATGGCCTGGCCTGTCCATCCACCCCACTAAAATTCTTATCCAGGTTCTCATCTTATCTGTTACTGCAACATCCTTCTCTCTGACCTTGACATTTACAACCTTACCCCTCTAATATCCATTCCAAATGCTACTGCAAAGCTCATTTTCCTAGCTCGTCACTTTCACTGTGTTCTCTTTTTGCTTTCTTCCTTTGGGGTCCTCCTTCTCTACTGTATCAAACATAAGCTACCTGTCTTCACTTTCAAGGCCCTTCATGGCCTATCCCCACCCTGGCTATCATCTCTGGGCTTGTCTATGGACTATGGGAGCGTGAACTGTAGAGGGCATCAAAGCATTGTCTCTATCTGCCCTGTGCGGATGAGGCTGGAGTGAACTAGAAGGTATGTGGTTTGCATTAACATAGTCCTGTTCGAAAGAAGACTACATTAATTCAAGCTATGACCTTTTAGTTCATGCCAGCAGTGTCCACACAGGGCAGTTAGAGCGCCATACTTTGATGTGTATAGCAGTTCACACTCTAAAGTCTGTGCAGTGTAGAATCAGCCTCTTTTTCACTATCGAGATGTCGATTCCCTCCTCCAATCAGCCCTTGATGCCAGCCTCCATCACCCACTTGTTAAATTTTCAAATGTGCTTTCTCTCCACACTTGGGAGGTGCTCCTAGTAAACATCTGCAAAACTAGCATATTTTTCTCCTTAAAAACTCTCATTTTTAGTGATGCGTACAAAAAACTTGACAACAGCTAGGTTGCTGGTGTGCTGAGACCACTGATGATCATACTGACCAATACTGTCTCAATTTTCCTTGTACTCGTCTTTCTGCCTGTGTCCATTTGTTGTCTATTATCTCAAACTTAGATTGCAAAGGCCAGATTTTTAAAAGTATGTCAACATGTAACTTCCCCTGATTTACATGAGAGTTAGATACCTAAATATCTTTAAAATTTAACTCTAAGACTCTTGATGTACGGATTGTCTTTTGGTTCTGTGTTTGTACAGTGCCTAGTACAATGGGATCCGGGTCCATGACTAGGCAGTATGGTAATATAAATAAATAGTCATCGCGAATATTTGTTATAAAATGTGTTATAAAGATTCTCCTGGCATGAGTTTAGAATGGCTGCATTACATGCTTTACCATAATGTTTTGTTTAGGTCACAATTTACAGAAAAATATCACATGGTTCTGCCATTAGGCTCATGGAATCACCAACACACATGATACAACAAACACACACCAGATGCTGTGGTGAAATCCATTTATCATTGTGATTAAAGGTGCAAGAAAAATTCACGTTTTAACTACCTCAAACTGCATAGTCAACATGGTTTTATGGAAAATAGGTCTTGTCAAACAAACCCGATTTCATTCTTTCGTGAGATTACAAGTTTGATTGACAAAGGCAACTGCGCAGATGTAACTTACTTCACTTTTGTAAGACATTTGACTTAGTACTGCATGACATTCTGATTAAAAAATTAGCATTATATAATATAATCAGAGCACAAATTAAATGGATTAATAACTGGTTAACTAACAGATCTCAAAAAAGTAGGTGTCCATGGGGAATCATCATTGAATGGTGATGTTTCTACTGACAGCTTTCAGAGAAGCAGCCGTGTTAGTCTGTATCCACAAAAAGAACAGGAGGACTTGTGGCACCTTAGAGACTAACCAATTTATTTGAGCATAAGCTTTCGTGAGCTACAGCTCACTTCATCGGATGTTTCTATTGGCATTCTGCAGGGATTGGTCCTAGGTTCAATGGTGTTGATCACTTCCAACAATGACCAGGAAGTAAATATATAATCACTGGTGAGAAACGTTGCAGATGACACAAAGACTGGTGGAATGGTAAATGAAGATGAAGATAAGGCAGTCATGCAGAGCTATCTGGATTGCTCAGCAACCAGAGGTCATTCAAACAAAATACAGCCAAATGTAAAGTTACAGAACTAGGAACAAGGAATGCAGGCCATATCTATAGAATGAAGGACTTTATCCTGGAAAGCAGTGACTCCGAGAAGGATTCAGGTGTAGTAGTGGACAAGTAATTGAACATGAGCTCCCATTGTGATGACATGGCGAAAAGAGCTAATGTGATCCTTGAAGGTATAAACAGGGGAGCAGTGAGTACGAGTAGGGAGGTGATTTTTCCTCTGTATACAGCATTGGTGAGACCAGTACTGGAACACTGCATATAGTTTGGTCCCCATTTTAAAACAGATGTTGAAAAATTGGAGAGGGTGCAAAAAAGAGCCACAAAAATTATCTGAGGGCTGGAGAAAATGCCCTAGAGCGGGAGACTTCATAACTCAATCTTTTTAGCTTATCAAAAAGAAGAGTGAGAAGTGAATTGATTACCGCATACCAGAACCTTCACATGGAGAAAAACAGCAGGTACTAAAGGGCTCTTTAATCTACTGGAGAAAAGCAAAACAAGAATCAATGGCTGGAAACTGAAACCAAACAAATTCAAATTAGAAGTTAGGTACAATTTTTTAAAACAGTGATAGTGATGAACCACTGGAACAAACTACCAAAGAAAGCGGTGGATTCTCCATCTCTTGATGTCTTCAAATCAAGACTGGATGCCTTTAGCCAAACACAAGTTTCTGGGCTCAAAACAGAGGAACTGGGTGAAATTTAATGGCCTTTTGATATATAGGCGGTGAGACTAGATGCTCTAATGGTCCCTTCTGGCTTTATACTCTAGGAATCATTCTGCCCACTAATCCGTCACCACCAAGAATACTAAAAATCCAAATATTTGAACAGCTTTCCAAAAGATACTTAAAAATAAACAACACCCACAATCACCCATGACTTCAATAGAAGGTTTCATTCTGTTTCCCCTCCTAGTTACCACTGATCTGAGGTGCTTAATAAACAATGTTAGGTCCTGGACCAGTGACCAGTTTACGGTCCAATATCTTGGCAATCATCATTACTAGGAAGAAAGTCTTTATACAACTGGAGAGCTGTAAAACTAATTTTTCCAACAGATATATCACTTATTTCCTGTGCTGGCACATCAGAAATTATTAGGTCCTGAAGATGTAACTTTATGACTTATGGAAAAACTATTTTAGACATTTTTAGAGGTTTCTAAGATGTAGTTAATGTATTTTAATCTCTCTAAGTGCTCTACAGTTAGACTCAAGATATTAATACAAACTGGATTTATCATTGAAGAATACAAAAAATATTACCAATAATAATTATTTACAAAGTTCTCTAAAACATTTCTGAAATAATGCTTCCATAAAATACATGGAGAATGAATGTATAATAAATGTTTTATTGGCACTCATCTGGGACGACCTCCTGCATAACTCACCAGGGACTTATCCTGGTCATTCCAAACTCATGGCAATAAAGCATTTATACCACTTCATATATTATGATGTATATGTGACATGTCGTTCCACATTATTTATGAAAATACGCTTATGATAGTAATATGACATAACTGAGATATACTTTATGCAAGATGGCTCATGTGAGATATCACTGGAAAGGTTATGATTTACTGAATATGATTATCCTATTTGTATGCATGTATGATTTCTGTATCAGAAATTAGGATTATTGAATTTATATCTATATTTCAACTATGTTACTTTGGGTGACATCCCCTGCTAACATTTAAGAAACAACAATGTAAAAGCCCAACAGGTCGGATGGCCCATCAACAAGGACAGTGGACTGTAAAAGAGCTTGGTCTTCCTGTGAACCTGTGGGTCAGCCTGTGAAGAATGGCTACAGGGGTCCTACGATGCATTTGATCATGTCACCTGATACTGGAACCCATTTTGAATTCTGTACTTTTCCACAAGAAGTTTGGGGTTGGGGGTGGGGGGTCAAGCTAGGAAACAAAGGACTCCCGCCTTATGCAAATACTATTTAAGGGTGGGAAGTGAGATAATCCAGGTCATCAGTTCTCCCCTGCTACCCCAACCAAGATAACTGCTGGAAACAATTAAGACTGAACTGGGGGAAAGAACTGGACCCAGGCTGGAAGGATGTCTGGCCTGTGAGGAAGATTATTAGAACCACATTTAGGGTGACAACTTGCATGTAACCAGTTTCTTTAGTGTATTAAGATTAGTTTGCATGCTCTGTTTTATTTTCTTAGTAATCTGCCTTGTTCTGTTTGCTACCTCCTTAACTACTTAAAATACATCTGTTATAGTTAACATATTTATTTATGGTTTATAATATAACCCAGTTTATCTGATTTCTAACTGGGGGAGGGGGGAAAAGAGAAGTTGTGTATACCTCCTCCACATTGAGGGAAGAGGTGAATTTCATATAATTTTGGGTTTATACTCCGGGGGGGGTGGACATCTGGGTGCTGTGGCAAGCCCCTTAAAGCTGAGTCTTCCCAGAATGGATCTCTGTCTCTCTGTGCAGCTGGGTGTGGCCCTGCCTGTGTGCTTGCCTGGAAAAGGATGGAGAGCCTAACGCAGCAAGGCCAGGTAAAGGGGACCCAGGCTGGCAGAATAGCCTGACTCAGTGGCGTCCCGGGGGTTCAGCCTGCCACAGTATACACAATCGCTCACTCGGTTTCACAAATTAAGCCACTCTCTAGTTACATAAAAAGCAAAGCAATGGGTAGGCAAGCAATAAAATATATAAACACAAAGCTATATACATCTCTCTATTCAGCTTCCAAAAGACACGAATTCATAGGAGACCTACCTGGCAAAACACAGGTTTATACTTAAATGAGAACATTTGCATCAGTTCCTCTGAATCAGTGTCGTCATTGGGGAGTTTATCTACACAAAGGCACTTAGAATGAACAAGATCGGTAGTCAACTGATTAATATCCATCCACTGTGCAAAGAGCGTGTTTTCACCTAATTGCTTCCCCAGGAGTTCCATTCTAGCCTTTGCAGCAGAGTCCTTCTTCATGTATTCCACAAACCCGTAGCCCTTGGAATGGCCAGTAACTTCATTATAGACCAGAAAACATCTCTCAACATTGCCATATGCACACACTAGTTCCTCAAACCCTTGTAATGAAAATGAAGCGGGCAAATTGGTAACGCATAGCAAAGCATCTGTTGGTTGGAGCTGCACGGATATTTCTTTTCCACGAAGAGAATACTGGTGAAACATCCGAATTGCATTTTGAGCCTGCTCTCCATTCTGCAGAGTAACAAACGCTGTAAGAGAACAAAGAAAGTTGGTGGAGGAAACAAGTTCTCGTGCTTACACAACATTCTTCTTTGGGTCTGACGGGGATGACAGACTTGAAGCTGCACATTTCTGAGTCTTTAGAGGCAGAGGCACAGGTACAGACAATTCAGATCTGCATGTTAAATTGCCATTTAAAATACAGATGCTAGATTCACTAGACTACAGTAACTACCGTTATTAATACTGACAAGTGAATTCAAAGTGGCAGTTATTAAAATGACTTGGTCCATTATGACAATGTATAAATCACCATATTTCTAGGCCAGTGGTTTTCAACCAGGGGCACACAGAGGTCTTCTGTGGGGAACATCAACTCAGCTAGATATTTGCCTAGTTTTATAACAGGCTATTTAAAAAGCACTAGGGAAGTCAGTACAAAGTAAAATTTCATACAGACAATGACTTGTTTATACTGCTCTATCTACTATACACTGAAATGTAAGTACAATATTTATATTCCAATTGATTTATTTTATAATTCTATGAAAAAAATGAGAAAGCAAGCAATTTTTCAGTAATAGCGTGTTGTGACACTTCTGTATTTTTTTGTCTGATTTTGTAAGCAAGTAGTTTTTAAGTGAGGTGTAACTTGGGGGTACGCAACACAAATCAAACTCCTGAAAGGGTACAGTAGTCTGGAAAAGTTGAGAGCCACTGTTCTAAGCCACTTTTTGAGTTAGTAGGAAAAGGAGAGTGCCATGTATCAGTGTTTTCTCGAAAATTAGTCTTCAGTGCACAACATATGACACTACACATGCCTGTTTATCCAAACTTTTAGCCACCAATCTTTTGGCATATATTGTTCGTGGTGTAAATACTGTTTTTATGGCCTGTAGCACTGCAGAATGTGAATTTTCCATAATGATCTTAATCAAAACAAACCCACACAGCAAGGCACATCAAATCCTGCTGCAGATACAGCTGAATTGCTCAAGCGTAGATGCTTTCCAGGCCTACAAAGCTATTGTTTAATGGAGAACAGAATATATTCATGGACACAGTCAGACTGAGCACTCAAAGGCATGATCAGATCTTGATTTCAGATTTCATGGGCATTTTGGATAATATGTATATTCACCTCTCAGATATTATCTAGGTAGATGTGGAGTGAAATGCTTTATCTTCGAGTGGTCTGTGGTGAGATTATAAGAGAAGATGTAATAGTTATCTCTAGAAGAGATGGAGGCCAGGATCTCCCCTCAATGAAAGGGGAGAAATCAATGTCACCCAGTCCCCATCCAGTCTCAACTTCAGTAGGATGCTCCTCATTACAGAAGTGTCAAAGGTGAATATACATATTGTGCATATGCCCGCGCTGAAAACAAGAGTTCATCTCTTTTCTTTGTGCAAGAAAGAAAAACAATTAAATGGTACGAAACAATATGAGTGCTCGTTTCCCTGCACACACAAGTGGGTAAGGTCTTCCCTTCCAGTAGACAGAGGAAGGAACAAGAGTTGTGAGGCCAGCCCCCAATAAGAAGCTGGCTGCCACTCCTCCACTTAAACTTTAGTAAGAATTGCAATCAAAGAAAAAAGAAAATCAGCAACTAAAACTAACTAGAACAGCGTTTCTCAAATGCAACCACCATGGCCACATGCAGCCACCAGGGGCTTTTGTTGTGGCCACAGCCTCCTGGGCAGTGACTAGGGCAGAGGCGCAAAGCAGTACCTCTCCCCCCAGAGCCACCAGAAGGAGTTGGGCCCTCCCCCCATCTGGAGCCACAAACGCCAGATGAGCATGCAGCCAATGAGCTTCCCACCTTCCCGGGAGTGGTGAGGCTCGGGCTTCGGGCTTCAGCCTGGGGTGGCAGGTGGCAGACTCCAGTCATGGGACTTTGGGCTCTGGCCCTGGACCCCAGCCACACGGCAGCGGGTGCCAGCTCTGGCCTCAACCCCACCATTGTCCCTGGCCCCTGCAGTCTCCTGCAGCCCCAGGCTCCAGCCCTGGCCCCTGGGCTCACCACTTCCCCCCATTGCCCTGGCCCCCACTGTCTCCCTACCCACCTCCCCATCCAGGGCTTAATTTGTCCCCTGGCTTGCCAGAGCTGAGTAAGTCTGATGTAAAAATTGATATTTGTACGGTAGTTAATATCACTTTTCATAGCCTCCCAGCTAGCTATGAAGTCTGCTATGAAAAGTGATATTAACATACAAATATTACTTTTCGCCACAGCAGACTTACTAGCTAGCAAGTCTTTTAAAAAAAAGGCAATCAAAAACAAAAGAAACAACAACAACAAAAGACAAGAATGTGCAAAGCGCCCTGTGTGTGTTTCTATTCTGTTTAGGTCCAGTAAAGAATAGAAAACTGTATATGATTTTTATTATTGGGTCTGCAAAAAAACCCCTACATAAATAAATTAATGATTTTAACATGGATATGTGCATATTTATTTGTTTTTCCTAAAGTTAATTAAGTATTTTAAGAAAAATTGTCATCGCAGCCACCAGCAAGAGTTGGTGGCCACACTCTGAGGCCACCAAAAAATTTATTGTGAGAACCTCTGAACGAGAATGCCCAGCTGCAGAAGTCCAGAGGAAAAATATTCTTCTGATTGGTAATTCTGGAGGAACCAGAGTAAATGTTAAGAGTAATGCCCTCCTCCGATGGCAGCTTCAACCAGTAAGATTTCAAAACAATACCTAGAAAATAAAACACTGAAATAGACAGGACTACTGATACATAGAAGCTTGCAGCACTTGTTCCCAAACTTGGAAATGTTGAGGTTTTGCAAATAAGCAAATCATTAGGAGACTGCTGCACAAGTATGCATCCGATGAAGTGAGCTGTAGGTCACGAAAGCTTATGCTCAAATAAATTGGTTAGTCTCTAAGGTGCCAGAAGTACTCCTTTTCTTTTTGCGAATACAGACTAACACGGCTGTTACTCTGACACCATACTTGCTAAAAGCAGCAGCCAGAAACACCATTACCTTGGCAAAGATGCCTGGGAGACATATAGCAAGGCGAAAACTGACAGAGTTTTCAGGATGAAGATCATCCTTAAAAGCTTGATAGTTCCCTTCAGTTTGAAAATAAGGCAAAAACATCCACAGCCTTCAGAACTGATAAAGTAAATAGAGTATATCTGCTCTCCGTCGTATATTACCTGGAATCCCTAAATCTAGACCTGGAATAGCCCTTCTGTTACAGTTATCCTGGTGTGAGGGGCTTGTCCTAGCAGAGTCTAATGGATCAGTCTTTCACAAGTGGATTAAGCAGTTTGGCTAGACCCGATCCAAAGGGTGCATTACTTAAGGGGTCATAAATATAGATTCACAGAAAATGGGCTCAATCTACATCCCACTAAAGTCAATATGAGGCTTTCCATTTCCCATTAATTGACATTAATGGGAGCTGGAAACGGCCACAATTTTTGCAGGTAAAGAACAAGTCTAGGAACAGTTAAAGTAGTGAGCAGACAATCTGATGATTTCATATGTGGCAGAAGAAGTTGACTAGTAGTCCTATCAGAGAATGCAAATGTTAACGTTACGATTAAACATAGTCTTAAATACTGGAATATTCTAAATTCTTACCTGTTCTTTTATTTTTGTCCACATAACAGTACTTTAATTCATAATCTTTGAATAGTTCATGGATTTCCTAGAAAATACAAACATCAAAAAACAAAACAAAAATGAAATTAGGCTCAATTTTCCAGTTGTTATATTGAAACATTCCCAACAAATAAGAAGTTACACCTGAGACATATCAAAGATTTGTTCATAAAGGAGTTAAGAGTCACAATATCTTCTCCCATATGAGAGAATCAAGTTCAATAAAGTAATTCTCCACGTTTCAGTATGTGAGAGTAGGCACAGCAAAGGTGTGACATGATGACTATTTTTATAGAGAAAAAGGACATAACAGTTAAAACAATGAGGAGTCCTTGTGGCATCTTAGAGACTAATAAATTTATTTGGGCATAAGGTTTTGTGGACTATAACCCACTTCATCAGATACATGGAGTAGAAAATACAGTAGGCAGGTATAAATACACAGCACATGAAAAGATGGGAGTTGCCTTACCAAGTGGGGGGTCAGTGATAACAAGGCCAATTCAGTTAGGGTGGATGTGGCCCATTTCCAACAGTTGACAAGAAGGGGTGAATATCAACAGAGGGAACTACAGAACTGGAATAATTTGCAAACTTGACACCATTAAATTAGGCCTGAATAAAGACTGGGAGTGGCTGGGTCACTACAAAAAAAATTTTTCCCTCTGTTAATACTCACACCTTCTTGTCAACTGTTGAGAATGGGCCACATCTACCATGACTGAACTGGCCTCGTTAGCACTGACCCCCCCACTCGGTAAGGCAACTCCCATCTTTTCATGTGCTGTGTATTTATACCTGCCTACTGTATTTTCCACTCCATGCATCTGATGAAGTGGGTTATAACCCATGATAGCTTATGCCTCGTTGTTTTTGCTGATACAGACTAACACGGCTAACCCTCTGATAACAGCTGAAGAAAACTAACATGAAAATCTTTTCTTATAGATTAGGAATACATAATGGAAGAACCCATTCACTCTCTCAGTGAACTCTCTTACTCTGAAACCCTCCTTACTGGTCTTGTTTACATTAGAAAATTACATTATATTAGAGCACCACCTCTAGGAATCATAAGTAACCTGATATAAATGATATACACAGAGACACAGTAAAGATAACATCACATCAGCAAGCTGTGGTGAACTGTAGGGTTAATTATGAGAGTCACTGACTATGCTGAGTTTTTTGCATCACATTGTTAGAACAGGAAATTGAGGAGCTGTAGGAAATACAGTGTAATTTCTCAGTCTAGACAAAGTCATTATGAAATGCAGTGGAAGCCCCAAATTGCTCGAGTGGAATTCAGTGGATTTTTACTCCTCTTGTGGTGAACATTCACTCCACCATAATTGACTTCTACTCTGAAAATCCTCCTTGGAATACAGCCAGTATCGATTGCTACACAGGTGTTCGATGCTACATTCCAAGCGGATTATCATGTCCCTTTCCTCCGGTACTCTGCCCAAGTAGAGGAAGAGGGGAAGGAAATAGCCATTATCCTCCCATGGGGGAGGAAGCAGTAGTAAGAGTGAATCCCTGATTCCCAAACCTGAACATCTGTTCCCCACTATAAGTTAAGATGTGGTATTCCACAAATGTGTGCGCCACACAAAACACTAACCAGTGTCCCTTCCACTGCAGTGGGCAAAGAAAGGACTAGTCTACCAGTCTGAAGGTGAAAGAAGTGACATGAACATACTGAATCTTTTTGTCAGGTAAATGCTCTAGTGTTATAACGAAACTCCATTCAACTGAGCAAAATAATCAACACACATGATTATAAGAGGGTTCCACTCTGCATGACTTCCAGTAACACAGCATACTCTCATTTTACCAGTCTGCTAATTCAATATACATGGCTTACAGGTTAATGGGTTTCATCTCAGAAGGATCAAGTGTATCCTTTTTGTCAAACTGAATACCAGTCTCGCATTTCACTGGTTAACAGCTGTCAAATGCTATATTAATAAAATATGACACTGCTCCTCTGACGTTCAACCATCCCATACTCAGATGTGACGTGAATGTGGCTTCTAAACAACAAAATACACAAGGAGTAGTCCAAAGATTTAGAACTTGTAGGTTATTTGAATGTAGCTCAGAAGAGTACACTCTCTTCAAGAGAGTTGTGATGCTAGACTCTCATCCATGAGAAGCAGATTGGTGGAGGATGCAGTTTTCTTTGCACTTTTGTTCTTCCTAGGGACTAGCTAGATAGTAATGTTGCAGAATCCAAGGAAGTTGTTAGCTGTTCCACTTACACAAGGTGGGCAAGGTCTACTGCTCTTATCTGTTTCATCTTTAACAAAAATAATGTAATCAGATTTAGGAACAGTTTACTATGTGATGTAGTAACAGCAAAATATTAGTCCAAATGCATAATGATGGCGTTTCCTGAAAACCATTTCTGAACCAAATCTTCATTCAGCAATAATAATCTGTAATCTTGCTGGAAATTTAATTGAGCGTGAAAACAAAATGTGATAAAAGCATCATCTTGGTGATGGTTAAATTGAGATGAGCACATGAATGGATTTTAAAAGTAAAAAAAGGATTTTTTAAAAAGTAAAGCAATTTTAAAGAACAATCTCAAGATTTTGTTCATAATTTTAAAAAAATCATTTGCAACAATTTTATGAAAGCTTGAGGCTAAAATCTCACCAAAATGATGTGTTCTATGTCACTCAGACACAGGTACGTTATTGTACAGCTGCTCACAAGCAAGGGGCTAATAGCATGGATTTATTTTAGTGACAAAACGTAAGAACTGAAGTATTTCTTTGGGGGAAAGGCACCAAATATTACTTGGACTTTACAATCAAAAGCAAGAAAAAAAAAAGGAAAATTGTAGCCTTTCAACCTTGAAAGCACCTCTTTGAAAAGTTAGCACAGTAATATGTAACAGATGGAAAACTAACAATAGAAACAGTTGTTCAGAAGAAAAGCAATCCACTGAGCTAATGGGTTCTGTGCAGGCAGATCCCTGAGCCTATATAAACTCCCTTTGGCTTCAGAGGTCCACATGGAGCCAGTTGCAGGATTGAGGTTTTTATCTGTGCATTTGATTGCATGTAGTATTTCAGTGGCAGCATCATTTACATAAACAAACTTTTTAACAAATAAAATTAAACACATCACACTGACTTTTTAAATAAATACACTTAAAAGTCTGGATTACGTCTTTAGTTTAAGTGGTTATGTAAATATCTGTCTATATATAAAACTATTTTAAGTCTGGTAAAATTTTCAAACACACTTATGTGATTTGGGAGCATGTAACATTTTCAAAAATGTACTCTGTCTTTCTGCTTGAATTAAAACTACAGGGGCTGCAGAGGGTTCCCTGCACACCTGCAGGGCTGGTGACACCAAGTCCCGGCAGGCGCAAGGTGCCAAGACAGCAGCCTTCCCCGCACCTTGCACTGTGACAGAATGAGGCTGCAGAGGGCTTTCTCTGTTGCCACAGGGCCGGTGACACATGATCCTGGCAGGAAGGAGAGGGGAAGTGGCACTCCCTCTTACCAATAAATTTTTGTTTTTGTCATTGTCAGTGCATCAGATGAAATTAATGTTCACCGACATCTGTCAATTAAAATCAAATCCTTCCACACCTAACTATTGTGGCAGAGCTCCTTCTCCGCCTCGGTGGGTTCTGTGCTTCCTCTTAGCGGCAGGCTGGGGGATTCCTCTCTCCCTGGGAATTTTCCCCACGCCCCTGGGTTTATTGTCCCCACCTTATCTGAGCAGGGGTTCCTCCCAGCCTCCCTGACAGGGGAGGGGGAGAGGAGCCTCTTACTCTCTGGTAGCTCCTCTGTGCGTGATGGCGGCAGGCCAGACACTTAGTTCAGCCTCTCCCCTCTGGCGGGGTCTCTTCCCCCAAACCTCTGGGGCCCAGAAGGGCTATACGCCCTGTTGGGCAGGCTGTCTGGCTCTCCAGTAGCATGCCTGCTCCCCACAGCAGCCATTGTTCCTGCCTACCTGCCTGCAGGGGAGGCTTTTAAAAGGTTCTGGCAGGCCCTTGATTGGCCCCAGGTGTCCTAATTAACCTGGAGTAACCCCTGTTCAATTACCAGGGGAAAAGGGACCTGCTTATCCTGGGGCCCACTTCCCAGCACCCAATATGAGCACTTTCCTATAGCTGTCTGTCCTGACCCCGTCACACTATATGTTTTGGTGCAATCCTGTTTATGTACAAAGAATGTACACGAAGTCCTGTTTCTCTGGACACAGTGAAAACAAAGCAGGTAGTTTGCGTGCTCGCAATTTCCTCCAGTCAGTTCTATGCCCACGGGGCTCTGTCTCTGCTCCCACTCAGGGCCATGCTCACCACTGCTACTGCCGCTGTCTGGGTGTTCTCTCTCTCAAACAGACTCACCAACAACCTGCTCTTTGAGGCAGGGAACATCTATTACTCTGTTTGTACAGGTTTCACAGTAGCAGCCGTGTTAGTCTGTATTCGCAAAAAGAAAAGGAGGACTTGTGGCACCTTAGAGACTAACCAATTTATTTGAGCATAAGCTTTTGTGAGCTACGGCTCACTTCATCGGATGCACTCAGTGGAAAACACTGAATGTTTGTACAGGCTCACTTCATCGGATGCACTCAGTGGAAAACGCTGAATGTTTGTACAGTGCCTCACCACAATGGGGCCCCCACTCTTGGTTGGCTCACAGGCACTATTGCATTAAGCATGTTAAACAACAACCACCCCTTAAGCCCTGCATTTTCAACCACTCCCAGAGAATACTCTTATTCTCCCTGGGTTAATTCTTGCTCAGGCCTGGCCTTATGGCCCAGAACCTTGGGCTGTGGATTCTATTGTTTCCAGCTATCATGATATACAAAGTCCTTAACTGCTCCCTCATTTAACCCAAATGAATGGTGTTTACCTAACCAGGTTAATGGCAATCATAACAATAAAATTAAAACTGCCTCTACTAAAGGAATTTTCTCTTATTTACAAATGAAAAGACTCCTCTAGACACAGCTGACAACTACCATAGTATTTTAGTGTATCATATCAACAACCTAAGACAAAGCTGTAATTAATGGCAATATGCACTTCCGTACAGGAGGCAGAGCAGGCATGGCATAATTATACTCCTGTGAGTAACTTATAGCTGGCACTTGGAAACAGCCATAGGTGTTCCTCCAATCTCTATTGTTGCGAAAGCAGAGTTAATGTGTGCTTGTATCCTGGACAAGACCAGTCTGACAACTCCCTTGTGCATTCTGTTCTTGTTCAGAGTGGGGCTTTGCCTCCTTTAGTATGATAGATATACACATAAACATGTGGATTATGTCAGGAACTGTGAGCTAAACATCTTGGGACAGAAACAAAAATCGGGAAACTAATAATATTTAGCCCTTACTCAGTTCCTTAAATCTTCAGAGCCCTGAACAAACATTCGCTAGTTAATCTACACAGCATTAGTATAATTAAAGCTCAAATAAGAAAATAACCTATTCGTGCTTTTAAAATAGCCTTTAAAAGTCAAAACAAATTCTATGACGTGGGCTATGAAAAAAAAAGATTAAAAACACTATAAACAGTTAGATAAACTTTATGTGGTGGAAAATTTGTTATTTTCTCTACGGCGCTTAAAATACTTCAACTCCTGCACACATGACTAATTGTCCTTCCTGATCTTGGATGAAATATTAACTTTCTCTTTATGATTTTATTTTTCATCGTATATTGTCATTCTGAGATCTGGATCTCTTAAAGGGAATGATGTCTGCTCCAGAAAAGTGTCTGTATGCCCTATTGTCTGAATTTTTAAAAAAAGTATAATGGTAAACATACCAAGAATAGACACACCCAACTTACTATTGTCCCAGCACAATTCATACTATTATTTTAAAAATAAACAGCTTATTTCACGCCAAGGAACTACTACTCCAAACAAATGTATGCAATAATATCCAACCACCATTTATAAAAGACAATTTTTCTATTGTGAACCTCAGGGCATGCTAAACATAAGTTCTGTTGCCATGTTTAAACATTGCACAGGATGTTATTTTAGCAACAAAAATTAAAAACAATTACAATGGTGCCTGTCAGGGTTCCTATAGTAATGAGTCTAGTGAAGGTGCCCATATAAACCTTACTTTAATGGTTCATAACTTGGTCCTTAATAAATGGCTGCATGGTGAAACTTCACATAGATATTCTTGACATGGGAACAAATTTTGTTTTTAAATTAGTTGGGCAAAACAACATATTTTGGCTAGTCAATTTTTTTTAAAATCTTTTCCTAACTAGAAAAGGCTTTGTTTTCATTGGTGCAGGCAGTCAAAGCAGAAAGGTGGAAAATTGCCTGAAAAAAGACATTCAAGTTTCAAGACAGTACACAGAAAATAATGAGTTAGGCATCAAGATTCAAAAGGTTTTGGATCATTTAAATGAACGGGTCAACAGATAAGTGCAGTTCAGTGTAGGTATAAAATAAACCGATTTTGGAAAAGGAACCAAGCAAGAGAATATGAAAATTTGCTAAACAGGAAAAATATATGCTAGTTATTGTGGAAAAATCAGAGACCATCTGCTACAGTATAAAAATGCAACATACAGCACTAGATTGTATTAATTGAGGTACAGATAACAAAACAAAACGAATTGTACTATTTTTTTATTTCCTGTAAACTAATGACTGGCTAGATTAAGGACGCTCAGTTCCTCTAACCACACATCAGTTGCCAGATACAGTCATAAATATTAAACAACCGGAAGGGCTTTAACACCCCAAAAGCCCTAATCAAGATTGGGCTTCATTGTGCTATGCCCTGTACTAGCACATACAAAGACAGATTCCCCACTTTAAGGAATTTGCAATTTTTCACTCCATGCTCCAGTTGAACTACTCACATAAGTAAGGGCTGCAAGATCAGGGAGATCCCCTTCACCTGCTTACGGTATATGGACAGTGGCCACTCTGAGGAGGGCTCTAAAGATTTTACACCATTCCCTCCTCACTCGCAGGATAATCTATGCAGCTAGAAAGAAAGGCAAGTCTGCAATTCTGGGCCACAACCTATTCTTTGGAAGTGCAAAAGTTTAATGCACACTGACTGGTCCTTCTCTGGATATTCAAAGTCGTGTTTGCAACACCAATTACAAGCCTAAGAAGCAACCATCCTATGGACTCTCTCACACCCACTTATTTTTGACATAACACACAGAACTATCAAAACAGAGCTAGCATATTGATTAAGATATGACAACACTAGCTTCCCAAGGACTGTCCTGCATAAGGAATGAAAAACAAACACTTCCTTATCTGCCGAGCCAGATTAGAGTATTGATAAGCACCGTTGTAGGGAATTATAGTTTTAGATCACCATAGTAGGTGTACAGAGGACCATGTAAACTAAATAGAAGATAAAAAATGGGGGAGTGCACTGGAGGGAGTAAAAAAGAGAAAAACAATACACCAAAGAAAAGCAGCAAACAAAAGAGCATAGACAGCCTAGGGCAAGAATGGTACTAGTTATCCAGCACAGTAAACCTTTCACATACAAGCAATATGACCGAGGAGAGACCGAGAAACAAAGGGACTTGCTACTTCACAAGGACACAAGGGAGTGGAAGAACGATATTCCTTCAAATTATTTGGGTTCATTAAAAACTTCCAGTCAAAAAGCAATGAGGAAACATTGTGCATAACCCTGAGAGAAAGGAGAAAAATGATGAAGATGGCATAGCACTAAGTAGCAACCTGCCATTGGATCAAAGATGGACACTAACAATAAGTGGACACATGGCATCAAGCCGCAAACACAGTGTAAATCCCCATCCCAGATGGACTGCGCCTGCCTCTGACAGATTCCTAAATGAGCTGTCTCTTTTTTGGCTTGACAAGTTATAGGAAGGTTGTCAAAAAAAATTTTAAATCACTGAACTGAAATGAAAAATTGATTTCAGTCCTCCTGCAACTCCCCTCCCCTGTGTGTCTTTTGCTATAGGAGACAATCCCCTTCCATAAGATTATAGATATTGCCTCTAGTTGCAGAAAATTACCACAGGATAAAAGCAGAAATATGCATGACGATAGAACAATGTAACAGCTTTTAAAAATAATCCATTTAGTGCAAAACACCTTTCTTTTTCAGAGCAAGTGAATCATTTGATACTTTAGCTTAGAAAAGCAGACAGGGGGCATTAAAACCGAACAGCTCTACTCAGACTCCTAATCCTAAACTCAAGTCATGAGATCTTGCTGCAAATTTCAGCAACAAGGAAAACCAAGCCCTCAATTCTGATATTAACTATAAAGGATTCTAACTGGCATGACATCAATGTCTTTGAACTGCTCATTTATACCAAATTCATATACAACTACTTATACTGAAATTAATGAGGTACTGATGAGGACTAACTAATGAGACAATTAAGAACCCTGAGACAACTAAATCAGAAACAAATCTCATAATCCACAAAGGATAAGCACAAAACTAAAACAGAAGCCTAATTTACCATATATCAAGAATGCAGCCTAGCAAAATCAAATCTTGTCTATATAGCAGTTTACAACTCTATTTTGTATGATGGAAGTTCTGCGCAGCTATTCCACAGTTCTCAGGGCAGAGAATTATGGGCACTTTCCAGTGTGCCTACCTGTGTCTAAGAACACTCCTGGAGGTTTTATACAAGTTCCAAAATCATTCAATTAATGATGTATGTTTGAGGGCATCATGGGCATTCCCAACATGGTGGCTAGCATAGCAGTTCATGCTGCTGTATTCTCCAACAGTGCAAATATATTAATTCCTCACAACTGACAGCACAGAGACACCCCAGAAGACAGATTAATAGCAGGAGACTGCTTGCAATGAGGTAGCTGCTAGATCACCAAACACCAACACACAATAAACAAGCAACCATTAAATGATCAAGGTTGCCTGTAAGTCTCTATGTGATAAGGCTTGACATTACAGTGGCAATCTATCTATGATAGTGACACTCTGATATACGTTTTCTGGCCAGGAAAGATGCACCATATGATAGTTTGGTAAAAATATTGAATATTGGGGGGGGGGGGGGGACAGATATATTTCTTGCCTCACCCTGGAGAATATAATTACATCCTTGTCCTCCTGTGATTCTTTGGCATCTTGTCTCCTGCCTTTTTACCTTGGGTAGTAATGAAGCAATAAACTGACTAATAAGAACAGATGACACCACTCCAATTTTGTAAGGACAACTAAATGCGGAGGAGTGTGCTTTATAAAGACTGAAGGAGCATTTCTTTAGAGACCAAGCTTTGTAAAAGGATGCTGCTGCTCACAAGTGGCCCAACATTCTCGACATGGCCAGCTAAGCTCCATGGAAAACTAGGGAAGTGATTGGGATTCTGGTGCACTCTGACTATATTTTCCCAATAGCGAGGATAATGGTAAAGAAATAGTCTACAGACTGAGCTCCTGATTTAGCAAAAGTCACTGATATATTATAACTTGGAAGTCTGAAGTATCATCAGAGTCATATCTGGGCATCTTACGTTCTCGAGAACGAGGCCTGTTGTCACCAGAATACCTCTCCCGCCTAGCGTGTGAGTAGAAAGGACAGACTGAGTGAAGCTGGGGAACCTTGACCGTCTGTTAGAGGAACACCTGAACAGCTATTTTTTAATACAGCTTTCACATAGGTGATACGGTAGAAAAGGATTTTTGGAAAAAAGTACATTGTTGTAAGCAACAGCGGAACTGATTAACAATCTTACTCCTGCTGACAAATGTAACACCAGGCCTGGTATCAAATAATTTCCAACCGATTTTACAATTTTGACAATAGAAAACTAACCAAAAGTTAAAGCACGTACACTCTTTGGACCAGAGTTTCAGACAGGTGACAGCCGTAGTACACGTGAGTTTAATAAACCAAATTTTTTACAACATGCATTTGTCTATTAGTAAACAGGAACACTGTGCTGAAATGGAAAATTTAGAACAGTGCGTACCAGGGTCTGTCATATCAAAAACAATGAGATAAAATAATGTGCTGAAGGAATCAGATGAAGGTGCATACTGGGAACTTGGTAACAAGAGCAGAACAAAAAATGTATTTAACTGGGACATGCTGGATTTAAGTGGGCAAAGGATTGGAGAGCACCGCAGCTGAAGCTGTGAACTGAGGAGTGGTGGAAGTGGAGACTTGCAAGGATGACAATGAAGGTAGTGGTTAAGCGTTCATCAAGGGCCCAATCTAAAAAACCCTTATTCACATCAATAGCAAGTGGAATTGCTTGTAGGTTAAGCAACATGCCCCTGAGCAGGCAGACTCTTTAGTACACATTTTTGATTTTTTCCTGTTCTCCTTCCACACTTTTACTTTATGCCCCAAGTAGGCCGGCATTCTCTCATTAGTCTTTTTCATCAGGTGCTGCAGACTGCACTGGACGGCTTCTTCAGAATCTTCTTCCTGTAGAGGCAAAGGCTCTATATTTTCTTAGAAAAACAGATGTTACTAGATGATGCATGGACAGGGAAACTTTCTAACATCTATTGAGGTTCATATATGATACATCTGTGGCCAGGAGGTGGCAAAAAAAACCCAAACAAACAAGTTATATTTAATCACAATCTGTAATAGTCTACACAGCTGTGATTAAAGTTTCAAAAACTTCATGACCAAGACACATTTTGCTCTATGGCCTTGGGAAGCACGTAAAGTTTCTTAACCTCAATTTGAGAGTCATTCCACCAAAGAACTTCAGACAGAACTTCAAGGTGCAATTGGAGATTAGGAGCATAGTACACAGTCAATATATAGCCTCATTAACAGGGGAAAACATCCATTTGCAAATGTCTCTCTTACACATATTCATCTTTGTAACCAATAATGTATGTATGTATGGTCAAGCCTGATTCCGCCTCAATAAGGACCTGATTCTGCAAAGTGCTATATACCATCAATGCCCGCTTTCCCCTGTTTACAGGGTTCCATTGGTTTGCCTGTAGTAAGTATTCTGTGACAAAGCCCTCACTGCAACTCAACAAATAAACCACTGGAAACATTGGTATAAAAATACTGGCTATTTACCATGCCTCTGATTTCCAGTTGCAGCTCCACCTGAGGGGCTTGGATGGAATGAGTTTCTCAAAATGAGGTTAAGAAATTCAAACTGATATATTGATTCATTGGGGTCAGTGGAAGTTTAGGTCTTTCAGCACCTTACAACATTGAGCAGTATGTTCACCCTGGAGCTTTTTATACTGCTTATCGCTGCTGCTTACTTCTGTACAGTGGTTAATTGCCACAGGACCACAGGAAAGAGAGACCCTCCCTTTAACTTGATGCAGACACAAGAGCACCGGACTGAAGAACCTACAAATTACAAAAAGTCGTATCTCTTTTAAATATCTGAACACTACCAGCTTGTCAGCATTGATGGGTTTACTAACATATGGATTACATTGATTAATACCGCCTGAGCCACTACCTTTATATATATACTGGAATAAGTTTATTCACTTTATTAATGCTGAATATGAAACTTAGTGGAGTCTGGAATAAGGTTGGGGAGTTTCCAACCAAAGGGAACGCAGCAATTACATGTTAGTGTTAGTAAATGTCTGTCCTAAATTATGGTTATTCATGGCATTACTAGAGATGAAATGATTTTTGCTTCTGTGAAAAATTTCAACAAAAAAATTTTCATTGAAATTTTTCTTCAAAATTTTTTTAATAAACACCCCAAAATTAAAAAAAAAAGTTTGGCCTTCTTGTTTTGATGAATGTAAAAATATTTTGTCAAAGTTGGCCATTTCTAGGAGAAATTTTTGTTCTGACAAAAAAGCCATATTTCATAAAAAAATGAACATTTTTAACCAGTTCTAGCTGCAACAACAATAGACAATGACACCAAATAACTAATACAAGGGGATAATTAGGTTCAGAAACAGTGATTGGAAGCATAATACTCTGCTGCATTTTCAGCTGTTTTTACCTATTCCTTTCCCTACAATTTAGTGGTAGGGACAGTGATGGCTCCAGCAGATCTTTTCAACAGAACAACAGTAAAGAAGACACCCACACAGAGTTTACCAAGGGAAGTAATTTGATAATCAGTGAATTTCACAGTAACTTTTGAAAGAACATGCCAATCTGTTATATAGTTGTACTTACATGAGCTATCATGAACATTCAATGCCCACTTCAAAACCATATCAGGACAAGAAGTTCCTCCTCCACAAAACTCCAACTCTCACTTTACATACTAATGCTGCTAGCTCAATCATATAAAAAGGTTAAAACAATATATTTTCCAATTATTCTCCAGGATCACCAACTTTCTTGGACACCTTGGTCATTACTGCCAGGCTTGCTGGTGGAATAGGTGAAAAGTACAAGGTCCTTGAGGACAGAGGGAGGGGGCAGACATATGTCTTTATGCCATTACTCATACCAGATAATCATAATAAAATGGACAGACTTTCATATGACAAGTTATTGTCCCTTGGTTGTGTCATAAATGCACAGGGTCTGGTCTATGCCCCAGCCTGCAATCAGTCCCTTTGGAGTGACTGCTTTAGTGTGCCGAATCCCAAGGGTATACACAGTTACACAGGGGCAGGTCCAGGTCCAGGGCCTCCAAGACTCGGCCTTCAGGCACCAGCAATCCCTGTTTCTCTTTGTGGCTCCCTACAGCAAATCTAGCTGAACCAGACTCCTGTGGGAGGCATGCACTGTACCACTTCAGATAACAATGCTCTCAGTGAGTAGTGCAACTATTCCAGGCAGCCTTTTCAAAACAAGGTAACAATTTAGTAGCCACTTGCCATACAGAATCTGAAAGGCTTTGGGATAGCAAAGAGAGACAAAGGTTAACCCACAGTCCATCCTGGCCAAGCCATGCAATGATGGGTTGCATTTTTGGATCTCTTCCCTTTGCCCTTAGACTCAAGTGAGAGCTGCTGAATCCCTCCAAAGGGCAACTCTTATTCCCACCACCAGGTAACTTTTTCTCCTTTGTCATCCAGCTCAGTGCACCTGTTCTGCCTGCCAGGATTTCCTGCTGTTCGATGTTGATTGTTCAGTCGTTGAGGGTTCTCATTGTCTTTCTGGATCCTCTGTTGATTTAGGTCGGTTTCAACCAGTTCTTTAAGAACCCAGTCATTCCACCCAGACAGTGAGGTGACACACCCACCTTGTCTCCTGCACTGTTGGAACAGTGTTTTGCCTCCACTGTGTTGCAATGCAAAATACAGAGGGAAACTGAGGCACACGTAGGCACCATAAAAATGTTACAAAAAGTTCCCAGTGTGTTATAGTTGTCAGTAAAACCTTCAATGTCATTATCTCCTTGTGGCACTGGTTGCCTAATCAAGCAATATCAGATTGAGCTAATTTAACCACAACCTTCCGTACACCCACAGGCTATATTTTATTGGATGACACACCCATTCATACAGTACTCATTTTTTTGAGATAACCACACAGAAATGGATGTTAGCAATACAATGCATGTTGTGGCTGATTGAAGCAAGGAACTGGTAACAAACCAGTAAAGTTCTCCCCTATTTACACTAGCGTAACTGTTTGTGGTGTAATAAGTCAGAAACATACTAACTTTGATCTACAGCAGATCTTTACTAATAAAAATGGGAGGTTCTGCAAAAACAGACAATATTGATCCTTATACAGTGAACGTACTTGTAGTTAGTAACGTTATTTCTACATTCAATGTGAGAGAAAATTCAGGGAATGTAGGACAATTACTATTTCTGCCTTTTGTCTATTCATACATGCAGTGGTCTGATTTATGTACTGCAAGCAACTGTGGTAACTGTGTAAATTAGGTGCACAATTTTGCAACTAAATTATTTAAATAATTATCATTATTAGGTTCGAGAGTCAATGCACTATTTACATGAAGTGGAGTAATTTAATCTCAGAACTCATTTCAGGCCCTCTGCAGACTCATGAAATCAATTCCTCATAGATTATGCTCTGCTCACATTTGAAAGGTTTTCTTCACTACCATAAGGGCTAGAATAATTTTTAAAGGAAGTTTTCATTCTGAAAAATCTTAATTATTGAGGGTAGTTTGAATATCCTAAATGAGCAGAAGCCATCAGGTATTGATCCTAGTCAGTGGTACCTCATGCTGATAATTGGTTTAAAAAATATTGAAGCTTTGCTTTTAAAATACATTTTCAGTTATGTGCATTTGCATTATCTCCAAAGGCCCTCATCCGATGCTGTAAGTGATGTTTGTTTTGAAGCCTGTATTTTCAAATACATTGGTTTTCAACAGTGAGTGTTCACAGTATCATATAATTCAATTGCGGGCATACTGACTATGCTAATTTTCAAGTTTTGCCTCAGGAAGCAAAAGTGTACAGCATGATTAACTTCCAATGACTTCTGTAGTTTTCCTTCGGGTTTCACAACTTAATTGTTAACTTGTGAGTGGACTAAATTTCTCAGTCTTCAGAAACAAATATGGCAACCTTCATAAAAAAAAGGCTCTCTGGTATAGTCAGAAACTTCTTATATATCTTATAGCCAAATCGTATCCATGGTACTGTACTGTTAAACATCCACATAATGGTACACTGCTTACAATATAACATGCAAATCCTCGGACTCCCGAAAAGCAGTAATAAAGCCACAATGCAATGGGCAAAGGAAATGCTCAAAGACACAAATAGTATTTCTTGCTATTGCAAACTCAAAAATAAAAAACCTTATTTTGAGGATCTTTTAAAAATAAACTTTAATTACATTAATAGCATTTTAAATGAATGACAGTGAGAAACAGTTCAGAGTAGCCACCAAATTCAGCATTCAGAGGCAATTCTCTCATTCTGTGTGAAGTAATATTTTCTTCTACTTTCTGCTCCCTGGTTCCTACAAAGATCAACGGGATAAGAATGAAAGGACGGCATACAGGCTTAGGCAAGGAGGAGTTTAAAAATCCCTTTCCACAATGAACTACCTATGCAGACAGCAAGGATAGGTTAACAAGAGCTTCTTGCAAGACTGCTTATCAGCTCTGTTGGCTACAGGTACCTGACTCTATGAAGGGTGAGGACAGAAGAGTTGAAAATGTACTGGGGGGGGGGAGGGGGAGGGGAAGAGGGCTGCAGACTAAAGGAGAACAAGGGGGTTTCCTCTAGCAAAGCATGAAACAAGCCCTGTCTTAAATTTTATTTGGGAGACTAAGCTAACCCATTCTGTTTGGTCAATAAACGGGCAGGACATTATTTTAAAACAGAATGAAACTTCTCATTGTGGGTTCCTCTACCTCAGGCCAGGCGTACAGAGTCCATTGCTTGTTCTACCATTTCTCTGACCAGACTGTCACCTGCTCAAAACACAAGATACTGCAGGAGGAGCATGCAGAGTAGAGGGCTGTTCTAAATCTGGATTTACTCATTAGACAGAAAAAGAACCATAAGGAAACATGTGCCTTTTGCACAGGAAGGGGTCTCCTCCACTGTGGTACCATCATCCTAAGGATGGAAGAAGAGAGCTGGGCCCTCAACTGAATGTGACAGAAGTAGTTAATCATGCAGTTCCCTCCTCTCCTAAATATGTTCACCAACCATGATATTAACCGCAGGAGTGTTTCCTTTGACACATAGTGCTCTGACCCGCCAGGTGAACAGAACTAGGGCTGCCTTACTGCCCACATATGCGATCAAGGAGAGAACAAGTGGAGTTTTGAGGCAGAGGTCTCAGCGAATGGCTAGCATTCCTAAAACTTTCCAGAAGAGTGAACTAGTCAGGGCCACGTTATACTTTTGTATGAAAAATAGTTCCTGAAAAGGGATGCCCAGAGTAAAACAATGTCATGTCACTGATGAGCCTTTGCCAAACCCTACCACAAATTTAGTTATCCCTCGGTACCAATGTGATATATGCCATCATGTGCCAGCAATGCCCCTCTGCCATGTACACTGGCCAAACCGGACAGAGTCTACGCAAAAGAATAAATGGACACAAATCTGACAGGAATCATAACATTCAAAAACCAGTAGGAGAACACTTCAATCTCTCTGGTCACTCAATAACAGACCTAAAGGTGGCAACTCTTCAACAAAAAAACTTCAAAAACAGACTCCAACGTGAAACTGCAGAACTGGAATTAATTGCAAATTGGACACCATCAGATTAGGCCTGAATAAAGACTGGAAATGGTTGGGTCATTACAAAACCTAAACCTAATTTCCCCAATACTAATTTTCCCCCTACTGTTACTCACACCTTCTTGTCAACTGTCTGAAATGGGCCACTCTCATTACCACTTCAAAAGTTATTTTTCCTCCCTTGGTATCCTGCTGTTAAGTGAATTGTCTCGTTAGACTGACCTCACACTTGGTAAGGCAACTCCCATCCTTTCATGTATTTATACCTGCTCCTGTATTTTCCACTCTATACATCTGATGAAGTGGGTTCTAGCCCACAAAAGCTTATGCCCAAATAAATTTGTTAGTCTCTAAGGTGCCACAAGGACTCCTCGTTGTTTTTGCTGATACAGACTAATACAGCTACCACTCTGAAACCTCGGTAGATCTGTTATTCTGAATCCAAAAGGGCACAGTGTGCCGGAAGTGAGCAACATCCCAAGGGGCGCTGTGCTTGAGGGGATTAACGAGTGAGATCCTTTGGAGTGCTGCATGAGAGAGGGTGAGTGAGGGGGTCACAGAGCAGAATCCCCAGGGGTGGTGTGCACAAGAGGGTCGGCCAGGATTGGGCAGGATCCTGTGGGGCCCTGTGTGTAAGGGTGCAAGGGAGAAAAGCCACTAAGCGGGGATATCAAGGGGTTCACCGTGTGCAATGGTGCAGGTGATGGCATTTACTGAGCAAGATCCCATGGGGAACAGTGTGTGTGTGTGTGTGGGGGGGGGGTTAGGGGCCCCAGAAGGATCCTGCAGGAGTCCTATGCGCAAGGGGCTGGGATAGGGGGCTCTGAGCAGGATCCGTGGTGAGGGGGCCTAGGCAGGACCCCATGGAGGGGGTTCCAAGTGGGATCCAATGGGGGCAGTAAGAGGTGGGAGTTGGGCAGGATCCTGTGGGGGACAGTGTGCAAAGGTTGGGTGGGGGGGCTCTGAACAGGATCCCCCTGGAGATAGTGAGGGGGGGTAAGCAGGATTCCATGGGTGTTGTGTGTGAGGGGTTAGTGAGGGGGGCTCTGAGCAGGAACCAAAACCAGACTGTTGGCATATAAAATTGAAAATGTTGTAGAGGAGTTTTTAAACTAAGGGCTAGGGGAAAGCTGACAGGTGTTGAGGTGCACGCAGTTCAGACAGACACATCCCTTAGGGGATGATTTATTAAAGGTGCTAGTTTATATCCTAGTAAACAGGAAAGGACAGAAGTTAATAAAGTACAGATAAGAACTCAAGAGAAACAGTCAAACGAAAGAGAGTCCCATTCAGCGACATCACATGGAGGCAGACAACTATATATTGACAAAAGTTATAAGTGCTTATTTACAAATGCAAGAAGCTTAAATACTAAGATGCACGAATTTGAGTGCCTGGTATTAAATGAGGATATTGATATAGTATGCATCACAGAAAATTGGTGGAATGATGATAAGCAATGGGACATGGTAATACCAGGGTACAAAATATACAGGAACGATAGACCGCGCTGGTTGGGGAGTGCCACTATATGTGAAAGAAAGCATAAAGTCAAATATAATAAAAATCTTTAATGAATCAAACTGAAGCATAATATTAGTATGGATAGAAATTCCATGCTTGAATAATAAGAATATAGCAGTAGGAATATACTGCCAGTCATCTGACCAGGATGACAACAGTGACTGTAAAATGCTCAGGGAGATTAGAGAGGCTACAAAAACAAACCCCCCAATAATAATGGGGGATTTCAACTATCCCCATATTCGCTGGGAACCTGTCGCCTCAAGATGGGATGCAGAGATGAAATTTCTAGACACCAAAAATGACGGCGTCTTAGAGTAGCTTGTCCTGGAACCCACAAAGGGAGAGGCAATTCTTGATTTAGTCCTTGATTTAGCAGGACACAGGATCTGCTCCAAGAGGTGAATCTAGCTGAAGCACTGGGTAATGATGATGACCACAATGTAATTAAATTTAACATCCTTTCAGGGGGGAAAATACCCAAGAAACCCAGCACAGTAGATTTAACTACAAAAAAGGGAACTACACAAAAATGAGGAAGGTACTTAAACTAAAATTAAAAGAAACAGTCACAAACAGTGAACTGCCTGGAAGATGCATGGAAACTTTTAAAAAACACTATAATCGAGGCTCAAACTATTTGCTTACCCCAAATAAAATAAAAACAATAAGAGGACCAAAGAGTGCCGTCATAGTTAAACAGTGTAAAAGAGGCAGTTAGATAAAAAAGGACATCCTTTAACAATTGGATGTCAAATCCTACCAAGGAAAACAGAAAGGAACCTAAACTCTCACAAGTCAAGTGAGAAAGTATAATTAGGCACCCATGGGGTGCTGGGCGCTGAGTGGGGGGGGAGAAAGCTCGGAGCGGGACCCCGGGGGGGCGCTGAGGGGGGGGGGGGAGGGAAGCTCGGCGCGGGACCCCGGGGGGCCCTGTGTGCGGCGGGGGGAGGGGGGCTCGGCGCGGGACCCCGAGGGGCGCTTTGTGCAGGGGAGAGCTCGAAGCGGGACTCAGGGGCCGCTGTGTGCCGGGGGGGGAAGGGGGCTTGGAGCGGGACCCGGGGGGTGCTGTGTGTGTGTGTGCCGGGGGGGAAGGGGACTCGGAGGAAGGGGACTCGGAACGGGACCCGGAGGGGGGCGCTGTGTGCGGGGGGAGGAGGAAAGGGACTCGGAACGGGACCCGGAGGGGGGCGCTGTGTGCGGGGGGAGGAGGAAGGGGGCTTGGAGCTGGACCTGGGGGTGCTGTGTGTGTGTGCGCGGAGAGAAGGGGGCTCGGAACGGGACCCGGAGGGGGGCGCTGTGTGCCGGGGGGGAGAAAGGGGGCTCGGAACGGGACCCGGGAGGGGGGCGCTGTGTGCGGGGGGAGGAGGAAGGGGACTCGGAACGGGACCCGGAGGGGGGCGCTGTGTGCGGGGGGAGGAGGAAGGGGACTCGGAACGGGACCCGGAGGGGGGCGCTGTGTGCGGGGGGGAGGAGGAAGGGGACTCGGAACGGGACCCGGAGGGGGGCGCTGTGTGCGGGGGGGGGGGGGGGGGGAGGGGAGGAGGAAGGGGGGCTTGGAGCTGGACCTGGGGGTGCTGTGTGTGTGTGCGCGGAGGGAAGGGGGCTCGGAACGGGACCCGGAGGGGGGCGCTGTGTGCGGGGGGGGGGAGAAAGGGGGCTCGGAACGGGACCCGGAGGGGGGCGCTGTGTGCGGGGGGTGGGGGAGAAAGGGGGCTCGGAACGGGACCCGGAGGGGGGGCGCTGTGTGCGGGGGGGGGGGGGAGGGGGAGGAAGGGGGGCTCGGAACGGGACCCGGAGGGGGGCGCTGTGTGCGGGGGGGGGGAGGAAGGGGGCTCGGAACGGGACCCGGGGGGGGGGCGCTGTGTGGGGGGGGGGGGGGGAGGGGGAGGAAGGGGGCTCGGAACGGGACCCGGAGGGGGGCGCTGTGTGCGGGGGGGGGAGGAAGGGGGCTCAGAATGGGACCCGGAGGGGGGCGCTGTGTGCAGGGGGGCTTGGAGTGGGATCCGGGGGGGCGCTGTGTGCGGGGGAGGGGGTGAAGGGGGCTCGGTGCGGGACCCGGGGGGCGCTGTGTGCGGGGGAGGAGAGAAGGGGGCTCGGAGCGGGACCCGGGGGGCGCTGTGTGCGGGAGAGGAGAGAAGGGGGCTCGGAGCGGGACCCGGGGGGCGCTGTGTGCGGGCTAGGAGCGGGACCCCGAAGGGCCGGACGGTGTCGAGGATCCGCTCTCCAAGACTCCCCTTGGGAGGGCACGGGAATGGCGGCCGCCTCCTGCCTGCCCTGTGCCAGCTCTGGGGTCCCCCCGGCCCGGCTGGCTCCTCTCCCGGAGCGGGGGCGCCGCGGTACCTGGTTGCTGCTCTCCTCGGGCAGGTTTCTCAGCAAGACCTTGCGCCTGTTGCTCAGCTCCCGGCGGGCGCTCTCCAGCCGCCTGGCGATCGCGGGCGGGCTGAGGGGCGCCGCCTTCCCGCAGCGCTCCGGCTGCGCCCCAAGCCCCGGCTCCCGCGGAGCCCCGGACAGCTCCGTGCCCGGCTCTGCTGCTGCCGCCATCTTGCAGCCAGAGACAGCCATCGAGCCCGCAGGGGAGTGAGCCGGGCAGGCGGCGGGCGAGCCGGCGGGGCGGGGCAGCCCACTGCAGCGGCTAGGAAAGTCCGCGGGACTCAGAGCCGGGACCAGAGCCAGGCACCATGATGCGCCTCCCCGAGCCTGGGACACGATTTCTCCCCCCTCGCACCCCGCCCCCGTGGCCCCCGAGCCTGGCGCACCACTGCTCCGCGCCCCCCCACTCTCCGCCCCCGTGCACTCGCTCCCCGCTGCTCCGCGCCCCCCCACTCTCCGCCCCAGTGCACTCGCTCCCCGCTGCTCCGCGACCACCGTGCACGCCGAGCCCTCCTGCTCTCCAACGCCCTCGCATCCCTCAGCCCGCCCACACCCGGCCGCCCATGAACTCTGCCCCCCCCCCCCCGCCGCATCCTTGAACCCGACCTCACCCCCCGCCCCCGTCTGAGGCACCACTATTCCCCCCGCCCCCGTGCACTACGACCCCCATAACTCCCTGCCCCGCACACCTCTCAGCCCGCCTCCCGTCCTCCCACACTGGAGCTCCTGCCCACGCACCCTCAGCCCGCTCATCCCCGCCTGGGCCACCCTCCTCCACCTCACCCCCCTGCACCTGCCCCTGTACACCCAGCCCCTCTGAGCCTAGTACCCTGTGCACCCCCATCCCTGGGCCACCCATTCCCCACTGTTCCCCACCCCCAGCCTGGGACCCCACTGCTCCTCCCACCCCCTTCACTTTTCCCCCCACTGAGCCTGGGATCCCACTGTGGCACCCCAGCCCACTGACCCCAGTAGACCCTGCTCCTCCCAAACGCCAAGCCTAGTATGCCCCTGCACCCTCTCTGCTCACAGTAGACCCCCCACACCCACCCACAGAGCCTGGGACCCCAATTTCCACCTTCCTCCCACTGAGCCTGGGACTCCACTGTACCCTACCCTGCCCCTCAGTGCACCCTCTCTCCCCACACAATGATTGAGCTTGTGACTTCACTGTACCCTGCCCCCCTGTACACTCCTTCATTCACCTACTGAGCCTGGGATTGTATTGTACCCCCCTGCACAGTGCACCTCCTCCCCCTACACCCACTGACCCTGGGGCTCCACTGTTGTCTACCAGCCCATGGTCCCAGGATCTCTACATTGCTATCCCAGTCTCACTGAATGCCACTGCTACCAGGACTCCCACTTGCAACCTTCTCCCTGAGAGCCTACTACATCCCAGCCTCTTCTCCCGGTGAGTGTACTACATCCCAGTATCTACTGCACCCCTAAGACTACCACGATGCACACAGCCTGCCACCCCAATTTTATCCCCAACTATTCAATGCAGCTGGCACATCACTGCACCTTTTCTGTATTCCAAACCTCCATACACAATACACTCCCTCACAGCAGGAATCCATTGACCTTTCCTCTTTTAAATTGTTCTCTCTCCCTAGGTCTTCCACAGGAAAGAGTAAAAAGCCAGATGCAGCTGAATTTTTTACATAAACATAGCCAGTGCTATTACATCCATAAAATCTACACTTGTGCTTGGCTCCACCAAGATCTAGCAGCAGATAAACTTGTTCCGCCCCATGCACGCTCCCTTTGATCCCCACATCTCCTCTGGAACACCACTTCATTCTGCTTCACCCTATATCCTTTCAAATTCTGCATCCCGTAGCTCAAGATCCCACCTTGCCATGTCTTCCACTTTCCCCCATAATACACATTTCCCTATGTACATGCCCTCAGGACCAACTGAAATAGAATCACTTGGGTGGGGGGGGGGGGGACAGCTGCTTCACAGCACATGAATAATACAACAATTTAGGACAGAAAGTTAGCAAGGATACTGTATCTTATTAAAAATGCAGGGAGGATTTTAGGTAGGCAAAATATAATTACCCAAGATGGGCATTTGGCTAAGACACTGTTCTTAACATTCCCATTCTTGTGTGAAGTCTTATGGAAATATGGTAAATACAGATGGTCAGAACTTTCGGTGCTATGTCTCATTTAATAGATTCCACCTCCAACAGGAAGTGTCAGGTCATTCTAGTTTTTATGGTACATCAGTCTGTATATTTTCTAAGTTACCTATCACCTCACTCTTAGTGAAGCTTGCGCTAGTTGAAAAATAGGACACATTTTTGATAAAAATTTCGTTAAGAATTTTTGTAATTTTTTAACCAACTCTAATAGAAACATTTTAATTGCTTTCTCTACTATTCTTGCCCATTTTGCTGAACTGACAAATCCTCCGCAACACTACACTCTAAACTTCTAATGACTTCTAGTCTCTAACAATGAATTTTATTATGGAATTTATATTATGAAGCAAAGAAAAGTCTCTTTGAAAGACAGAAGGAGCCAAATTCCAGTACAACTCTGGTAAGAATAAGGATCAGATATGAACAAGTTATCAGTGTGTCAACTGACTGATTAGCCCCAATAATTTATGCCCCCAAAATGCTTTGTTTATCAGGCCTAAGAAGTCTCATAATTGCATGGTTTGGTCCATGTGCCTGTCAAAGTTGAAATCCCATATCCCATTTACTGGTCTCTCTTTCAAGGAGCAACCTCCTTGCTCTGCTCGTGTGAAGAAAGGAATAGAAACTAGAGGGATCTTGGGGCTTTTATTTCCCTATTAAATCCCCTATGATGTCAGTTAAAACACTTAACCTCTCTCTCTCTCTTAAGCCATGTCCACATGTACAGCGCTGCAGCAGTGCAGTTGTACCAATGCCGCTGTGCTGCTGCAGCGTGTCTGGTGAAGGCGCTCTATGCCGACGGGAGAGCTCTCCCGTTGGCGTAAAAAACCCACCTCTGCAAATGGCAGAACATGAGCACTTAAATGGTGTAACTTATGGCGCTCGGGGGGGGATGGTTTATTCACACTCCTCAGCGACAGAAGTTATACCAACATAGGCTGTAGTGTAGACATAGCCTTACTTATCTCAGATGAAAAACTACATAAAAAAAGCAGGACTTTACTGAAAGCCACATGCTGAACTGTGTAAATAAAGTACAGTAGGCCAAAACATTTATCAAAGGATCAATGGTGTCCCTATACAAGGCATTTATTAGACTCTCCCTCCATATGGAACATTGTTTGTTGCATTGGTCATGGCACAACAGGAAGGATACTAGTGGAGATAGGCTATAGCATAAAGGCAACAAAACGGTAACAGGTCTCACGGATATAAAATAAGAGAGGTCGGAGGTGATTTCCATTGGGCTGTATTTTTAAGGTGAGAACAGATTTTCAAGAAGAGGTAGAATAAACTTGGGAGAAAAACGTATCACACTAGCGATGGTTTCAAGCATTTGACAGTTTGCTAACGTACGAATAAAGGGGAAGCAGTTTCATACAAAAGATAATAAATAATCAGTTATTGGAGAAGAACAGAGATTTAAGCACAGAATATAAATAAATTCAAGAAATACTTAAGCCTCAGTTACATTAGAGAATTCCCACTC